>NC_137454.1:45677402-46364902 GCF_964235325.1 Thermobia domestica | reverse complement strand
CCTGTTCAACAGCGAGGATATATGGGACGTGAACCTACCGATTAACGTGGAATTCAAACCATACGAGCTCCGCCGGGAATCGAACCCGGGTCTCTCACGACGCGTGTCATAATTGAATCCACATAGTTTGGAAAACTACCAGAGTTTCATAATGCAAAACTAAATTCACTTGTTTAAATACTTATTTTTTTCGATTCTATATTCCAGTGCGGGGGAACTATGTTCCTAGGTCCAGATGCAGTCTCCTGGCAGGTTTTAACTGGCACACGATATGATTCATATTCTGACAAATGAAAAGAAGAATGGGGTTACTTCAAAAGAGTTATTTAAAAAACGGACTGATGTGACCATTCAACTTCACTTTTGGCAGTCACTGCATCCCAATCCAAACTAGATTATGAAAAACTTGTAGTATAAGAATAATAAGTTGTAGTACCACAAGAATTTTTGTAAATACCATTATTTGCTTTAATGTAATATAAAATACAAGAATACGACTGGATGAAGAAGAGATATGCTTCTCAGGGAAAGAAGCATTTCAGATAATAATTTTGAGTACGCAGGAGTAATAACGAGGAAAATCAAGTATTTGAAATGAATACTGCAGACAAAAGTGCAGGAATAGAAGTTGTAAACAGCAGAGGTTGGACAAAATATGGTGAAGTGACAGGAGTATTGTGCGACCATAGGGTACCAACATGCCTTAAGGAAAAAATTTACAAAACGGCAGTGAGATCTGCCATATTATACTGAGCAGAATGTTGGACGACGAACAGGAGTTGCATGTTGCAGAGCTGCAGAGCTGCAGAGCTGGAGAAGAACAGGAGTTGCATTTTGCAGAGCTGAAGGTGCTGTTTGGATGTATAGTGACGAGGAAGTACAAAATTAAAGATAAAGTGATATGAGGAACAGTAAAGGTGAGACCAGAAAAACTGCAACAAAGTACACTGAGATGGTTTGGAAATGCAAGAAGACCTTTGGAATACGCAGCTTATCAAGTGGATGCTATAGGGCTGAATGGGAAAAGAGCTCAGGGTCGGTCAAAGAAGAAGTGCTAAGATTGTGTTAACAACGATATGGTGCAGCATAGTGTTACAGCGAATATAATACAAATTAGAAGTAATTAGATGGAGTATAGCAATCCAAAAAAGTACCCCGAGCTAACTGACTAATCGTGGCTTAGAAGAAAAATAATAGGTTGTTGTTTTTCATAAATTATGTTGGTTCTAAAGTTTTATGCTTTATTCTCGTCCCTCTGCTAAAAAGAGTTTGTCCGTCGCTGCTGTAATTTTTATACCTTCTTTTTTTACCAAATTTTATGACAAGTTAGATTCTGATTCCAGTAAGAATTACTATATACTGGATATGAGATACACTACGTCGTTCTATGATCTTCCGAAATGTTATCTTAACCACGAACACTTTTTGTGACTATTTCTTCTCACTATAGGCTAAGTAAACTTAATTTCAAGGCAAAATTTCCTACCAACTGTACATACTTACATCTGTCATTTTCTCAATTATTCTCTGGATCATTTGCCAGTTTCTTATCTTCATGTCAAGATTTACATAATATTCATACACACTTACATTTACTAGTGTTTATCGCCAGATCCTTTCTGTTCTTTTTTTAAATCTTTGATCCAAGTTCCATTATCTTTATCTGTCTTCTATCCTCATGATGCTTATGAGCTATGTGTATGTGTGTGTGTGTGCTTGTTTGTGTAAGTGTGTGTATGTGATAGAGGCACAAATACAAAAAGAAGAAGAAAAATAGTGTGAGATAAGTAGATAGAACAAGATAAAGGGAGACAGAAAGAGAGAGAGATAGCGAAGGGGAGGGAGGAGAAATTCTGTGAAGAGTCCAGCTGTAAAATCTTGTTGTCTTTTCCGAGCGTCCAATCCCATTTTTCTCTGCAGACCACAAGAGTATTGGATTCGTGCTGGATCAGTGAAGTGGCCAAGCCTATGGTGACCTAGATAATATATCAAAAGCCTTTCGATAAGGCACTGTGTAAAAAGGGTAAAACCAGAAAAACAGCAAAACTTTCTGAAAGAAAAATGGACGCAGCAACAAGGAGTTAAATAATGACTTTGCAGACAGAAGTTTCTTTTTTTAAAAAAAATAATGGAAGACGAAGACGCCTCATATATGTTTTCCACAATGTGTGCTGAAAGCAGAAAACAAAAGTGTTTTCTATGTAAAATGTAAACACACAACTAAGAGTTTCAAAGTGTAAGTCAATTGATCGTGTAATATCAGTATTGTCTGATTAATAACGCTTTGTTTTTACAAGACAAGTTATGCCAAATAGGATATACATCTACAATAATATATACAAGGAGTTTCAAAAGACTACGTTTGGGGGTGATTCCTGACACCAAGATAAAATAAAATGTATGACCAACCTGCGTGCGCAAATGAATCCTTTCGAAGTTATAGGCTGCCAAAAACATAAAAAAAATGTACTTTAAAGTCTATAGCTCCAATACTATGGAACCTACCGTAGTTGGGTCAAGACTTCACTCCTGGATCTAGTATGTGCGCTATCCAAATATCCATGTTTGAGAATCCTGCGGCACTTGCGCAACATTTTTTATAGAGCTGGTTGGTGAGCACTTCAAAATATATGCCAGTAGCCAAATTCCCTCTATAAAAATTGTTGTGTGAGTGCCGCAGGATTCTGAAACGTGTTATTTGGAGAGCACACATATTAGTTCCTCAGTGAAGTCTTGACCCGACTACGGTAGGTTCCATATTTTTGGAGCTATAGACTCTTAAAGTTCATGTTTTCATTATATCCGTAGCCCATACCTCCGAAAGGAGGTATTTGTCAATCCAGGTTGATATATACTTTTTATCTTATCTTGGTGTCAGGAATCACCTGTCAAATGTTATCGGTGTTGTTTTGAAACGCCCTGTATACAAGAAATATATAGAAGAATGTGTTTATCTCTGTGTGTTTATCTGTCGTCAGATTTTCACATACGAACGAGTCACCTAGAACCTTTAAATGTTACATACTGATACATTTTAATCGTATCTAACCGCATACGAAGCTAGTTTTTCTCTTTCAGACTTGAAAGTGCATTAGGAAGAGGAGCATATGTTCAGGAGGTTCAGAAGATACAGAGTAGGATAAAGCCTATGAAACTAGATAACCCATAGTACTCAATTGTATTGTGGGTTGCCTATTGTTTAGCGTGTACGAGTAATAAGCAATTTTGCTAGTAAAAGACAAGTATATAAAAATATCAATAGCAAAAAATTCGTCAACATGAGAAAATCACCATTTTTAAATGGTGAACCGGATTCAGTGGCGTATTTAGGGGGGATTCCGGGCTTAAGCCCCCCGAAATCTTACTTACTCAGGATAAGCCATCCCCCGAAAGTTAGCAAAGCTCCTCCCGAAACAAAATCGTAAATACGCCACTGACCGGATTGCAGATAAGACGATTCGAGCAATTTCTGGTACTGATTTAGTATGGTCAGGTGTTTTCGGATGATATGTATTTCAACCTAAATGGCAAGGGAACAGACATATACTTCGTTATTTGTAGCGTGAGAATAGTCATTATTTTGTACTATACAAAGAATAAGCTTTGTCTTGCTGTAGTATTGGAGGTACCGTGTCGATGAGTTTATTTTGTTTTGATTTTCAGTACTAATGAGTGATGCTCGACCTCCAAATCTAAAAGGTTGACTGATGTTTACATTGGATACTATCGGCATCCTGCGTGAGTGGTTTCATGCGCATGGTGCTTTTCCATACTACTCTGACGCAACACATTATGGGTCAAATATATAGTAAATTCTCCCAATATCGAATTGGTTATAGCGATGTAAAGATCGCCAAGCGCTAATTGAAATAGAGTAATTTGGCTTTTATAGTGCGGATGTGCCTTAAGTTGGATGTTAAAAGCTAGATAAAGATCAGTCGTATTCAAAGACGAGAATTGTTTTTGGATAATGAAATCACAATGAACTAAGAAACAACAATGCATAAAAGAGTTTTCATGCGACATTAATCCATATAAAATATAGTATTTTATCACATGTTAAAAACTGTTTAAGTTACGTTATATATGGAGTCTATAGCATAGACTTCGGAAATCCAAAAATTTCTATCCAAGTATTTCTTCAAGAACCTCCAAAGGAGCTGACCAAAAATGTATCTGGAGCGAAGATAGATGATACTGCATTTATGTGTCAGTTTCAGTGCAGACTCCCTCACATTATAAATTTGTCCCTTCCTCCGTGGGAGAGGCAGAATTCTTTTGAAGGAATGCCAAAGTCGGATCACCAGCAAGAAGTCTACAATAAAAAGCCCAATTGGAATCGAGATTCACTGTAAGTAGAAAATTCTAGTGTTCCTAAACGACGTTCAGAAGCTATCATTCAATCTACCATCCCACGAATGATATCATAAAATCGAAATATAAACTTTGCGAAACAATCCGAACATGAACAACATGAAAAACTGAAATGCTCATAGCTCCAAACCTATGGAACCTATCGTAGTCGGGTCAAGACTTCACATAAGAATTAATATGCGCCCTATCCAAAAATGCGTCTTTCAGAATACTGAGGTACTTCCACAACAGTTTTTATAGAGGGAGTTTAGTAACGGGTAACTTGAAGTAGTCACCAACTACCTCCATAAAAATTGTTGCAGAATTACCTTAGGATTCTGAAACATGTATTTTTGGAAAGTTCACATATTAGTTCCTGAGTGAAGTCTTGACTAGACTACGGTAAGTCCCATAGTTTTGGAGCCATGGACCTTTAAAGTTCATTTTTTAATGGTTTCGGCAGCCCATAACTTCGAAAGGGAGCATATGTGCATCTAGGTTGGTCTATACCTTTTGTCTCAGCTTGGTGTCAGGAATCACCTCCCAAACGTTGTCGGTGTTGTTATGAAACACCCTATCTATCTATCTATATATATATATATATATATATATATATATATATATATATATATATATATATATATATATATATATATATATATAACTGTATGTCCTATGGAACCCGTAGGTTTAATGCCGCGCTTAATAAAGATCTCCACTGACTTCTATTCTATCCTTGAATCCAGTTCCTAATTTCTATTCCTATTTCTACGAGATCCATCTTAATATTGTCCTCCCGTTTGCGTCTATGTTTTCCTAATGGGCATTTTCCGATTGGTCTTCCAGTTAAAATTTTCAAAGTGTTCCTACTTTCTTTCCTTCTGGCTACATCACCTGCCCACTTGAACCTCCCTAAACTTGATGACCCTAACTGAGTCTATGATGGTCGCTTACTCTGAGGTAAGAACATAGACTAAAAGTATTTGAGAACAAGAAAAAAGGTGAATGACCTCAGCTCTGTTGCCAGTTTGTCACTCAGTCGTTTGGTCTTGACGAGTGAAGATCGTAAGCTACTTAGAGTGGCTATCAAGACAGAGTATAGCGAAGGTCCGTGAAGTAATTTATTGTGGCAACGCTTCCGCATCTAACAATTGAAAGCTCTCGGCCGCAGCAACTTGTCTCTCCTTTTTCGAAGGAGGTATAAAAATCACATATCGACAGCAGCGCCAGCAAGAGCACAGTTGAAATAGAAAGACTTTTACATGGGCTCCGAAGACGACGGGGCTTGAAATCCCCTATAGTTTGTGGGTTTGTGGACTATTAGTCGATTCTTCAAAATCACACTATCTTACTTCCAAGAGGAGTGAACTAAAAGATCTCTGCATTTTTTTTTTGGCTGATCATAGTGATAATTACAATAGCTACTGTTCTTATAGATTTGGAAAACACTAATAAAACTCAAAGTCGAATCTGATGGTTTTGATTGAAGATTGTTCTATTTTAGTGTTGCCATATTTTTAAAAATAATGAAAAATCCGGAACGTACTAACAAGGCAGGGTACCTCGGTGTAACACGCCGATTTTGATAAGATTGCACAGACATACAGATAATCAAAAAAGAAGCGACACGTATTTTTTTATATCGGCCAACAAGCGTATTGAAAGGGTCAAATGGGGGCATAAAAATGGGGTCAAAATGAGATTTTATGCAATATAGCGAGAACGAGAAGAGATATCGGGAAAGGTTAAATGTACGAAATACTACCCATAGTTGACGCAAGCCATTGAGGTAGAACTTACCCATGTGAAGAAAGCAGAACATCCGGAAATGGACCAATAACATGTACAACATATTCATAATGTGCTACAGAAATGAGTGAAGAGGGTGGCAAGGAGCAGGAAGAAAGAAAACACGAAAATTTAAAATACGTCTTTTTGCTTTGGGTGCATACGTTATCCATATGCGAAAGAGACGCAAATTTATCTCACTGCACGAAGATTCATCTCTACAAGCATGAAGGATGCAAACGCCGTTCGTATAGGCAGCCAGTGAGACAATACTGCACAGTGGGTTGCATATATTGTGCAATGGGAGCAACGGTGAGATACATATTGGAAACGGGAATGTTTGTAGCTAGTAACACACACACACACACAAAATGCATTGCACAGTAGAATGTAATAGCAGGTGGTCCACATGTAAGATAAAGAGCAACAGCAATATCAGTTCTACGCATGAGTATCTACATTATATCATGAAAATAGCGTATATATGTACGTACAACATAAAAAGTCAGCAGAGGTGTATGCTGAAAACAAGACGCTCACTCCTGATAAGTAGCACAAAAATGATATTTCAGGAAGAAATCGTCCAAAGAAAAACAGTATTTGCACCACGAACACTTGATGATGGATGGGTTCTGGCACTCTGCTTCTTCGCAGACCAATGACGTCAACTGATGAAAACAAAACTCCACTGGATTTGGAAAATAATCTGGTCGTGATGAAAGATATCCAGAACAAAATCATGCGTATTGGAATAGATGTATGTACCGTGGAGATGAAAGTTGATTATGCACAAGGGATTGAAGTTTCAGTATATTGTCTCTGCTGTATAGATTGATGTTGAGTTGCTGAAGGCGTACCGCATCAGATACTTTGCGTACGAAGTTCTTCCAAATTCTGAAACCATACACATCCAGAGGTTGTATTAACCCAGTTGTGTGTGTAGGTATCGTCATAATGTTGCACTGCTTGTCCTGTGGCATTATTGTTGCCAAGTCGGATCGATCATAACCCGTCCACGTACCGTTTGCTCATTGACTTGTGGAAGGAACACTGATTGGAACCACGTCTTAACGATCTGTTTTGTCACTTTTTCAGATGATGATGCACAAATATATGTTTTTTGGGCGGAATATTGTTTGCTGAATCCGTGGCCCAAACGTACCATAAAGTTCTTTCAAGACTATGAGCATGGGCGACAGCAATCTTCCACTGGCAGATATAACAGGCTGTATTGTGTAGCTATGTGTGATGGCAGGTAGAGATTGCATTGTTGCTGTAATATGCTTCTCGCCTCGCAAAGCCAGAGAGCGTCCAGAGTGAAATTCTAAAGCAAAGCCACTCTGATCTGTGTTATATACGTTATCCTCGCCATGAGCAGTAATGAGTGATTGTACATTTTGGACGAAGGTTTTAGCGCTTTCGTGCACTTGTGTGGCCTTCGCTGTAATGCTATGTGTTACAAATTTTGTAACTTTGCGTGAGACGATACCGTGACGTGTTTTAAAGCGCCATGACCATTTCTTCGAAGCTTTGAAATTAGCAACGGCTGTTTTTTGGTTTGCTTCTAACGCCCAACGTTGCAAGTCTGTGTCATGGACAATTAAATGCCGCTGTTTTGCTGTCGCAAATTTTTCATACACAGTTCGGTCTATCACGTTTAGCTTTTCACGTTTGGTTCCACCTTCTGTGATCTGTTTCTCCCATCTATATAGATCTGTTCTGCATTTGACACGCTTGAAGTGTTTCTGTACAGATTTCCAGGACATCTTTCTCTTCTTCCCTCGTTTCCAAAACGATACTGCCTTCCGCTTGTATCCCATGTCCACAATATCTCTGCTCTTGACTCCAGTTGTATGTACGTTGGAGGTCGTTGGGCCATCCCACTCATCCATCTCATCTTCACTTGCCATACTTGGGATGTCTGATCTATTGCTGCATAATAGGTCTTCTTCAATCTCAACATACATGTGCCCATTCGTCTTGAAACTTTCTAGGATGTTAAAAATATAGTCCTTGAGCTCCATTTCCGTTACCGTTCGTGGTGTCCGGACATATTGTGTTGCCTGATATGCCTCCACTAGCATATCCACCACATTCAGGGAATTCACATAGACCATCTTGCGACCACAAACGTCACAAGCCCACTTACACCTCACCTGAATTTTGTTACACACGCACAAATACGCACAAGCACACACCACCAGTTACACAACAATCAAAGACCACTCCAGCTACCAAACTGTCCAATGTTCACTACTAGCTCTCACAAGCAGTTAAACGTCGCCTTGCTTGTCTTGTTGAGAATGGTACCTGTGAAAGACACAAATGCACATACACTTTGCTGGCTCTACACCTCGCGTTTGGCAACTTTGTATACTCAAACCAGCTCGTATTGCATACGCCGCGTCCAATACTCTCACTGTTAAAACTGATTTTGTGTACAACGTCAACTTGCTCTTTCTTTCCTTACAGTACCTGCACCTGTCATAATGTGCTACGTCATCTGACCTCGTATTCCTTCATCTATTAGTCGTTTCTACCACTCAACTTGAGGTTTTGATCTTATATGCAACCCGCTGTGCAGTACTGTCTTGCTGGCTGCTTATACGAACGGCGTTTGCATCCTTCTTGCGTGTAGAGATGAATCTTCGTGCACTGAGATGAATCTGCGTCCCTTTCGCAAACGGGTGACGTATGAACTCAAAGCAAAAACACGTATTTTCCATTTTCGTGTTTTCTTTCTTCCTGCTCCTTGCCACCCTCTTCACTCATTTCTGTAGCACATTATGAATATGTTGTACATGTTATTGGTCCATTTCCGGATATTCTGCTTTCTTCACATGGGTAAGTTCTACCTCAATGGCTTGCGTCAACTATGGGTAGTATTTCGTACATTTAACCTTTTCCGATATCTCTTCTCGTTCTCGCTATATTGCATAAAATCTCATTTTGATCCCATTTTTATGTCCCTATTTGACCCTTTCAATACGCTTGTTGGCCGATATAAAAAAATACGTGTCGCTTCTTTTTTGATTATCTGTATGTCTGTGCAATCTTATCAAAATCGGCGTGTTACACCGAGGTACCCTGCCTTGTAAGTTACGAAGATCTTTGAAATGCTTAAAATGAAAAGAAGTGTTATATACTAATTTACTTTCTTCCATTATTTAGAATTGTTCAAGCATTACGTAATCCAGCATTTTTAGTAATTTTAATTGACCTTCTTCTTCCTAGTTAAGCAAATATAAACATATTTACTCCCTCCCCCTTGGTAAGCTTTTCTTTAGAAAACAAATTCTCAGGATCACATTCAAGGTATAATATTTCCTTTCACACGTTTTGTCTGTTCATGTTGTATCCTTTAAAAAAAAAAACAGTTAAGTCATTGGTCATATGTTTTGATGGTGTTTGTTATCTTCAAAGAACTTCTTTCGTTGTATTTTTTTTTTTACTTTATTTCTGTTATTTTTACTTTATTTTAAATAGATTGAAACACAGTATTAAAGATTACAATAAAATTGAGCAGTAAAACCTTATGTCCCTGACCCAATGAAAGAATGCTTCGTTTAATATCAAAGTACTTAAAAAGGGAACTTAATTAAATCCATGTTTTATGTATTCAAGTTTGTTTTTTCAACTTTTGAATTTCCGTACTCAAAAGTTGCAGAGAATGACTACATATCTAATATTGCGAGAAAAAGCAAAATATAATGCTCTTCTCGTTTCTTCTTCGCTAAAACCCGGGACATTTAAGCGTCCCGAGAAATATTTCCGAGACGCCGGGACGCAGATCTCGATTCTGTGACACTCCCGGATTTTCCGGGATGAGCAGCAAACCTTTCCGTATTCTACTTGCATAATTTCAATTTACGCTGCTATGGTGACTAATTCACGATGCTAAATTGTAAGTTGCACTCAGGGCTCAAGTAAGTCCTTAAAAGCATAGTCACTTCACGTGCACAGATTTGTTTGCTCCGTCCAATCTTCCACATTCGTCATCACACGCAGCTCTCTTGGCTGCTCGTATGGAGCCCGACAAAAGGAATAAATATATTAATATCCTTGATAAACATTGGTTTGTTCAAATTGCCGTCGAGTCAAGTGGTATTTGGAGTCAAGAAGGAGCTAATTTTATCAATGAAATAGGCCATCGTATACCACTTATATCGGGAGATATATCATTCCTTATACAGAGGATCAGTATCACCGTTCAACGGGGGAACGTTTCAGTCATTTTGATTACGTTACCCACCGTTAAAAGGATCCCCATAATTATTCATAAGAATGTTTATTTTATTCAACGAGTCAAATACGAACGACTTGGTTTCTGAGTACCAACCACGCTAACATATTTTTTATACGAATTGAAGAAGAATAACGAAGAAGAAAAACAATTTGAAATCTGTACCAACCAAAATTCTTTTAGGTTCAGAGTACACTAATTATTAAGTAAGATACATCTCACATAAGCAGACGCAGAAGCTGAAGATGGCTGCTTAAGCAAGGATTGTTTGTGTTTTAGGATTTTTATAGTATTACAGTTTCTTATTGATAAAAATATATATAAAATGTTAAAATTCTCACAAATTACATGTGCTAGATAGACACTTTTGTTACAAAGGTACTTCGAGTCCTCAGGCTTCAGTCTACGTCCTTTAGCCTTTATGTTGTTGGAGTTCTCCACCTGTTTCCACCATTTTGTTTCTTAATCCACATAATATTCTGTTAATGTTTAAATTAATTTTCTATTGTCATAAAAGTTAATTACACACCGTTAGAAATCACTTTAAATATTTTACTGACCTCATACATTTGTAATTCAAAATGTAAACAGTAAGAAACCGGTTCTCTTGTTTATTGTCTATATCTATACTAATGATATAAATGTAATATTTTTCGTTTAATATGGAGGCCATTTTTACAGATTCTGGTTTACCTTAACCATTTACAGTATTCCAAAATTCGACCCACGGACCATGGCAAGTTTTTGTGCTGCTCTCTTTATTTGATGCCCTAAGCGCGTGCTTATTTTGATTACTTGTTTACCCACCCTTAGTTGTTCTATAATAACGATAAATCTTTAAATTCGAGGCTTAAGAAACACGTATTTTTATTATTGATGCAAACCGCCAGGAAGGGCGCCGATTTCTCTGTAAATTTGGGCGGCGTTCATTCAGATGCAGAAGGCATGTATATATGAGGATTTTAAGACAAATTGCATTGAAATTATGCCAAATATTCATAAATACAATAGGGGGACCCACATGAGCTTTGGGGGCCCGGGCCCCTTCCAGGATCGGCGCCCTTGCCTGCTAGGAAGGAAGAAAAGAAATGTCATTAAAGTGATTAAAACATTTTTTGATAACTGACGACTCTGTTTATTAATTTATGCCTCGAAGACTGGATTTAAACAAAACATGAAAGTGCAATAAGCGTAAACTAGGACAAAACAAAACTAAACCAAAACCCACGATCTAAATCATGATCCCGCATGCTAACACTCAATCTTCAGGTAGACCTAAATAATCATTAAAGTGAAATTGAACACTGTAAATAAAACTGAACGCTGAGATAAAAAAAAATGATGGATGGAAGCAGAAGGAATCATTCGCATTATCGTTCAAGCAGCCAAGCACTCTATTGCCAAGCAGCAGCATTTCTTCTGGAAGACAATGTTGCTGGAGTGAACTGTGTAAATAATTTTCCCTTTGTCTATCTTTCAACTTGACGTGTAGATAGAGTAGCAGGATTGTTATTCCGTGTGGGAATAATTTCATTATAACTACACTACGTGTTAAATCCTTGTAAAAGAAAAGCAGTAACTGTTAATGAACCTTCTTGTTTAAATTGAATTTTCATAATTCAATTTCAGACTTTCTTTTTTGATTTTAAAATATCAAAATTAGCTTTAGAATTGAAAAGTGAAAATTATTATTTTTTTTTTTAAAGATTGAAACATTATCACAGGCACCAAGTCTTACAGAGGCATGGATTTAGAAATAACTGCAAAAAAAAAAAAAAAAAAAAAAAATCATGGAGAAGAATAATTGGTTACTATAGGATACTATATTTAAGGTGATTGGCTGAAGTAGCTTATAGTTACCAATCAGGATTCAGGAATTATTTTCGCTGTCTCTTGTATTAAACCTTTCACTACGTGTGTATTCATAGAGTCTGATGAAGCCAAAGTGGATAGTTGGCAGAACAAGTTAATAAGTTTTACAATAAATTTATTGTTTTGCTCAGTGAGTACTTTAAATGAAACTTAATTATCTTATTTCATGTCAGAAATCTATGAGTACAGTTCATAAACTATAAATAGATACTTTCTCAAATTTCTCTGCTATGTGGAACTCTTGTAACTGTTGATTATATCATGTAAATGTCGAAGTGACGAGTCTCCAAATCTATCACACGTTTTCATTCTCTTTGAAATATTTTCGTAAATTTAGCACGAAAATGAGAAGTATATATATAGTTCTGTACGATTTTCTGTTCCATATTTATAACTTTGATATGCATCTAACTTTCCATGTGTATTCAGTTTCCCACTATGTTAAATTCATAAATCATAGACGATACATGGTATGTACAGTATATGTTTAAAGAATTTAAACAGTAGGCCTAAATCTTAATGGAATTTTCAACTAAACGCTTTTTTTTTCATTCTTTGAAAGTAAAGTTGTTCCACCTAGTAATATTTTATGAGAAGTGATATATTTTTTGTAAGTTTTTTTTTTTTTTTAAATATTTCATTCCGTAATGGATTTTCTGTGCATTGTTTATTTGCTGATGTTTTTGTGATGAAATGAGTTATATAAATTAATTACGGTAATAGATAATTATAGTTAATGACAATTTTCTGTTTGGAAGCCATTATTTTTCATATCGTCCACATAAATTTAAAGCCGTTCAGCATCAATGAAAGGAGTTGCAACAAAGCGAGAAAGATTACCCTCAATAAATCAAAAGAATTTGAATAGCAATAATTCATATCAGCGCTTGAGAATCAATGTTGCAATTTCATTTCACAGAAAACTCTTCTCTTGTCATTAATAATTACGAGTTGATGGAAATCTGAATTTCCCGTATGAATCATACATAAGCTCTGTAGCCTTTGTTGTTCTTACCATCTACTAAAATCTATTAAGTCTTTGGCTTTAAGCATAAATGAACAGTGCATTTTCACTACTTGAATTACCAAGTAGGAGTATCCCTTGTACACCACGTAAGAAAGCTTAGCTTGAATCGTGTGTTATTTTCCCAATAAACATTCTACTATTTCCGGTTTTAGTAGAGAGATTGCGGTGAAGAATAAAATATTTTCTTTACATTCCTAATTGATTGTGTAAAACCTCTTTTGTGCTTTCTATTACCGATTTGTACTCAATATCGAGCATGAACTTCGAAACCGAAATTGGTTGATTTTTGCCACTTCCGGTTTGAATAGAAGATTAAGAGAGAAAAATATTGTGAAGTTCTTCTCAGGTAGAGTATAGGTGTAGCAAATTATACATGAGAACGTTTTTTCCCACTACCGAATTTTATAAAAAATCTTCCTGTTATGTACAGTATGATTCAAAACCACTAAAATGTAAAGAATAACTAATAACTGGGTAGTAAAAGGTATCCCAAGGCCCGAACAGCCTAGGAAAGAATTTCAGCAGAGCTCCATGCAAGCTAAGTGGAGTGAATTTAGAATCCACAATGCTTCACTCAAACAGAGGGTGGTTAAAATGCCACAAAGCAGCACGCAAGCTAGGTGGCTGAAGTAATTAGTCCCACCGAATTCTGATCAAACTAAGTGGGCGGGAAAGGAGACCTAGAGCTCCGAGCACACTAAAGGCTTTGGATTTGGCTCCTTTTTGAACCTCCAGACAAGCTGAGAGAGTGAATGTGACCAGCCAAAGATTGATACCATGTGGAAGCCCCCCTGGTTTTATAGGTGTTCCAGTGCAGTGGTGACACGGGTAGTCCTTCTCCATAACACGATTGGTGGTTTTCTTGTCGTCTGCCACTTTAGTAGTTCGTAGTAGGACGCATATGGTGTTGTTCGTAAATACAAACATTCGTTGCTTGTTTGTCAACAAAGCCATGTACGTGATATTACAATATTCTTAGTACACTTAATCGATTCCAAACACCGCCTTCTTCTACCATTTTTACCATATAATCAGCAACGTATAAGCGAGAAGTGGTTAACTTTGTCACTTCCCGTTTCAATAGAAGACTGAGAGAGAAGATACTAAGAGAGTACATACTTTTAGAACGATAAATCTACTCCAAACAAACACTTCTCGCTATGTCTTATCACTTTTGCTGTATGTAGATCCACATTGAAACCGAAAGTTGTAGTGGATTTGTGTCACTGCCTTTTATAGTAGGAAGTTAAGAATGGCGATCAAATGTATTCTTGGCACGCTTAGTTGATTGTAGAAAAGCAGCTTCTCGTTATCTACTGCCGTTTGTAGTCCATAATGATCAACGTTAAAACCATAAGTTGTTGTTTTCTTTCAGTTTTGGTTTTATTAACGCTTCCATCAACGAACTCACTCCTTAAATTTCCATGCTCTGTACCCTGGCCAAAACTGATAGTTATCCACCAAGTAGTTCTTGAGATTATCTTCTCTCCCAGATACAACAAACAAGGTTAGTGTATAATGAAATTTGGTGAGCCAAACTACTTAGAAATGGATAGTACAAGGTCTTACATATGCTCTCAACGTCATGTACTTACTGTAAACAAATTTTTCAACGACAACCGCAAAGAAGACTGGATCAATTATTGTTAACAATCGTCAATGTTAAAGTTTAATGCAATGGGCAACATTTTTAGATAAAAGGAGCCTAAACACCTTAAAATTCATCACCGATTGATCGTTACCTTTACTCTTTAAGACACCTGCTTTCTAAAATCTCGTTTATTACTTTCTAGGACGCCTGATCTTTGAGAATTTCTTTTTATATCTTAGGATCCCTAGTTTCTGCAAACACTTCATCACTCCTTAGAACGAATAGTTTTGGGGGTTTGAACCCCGTCTACAAGACGTCTGGTCTTTGAGAGGAACTTTCAAACACCTTGGCAACAAGAACCTTGTTTCCCGTCGTCCTCAGACTCCTTTGGCCATTGAGATCGTACAAACATATCAACAAACCACCAAACCTTGTAACGAAAAACTTTCATTTTATTCTGTAATATTTATTACTACTGTATATACAAAAACGTTTAAAATAAAACGTGATTAAAGAGTTCCAAATTTATCATAAGCTCTACGTTAAAACGCAAAATTTTACAATACTCAGAAAACATTGTCCCCAATAAATTACACCCCAACACCCTACGTACGCCCTACAAGTTGGAAAATGTCCTCGAGTATATACGCAAGTTTCTAAAACGTAGGTATGATGCATATACAGGGTTCTACTAGTTGCTCTTACAAACATGCAGGGACTACATCACTTCCTTCATAGTACTTTTATCTATTTTGTGCCAGTTTAAATTCATCGTTATGTGGTTTCTGTGCGTAGTTTTTTAAATAACATATTTCTGGTTATGTGGTTTTTTAATGACATATGTCTGGACGCATATTTATAGCGGTAGGGGAAGTCTTCGTAAAGTGAATCTAAGCCCATGAATGCAGCTACTACTCTGGAAAGAATTTCGAAGGCACTGTAAATGGATTTCGTGATTAAATAAAGGCATATCATGAGATAGGATGTAATATGATAGAAGATAATCATTTCCGTACACATCCATTTGTACACATATTATCAATATATACACAATTATTTGGCTATGCCCTAGGGTAATAACAGTCCAGAACATCTTAGAGGGTCAGTAAAAGTGAATCAATCTATTTTTTAATTTGACACACTATTCCTTACATGAACCAGTACATCAAACAGATCTTAAAGATCTTATGCAGACGGTTTTGATGAAATAACTGCTAACATATTCTAATTATGAGTGATGATTTTACTATCCTCTTTAACTCATACAATCTGAGTTTTTATCTCAGTTAATAGCTAGTTCCTTGGTGATTGCAATATCACTGTCAAAGTATTACCCATGTTAAACCAACTAATGATCTTTGTCAATCAATTATTTTGTCTCTAAAGTCAAGAGAAAAGTTGTAATTCTATAATTGTTTGAATAAATTAAAAATATTATCCCTATCGTTCAGCCTGGCGTTCTTAAGCACCATGATACTATCAGTGGGATGATTGAAGTTTCAGATAAATATATCATGTTCTTGATAATATTCAAGTCTTCGTTAGTTACTTACAACCTCACTAACCCTTTTAGTTTGATAATCACAATGTTGTCTGAAATTAAATATCATATTATGGCTCTCTAATAGTAACATTAGATGTACGTCTCACTTATCGTGGAATGAAAGAACATTTTTTGCTTAACTCCCATGACTATATACTTTAGAGTAAAAGGACCCGATGATTAATTACGGTGAATGATTGCAAAACTAAATTGAATGAGATTATAAAAGAAATGAACATTTTAAAAAAACACAGACACGATGTTATGCACTACAAATTGTTACTTATCGTGGATACAAGAACATAGTGTAACTTCGTATAGTATACTACATTGAATTCCATATTGTTTGATAAGGGAGTACCGCAGGGATTTACTTTAGGTTCATTGACACAATTCCTTATATATTGTTGACCTCGTAATAGTTTATAATACTTCTCTACACTATGTTAATTAGATGACATAGTTCTTTTTCCGCCACAGCCATACACTATTACACAAACTGATGAAATTATAGGAACCTGTAGCCTGCATCTAAGCGATATTTATTAAAATGTTCATATAGTGTCCTTAAAAATAATAAAGAAACTTGTAGTAATAGCCTGTAAATATGCAGTGCATTATACAGATAAATATTGTGCAGGACGGAGGAATAGGAACAATAATGTAGAGACAGTGAACATTCTATGGACGGGTCTAGGCCAAAACCCCCACAGCCCAAATCCCCACACTCAAGAAATGTTAAAACGCCCACACTATCGGTCATAACTCCCACACAAATGGAAAAAACTCCCAAACGCACGAACGGTCAAAACCCCCACAGCCAAAACTCCCACACTCAAGAAATGTCAAAACAGCCGCACAATCGGTCATAACTCCCACACAAAGGGACAAAACAGCCACACATAGCAACGGTCATAATTCCCACATAAATGGACAAAACGCCCACACAAATGGTCAAAACTCCCACATGCAGAAATTGTCACAACTGCCACACAAATGGACAAAACACTCACACAATCGAACAAATCCCCCACATTCTGAAATAATCGTGATTGCACGTCTTTGTTGCGGCTCTTTATGACGCCCACTTTAGTGTTTTCGTCATTAGAAAACAGTGCAAGAAGAATAGTTGCAACATCAGTTTAAGTGGAATAAAAAATGTTATTAAAAAGTACAAGGGCAAGACATGCAACCAGGATCATTTCAGAGTGTGGGAGATTTGTCCGATTATGTGGGGGTTTTGTTCATTTGTGTGGCAGTTGTGACAATTTCTGCATGTGAGAGTTTTGTCCATTTGTGTGGGGGTTTTGTCCATTTATGTGGGGATTGTGACCGTTGCTGTGTGGGAGTTTTGTCCATTTGTGTGGGAGTTATGACCGTTGGAGGTTATGACCGATTACCAGTGTGGAGATTTTGGCTGTGGGAGTTATAACCGATTGTGTGGGCATTTTGACATTTCTTGAGTGTGGGAGTTTTGGCTGTGGTGGTTATGACCGTTCGTGTATTTGGGAGATTTGCCCATTTACGTGGGGGTTATGACCGTTTGTGTGGGCGTTTTGACATTTCTTGAGTGTGGGGGTTTTGGCTGTGGGAGTTTTGACCTATTCCCTAGAGATAAACATATCATATGATATAATTTAATTTACGGAAAAACGTATTATATCATTTAGTTGAGGGAAAAACATGTCATATCATTTAGTTTAGGGAAAACATATCATTTAGTTTAGGGACAAATATATTATATCATTTGGTTTAGGGAAAACATCATTTAGTTTAGGGACAAATATATCATATCGTTTAGTTTAGGGATAAACATAATATCATTACCAGTATTATCATTATCAGCAATATGCCATTATCATTATCAGCAATTATCAGCATTATCAGAGGTTCTTTTTAAGATGAAAATTATTCCTAAATTACTGAATTAATCATTAGCCTATTCCTCAAATGCCATCAATTCTCTCATCTGACCCTTTCTGAATGTTTTGAGGACAATATACCGCCATCAAGGCAGAGCTCCCTCGTAGCTAAGCAGTTAGTGTACGCGCCTTTAGCGTGAGAGACCCGGATACGATTCCCGGTGGAAGCTCATGTGGATCGAATTCCACAGTAATCAATAGATCTACGTCTCATATAGTCTCGCTGCTGAAAGAGGCGCTAAAATCAAAAACAAATCAACCCACTGTCAAGGCAACCCAGTATAATTTATTCAGTATGTATCTACTACCTTGGCCTGCTATGTTTCCAGACCTATGTTATATCAAATACGTAGTGAATATTGATGGGATGGCGGGAGATCTCTAACCATGTCCCAGCGATGAAGATGTTAGCTACATTAAGTCCCAGCGATGAAGATGCTTCTTTATAGATAGTCAGCATCTGTACTAATAAAACCGTTCTAAACTGCTGCTTCTGTGGTCACTTGTATGGTTATATTTATTATTAAGGTGAGTACTGTAAGTTATAAATATTGTGAATTAAATGTTCGGCGTGCTCCATGCGCATTGAGATCACTAATGCCTTTAATCACTTCTTATGCACCAACTTCCTGCGAAAGCTATAAATTCTAGTCAATTATTTAAACGAATTTCCACCAGTGTGTACAGTATATAGATATAGATGTAGAATGAAATTTGTATATGCAAGATAGGAAAAAATTTTCTTTGGTGTATATTTATTTGATTTGCCTACGAAAGAGATATACCATCATTGTAGCTACATGTATTCTGAGAAGGAAGTTTAGTTGGTAACGGCTTGTGCAAGAGATGCAATCGATTGTTACAACCTGTTGCTGCTTCTCGTAGAAACAGACGAAATTCTCTTAGTTAATTGTAACCAGTTTTCCAGCATCCCTGTTCTTTATTTTCCATTCGGAATGACTAATATTCGATCTTCTGCAGCCTTTAATTACGTTTTGCGTATTCATTCATTTAAATGTAGCATCATTAGAGGTATTCTATCATCAACGGCAAAACGATTTCTGCATATTTAGAAGCTTCCAACCTCTCTGGTAATATTCTTAGTTTTGAGGATTTATTTCCTTTAATACCATTTGTCATATTAAACATTCTCTTCCTCCTTTTCAACTTTTTCTGCCACCTTGCTTTCTACCACGACTTGTTTCCTAGCTTGTAATTATCTCTAACATTACTGCTTTATCCTAATACCTATATTTTATACTTATTGCCTCCCCATTTTCAACAGGTATTTTGTTTTTATTATTATCCATATCTATGTTTGAAAGCCCTCTAATTTAGTTGTCGGATTTTCATACTTTCCACATGTCTTCCCTGTGCAGTAGCATTCTCCCTTTTTCCAATCACAATTGGTTTCTCCTATATAATGTTAATTATATACCATATTCTTAAAAGCTTTTCTCTTCACTCTTGTTAATTTTCATTTCCAAATCCATTCTAAGAGCCATATCACAATACATAAATGTTAAATATCTTATCACTACATTTTCTTTCACATTTAAACCTTTCTGTTACACTACTAGAATATATTGAGAAATAATGCATTCTACGTTTCTTTCTTGTCAGGTGTAAATAGCGAAGCAAAAACATCTTCAGTGTAGTATATCTCTGATGTATGGGGTCCTTAGTTCGATACCAACTTACGCCAAGTGAACTTTGTAGTGCACAAACACCGTGCGCCAGCGTTTTCTTCGCGGTTCTCCCGTTTCCTGCCACTTTCTTCTGTTCACCATTTTTATTTATTTCTCATCATCACCGTTTTCTTTAATCTAGCCGGCGTAAACGTGGGACGTAAAACTTCAAGGTTTTCTTGACATTTGTTTCTCAGCATGGTATTTATTTTGCTTTACCTTATTCATAAAAATCAATTTTTGAATGCCTAATTTGCGAACGATGAACTGAAACATTCAGACGAATGAAATCCTTGACCACCTGTAAAAAGTTGGTGGTGAGCAAAGAGGTGAAAATCGGAAAGGATGGACGATAGGATGTATGGGATGTGCGATAGGTGCTACAACAATCATTAGATTTTGTACGTACCTGTTGAGCATCATGGAAACGAGTATTATCGTGAAGCAATCCAGGATGTAAATACATCTTTTGAGGCGATTTTCAGGGGAACTATTGAGCAATTTTCTAAAGTAGTAGCAATATAGTTGTAGTGCTAACTTTCCCAGGTAAAGGAAATTTCACCAGAAGAACTTTTCATGACCCAAATTGTTGTCAGTAGGACTTTATTGGTCGAATCAATAGCTCTGGATTACTTAAAGACTGGAAGGTGAAATGCTTCTATGCCGTACAGGACTATTTTGTTTTGGAGGAGTAGATGAGATTCAAGGAATTAATGCATGTTACAGTGTATATCACAAAACTCACATCTTTCACGAGATACTGCTTTAAATGGTTGAAGAATACTGTCATACTCTGACCATTCATACTATTTGTTAAGTTCTTGGGTATACATCACGTATTGATTTTACGGAAGTCCAATTTGTAATTTACAAAATGATATGCTGTACTTAGGAATAGTAAAAATTGTTGAATATATGTTAATATTCGCATATGTATTCGTCAGTCATTTAGAATTTCCTTTTCAATACTTTTTGCAATAGAAGGTCATCCAAAAAATAAAAACCATTTAGTTATACAAAATGAAACGACAATATGAATTGGAAAAATAATTCTATTACATACCTGAAGTTTTCTTCACTTCTCTACATAATCACCACTTGCGTTTAAACATTTGTCGTATCTGTTCGCGAGCTTCAGAATTCCCATGTTACACTCTTGTTCCGCCAGCTAAGCCAAATGGTCACAGCATTCTTCAACTCTTCACCATTTTCAAAACATTTACCAACCCATGAACTCTTTCAGCTTAGGAAAGACGTGGTAATCGCAATAACTATTTGAATTGATTCTTGTACCTTCTGGCATGAACTACACACACACACACAAATATCTTTACTATCCCAACTGACGGTTGTCATCATCTTTCGTGTTAAAGAGGTTCTGTTTGAATTTTGTCTATTTTTGGGTGATGCTGGATGCTACCACTCAAGCGATTGGCGCTTGCACTCTGGGGTGATGAAAGACACCTACGTCTGGTCATCAATCGCAATCCGATCAAGAAAGCCGCCTCGATCTGTGCGATATCGCATCAAGAATATGATGGCAGTGATGACCTGACTTAATAAACTGGAAGCAGCAGAAGATAGCATGGAAATCCTGAACCTCGTGAACAAATGTTTGAGTGAAGGTGATGATTATGTAAATAAGTGAACGGAGCTTCAGGTATATAACATAATTGTTTTCTTTAAATACATATTGTGTTTTTCATTTTGTATAACTAAACAGTCTATATTTTCTGGATTACTCTCGTATGTAATGCATTGTTTACAATTAAACCAGACTGATATAAATCTTTAGAGATCTTGCGTTTTTCTTAGAAAATCTGATGATTCTGTATTAGCCAATATCTTCAGAACTATACACTTACAATATTTCTGTATAAAGAATATCGTACAAAAAGCATTTATAACGACTCTATAGAAAAGCGTCGTCAACCTGGTTCGTTTTGTAACATATAAATTACGAAGCGATAATTACTTTTCTCAATGCAAAAATCAACTCAGATAATTAAAGATTATTAGTCTCACCTTTATTGCTTGATATGTCTTAATATTCTTTTTAAGACCGTAAAATACATAAATTCACTTGACTAGGTCAACACATAACATGTACGTAGTCACAACTATCCCATAATAATCTCTCTTACAGATATTAAAAACATTCTTCTTTTCTGTTAATTTAAAATGAACATTCTACTAAGTATATTACATATTTATGAACACTTTTTGCCCACGGTACAGGTAAATATTATGCAAACTAAAGTATTTCGTTATAGAAAATGTCGCCCGATAAAGGGACTGAATATAAAAGTCATGAGTGGGCTTGGCTTTTATATTCAAGAACCACTGGTCTGATTAGATTACTGTTCGTACATTACGTATGTTCTTTATATTTCGATCACACCTCGTACATATCTTCATTACATTTTGGTTAACCTTCATATATATATATAAAATATTAGTTATTATCATTCACATAAATACATTTACAATAAATCTTTGATTTCATTAATATTTCTTTTTTATTACATTATTATTTATTCTTTATCATTAGAAACATCGTCGCTTTAGAAATATAATTAACGAGGGTGAAATACAAACTATCAAGATTACTAGTTTCGATCATTATTACAAACGATGATATGACAAATAATATTTGTTCTTTTCGGGCGCATTGTATAACAAATAAGTTAGATGTTGCAATTGTAATGTATACATGGTAGCACTAAGATGTCCAAAATAAAAAAAGAATTTCACTCAAGGTAGTCATTGAATAATTGATTTTATAGAATGGATCTTATTCTTAACATAATCTTTGATAATTAAACACAAATCAATCTAATATAAAATAATTTTTGTCTTTAACTAATTATAAATTGAATTATGATTCTTCATATTAATAAGAAAGAATAAAAATTAAACATAACCTACGTTTGAATAATCAAATGGAAGTAAATAAATTTATTTTACAAGAAACAAAAGACACCCTTTTGTTATTAAATAAACACATTTTTCATTATTATTGTTATTTTTCATTCTTACTTATTTGATCAAGAATATTGGGTGCTACTAACTCTTTAACTAGATGCATTTCAAATATTTATAACCATCGTTTTCATTATTAATATTAACACAAACTTTAAAACGAAAATTCACAAGAATCTATAATCAACATGGGTGTAACCTAATTTCGTTAACGGTAATCATGTTACATTCGCACTGGCATATGAATCTAATAAAGTGCATTGTACCGCACAATCGTGGTTAGGTTCTACATTAGGTTGTACATGTCTTTCATCGTGATTTGAATTTGGATACGAAGTACCATCTCGTGAACAATGATTATATCTATACATAGGATTGGTAGCATCTCTAGGATTTCGATATGTATTTCTATTAATTTTGTGTCTACTTCGGTTGCTTAGGTTAGGCGGATTCCCTACATAACCTTGTCTATTTTGTTCATTTTGATTGCTAGAGTATATTCGTCTTAGGTTCGGTTTATTATTATTCACACTTCGGATATTCAAATTCCGAACAGGGACCAAATGATCTGAATTATTCTTATTTTTACTCATTCCTGGTTGTGTTAGATTCATAGCATGATATTGAGTTTCGTAGCATTGTACAAGCATTAATAAATGACTGAAACTCATACACTGTGTGGAAAATAAGATCTGCTGTAATTTAAATGGAAGCAAATTGCGAATCGATGCAATTATTCTTGATTCCGATTGCAAGGGATTAACAACCTTTAATTCATTATAGACATTTACAACAAACTCTACAATAGATTTGTGCAATCGAGGATTGAAATGTTGATTTCTAAGAGTGGCATCTCTGTTTGCCAGCAAAAAGTCATTTTCGTAATTCGCGATCAATGCCGCTTTAAATTCCTCATATGTACTAATATGATCACGTATTGCCTTAAACCATAAGGAACAAGGTGGGAGTAATACATGGGGTATTAATTTCATGTATTGTGATCGGTCGATAGACATTATATTACATTCGTCTTGGAACTTCTCTAAGAAAGAACTAGCATTTTCATTGCACTTACCACTAAATTTACTCATGGCTTTGATTTCGCTCATCTTGACACTTAACTTAACCTTTCTTTTCTCACTCCTTGTTCTTGTGGTGTGATTGTTCCGGTCCGTAGCGTGCTGTGTCATGATACCATTTATATTTCGTTCATCAGTGATCTTCGGGCAATTTTCCTCTAATATAATATCCTCCTCAGATTCCGGCGAAGGCGTATTTATATCCGGTGATCGGGGAAACTCGAAGCGATCACTGCCCAGATTATTGCGATAAATGTTATCTCTCGCCTGTAACATTTTAATTTCTTCCTGCATAGTAGCCAACTGGATCTTTTGATGCTTAACGGAAGATTCTATTCCTATGACGGGTCAACTTCCTATGACCAACCCTGTGCCCTCTAGAGGTCACCAAAAGTCACAGAACGGGTGTTGGTAAACTGGTTCAAACTTAGCATAGAAAAGATAGTTGTGTGTTACACTACGGCAAATGAGGTTAGTCCATGTAACGGTGTAAGTTTTAGTGTCCTCTGGAGGTCAGAGTGTTGGTGATAGGGAGTTGGCCCCATAGAAACAATTGACCGGAGTGTCCTCAGCTACTACATATCCAAAAATCACCTAAATCGGACAGACGAGAAAATGCAATGCTTTATGTACGGTGTCCTTTTCAACTTGAATATTTTATTACATCCTAAAATATGATTACGCTTAGTTACTCCTTCTTTGTAGACGACAGTGACAAACATATTCGGTAAACTTCTATCGTCAAAGTGACAATGGACCCAACATCTCTCTCCAAGGCAAAGTTTGGACTAATGATCTGTCAGTTCCCAAGTTGATACTTCACACTGAAAAGAAAAATGATTGTAACATACTTTACTTTTATGTATTTCCCTGTAATTTTTTTCTCTATGTGCATTTTGAAAACAAATTATCATTTTCGATCATACTTTCTAACTAAAGTTTTATTCTATTTTAAGTATTATTTATAATTTCCAACAAAAGTGTCTTATGAGTCTTAGATCCTTTCACTCAAGACTTATCTTTCATCCACTAAATCAGCTCATATTAAAACTTCATTCTTCATATTCTCTAAACAAACATAGTACAGACATATCAAAATAAAACGATGTCATCTATAGTATCGTTCACTTCCTAAGCCAAAATCATTATTTGTCATACTTAGTTTTAGACTTCCAACTTAGTTGGAAGATTAAGTTTTAGACTTAGTTTTAGAATTGTAACAAGTACATGTCTTATAGAACAGATATGTCCGATTGTCTGTGGACAAGTATCAGAGTACAAAAGCGGTAATGTCAAGTAATATATTCTGATACTTGATCACATTCTGAGCTATTAACTGATGTTCCCATACACAGCACAGTAAGTGCAACGAGTTTCTGGAATGTATTCAGAGTCTCAAGAGTATATTCGAGCTCCCATGTTATCCGTTACCCACCTATTCAAACCAGAAGTTTCAAAAAATGGTCATTTCCGGTTTCAGCTTTTATCGTCATAGAACAAAGGCGGCAACAAATAGACGAAAAAAATAATAACCGGATTTTTTTATATTACGTAGAGAAGACAACATGCGAATCAATCAGTGTTTTTTTTTTTTTTCAAGGTAGTCCTCATGTACACGAACACACTTGCCTATCGGTGTGTTAGTGCCTGTACCTGTCCGGCATAGAATTCCTTGGAACAATCTTTCAGAAATTTCAGCACACACGTTTTGATTTCGTCGTCGATGTAGAAATTTATTCTCCTAAGTGTTCCCTGAGGGGTCCAAGAAGATGGAAGTAGCAAGGCGATAGATCGGGGCTATATAGGGGATTGTCTAAAATCTCCCAATCAAGCTTTGTGATAGCTGTGATCGTTTTCATTGCTGTATGAGGATGTGCGTTGTCATGCAGGTTGATCACGCCATCCTTCACTGTCTGGGGCCGATTTCTTCTCAAAACCGGAGGAGGTTGCCGTAGTACCGCATTGATTGTGGCCCCGCATGCCAGGAAATCACTGCATATCATCTCGATAGCGAATAGTATTGCAGACAAGACGAGACAAAATGTAATTTTTCGTAACTAAATATGAGACGAGATAGAACTCTATTAAATAGAAACAAATATACTCTTCGAGATCCGAAAACATTTTCCCTACATCTTCTTGGAGACGAGACAACCCGAATCTAGTCTCTTGAGTAACACCAGCAACGGGTATTTTTGTATGGATTTAGTGTTGGAAGTACAAGCTATATCTTTGATTTTGCCCTTCCATTACAACCACAAGTTTAATGTACTAGTTCTAGTCCCAGTATGAATTCTCATAGTCTCGAGGTCTATCGTAATTTCACACTGAAACGAAACATACTTGTTATATATTCATTTTACTTTTGGTTAAAATAAAAAATGAAATCTTTGAGTTTTACGTCCCACGTTTATGCCGGTTAGGCCAAAGGAGACGGTGATGATGAGTAATAAATGAAATGGTGGAATGAAGAAAGTGGGAGGAAACGGGAGAACCCCGGGAAAATCCAAGCACACGGTATTTGTCCACCACAAAGTTCACTTGGCGGATGCCAGGATCGAACACTGGCCCCCAAGCACCAGAGGTGAACGCTCTTCCACTGAGCCACCGCAGCTCGCCCATGGTTAGAACAAATAATAGTAGTAGAAAAGATGTGAATATTTACGTATTCTTATAGAGGGACTGCAGTGACTCAGTGGTACAGTGCTCACCTCTGGTTCATGGGATCCTTGGTTCGATCCCAGCTCGTGCTAAGTAAACTTTGTGGTGGGCAAAGACCGTATGCGTGGTTTTTCTCGGGGTTCTTTCGTTTCCTCTCACTTTATTCATTCCACCATTTCATTCATTTCACATCCTTTAGCCCAGCTGGCACAAGTTGTAGAACGTAAAACGTAAATATTTCATTTCATTAAAGCATGCAAATCATGCTTAGGAAACGCACTTTTCATTGTGTAAATCCCAAAGTATGCTCTAAACTTTTTTGTTAATCAGAGGCCTGTGTTAATTGCACATTGGGCATCCAAGATAGTAGATGCAGTAGATTTCACGAAAATTCCTGATCAAAAAAATTGTCAATTTCCAAATTCAGCCTTACATTACAGTTCTAGAGAGAGGACACATTCTTCCAACGACCACACTCTCAGTCAGAAGAAATGGAAGATCCTTGAGGAAAAAAAAAAAGAAAACACGGACACGATGTCATTCAACGCAAAATCACTTGATCCGGGATCGTCCCAGGGACCTCTTGAGTCACAGGTGTAAGCGCTATTCCACTGAATCGTTTTGTTCTTAGTTTTATTTTGTATAGCAAACGTTGTATCCGTAACAGCCGTTCTTAAGAAATGTCGAAGCGACTATGTAAGAACTTCAGTTATTTATTTCAAAATACAAGCTGATTTTTTTTTTTAATATAATTTCTTAATTATTTCTTATAATAAATTTTGATGACGAAATGGATGCAAGGACTAGCTATCAGTTTCATATCGTCTCTCTATTCGAGTTTAAACCTTGCTTTTCAGGTAACATATTCTAAAACATTTGTTTCGTCATTAACTTGCAAACAAGAACATGCACCAAAAAACTCAGACAAATTGTAACTATCCCTTTGAAACTCCATTCCCATCCATCGTTGATGAATAATTTCATTTTTATTCATTTTTTTAAATATGAAAAGCAATCAATACATTGGTTTCTAACAAATTATACAAAAAGCTTTAACGAAAAATGTTTGGGGTTAGTGGTGTCTGTCATATTCTACAAGACAAGTTTTATAAACTCGTTGGATTAAATTTTTATATCACTCATAAAAAATCTAGTATTCTTTTCTATGAATCTCAGCCTTATACTTTGATCGATCTTGCAGTTATCTTTCAGTGTAGTGCCTTGACTGACACACACGCGCTAAAGGAGAGAGAGAGAATTGTAAATCTTGTAAAAAGGAAGAGGAGGGAACCATGCTTATAGCCTAATAGTTCCCCATGTGTATGGAAACATTTCGTTGTCTCCGAAACCTTAACATTATATCTGATCTGACCTCTTCATGGGTCTGTTCGGGTACGGAGATCTGGTGAGGTTATGGTTCTAACTGGTTTCGGGTCTCGAGTAACGAAATTCGTGATTCGTTTCATGACTGAGAGCATGAAGGGTCTTTGTATTGATTCCAGCCCATGGGAGAGTTGGGTTATTAGTATCGTATTTTCTGAGTTCTTCATTATTCTCTCGCTTTCTCAGTCTACCATTACTGTACTTAATATATTTACTATATGTTTCTTTTATGTGGATTAGAGCTTAGTGTCCCTTTCAGCGTATATGAAGCATAGATCTGCCGCTTAACGTAGAATCCAAACCACACGAGTTCCCGCCGTGAATATTTCTCTTAGATTATTGATAAAATAGTAATATAGGCCTATAAACAAAACACACAGGATGAAAGTACTTAGCATATATTTATTCCACTATGTTTATTCATCCAATGTCCTTGCAATAAGATGATCAAATATGGCCAGAACTGGGGTTAAATTCAAACCTCCGTGGACAAATTATTTATCATTGAACAACTTTAATAATCGTCGTTAAGATGAATTTCTTAGATATTTGACTTCCTATGCAGTGTTACCTTAAAAGATTTCATTTTCCAATTATTTCTTTGCGAGGTGAACATAGGAACAAGAGAAAGCTAAATATATATATATATATATATATATATATATATATATATATATATATATATATATATAAATCTTCAAGCAGAGAGATGTTACGGTTGATCAGTGTCCATTCATACAACAAAGAAAAGTAAATTCCTCGCAGCAGGCCCATGTCTTCATCTTCTCTTTTTCTGCTCGTTCTGTTCCAACAAAAGATGCTATCTCCTTGAGTAAAGCTCATTCGGTTGATTGGCTGTAATTGAGATGAGACCCATAATACGCCATTTCTCAGCCTGTGACCTATAGATACCGTTTCACCATCAAGCGAACGAAGGAAACACACGTCATTTTTTTCTTTTCATTTCTTCTTCTTTATATATATTAACGTTCCCTCCTTTCATATTTTCTTTTTTTATTATTTCTTTTCCCCGTTTTACGGTCCAGTAAGCTCGCGCCTCGAACTTTCGTCCATGTTTTCATTGATTAAATTTCGGTTGGGTTCTCCCATCAATGTTGCCATCTCACGTCATCTGGTTTAAATTCTATTCAAAAATAAATATATACTTATCCATTAATGATATTAATGCAGTTTTGCTAAAGTAAATTTATATATTTCTTAAGCTTTACATTATTCTCTTTCCCAAACGAATTCTAGGTTGGTTCCATATATTTGCAAGATTGAAGCAGCAACTCAATTCGCTTAATCTAAGGACGAAGCTAAGAAACACACTGTTGGGCGCTCAGAGCACAATGGAATTAAGTCCAGTTAGCAAAATTAAAAAGAAGGGAAATAAAGTTTGTATAGACCTAGTACTCTTAAGTACATGGAAAGATGAACACTTTTTTCACATTACAAAATCATATCCGTGAGTTTTCTCGGGGTACTCCCTTTTCCTCCTACCTCCTCATCCCACCACTTCTTCCATCGTCACACACTAGCCTACACTGAGAAAAATTCGTAATCCGGACGGCGGTATATTGTATAAATATACGGAGCCCATACGTTTACTACGGAAATCTATACGGAGCACATGTTATCTATATACTGCAAACGTGACGTCTTTTTCCCGCTCTTAGATGTTACATCATGCCGTTGCAGGATGTCTGACATCTAACAGTCTTCCGTATATTACATACATGTACATATGTTACATATACGTCAACTATATGTTATAGGGAAGAATGCGGTAAAGACACGTGTTTTTTTTGTTTTTTTTTTTAATTCCTCAGAACAACAATGAGAGAGCACTATGGAATCCAATGGATAGTGCTGTACATACCTACTGAAATTTGAAACCTTACACTGCGTGCATTTACACTTCAGTTGAGGGTAATAGCACGCAACATTTGAGTTCTTAGTTAAATTCTTCTTTAAACTTCCATATGATGATATTCCCTAAACGTATTTGCTTTCTTTGCTCTTTTTATTGCAGAAGAGCCTTACGACGCACAGCGGTTAGAATTTCTGAGCTTTGGTGCTTTCCCCTCTGCTTCACTGACGATGGTTTTTTGCCTAGGAATTGGAGAAATTGCTGTTAACGGGACTATTGCGGAAAAGTTTTCGCAATTGGTGACTTCCCTTGATGGTCCAGCGACTGACAGTTCAGAAACGTCACTATTGCATCAGGAGAAAGGTCTGCTTCCATATTCTCTAGTGATGAACAAATGCAAGAACAAGACCAAGACCGGGGTGGCCTTGGACTTGGTCTTGCACTGGAAGTTTTGGTCTTGGTCTTGGTCTTGGTCTTGCCCTTGTTCTTGCACACCCAGATATTGGACTTGATCTGGGTCTTGCATGCAAGAGTCTTGCAAGTCTTGCATTTAAGAAATCACAAGCTTCTCATAGGTAATATTTTACAATGGATATATGGGATAATAAATTCTACAATGAGCCAATAGTAACGGAAATACAATATATGATCTAAATGTAATATAGTTTATCTTCGTGTAAGTATGATGATAGTGTTCAACATAGGGGATGACCTTTATTTTTTTATTGGGTGCCTACGCTTCATACTTATAAGATATGCCTAAATCACAACGTTTCGTAATTTGTTTATATTTTTAACAGATCCAACACTCCATTGGTTCCCAAACTGGGGAGGCTACCCCTGAGACGCATGAAAGAATAACAAGACGCCACAGATTATTGAAATACCATGAATTGCAAAATTATTTTTAAAATCTAAAGGCGTCAGATTTTTATTTTCAACCACAATTAGCTAATCCTTGTATTAAACAAACTTCCAATTAAATATTGACATTTTGTTTTACTGACAGAAACATTCACATTACGCAAAAGGAATGAAAAAATTGCAGGCTTTCGAAACATGGGCATGGAGAAAAAAAGAGAGAATTAGCTATGTTGAACTGAGAACGATTGAGGTGTTACTAAGAGGAAGAATTTTAGATATTCTTAACAGGAGGAAGAGGAACTGGTTGGGATATTGGCTGAGAAGGAACTGTATTACGAGGGACGTGCTAGATGGTATTGTGGAAGGAAAGAGAGGGAGGGAGGGAAGCAGATTAGTTGAAGGAAGGTATTAAAAACAGAAAATTGCTACGTCAAGACGAAGAGACTAGCTGAGGACTACCGAACGTTGAACCTTGTCGGTTGCAGCAAGTAAGCTGCAATAATGGCAAAATATCTTTTATGATGATGATGAAATATTTAGGAATATTGACCAAAGAAATGGGAGAGAGAAAATTCAAATAATTATTATTATAATCAAACTTCTTAATATTTTAGAATAATTTGAGTGAAAACTGAAAACGACTCAACTGTGTATGTCTTTTGTGTAAACTCAATTTATATAAACACTCTTGATAAATTTATATAAACACTCAATTTATATAAAGAATTTATATAAACACTTACAAATACAAAACAACCGCATCAAAGTCCAGATTATTTGAAGTCTCACTTGTGAATATGGATTACCCACTTCGTTGGGTTAAACTAAAAAAGTAATATTTCTTTAGTCACTTTTTTTACTATTAGTAAAGCGCTCTCTGATATCGGTCATTTTCGATTATTTTTATATTTCTCTCTTCTCCTCCCCCCAAGTTGCGGGGCTGAATTTGGATTTAAACGACATCAGAGGTGTCACTGTTCGTCTCACGAACCCCGAAAACTATAGATTCGGCACCAATATCGATCATTTTCAATAAACTTATATATCCCCTCCTTCCCTATGTTGCAAGGCATGGCATCGGAAGTGTCATTGTTCATCTCAATGACCTCGAAAACCTTGAGTTCGACATTGATAATGGTCACTTTCGATAATTTTTATATATCTCGTTCCTCTCCCAAGTTTCTGTGATGAATTTGCATTTAAACAGGATCGGAAATATCAGTGTTCACCTTAGCGAAGCCGAAACTATGGATTCGATACTAATATTTGGTCATTTTTGATCATCATTATGTATCTCCCTCTCCCACAAGGTACGATTCTGAATTTGGTTGTAAACGGTGTTGGAAAGCTCAATATTCAACTCAGCGACCTCGAAAACTATGGATTCGACACTAATATTCGTCATTTTCAATCACTTTTATATGTATCTCCCCTCCCCACCACCAAGCTACGGGACTGAATTTTGATTTAAACAGCATTGGAAGTACCATTGTTTATCTCAGCGACCCCAAAAACTATAGATTCAAATTTAATATCGGTCATTTTCGATCATTTTTGAATATCCTTCCCCTCCCTCTCCCGTAAACTGCACCGTCAAAGTGATATGAAAGAAACCACCTCAGGTCCCATCATGATCAATTTTGAAAATGAGATCGAGTTCGGTCGAGTGGTTCAAGAGTAATTAAATTTTATTTATTTTTGTACATTTTCCATCCCCTCTCATAACTTGTACCGTCTAAGTGAAATGATGTAAACACTAGCAGGCCCAAACCTCATCTATGTTGAAAATTTGATCGAGATCGGTCGGGTGGTTGAAGAGATTAGGAGTCACAAAAGTAGTCACTTTCAATTTTTTAATATAGATTTATTGTTGTAGTATAATGTTAAATCGCTCAATCCTTGATGTGCCGTATACCTAAGAAGGCTAAAAGTTATATTGATAAACAATCATTCAACGTATAAGCATCGGCAGATAAAATCAAACTTGCAGTAACGTGCACTAAGTTATTGTCAATGTCATGAAAATATTATTTCGATATTAATTTTATAAGCACACATTAAAAATTTCCAACCGATGCTTGAGTCTCGGAGCCAAAGCCATGACCACGTGGTCAACACCTATGGTGTACGGCAGGCCTGACCATGAATTGGCTCCCGGAGCCGAAGCGTGAGCGACAACGAGCGGAGATAAGAACAGGTGAGCACAGGTGTTGGTAGCTCCGCCCCTTCCACTGCATCCGATAAGTGTTGCCAACCACACATGATGGTAAAAAACCTACGGCCAAGCCTGGTCACAAATTCGCACGATGTTGAAGCATTGAGCAGACGCAAGCGTGAAATGTGCAGGTGTGCTCTCCCCCTCCCCATTTCGAAAGCAGTGACGCGAAAACACTGCAGGAAATAAAATTGGTACGTTTTTTGATCGAGGAAGACGCATGATAGAGGTTACAGTTAGCGTTGAAGTAACTAGCAAATGAAAAAGAAAGAAAGAAAGAAAGAAACTAATATTAAACATGTCAGCTTACAGACGTAAAAACGACTGCAAAAATCGGAAACGAATTGTTTCAGGCCTTTTTTAGCTTGCTTACACAATTCGTGACATTGTATTACATTAGCACTCGGTCTGTAACTTGTCACTCGCTTCACGTTTGCTAAGTTGTGAACGCCATTCGTTGCTAGATTGATAGCAGAACGACGGGAGGTTGAAAATAATAATAATAATAATAATAATAATAATAATAATAATAATAATAATAATAATAATAATAATAATGCGTATTATTATTATTATTATTATTATTATTAGTAGTAGTAGTAGTAGTAGTAGTAGTAGTATTCGGACCAAAGACGGATGAAAATGGGGATTGGAGGAAATTCATAACGAGGAATTGCATAGTTTATACCGCTCACTTAACATTTTTAGGGTCATTAAGTGTAGAAGGCTCAGGTGGCCATTCCGTGTAGCCAGAATGGAAGAAATTAGAAACGCTTTCATAATTTTAACTGAAAACCCAATTGGAAGAAGACCACTAGGAAGACCTAGACGTAGATGGGAAGACAATATTAAGATGGATCTTGCAGAAATAAGAGTACAGAGTAGAAACTGGATCCAGTTGGCTAAGGACAGAAGTTAGTGGAAATACGTTGTAAAAGCCGCATTGAACCTTCGGGTTCCATAGGCCATAGAGTTAGTTAGATATTATTATCTAAAAGAAATGTTCAAATGTTGTTAAGAGACAATTACACAGAAGAACTGAGTTCCGACCAAACACTAATTTGCCGGAAGGAAATTCCAGTGTAGTCCAGCCCACTTTAAGCGTTATCCGTGCAATCCACGTTTCATGTTCAAGACATTGGGAATAATTGTTCGTATCATTCAGTTGGAACGTTCCCTTCCAAGTTTACGCTGTTACAGTAGGCCTACAACATCGTGACTTTCAAAACCAGTCAGTAACTATCGAAGAAAGACAAGCGTGTAGCTTCAGTCGTTGATATGATTTAACATTCTTCTTCACTTTTAACAAGCTACCGGCAAGCAACCAGCCAGGGACAATATATTTTTCCTTATTAAAAAGACACTCCTTGTTAAAAAAAAAAAAAAAAAAAAACTAATGGTACCCACTAATGGTCACTCTTAAAAATGGAAAATCTCTTTGGCTCTCTTAATATTCTGTTTGATTCTTTGCGATCAAAGTAACATTAAAAGTGGAAAAAATGAAATGAAATATTTGGGTTTTACGTCCCACGGTTATACCGGTTAGGCTAAAGGAGACGGTGATGATGAGTAATGAATGAAATGATAGAATGAAGAAAGTGGGAGGAAATGGGAGAACCCCGAGAAAACCCACGCACACGGTGTTTGTCCACCGCAAAGTTCACTTGGCGGGGGCTGGGATCGAACCCGGGATCCCAAGCACCAGATGGGAACGTTCTACCACTGAGCCACCGCGGCCCCACTTTAAAAGTGGAGTAAGAAATACTATTCTTCCTATTGATAGTGTAATAGTGGCTTCTAATCTCCACAACCAACCCCTTGCTAAGCCTATTCGTACACACATACATGCATAAGCCAATTTTCTGGAGATAGTACTTAGATAATTACAAACAAGTGCTACAGTATTTTTTTTTTTTCGTATCAACAGATTATCTCTTTTCCTATAAAGCGAAACAACAAACCCACACTCAGATTAAGAACTTGATAATAGTCTATATATTGAAAACTGGTTTTCCATTGGGCAAACTGGCAAATTTTTATAAATGTAAGCGATGGTTTGGTTCCACCACATCCTTCTTTAACAAAAGGAAAGAAAAAAGAAGAAAAGGAACGTACATAGTTTATCATTTGATTGCTGTTACCAGTTTGTGTTGTCTATAGTTAACGGTTACCACATTGTAAAAAACACTATACACTAAATGGCAATCAGTTACCATACATACTTTTTTTTTATTTGGTAAGCTAGTGATTACCGCCAAGGTTGACAACACTTCCGCTCCTCTAAGGACAAAACCCGAAGATTCACGAAGCACGAACAACGGTATTTGCTCATAGAATACTCGTGAGCGTTCACGAGGAGAGTTTCCACTATCTGCTCGCCGTGGCCAGGGCTGCTGTACGGTATTACCGATATTCAATACTACATTTCTCTTTAGTTTTGGAAGAAGAACACCACTAATATGCTTTGAAATGAAATGAAGTATCTAGTTTAACATCCCACCATTATGCACCAAGGCTAAGGGAGACTGATGGTGAGAAATGACTGAAACGTTGGGATAAAGAAAGTAGGCGGAAACGGAAAAACGCCGAGGAAATTCACGCACACAGTGTTTGTACACCAAAAAAGATCACGTGGCCCAAAATGACACCTGTGTGTCTTGAAAACTAGCAATATTTACGGAAAATGCAAACAACCAATTCAGAAAAATACATACTGTTACAAAGGCAGACCGATTCATATGGATTGCATAAACTACTGGGAACACATTGACTAAAGCATCATTTTTACTGAAGCGAAGAAATCTATCTCATTTTTTACATTCTATAAAAAAAAGTTCAAGTAATGCCGGTGTGGTGCGCACGAAATACCGGGGTCCCAATTTTTACCCCCTCATAAATCATAGTTGTAAAATGTCAAAACATACTGTGTTAAAACAGCAGATGGCTTTTTCAAACGAAGGCTTTTGAGGTACAAGTTTTGTAGTCATACATGGTTGCCAGTGCACGGACTGCAGAGAGGAGTTTGTCCAACGATAGAATATTTCTGTACCTCCAATAAAATAAGGAAAAGGCACGGAGCAATAAAACTACCACACGTCTTGACCACAACTTTAGGAGAGGAAAAATTGGCACGCGACACATTGAGTGACAGGCAATAAACCAACCGCTCAATGCGGAGAATCGGTCTCTTGAAAAATCTATATTAATCAATACATTTTACTTTTTGTAAAATATTAATGCTTTCACAAGATAAATAAAACTGTCACTGTTCATTGGATCAGTCATAAACATATATATAGATAGATAGATAGATAGATAGATAGATAGATAGATATATATACAGTGGCGGATCTAAACTATAGTTTGCACTTTTATCCAGTGTAAAGCAGGATTGAAGCCCATTTTATCCAGTGTACACTTGAGCGTCCACTTTATATATTTTAAATCAATTGATCAGTGTTGACAAATTATGTTCCAGACTGCAAATATTATCTTTGTGTATATTAAAATTAAGTTACTTGAAATGAAATTTATTAGTTTAATCAGGAATGTCATTTATTTATTTATGCCCCTAAGTCTGAGGTGTATAATGAAATACTAATGGAAAACGTTCATTAGTAGGTAACATTACTCCAGAAATGTTACTCCAGAATATGTTTCAATTAAATTCAATTTCTTTAGTCATTGCGCAACACCAAGGTTATGAAGGACGGAACGTGGGCCTTGAACAACCACCGGCGGGTGTACAGACAATCATATAAGATCAACTTTCTCAGAATAAGTATTTTCCACCACACTGTCTCACTTTCCAGAGAGTTGGATTAGAGGATCACGCAACTGTCCTGACATGACCAACTCAAATAATCTAAATTAAAAATATATCAAGTACTTAAGTCTTCCAAACATAAATAAATGAATGACCTACCCATTCTTTCTCAGTTTTATGTTTCTGTCGAAGGGGCATATATGTCTGATATCTCGCTTATTGTTTAAGAACAGCGAGACAAAACTTTTTCCTATATAAATTTTCTTTTTGTCATTATCTTTTCAATGATATATCAAATTACATACTTTATCATGTAAGATTTTCGGATAGCCACAGCAATAGGTTACACGGTGACACAAGCAGAGCACTCCATGAAAATATTGTTTTCAAAAAGATTGGAGACATCATCAAAAGGTTCTGTTGTTTTTCCTGCTCGCAATATTTTTTTCTTGAAAATGGTTTGTCCTGGAACAGAGTTGTAGAAATATGTGGTGATGCAGCTCCAGCGATGTTAGCTTCGCAGTCTGGATTTATAAAGCTGGCAAAGAACAAAAATTCTACAGTTATGGGTTTGCACTACTTAATTCACACACAAGCCTTGGTAAAAAAAAAAAAAAACTTTTTCAGAAAACCTGAAGCAGGCATTATCATTGGCTATTAAAGTTGTTAATTTTGTCAAGTCAAGTGCTCTGAATGCTCGCCTTTTTGAGATTTTGTGCTGTATCCATATTGAAGTTCGTTGATTAAGGAGTTTAAATACCACTTTTCATATCCCTCATGTCTCAAATTTTCCGGTATTTCGAGATAGGGCCATCTTATTATAACAGTTGCAAACCAATCCCTTTTTCCTCCCACCTTTCTCTTCCCCTTCTAAGGAAATCCAGAAAATGCAGAAACAATTCTTTAACTATTTTAAATGAAAAGTCTAAATAAAATAAATTATGTCTCTAAGCTTTAGGAATTTCGAGATATGGCTATCTTATTTTAACAATTGCAGCATCCACCAATTTTCTTACCGCCCTTTTCACTTTCTGCTTTTCTCTTCCCTTCTAAGGGAAATATCTAAAAACGCTGAAACACATCTTTAATAACTTTAAATGAAAAGTCTAAATACCAAATTTCATGTCTCTAACCTTAAAGGATTTTGAGATATTTTCATTTTGTTATAACAATTGTAACCCCATTCCTTCCCCTTCTTCCATTCTAGGGAAAATACCAAAAACCGATGAAACACGTGTATAATTATTTTAAATGGCAAGTCTATATATCAAATTTTATGTCTCTCTCTGCCTTCAGAGATTCGGAGATATGGAAATTTTAGTATAATTATTGCCAGCACCCTTTCCCTCCTTCCATATCGATTTTCTAAAAATCTCTCCTTAATGGTATCCCACATTACAAATCCCATGCACTGTAAAAATTTAAAGTTTCCAGGTTAAGAAATTTGACCTTTGAGTTGTTCAGTCATGTAGGCCTTACTGTGTCCAGTGGTGGGTCGATGTGTCCGAGGTTTGATCTCAGTTCTTGGCAAGTGAGTTTAGTGACTGACAAGTTGTGTGCGCAAGTTTTCTCGGTATTCTGTTACCTTCGGCTTTCTTTATTCAATCATTATCATCAATAGAGCCCGGATTTCCATACATAAACAAACCCCAAAATATTCATGCAAACATGCACGAAAAATACAGTATAAAAATATGCACTAAAATATGCATTTAAAAATTTAACATGTGCACTGAAATATACACTAAGAAAATAAAATATCAGGTTCTTACAAAAATATCTTATCTTAACGATCTCTGTTGCAATGAACTATCTTCCTTAAGTTTTTTTTTTTTTTTTTCTGTCAACTCTGTGTTTATCAGTAAGAAACGTTCTCGATCGAAAAGTTTCTTTCTACATCAGCAGAAGTCACTCGTACATGTGAAATACATGAAAGTCTTCCTGTGTTACATTCTCTTCCGATTCCATGTTTTCACCATTAAGTAGGCCTACATTTGTAATGGCACAGATTGTTTTGTACCCGGATTTTTTTTTTTTTTTTTGCCAAATACTTTGCAAAGTTTATCTGACGCTATTTTGGCAAGACCATGAATTGTTTCACTGGACAAAGTCTGCGATAATTCGCCCAACAAGGAGAGTGAATGCTTCAAAGCCTTCTTACAGGATTCCAACTGTCTGACAACTTCAGGTATTGCCGAGAAGTGGTTATGTATGTACTTAATTTTGTTCTCAATACCACTTGTAGAGAAACATTTTTGAGATACATAAATAGCGGCTGCATCATCGGGACTTAGTGAGTCTACGGCTGTCTTCATTGATTTTTAAGATATCTGTATAATACTGCACAGCTTGGAGCCACGAGCTCTTCACTGGATGAGAAGGTACTGGAACATTTGTCGCAACTTCGCGAAAAATACGTAAGCACGATAGAGCTTTCACAATAATTTATTTACATTTAATACTAGCGCGTCTACTGTTAGATATTAGCATTTGGTTGTTTCAGTTACGCAACACTTTCTTCTATTATTCTGTACAACATTTTGTTCTACACTGCTTTTACAAACGGAGTCAGTTCACTTTAAATATAGCCTACTTTCATGTGATATACTCGCAAATATGCTAGTATGCAGCAATAAAATTCAGGAATATGCAATATCCTGCAAAGTTTACAAAATATGCATACACATCGAAATTCACTCAAAATATGCACTTACATGCACCATTACATGCATCTCAAACGAATTCTTGCAAGTCCGTCGGAAGGAAGAAAACATTTTCCATACGTTCTTGCATGTCACTATAAACATGTATTTCGCATATAAATCCGGGCTGTAATCATCAACGTCTTCCTTAACCTCAGTGCATAATCATGGGACGCTAAACTAATAATAATAATAATAATAGTAATAATAATAATAATAAGGATCACATTATAGTTTTATAACCAACATTACACAACTGATTCATGACAATAAATTTACTCTTCTAGTCAACTCTAGGACTTGGTACCGTACTTCAGTGATTCTGATTATGCACGTATCATTCAATTTTAAAATAGTTTTGAGTGTACCGTTTGTTCCGCTAGTCCGTGGAATATTTAATAACAATATTTAAATACTGATTCTCACATAGGGTACTTTATTATTATTATTATTATTATTATTATTATTATTATTATTATTATTATTATTATTATTATTATTATTTGCTTTTTACTACCTACATGAATTACTTTTCTCTGTCTATCTATACTAATACAATAAAATATCGTTTATGTGTGTCTGTCTCTCATCGGCTTTCCGCAGAGAAAGACGTGACCTAGAGCTATCAAATTTGGTAGGTTACTAGATCTAATTCTATATGAAGCACTTTCTTTTAAATTTCGCCACTTAGACATTATAGAGGACTCGAAATTTATGCATAAAGGGAGATTAATAATTCCCGGGAAGCCGGATATTAGTGTCTAATTCATAGTTTTCGGTGTCACTTAGACGAATAATAACACTCCCGAAGCCGTTCAAGTTACATTCTCTACCCATTATCATCGAGGGGGACGGAGAGAAAAACAGTACATCCAAAATCACCGATATTAGTATCGAATTTGCAAGCTGATTGGTGTTAGTCATGATGACATTGAAGCCCAAGTTTAGACAGAAAGGGGCATGTCAGTTGGCCCGGGAATAGACAGATACAACCAGGCGCGGACCAAGGCAAAATTTCACCGGGGCAAAGTGACTTTCTGTCACTTTCTCCAAGTTCTAACATATATTTTACATTTTATTCGAGTGATTTTAATATTTTAAACCCATTGTTCAAAGAGAAAAATTAATATTCAAATACATGACATATGTAGATATAGTTAGTACTTAAAAAATGAATATGGTATCAGATATATTGCGTTTATATTATTATTATTATTATTATTATTATTATTTATGTATCGATATCTAACAACAAAAACAATATCGAACACAATTTATTAAATACTACTAATGCTGACATGATTAGTGCTATATAATCAATTGTTTTATCAATAACATCAGTAGTAGTATTCAATACCACCCACTACCATAAATCCCACTATGTAACAATCTATTCTAATAACGTGAAATACCAATAAAGACACTTCACATATGTTGAATGTCTTTTACGCACAGCAATATAAACCTTTTTAAGTAGGTCCTACTAGTTGAAGTCCATAGCATTCATAAAACATATCTCATGAATTTGTACAAAAGCTGAACACTCTTACAAGACTAAAGCTTAATAACAGGTTTTATTAAGTATTAGAAATCCTCTGACTTTGATAAGTAAGTAGATCATATCAATGTCAATTTATGGAACTTTATGAGAAAGAGCGTCCATGCCTTTTTCTTCCATAAAAACAGTACCTTAAAATCTTGAATAATTTACTCAAATTAGTTTCCTAATTTTGCAACATTTAGCCTCAGGCGTGATAATTAATAGTGTAACAAAATTTAGAAACTCAATAAAAAGTTAAACTTTACTATTACTGAAAATTAACAACAAATTAAACAACTTTAAATATATTTGTTTTCAGCACTCACAACAATTAAAATATAATTTTCCAAGTCTTTTTTGTCTGCAAAATACCTAACAATGACATCTGTGTCAATGTCTTGAAGAATGTCGAACTCAATCGGCATCATGGCGATCCCCACGAGGCGCTCCTGGCACATGGTAGATCTCAAATAATTTTTAATTAATTTAAATTTTGAGAATCTCCTTTCGCCTGAAGCCACGCTGACAAGATGAGGGGGCGGCCCCCAAAGCCCCCTGGATACGGGCCTGCTGGTTACTCCTTAAGTATTTTAATACTTCAAAGCAAGGCTGACATTTTCTTTGTGACTTTGGGAGGGTGGGGGGCATTAAGATGGGTTTGGTTGCAAATTTTTCACCTGGTAGTAGGAGGAGTAAAACCAATAGTTCCTGTTGAAGTTGGAAACCCTCAATATCACAATGCTCTAGGTCAGCACATTTCTTCATTAGGGTATCCTAGTCTTCCTTTTTGATCCTGTATAAAAACCCAAATAGGTCATGTTGTTGGGTCGAAATGAATGATTTTGCAAGAACTGTGCATAGCGATATAATAACATTTCCTAGACACTACTTTCAACAAAGGCCGACAGTTAGGTGCGGCGGCATCGTATCTAAGAAAACAAAAATAAGTGGTGCCTATTAACCCTCCACTACCACTTTAAATGAGTAGCACATATAAACTCCAAAAACATTCATTGCCTGGGAAAAGTTTACAAAGAAAATGGGCTGCTATAAACAATATTAAATCCCCCTCCACTCTCTATTGTAAATGCCATGTCTCCATTTGTCGATACAGTCCCCTACTAATATGAAACTCTCTTCTTCCATGGTGGAATGGAAAAAATGATCTAATTGATGCTAGTTTACAATATAAACAAAAAAAAAAAAAAATCAGTAGAGAACACAGTTATAAAATTTGATTTTTGAGACTCGTTTTGGCACCCCCTGACTGTGGCGCCTCGGGTAGTTGCCCGGGCTGCCTGGCCCTTGGTACGCTCCTGGGTACAACGCCAAGGGAACTACTCTTCCTTATTTATTCACTTAACATATTTCTTTACTTTCAAATCTATCTTTCTATATTGTATAAATAAAAATGAAAATGACAATGTTGTGCCTTATTAACTCTTCAACAATAAGACTGATCTCGATCAAATTTTCAACATAAATGAGGTCTGGGATGATTTTCATAATTTCATTTTGATGGTGCAATTTGGGGAGGGGGAAATGTGTAAAAATGAGCGAAAATGAGCGATATTAGTGCCGAATCCATAGTTTTCGGGGTCGGTGAGATCAACAGTGACACTTCGATGCCGTTTCAGTCCCTAATAGTACTTCTAAGAGAAAATGGTACCATATAAAATAATTGAAAATGACCGATATTAGTGTTAAATTTATATTTTTTGCGGTCCCTAAGTTGATTGGAGACAGTTTTGACGCTTTTTATGTCCAACATGAAACGCATTCTCCCCGTGCGAAGAACGGATATTTAAGGTAATATGTATAAATTCAATGGCTCATTCACTGAGTCATTCATAAACAAATCTCTCTGTTATTAGACGAACTTTGAAATTATTTATGAATGTTCTCCTTCTAGTCTATATTGTAGATAAGACAGATTAAAAAAAAAAAAAAAAAAAACTAACTCCTAAAGCTAAGAACGAGGGGAGAGCTTCAATGATTTTTGCCCTCGACAAATCTCCGAAACTACTCACCGTACAACCTTAAAATCTTTTGTTTTCATCGCACCCTGGGCTGTAGACTATACGGGTATTTTCGAAATGCAACTTCCTATGTAAGGGAGGGAAGATTGTTTTCTTGTCGTTCAGTACAATTTTGAGAGTAGAACTATTACATTTTGAGTAAATATTTTTCTTTCCCTACTGCAGATTTTTTTTTTTTTTTTTTTTTTTTTAATTGTGACTTCCTAGAAAGATGGGAAAAAGGGCTTTCTTCTTTCCGTTCTCCAGATCTCTAACCCTATTAAGTATAAAACCTTGAACAATTTGCTTATGCATTTTCAATTCACACCAAGTGATTTTGCGAAATTTGAGCTTCAAGGGGAGACTGAGGCTTAAACTTATTGCCTTTCTCTTGGTCTTTGAACTTTTTCATAAATATTCTTGATTCACTCAGGCTCTAGATGACACGGGATTTTTGAAATGGAATACCACTAAGAAAAACAAATAAGAAAAAAAAACGTATTTTTTTTTTCATTCTGGATTCCCTAAAACATTAGGTGCCTGATCTTGAAAACTTTTCATTTCTACCTTCTGAATTAGACACGGTTTTACGAAATGAGATCCTTGGTCTGAGGAAACGGTCTGTATCTCTTCCTTCTCGTTTCCCAAATCTCCGAAATAGGTGTACATAATCATAATTTTGTATAGATATTAGGGTATAAATTTATGGGTAAAACTTTTTTTTTTTAATGAATCATGTAAGAAGGTGGGAATGGGGTTAGAGGTTTTCTCGCACTAGAAAGTTGAAATTTTGTGAATATATAATAAACTGTATACTTTAAGACAGAATTTGAAAATGAAATCTTTGTTTTACGTACCACGGTTATGCCGGTTAGGCTAAAGGAGACGGTGATGATGAGAGATGAGTGAAATAGTGGAATGAAGAAAGTGGGAGGAAACGGGAGAACCCCGAGAAAACCCACGAGCACGGAAGACAGAATTTGAGTAATAACTACAAGGACACGAGTTAGAATCAAAAGATTTCGCATTATTAGTAATTTGCTAATTTCTTTTGAATGAAATAAAGTGAAACTTTTCAGTTTAACGTCCCACGATTCCTCTCTTTAGGCTAAGGGAGACGACGATTAAGGCAAGTGAATGATGATGGAAGAATTGGTGGAATGAGAATTGAGAGGAAGTGGGAGTATCCTGATAAAAATCACGTACACAATGTTGTCCACCATAAATTTATGTGGCCGGGGATCGAACCAGGGACTCCACATACCAGAGGTAAGCGTATCTATACCACTGAGACACCTTCCTCTCCCTAACTTCTTTTGAAACTAGCTATATTTTGGCATGCAGAATATTAGTATATTGTGCAAGAAATCGACTTGGTCAAGTTTGGGAACTGAGAAAAGACATTTAAAGGTGCCTTAGGGAAAATTAATTTCGATGAATATGAGATTTAGTAACAATTTCCGTTGACACTGTGAAAATCTTGTGATTTCCGGTGCAAGAAATTGATTCACCTCAGTTTCAACTCTGATAAAACACATTTAAAAAAATAGATTTTGGGATTATGCGTACCGCCTAAAAATTTTGCCTAATGATTTACGTAGATTTTGGTGAATCCGCCATTTTTTGCTGCTAAAAACGGTCTGATCCAGCCTTAACTTGCGAAAAGTTATTTAGGAGCTGTTGCGTGAAGTTTTACGTATTTCCAGGGAAATCAAAATTCTATTAAGAAGTGTTTTAAATGAAGAAAATTTGCACATATATCAAATATTTTTTCATAAACCTATTTTTTTCCGTGCGAAGAACGGACATTCTCCTAGTAATTTATTAATTTACTTGCTTGATTTGTCGAAAGATGTTTACTTTAAGATTAAAATTGAGTAAGACATCATGAAAAAATAAATATTTCCTGTGTTGAGATATGTGTCTGAAATTATATGAACTTGATAGCATAAGTCACCATTGCCATTATTTTTCTGTGACAATGAACTTTCTGCCCTCTTAAGACACAAGGTTATTTACTTTGATTCATGTTGTATGTTATTTGAAGCTTATATCTTGTACTATACTTGATTTTGATTGGAAATGCTGTGTGTTATTTGATAGGAAGTCTGATAACATTTTATATTAAAACAGAGAACTTGTTTTTATGCCAGTTTCAGTATGTCCAGACGTGATTGACATTATAGTTTGTTGTCTTGAAAATAAAGAAAAGCGACTTTATTTCTCCCAGACGAACATACTGCTTATTTCACAGATGTTCATACAACAGATGAGTACCTGGTTGATCATTTTTAAGGCCAACATACACTAGCGTATTTTCAGAGCGCATTTTCGGTCCGTAAAATGATGTCGTAAATTTCGGTCCGTAAGTTGGTCCATACACTTAGCGTAAAAATAGGCGCGTAAAAGAAGAAGAAAAAGAAGCGGTCATTTTTCGCTCTTCCTCTTGCCTGTTGTTTGAGCACGCGGTCGTTTTCCAGTTTGCTCAAGTTGTTTGAAGAGGACGCATATATCTTCTAAGTGCAGGTCCTACAAACATTATGCTATTAAGGAAACGAATAAAAAGAAAGAACAACAGAATAGATTTGGATGGGAAGTTATATTCAAATGTAGGAGTACTTCTTGTTTCTTTTTCGTAGTATCGGAATGTGAAATTCCCATAGAATGTTTTAAGAAAGTTAAATCAGATTAAAAAAAGAAAAAAGAAGAAAGAAAAACAAAAGCTAAATGCATGATTTTGCGAAAGCAGTATTCAATTTAATAAATTTTCTCAATAAATTTGTTAGACTTCTCGAACAAATAAATAAATCTACTCTCTTGGCGTAACATATCTCATGGAACCAGGGCCTACCATCCAGCTTGTGCCACTCATGTCTTTCGGGCAGGGTGCGAATCCCGGGCCGGAATTTCCTTGTATTTTGTTTTAATCCCTTCCAAAAGCAACAAATTGAAACATTGATCGCTCACAAAGCAATCAACTATCTCCTGTTAGGAACTATTTTATTCCCCTTCAAATATACACAACCTAATTTGCGCACTGCTTTTGGGTAATATATGCTCAGCACATCTGCTGCTCTTGTAGAATCTAGTCCTTAATAAAAGGGTCAAGTAAAAGAAGGAAAGTCAACCGTCTCCAAGTACAAACAAACCAAGTTTTAATTTCGAAGTGTGACTTGACAAGCTATTTAAAAGTTACAAAGAATATTTAGAATGATTAAAATTTAATATTTAGAAAACGAATTAACACTTGATCTGAGGTACAACATAACCAAATGAAAACAATATCAATTGTATTGTTGTACTTTACTAATATGAAAAGAAAGGTGGCAACTAATTCACTCTCCTGTTTTCTTTCACGATCTTTGAAGCATAGCATTTGTTCTAACAGTGACGATATTAATGCACCATGCTACATTACATTGGATAGTACATTTGCTCATAATAATAAGTTGCTTGGAAGTTAAAATATCTCTTTAAGGTAAAAAATTCTTTACCTTAAATACAACTAATTTTTAAATATATTAAGTGCTTGTGCTATCTCTTATCCATTTAGCAACTGTAGAATAGATTGCTTTATATTTAGAATAGTTCTCATCAGAGTCGTAACTAAGTTGGTGAGCCAGCGGATCGGTTGCCCCTGGCGCTGATAGCAAGAGGGTGCCGAAGGAGCAAGAAGAAAGGAAAGTATTGGAAATGAAAATAGATTTGTTAAAAATGTTCTTGCTCGCAACGCCCGCAATCCAAACGTTTCAATAAGTAAGAACAAGTTTTTACTTATTACTTTTTTTATTATTACTTATTACTTATTACTGTAAAAAAAAAAAGCTATCATTTCTTAATGACGATGTGACATACATGCTGCCAAGTAATGACTTACAGTGTAAACAAGAGCGTTTTCAAAATCAGAGACGGTCACAGTCTTGAATACGTACGAATTACGCATTTTGATGATGATGAGTTTGGTTAGTTAATCACGTTTTTCTACCCAATCGTTTTAATCACGACGGTGAGAATAAAGGTATGAAAAATGAAAGGAGTGAAGAGACACACAAGTTGATGTTCGCGCTGGAATATTAAAAATGAAGGTAAACAAGGGGAATAATAACGTTCTTGAATTTGTAGAATAGGGGCTTAATGGGTTAGAACTTTACCCGACGAATTTCGTCTTTTTCAAAGACTGATCGCTACCAGTGTTATTATTATTATTATTATTATTATTATTATTTCATTGACATATGAAATGCTTCCAATTTAAAGGAATTTACTGGGATTATTTCTGCATCAACTACTTGTATCGCCAGGATTCTTTTTTGTGCTTACGTATCTAGTTGTATGATATTTTTTTATTTATCTACATACCTACAAAATACACACACACACACTATATATATATATATATATATATATATATATATATATATATATATATATATATATATATATATATATACCTATATATATATATTTGTGTGGGTGTGGCTGTGGGTGTGGGTGTATTCGTGTATTTTAATATGTTTATTAATAAAAGTAACCTTAAATTCAAAATTTTCAGTCATTAAGAAATTAATTAAGCACTATAATTTTGAACATACACTATCTGATCAAAAGTATCCGGATACTCGGATGAAAATGACTTACATGTTCGTAGCGCCCCCCATCGGTACTGCTGGAATTCAATATGGTGTTGGCACACCTTTAGCCTTGATGACAGCTTCCACTCTCCAGGCAAACTTTCAATCAGGTGCTGCAAGGTTTCTTGGGGAATAGCAGCCCATTCTTCACGGAGTGCTGAACTGAGGAGAGGTATCGATGTAGGTTGCTGAGGCCTGGCACAGTCGGCGTTCCAAAACATTCCAAAGGTGTTCTATAAGATTCAAGTCAAAACTCTGTGCAGGCCAGTCCATCACAGAGATGTTGTGGTCGTGTAACCACTCCGCCACAGGCCATGCAGTATGAACAGGTGCTCGATCGTGTTGAAAGATGCAATCGTCATCCCCGAATTGCTCTTCAACAGTGGGAAGCAAGAAGGTGCTTAAAACATCAATGTAGGCCTACGCTGTGAGAGTGCCACGCAAAACAACAAGGGGTGCAAGCCCACTCCAAGAAAAACACGACCACACAATAACATCATCACCTCCGAATTTTATTGTTGGTACAACACATGCTGACAGATGACGCTTACCGGGCATTCGCCATACCCACACCCTGCCATCGGATCGCCACATTGTGTATCGTGATTCGTCACTCTACACAACGTTTTTCCAATGTTCAATCGTCCAATGTTTACTCTCCTTACACCAAGCGAGGTATTTATATGCATGATGTGTGGCTTATGAGCAGCCACTCGACTATGAAATCCAAGCTTTTTCTCACCTCACGCCTAACTGTCATAGTACTTGGAGTGGATCCTGATGCAGTTTTGAATTCCTGTGTGGTGGTCTGGATAGATATCGGTCTATTCTCTCTTCAACTCTCTTCAACTGTCGACGGTCTCTGTTAGTCAAGAGACGAAGTCGGCCTGTGCGCTTTTGTGCTGTACGTGTCCCTTCACGTTTCTACTCCACTATCACATCAGACAGTGGACCTAGGGATGTTTAGGAGTGTGGAAATCTCGCGTACAGACTTCTGACACAAGTGACACCCAATCACTTGACTACGTTCGAAGTCCGTGAGTCCCGCGGAGCGCTCCATTTTGCTTTCTCACGACGTCTAATGACTACTGAGGTCGCTGATAATGTGTACCTGGCAGTAGGTGGCAGCACAATGTACCTAATATGAAAAACGTATATTCTGGGATACTTTTGATCGCGTAGTGTATGTAGTAGCCAAACTACATTTTGGATTTCAAGTACAAACATTAAACATATTATTTACCTCCATCGATCAATATTAAGAAATTCCCAAAGAAGGTCCCTTCAGAGCTTCCGTTACATTTCACAAAATATTTTTACCGTAAAACAATCAAAATTAAAGTCTTCTTTATGTGCTCACCTGCAGAATATCATAAAATTACAAAAGTTTACAATTATTACTGGAAATTGATGCTGTTACCCATTTCGAACATTTTTTAAATCACATAATTTCTAACGTATCAATGTTTCATTTCTTATATATAGTATGAAACGTAAATAGTTGTAAATTTTCATAATTGTTCTCAAAGTGGATTTGTGTACAGCAAAGGCAGTTTTGTTAGTTTAACGAAAAGTCCAAAATAAGCCTCTTGAAAACAGCTTTTATTTGTAAAAGAATAGAGAATGATCACTTTTGGCTGTTGCAATAGTCTGTGCAAGCAGCATAATAAAAATTCAACGTAGCATAACGACAACAGCTGCTTCTTTTATTTGTAAAAAAAAAAAAAAAAAGAAGAAGCTTGATAAGGTGAGTGTAGGGGCGCCGGATTCTACTTCGCCCCTGGCGCCGAAATCTCTACCAACGGCTCTGTTTTTCATCCACCTTCTAAACATTTGTATTGTTTACTAATATTTATCGATTCGACTGTGATATTCCTCATTGTTGTAAATATTATATATATATATATATATATATATATATATATATATATATATATATATATATATATATATATATATATATATATACAATTTTTCGAATTTTTAATATTACCCTTCACCGGACGCAAATTCTTATTAATTAATACACTGAGAAAAGTCCGTTATTCGGACAGCGATATTTTGTACAAATATATAGAATCATTATGTTTACTACAGAAATCTGCACGGAACATACGTTATCCATATGCTACAGACTTTCCCTGCTTAAATGTTACATCATTCCGTTGCAGGATGTATGGCATCTAACAGTCTTCCATATATCACATACGTATACGTATGTTACATACGCTAGTTGTATGCTACATGCGTATATCTGTATGTGATATCCTGACCACCTATATACAGTTCTTTCGTTCGTACAGAAAGTACGTTTATTCGAAACATGTATGCGGAAAATATGTATAAAATGTACTTTTTTCAGTTATACATTTGCTGTACGTGAAGTCCTAAAACTACATGATTTACACATGTAACCTACGTTTTTACGTACGCCACATACATTTTTCTCAGTGTATAATTTCACAATACGCTCTCTGTCCGCCTCTAATGTTAATGTATAAGATATAAGAAATTTACAGCATTCAATGTAGGGTCTACTGAAAACCTTGTGACACAGTAAGCAGACACTTTTAATCGATGAAACCAACTTTTAAATTTAAAAAAAAATGATTGATTCTAATGACTGGACCAAACCACATGTTCAAATTAAATATAACAAATTTGGTGTTTTTTTTTTAAAAAAAAAGGTCATTTATTTAATTGTAAACAAATTAATTTAAGTTGTTGGCCAATGTAATGACTATTAGTGAATATTCTACGTTTGAACGCATCGTTTGATGATTAACAGTTAATGAAAATATAATGAAACTAATGGTAGATCTGAAGTGAATTAATTCAAATAAAAGAGTATAGATCTAATTAAATACTACTAAAATTATTCCTCAACAATTTCTTAAAATTCACTTAAATTGGGAATATTATTGACAAGTTTACTGTCCATCGGCGATTAGGGGCATGGAGGTAATTGTTGACCCCACTTTTTTTGGCTTTACACTATAGCCTAATTACATGCCCCCTTACTATTAGTAGTGTTTTGTCCCCCTTTCTAGTGTTCATACCCAATTGCCGTCACTGGTACTTTCCATTACAAGCAAATAGATCTGAGTTTTTGCGCAACTACAATTGATTACGGAAAGTAAGATAAATTTAACGCTTTATTAAAATTATTATAGTTGTTTAGTATACTAAATATTAAATTTGTCTAAAAGAAAGATGTTTGCACTTGCATGTTATATGGAACATAAAAAACTGCAAATAATAAAATGTGGGGTTGTTACAAATGCTTGTAGCTGTTTCATGAATTTGGCGTAGCTATGATATTTGGCATATTATCATGAAGCTTTACCATAATATAGACCTTAATTTATTTAATTTCGAACTTATAGTAAAATTCTGTTCAAACATTAGCTATTCACAGCTCTCTATTCTCCAATTCAACTCAGATTAGGTTATTTTCAAACAAAGTTAAACTATTCTGAACGACTGGTTTGTTTAAATTTTACTACATGTTGGTACAAACACCTAATTGCTTATTAAACTTAACTGAGAGCTACCCAATCTTAGTTTAGATTTTTTCGAAAGAAGTTTCAACTGTTAACTCATTAAAAACACTTTGAACCAAATCCATTTGTTCGTTTAAATTTATTATTATTATTATTATTATTATTATTATTCTGTATGGCTGCGAAACATGGTCACTTACTCTGAGGGAAGAACATAGACTGAAAGTATTTGAGAACAAGATCCTGAGACGAATATTCGGACCCAAGAGGAACGGGAATAGGGAATGGCGGAAACTTCATAATGAGGAACTACATAAGTTATATGGTTTACCCAACATTGTTAGGGTCGTCAAGTCTAGAAGGCTTAGGTGGGCGGGTCATGTAGCTAGAATGGAAGAAAGTAGAAATGCTTTCAAAGTCTTGACTGGAAGACCAATCGGAAAACGACCATTAGGAAGACCTAGGCGCAGATGGGAGGACAATATTAAGATGGATCTCGCAGAGATTGGAATACAAAGTAGAAACTGGATGCAGTTAGCTAAGTATAGAAGTCAGTGGAGAGCTTTTGTGAACGCGGCATTGAACCTCCGGGTTCCATAGGCCATAGAGTTAGTTAGTTTATTATTATTATTATTATTATTATTATTATTATTATTATTATTGCATTTGTTTCACAACTTATGAACCAATGATTTGAAGCAATCTAAGTCGGAAGAGTTTCCATTTACTGGTTCAGAAAATAAACAGATTTGTTTTATTTTAAATTTTCATTTCTCTCAGTGTAAAGAGCCCGTCGTATTGTATGTTTTTAATACTCATAGTTCTTGTATTCATTACATAAAGCATATTTCACTGTAAGAAAGCGTAGTTATAAGGAATTAAGCAGAAAGTAAAAAGAAAAATGTCAACAAACTTGTATGTTATACGAAACTGAAGACAATTAAATATCAATTCATTTCGAAGCTCTAGTAGTAAAAATGACACTAAAATAATACACTATTAAGTAAGAAGAAAAATAGTACACTATTAAGTCAATTATTATATAAATTCTTCTGACAGGATGGACATGCTACTTATAAAGCTAGTAAAACGATTAAGCTGAGTTGATTTTGAGTTTAACGTCTCTTTCACCAGCGAGACTATATGAGACGAGACCTACTGATTAACGTGAAATCTGGACCACATGAACTCCCACCGGAAAGCAAACCCATCTCTCCCACGCCAAAGACACGTATGCTAACCGTTTAGTCACAGAGGAGCTCAGTAAAATGATTGAGTTGTTCGTGAAAGAAATTATTTAAGTGTCAGATATTCGATGTTATTTAATATTTTGTGATAATAGTCCTTAAGTTAACGTTTATCTGGAGAGAATTGATAGTAACCACACCACAAAGGTTGAGAAATGCTTTAATGGCATACTACGAGTTAACATGAACTATTATGAGTGTAATCCTATTTCATGAGTGTAATCCTATTTCCTGCAAATGGGTGTCATTTCAATTTTGGCGTTAGGTATGTTCTGTTTTGAGTCTACATATGCTTTTCAAATAAGTGTTGGCACAGTCCCCATCATGACGAGATATAATAAAATGTTGAAAAATATTCAACATAGCCGGTACCCTGGATTGAACTTGAACTTTTGAGGCTGAAAAGCAAGCACACTAAAACGAGCGGTACAATGATTGTGCTATTTAGGCTTAGTATGTGAGCACTAATGGCAAAATAGGATTATTAGGTCTATTAAATTTAAATATATGTACAATCTGAGGTTTGAAATAATTTACAAAGAAAGAAACACTAGCCTATGTATTGTGGGTTATCACATTTTCTTTTTCACGAGTAATGTTAAGATCACGTGAAAAAAAATAATGACTTTCTGAATCTAATTTGTTACAAGTTCTTGTAAAATTGAGAAGGTACTTAAAATAACAATCAGCAGGTGGTCGAAATAGCAAAAAAATTTCAGCGAATTTCGATAGTCAAACGCAATTTTTTTGCTGTTTTATCAGGCAGATATCGAGATATTATCTTGTTGAAGTATCTTGGGACTAATTCTCAAATATTAAATTTAATGTTAAATTCGTAGTCGAAAGACATCATGTTCGATTGGATTGGGTTTGACTTGAGCGACCTCTTAGACAGCGAGGCTATATGAGAAGTGAGATCCAAACTGCGTGAGCTTCTGCCGAGAATCGAACAGGATGTCCTGCGCCGGAGAAGCTTACGCTGACCATATAGCCACGGAGGAACTCTCATCATTTGCGAATTCTGATTCTGAAGTATTGGATTTAAATACCTTTTTCTCTATGCACTGAAAATTAATTATGAATTTTAATTAGGAAATAAGGTCTCGTTTTGTGCAATAGCAAACATTAATTTAGCCGAAATCATGTATTGTATAGAAAGACTGAAACTAGATTGGAATGATGATTTCTGGTGAGTCTACCAGCAAACCTCAGCAACGATTCGCGAGGACAACACAAGAACAGGTTTCCTCTTCTGAAAACAATAAGACCAGACCAGGGAGAAGGCCGTACAGCATGTGACTTGGTCCCATGAGGATCTTCGGCCTTCTTGTTCCTAATCCGCTAGAACAAGACCTCGTGAGAAACGCAAGTAGACAACTCACCTAGTACTATACATCTTTTGTATCTAACAAGCATAAGCTACGTATATTCCTAAAGTAATATATCTTGTCCACCGCCTCCTATTTCCGATCCGCTCCCACTAGGTGGATCGAGGAGGCAGTGATTTTGATATTACCACTTTGCCTTGCGCCTTACGCCGCATGGGACACTTTCTCATTGAGAAACAATGTTTTAAAGAACAAGTGCTTCGTGAAATAAAGCTGACTCATATTGATAAGAGAGGAACTGGAAGAAAAGAAAGGTTGCCTTTCCTACAAGACGCAGCTTGAAGAATACGAATCTATAAATACCACATCCACAAAATATCGTGTTAATCTGAAAGAAACCATAATACTCTTTCCCACGGTACCAGATCCATAGCCGGCTACTATTTGAAGTAGTGTGGAGAGAGCGTGAGAGAAATATAGGAAAATGGGCCATTCGACTATTTTAAGTGCGGTGCATACCAATCTACAACTATGTGCGGTCAATATACCATGAAGCAATATAAGCATTCGTTCTTTAGAATGTTAGGCGAAAACACAAAATAAGCATAACATATGATGACAATCTATTAAGCAGAAAAGTGGTGAAACGAAGTATTCAGACTCTTAAGGCCAACATACACTAGCGTATTTTCAGCGCGCATTTTCGGTCCGTAAAATGATGTCGTAAATTTCGGCCCGTAAGTTGGCCCATACACCTAGCGTAAAAATAGGCGCGTAAAAGAAGAAGAAAAAGAAGCGGTCAGTTTTCGATTTTCCTTTTGCCTGTTGTTTCAGCACGCGGTAGTTTTCCAGTTTGCTCAAGTTGTTTGAACAGGACAGATCTATGTTTTAAATGCAGGTCCTATAAACATTATGCTATAAGGAAACGAATAAAAAGAAAGAACAAAACAATAGAAACATTTGGACTAGCAAGTGATATTCAACGTAAGAGTACTTTTTATATCTTTTCATAGTATTGGAATGTGAAAATTCCCATAGAATGTTTTAACAAAGTTAAATAAGACAGATTTAAAAAAAAAGAAAGAAAGAACGAAAGAAAAACAAAAGCTAAATCCATGATTTTGCGAAAGCAAAAATTCAATTTAATAAATTTTCTCACTAAATTTGTTAGATTTCTCGAATAAATAAATAAATCTACCCTCTGTGGCGTAACCTATCTCATGGAACCAGGGCCTACCATCCAGCTTGTGCCACTCATGCCTTTAGGGCAGGGTGCGAATCCCGGGGCGGAATTTCCTTCTAGTTTGTTTTAATCCCTTCCAAAAGCAACAAATTGAAACATTGGTCCCCACAAAGCAATCTATCTCCTGTTAGGAACTATTTTATCCCCCTTCAAATATACATAACCTAATTCGCACACTGCTATTGGGTAATATATGCTCAGCACATCTGCTGCTCTTGTAGAATCTAGTCCTTAATGAAAGGGTCAACAAAAAGAAGTAAAGTCAACCGTCTCCAAGTAAAAACAAACCAAGTTTTAATTTCGAAGTGTGACTTGACAAGCTATTTAAAAGTTACAAAGAATATCTAGAATAATTAAAATTTAATATTTAGAAAACGAATTAACACTTAATCTGGGACATAACATAACCAAATGAAAACAATATCAATTGTATTGTTGTACTTTACTAATATGAAATGCGGCAACTAATTCACTCTTCTGTTTTCTTTCACAATCTTTGAAGCATAGCATTTGTTCTAACAGTAACGATATTAATGCACCATGCTACATTACATTGGATAGTACATTTGCTCATAATAAGAAGTTTTTGGAAGTTAAAATATCTTTTTAAGATAAAAAATACTTTACCTTAAATACAACTAATTTTTAAATATATAAGTGCTTGTGTTATCCCTTATCTATTTAGCAACTGTAGAATAGATTGCTTTATATTTAGAATAGTTCTAATCAGAGTCGTAGCTAAGTTGGGGGGCCAGCGGGTCGGTTGCCCCGGGCGCTGATAGCAAGAGGGTGCCGAAGAAGCAAGAAGAAAGGAAAGTATTGGAAATGAAAATAGATTTGTTAAAAATTTTCTTGCTCGTTACGCCCGCAATCTAAATGTTTCAATAAGAGTTAGAAGAAGTTTTTACTTATTACTTAAAAAAAAAAAGCTATTATATATGATCTCTTAATGACGATGTGACATACATTCTGCCAAGTAATGACTTACAGTGTAAACAAGAGCGTTTTCAAAATCAGAAACGGTCACAGTCTTAAATACGTACGTATTCGGCATTTTGATGATGATGAGTTTGGTTAGTTAATCACGTTTTTCTAACCAATCGTTTTAATCGTGACGGTGAGAATAAAGGTATGAAAAATGAAAGGAGTGAAGAGACACACAAGTTGTTGTTTCCGCAGGAATATTAAAAATGAAGGTAAACAAGGAGAATAGTAACGTTCTTGAATTTGAAACAGTTGTAGAATAGGGGCTTAATGGGTCAGAACTTTACTCCACGAATTTCGTCGTTTTCAAAGACTGATCGCTACCAGTGTTTTTTTTTTTTTAATTATTTTTTTTATTCTATTGATATATGAAATGCTTCCAATTTAAAGAAATTTATTGGGATCATTTCTCCATTAACTACTTGTATCGCCAGGATTCTTTTTTGTGCTTGCGTATCTAGTTGTGTGATATTTTTTTATTTATCTACATACATACAAAATACACACACACATTATATATATATATATATATATATATATATATATATATATATATATATATATATATATATATAATATTATATATATATATATATATATATGTGTGTGTGTGTGTGTCTGTGTGTGTGTGTGTATTTTAATATTTTTATTAATAAAAGTAACCTTAAATTCAGAATTTTCACTCATTAAGAAATTATGTAAGTACTATAACTTTAAACATACACTATGTGATCAAAAGTATCCGGACACCCGGCTGAAAATGACTTAGAAGTTCGTGGCGCCCTCCATCGGTACTGCTGGAATTCAATATGGTATTAGCCCATCCTTAGCCTTGATGACAGCTTCCACTCTCACAGGCATACTTTCAATCAGGTGCTGGAAAGTTTCTTGGGGAATGGCAGCAGTAGTAGTGGTCCGCGTATGGCGAAGTTTGGACTTTGACCCCGACCTTTGTGACGTCATAGGTCAAAGGTCAATGACCTTGGCCAGGGGTCAATGACCTAGGGGTACCTAGGACCACCCCCTCTAAATTTTGGCAGGGGTACCTTGGCCCACCCCTTAAATTTTGGCAGGGGTACATAGGACCACCCCCCTTAAATTTTGGAAATTGCCAAATCTAAAAATTTGGTATGGTAGCCTAGGACCATAGTATGTACCTCTATCAGTATTGGGTGTCTATGTCGTTCCCTTTTGTGGGTAAAAAATTGCCAAAAATTCAATTTTCGGAGGTTTTTGACCTAATTTATCCCCTTGGATGAGGTGTTATTACCCTATATAGTTATATGGGCGTATACAGGGGTCCATTCCCTTTCATAACATATGGGTACATTAATGCACCCCTTGAAAAATTTGGGAGGGGTACCTTGGCCCACCCCTTAAATTTTGGAAATTGTCCAATTTAAACATTGGGTGTTATAGTACAGGACCCTAATATGTATCATGATAAATTTGGATGGTCCACCTCGTTTCCTTTTAGGGGTACAAAATTGCCAAAATATAAACGTAAGCAATACGTTATACCACGTGTTTGGTTTTCGACCTAATTTATCTCCTTGGATGAGGTGTTATTACCCTATATAGTTATATGGGCGTATACAGGGGTCCATTACCTTTCATAAGACATAGGTATATTAATGCACCCCTTGAAAAATTTGGGAGGGGTACCTTGGCCCACCCCTTAAATTTTGGAAATTGACCAATTTAAACATTGGGTATTATAGTACAGGACCCTAATATGTATCGTGATAAATTTGGGTGGTCCACCTCGTTTCCTTTTAGGGGTACCAAATTGCCAAAAATATAAACGTAAGCAATACGTTATACCACGTGTTTGGTTTTTGGCTCAATTTATCCCCTTTGATGAGGTGTTATTACCCTATATGGTTATATGGTCATGTATAGGGGTCCATTACCTTTCATAAGACATGGGTATATTAATGCACCCCTTGAAAAATTTGGGAAGGGTACCATGGCCCACCCCTTAAATTTTGGAAATTGACCAATTTAAACATTGGGTATTATAGGACAGGACCCTAACATGTATTATGATAAATTTGGGTGGTCCCCTTTGTTCCTTTCTAGGGGTACAAAATTGCCAAAAATATAAACGTAAGCAATACGTTATACCACGTGTTTGGTGTTTGGTCGATTTTATCCCCTTTGATGAGGTGTTATTATCCTATATAGTTATATGGTCATGTATAGGGGTCCATTACCTTTCATAAGATATGGGTATATTTGTGCACTCCTTTAAAAATTTGGGAAGGGTACTTTGCCCCACCCCTTAAATTTTGGAAATTGCTCATTTTATATATTTGGTATTATAGTACTGGACCCTAACATGTATTATGATAAATTCGGGTGGTCCACCTCGTTTCCTTTTAGGGGTACAAAATTGTCAAAATATAAACGTAAGCAATACGTTGTACCACGTGTTTGGTCTTTTGGCCCAATTTATCCTCTTGGATGAGGTTCTATTACCTTATATGGTTATATGGTTATGTATAGGGTCTATTCACTATCATAAGACATAGGTACATTTGTGCACCCCGGGAGGGGTACTTTGACCCACCCCTTAAATTTTAGAAATTGCTCATTTTATATATTTGGTATTATAGTACTGGACCCTAACATGTATTATGATAAATTTGGGTGGTCCACCTCGTTCCCTTTTAGGGGTACAAATTGTCAAAATATAAACGTAAGCAATACGTTGTACCACGTGTTTGGTTTGACCTAAGTTATCCCCTTGGATGAGGTTCTATTACCTTATATGGTTATATGGTTATGTATAGGGGTCTATTCCCTATCATAAGACATAGGTACATTTGTGCACTCTTTTAAAAATTTGGGAGGGGTACTTTGGCCCACCCCTTAAATTTTGGAAATTGCCCAATTTAAACATTTGGTATTATAGTACAAGACCCTAACATGTATTATGATAAATGTGGGTGGTTCACCTCGTTCCCTTTTAGGGGTACGAAATTGCCAAATTTTAGTACAACCACGTGTTTCGTTTTTTACCTAATTTATTCACATGGATGAGGTCCTATTACCTTATATGATTATATGGTCATGTATAGGTGTTCATTCCCTATTATAAGACATGGGTACATTGATGCACCCAGGGATGGGTACCATGGCCAATCTTTTAAATTTTGGAAATTTTCCAATTTAAGCATTCGGTATCATAGTACATGCCTCAACATGTATCATGATAAATTTGGGTGGTCCACATCGTTCTCTTTTAAGGGTACAAAATTGCTAAAATATAAACATAAGCAATATGTTGTATCACGTGTTTGGTTTTTGGCCCAATTTCTTCCCTTTGATGCGGTTTTATACCGTATATGGACATATGGTCATGTATATGGGTTCATTTCCTATCATAAGACATGAGTACATTGATGCATCCTTTAAAAATTTGGGAGGGGTATCTTGGCGTATCCACTCGGTTTTAGAAATTGTTTAATATAAGCATTTGGTATCTTCGTACAGGTCTTCAATATGTACCACTATAAATTTGGATGGTCCACATCGTTCCCTTTTCATAGGTAAAGAACTACCAAAAATCAAATTTCGGAGGTTATTGACCCCTATTTAGCATGTTATATGGATATGTACAGAGGTTTATTACCTTTATATGTTTATGTTCCCTTTTAAATTTGGGAATTATCAAATAACAAAATTCGGTAAACGTTTTCTAAGACCCATTGGTGTTCCTCTTATGGTCAAATATTCAAAATTTAGATGTTATTGACCGGCTTTATTATTGAATAAGTACAGGATTTATTACTTTTTTCATAAGACACAGGTGTATTTGTGTACCAATCTTAAATTTTGGAAGGGGTACATTTCTTATTGTCGCATCAATAATTGGTAATTGGATAGTATCTCATTCATTGGGTAAATCATTATGATTACGTGATTGGTTATTGACCTTTGATGGAATTAGGAGTTCAGGACATTGGTACATTGAAACTTTGTAGGATAATTTGATAATGCGTCATTGGTTTTGATTATTCCCGCCAAATATAAACGTAAGCAAGACGTTGTACCACGTGATTGTCCTTGATGAGGTAGTGTACAGGGATTCATTTCCTTTGTTGTGGTACTTCTTAAGTTTGAGTACACACACACTTCTAGAAAACAGTTGGTTCTACTCAGGTAAACAATTGACGGACATTATTGACCTTATTGAACATATAATGATATGATTAACTCTAAGACTTAGGTATATCAAGAGAAATATTCTTTAAATTTGGGAATGGTGATAAACAGAATTTTAACATAAGGTGCGAAATTTGAAACAATACATTGAACTTTAGTCACAGCTCATAGTCTAAGATCATTGGTGGTGATTGATTTGAAATCTGATAGCTAACCTTATTGAATCTTATGACTCATAGACGAAAGGCAATACATGCTACAACAGTTTAAAATTTAATCATAAGGTGATGTAATCTGACACTAGCAAAGTTATTGTTAATGCAATTTGATTGGATGATCACTATATTTCCTGCAATCTGATTGGTTGACCACTATCTTTCGTGCAATCTGATTGGTTGATGATTTTCAAATCTTTGCTGTATTCAGTTTTAAGTTTTGTTTAACATTTAAAAATCTTGGTTTCGTTCAACATTTTGCACTCACTGATAAATATGATCAAAACCGTTTATTTGTTAATCGAATAGTTAAAAACCGGATAAAGTTTGACGGTTAACCGTGAAACGTAAAATTTTTAGTTTGAAACTTTTTGTTTGAAAATTCCTGCTTTCAAATTTTTGTTTGAATTTTTTGTTTCAAAATTTTGTTTGACATTTTTTTTGACAACTTTTGTTTCAAAATTTTTTTTTGTTTAAAAATTTTTCGTTTGAAAATTTTTCGTTTGAAATTTTCGTTTCAAAATTTTGTTTAAAATTTTTCGTTTCCAAATTTTTTGTTTGAAATTTTTTGTTTCAAAATTTTGTTTGAAATTTTTTCGCTTCAAAATTTTGTTTGAATTTTTTTCGTTTAAATTTTTTGTTGCAAAATTTTGTTTGAAAATTTTTGTTTAAAATTTTTTTTCGAAATTTTTGTTTTGAAATTTTTCGTTTCCAAATTTTTTTTTGTTTAAAATTTTTAAATTTGTGCACTCATTAGTGAAGAACCGGAACTGCTTAGAAGAAAATTTGGTTTGAAATTTTTCGTTTGAATTTTTTTTGAAGTGTTTGTTTCAAAGTTTGGTTTGACATTTTTAAAAGTTTGTGCACTTATTAGTAAAGAACTGGAATTGTTTAGAACAAAAACCTCTGGCAACATTGTGGTGCAATAGTACACGTCAGAACCTGGGGGTTGTACTTGAAATGAAAAAACACAATTCATTGAAATGGATCATTTTATTACACTCCACATACATCCATACCAGATAGTGGTTCTGGATATTGTCGATACAATGTATTTTGAACTTCTTGCACTAGTTTTTCTTTAGCATATAATTTTAATTCCAGTTGAAGTCTTTTAAGGTCTAATGCAATATCAATTGGTGGAAACTCAATGTCCATTTGATCACAAATAAACTGTTTATCAATACAGGTATGCACCCACGAACGATGTTGACAACCGTCACAATATCTAGATACATGTTGTACAATATGCATAACACATTTTTCAAAATAGTACTTTTTCAGGAATATACTAGTTTTGTTGCACACTTCCACTGCATGTTTCACACACTGAAATACGCTGATAAATTTGTTCCATTCCGTTTCCGTTAGATACACCATGTTGCGAGGGACATGGAATGTACTCTTTTTACGTAACAGCACCATCTTCTCTTCGAGGACTGTACGCAGCACCACTTCATGATTTGAGCCTAATGGTTTGACTATGGTCACATTTAGCTCATCATGAAAATAATCGTTCATTTGGTCGATTCGTGCCATTCTTCACAGGTCAGTTGTACACCAAATTGTTCTGCTTTGCCCAATCGAATCACAGGTTCAAATGTTCTAGCACTGATACGAATCATCACATGTTTTGTTTGAAATATATTTATTGGATAATAGCTTGCGAAGATGAACTCTTTATCGTTAGAAGTACACATCTTTCCTCCTGAAAAGCACTTGCTCAAATGATTTCGTGGGATGACACTGTATTTGCTGGTTTATAGTTATTGCTGACGTCATTGGTAAAGAATGTGCTGACGTTTGAATTCATGATTTCATCACAGTTGCTGACGTCATGCCGACCAACCATATTCATACAACTACAGCTGACGTCATTGGAAAGAAATGTGCTGATTCATGATTTCATCACAATGGCTGACGAATCCGGCTGTGTACTAAATTCAAGTTGATGACTTCGACCCAAGAATCCTTTGTAACATAAAGATACAGATCCAGTATTTAAGAAACGCAGCAGTTCTTCTTGTTTTGATGATTCCATGGGTAAATATCTTGCTGGTAAAATTATATTCTTATCATTTTCAACCTTCACTACGATTCTTAATCCAAACTTTGTAGGGATCATTTGGCTAGCTAAGATTCTATAAGGTACATTCTGTTGTAAATCAGTAATCTTGGTAAATGATTTCATCACATCACGTGTGTTTAGAAACTGCAGACAAGCAGCCATGATGACGTTATCATGAATACTAACTCGAACGATACTTATATATGATGCAAAACTGATGACGTTGCATTATCATGTTCTGACGTGTACTATTGCACCACAATGTTGCCAGAGGTTTTTGTTCTAAACAATTCCAGTTCTTTACTAATAAGTGCACAAACTTTTAAAAATGTCAAACCAAACTTTGAAACAAACATTTCAAAAAAAATTCAAACGAAAAATTTCAAACCAAATTTTCTTCTAAGCAGTTCCGGTTCTTCACTAATGAGTGCACAAACTTAAAAATTTTAAACAAAAAAAATTTTGAAACGAAAAATTTCAAAACAAAAATTTCGAAAAAAAAATTTAAACAAAAATTTTCAAACAAAATTTTGCAACAAAAAATTTAAACGAAAAAAATTCAAACAAAATTTTGAAGCGAAAAAATTTCAAACAAAATTTTGAAACAAAAAATTTCAAACAAAAAATTTGGAAACGAAAAATTTTAAACAAAATTTTGAAACGAAAATTTCAAACGAAAAATTTTCAAACGAAAAATTTTTAAACAAAAAAAATTTTGAAACAAAAGTTGTCAAAAAAAATGTCAAACAAAATTTTGAAACAAAAAATTCAAACAAAAATTTGAAAGCAAGAATTTTCAAACAAAAAGTTTCAAACTAAAAATTTTACGTTTCACGGTTAACCGTCAAACTTTATCCGGTTTTTAACTATTCGATTAACAAATAAACGGTTTTGATCATATTTATCAGTGAGTGCAAAATGTTGAACGAAACCAAGATTTTTAAATGTTAAACAAAACTTAAAACTGAATACAGCAAAGATTTGAAAATCATCAACCAATCAGATTGCACGAAAGATAGTGGTCAACCAATCAGATTGCAGGAAATATAGTGATCATCCAATCAAATTGCATTAACAATAACTTTGCTAGTGTCAGATTACATCACCTTATGATTAAATTTTAAACTGTTGTAGCATGTATTGCCTTTCGTCTATGAGTCATAAGATTCAATAAGGTTAGCTATCAGATTTCAAATCAATCACCACCAATGATCTTAGACTATGAGCTGTGACTAAAGTTCAATGTATTGTTTCAAATTTCGCACCTTATGTTAAAATTCTGTTTATCACCATTCCCAAATTTAAAGAATATTTCTCTTGATATACCTAAGTCTTAGAGTTAATCATATCATTATATGTTCAATAAGGTCAATAATGTCCGTCAATTGTTTACCTGAGTAGAACCAACTGTTTTCTAGAAGTGTGTGTGTACTCAAACTTAAGAAGTACCACAACAAAGGAAATGAATCCCTGTACACTACCTCATCAAGGACAATCACGTGGTACAACGTCTTGCTTACGTTTATATTTGGCGGGAATAATCAAAACCAATGACGCATTATCAAATTATCCTACAAAGTTTCAATGTACCAATGTCCTGAACTCCTAATTCCATCAAAGGTCAATAACCAATCACGTAATCATAATGATTTACCCAATGAATGAGATACTATCCAATTACCAATTATTGATGCGACAATAAGAAATGTACCCCTTCCAAAATTTAAGATTGGTACACAAATACACCTGTGTCTTATGAAAAAAGTAATAAATCCTGTACTTATTCAATAATAAAGCCGGTCAATAACATCTAAATTTTGAATATTTGACCATAAGAGGAACACCAATGGGTCTTAGAAAACGTTTACCGAATTTTGTTATTTGATAATTCCCAAATTTAAAAGGGAACATAAACATATAAAGGTAATAAACCTCTGTACATATCCATATAACATGCTAAATAGGGGTCAATAACCTCCGAAATTTGATTTTTGGTAGTTCTTTACCTATGAAAAGGGAACGATGTGGACCATCCAAATTTATAGTGGTACATATTGAAGACCTGTACGAAGATACCAAATGCTTATATTAAACAATTTCTAAAACCGAGTGGATACGCCAAGATACCCCTCCCAAATTTTTAAAGGATGCATCAATGTACTCATGTCTTATGATAGGAAATGAACCCATATACATGACCATATGTCCATATACGGTATAAAACCGCATCAAAGGGAAGAAATTGGGCCAAAAACCAAACACGTGATACAACATATTGCTTATGTTTATATTTTAGCAATTTTGTACCCTTAAAAGAGAACGATGTGGACCACCCAAATTTATCATGATACATGTTGAGGCATGTACTATGATACCGAATGCTTAAATTGGAAAATTTCCAAAATTTAAAAGATTGGCCATGGTACCCATCCCTGGGTGCATCAATGTACCCATGTCTTATAATAGGGAATGAACACCTATACATGACCATATAATCATATAAGGTAATAGGACCTCATCCATGTGAATAAATTAGGTAAAAAACGAAACACGTGGTTGTACTAAAATTTGGCAATTTCGTACCCCTAAAAGGGAACGAGGTGAACCACCCACATTTATCATAATACATGTTAGGGTCTTGTACTATAATACCAAATGTTTAAATTGGGCAATTTCCAAAATTTAAGGGGTGGGCCAAAGTACCCCTCCCAAATTTTTAAAAGAGTGCACAAATGTACCTATGTCTTATGATAGGGAATAGACCCCTATACATAACCATATAACCATATAAGGTAATAGAACCTCATCCAAGGGGATAACTTAGGTCAAACCAAACACGTGGTACAACGTATTGCTTACGTTTATATTTTGACAATTTGTACCCCTAAAAGGGAACGAGGTGGACCACCCAAATTTATCATAATACATGTTAGGGTCCAGTACTATAATACCAAATATATAAAATGAGCAATTTCTAAAATTTAAGGGGTGGGTCAAAGTACCCCTCCCGGGGTGCACAAATGTACCTATGTCTTATGATAGTGAATAGACCCTATACATAACCATATAACCATATAAGGTAATAGAACCTCATCCAAGAGGATAAATTGGGCCAAAAGACCAAACACGTGGTACAACGTATTGCTTACGTTTATATTTTGACAATTTTGTACCCCTAAAAGGAAACGAGGTGGACCACCCGAATTTATCATAATACATGTTAGGGTCCAGTACTATAATACCAAATATATAAAATGAGCAATTTCCAAAATTTAAGGGGTGGGGCAAAGTACCCTTCCCAAATTTTTAAAGGAGTGCACAAATATACCCATATCTTATGAAAGGTAATGGACCCCTATACATGACCATATAACTATATAGGATAATAACACCTCATCAAAGGGGATAAAATCGACCAAACACCAAACACGTGGTATAACGTATTGCTTACGTTTATATTTTTGGCAATTTTGTACCCCTAGAAAGGAACAAAGGGGACCACCCAAATTTATCATAATACATGTTAGGGTCCTGTCCTATAATACCCAATGTTTAAATTGGTCAATTTCCAAAATTTAAGGGGTGGGCCATGGTACCCTTCCCAAATTTTTCAAGGGGTGCATTAATATACCCATGTCTTATGAAAGGTAATGGACCCCTATACATGACCATATAACCATATAGGGTAATAACACCTCATCAAAGGGGATAAATTGAGCCAAAAACCAAACACGTGGTATAACGTATTGCTTACGTTTATATTTTTGGCAATTTGGTACCCCTAAAAGGAAACGAGGTGGACCACCCAAATTTATCACGATACATATTAGGGTCCTGTACTATAATACCCAATGTTTAAATTGGTCAATTTCCAAAATTTAAGGGGTGGGCCAAGGTACCCCTCCCAAATTTTTCAAGGGGTGCATTAATATACCTATGTCTTATGAAAGGTAATGGACCCCTGTATACGCCCATATAACTATATAGGGTAATAACACCTCATCCAAGGAGATAAATTAGGTCGAAAACCAAACACGTGGTATAACGTATTGCTTACGTTTATATTTTGGCAATTTTGTACCCCTAAAAGGAAACGAGGTGGACCATCCAAATTTATCATGATACATATTAGGGTCCTGTACTATAACACCCAATGTTTAAATTGGACAATTTCCAAAATTTAAGGGGTGGGCCAAGGTACCCCTCCCAAATTTTTCAAGGGGTGCATTAATGTACCCATATGTTATGAAAGGGAATGGACCCCTGTATACGCCCATATAACTATATAGGGTAATAACACCTCATCCAAGGGGATAAATTAGGTCAAAAACCTCCGAAAATTGAATTTTTGGCAATTTTTTACCCACAAAAGGGAACGACATAGACACCCAATACTGATAGAGGTACATACTATGGTCCTAGGCTACCATACCAAATTTTTAGATTTGGCAATTTCCAAAATTTAAGGGGGGTGGTCCTATGTACCCCTGCCAAAATTTAAGGGGTGGGCCAAGGTACCCCTGCCAAAATTTAGAGGGGGTGGTCCTAGGTACCCCTAGGTCATTGACCCCTGGCCAAGGTCATTGACCTTTGACCTATGACGTCACAAAGGTCGGGGTCAAAGTCCAAACTTCGCCATACGCGGACCACTACTACTGCAGCCCATTCTTCACGGAGTACTGAACTGAGGAGAGGTATCGATGTAGGTCGGTGAGGCCTGGCACAGTCGGCGTTCCAAAACATCCCAAAGGTGTTCTATAGAATTCAAGTGAGGACTCTGTGCAGGCCAGTCTATCACAGGGATGTTGTGGTTGTGTAACCACTCCGCCACAGGCCATGCAGTATGAACAGATGCTCGATCGTGTTGAAAGATGTAATCGCCATCCCCGAATTGCTCTTCAACAGTGGGAAGCAAGAAGGTGCTTAAAACATCAACGTAGGCGTGCTCTTAGAGAGTGCCACACAAAACAACAAGGAATGCAAGCCCCCTCCAAGAAAAACACGACCACACAATATCATCACCTCCGAATTTTACTGTTGGCACTACACGTGCTGACAGATTACGTTTAGCGGGCATTCGCCATACCCACACCCTGCCATCGGATCGCCACATTGTGTACCGTGATTCGTCACTCCGCACAACGTTTTTCCACTGTTCAATCATCCAATGTTTACGCTCCTTACACCAAGCGAGCTATTTACCTGCGTGATGTGTGGCTTTAGCAGCCACTCGACCATGAAATCCAAGTTTTCTCACCTCACGCCTAACTGTCATAGTACTTGGAGTGGATCCTGATGCAGTTTGGAATTCCTGTGTGATGGTCTGGATAGATGTCTGTCTATTACAGTTTACGACTCTCTTCAACAGTCGACGGTCTCTGTCAGTCAACAGACGAGGTCAGCCTGTACGCTTTTGTGCTGTACGTGTCCCTTTACGTTTCTACTTCACTATCACATCAGACACACTGGACCTAGGGATGTTTAGGAGTGTGGAAATCTCGCGTACAGACTTCTGACCAGAGATGTTCACCCTCGCGAGGGTGGCCCTCTCGAGGGCATCCTCACCCTCAAGTTCCCTCGCCCACAGTGACGCGAGGGCGAGGACAAGTTTTGGCCGCGAGGGCGAGGACAAGCTTCGATGGCGAGGGTGAGGGTGTGCGAGGGCGAGGACAAATTTTGGCCGCGAGGGCGAGGACAAGCTTCGATGGCGAGGGTGAGGATGCGCGAGGGCGGGGAAAAGCTTCGACGAAGAGGGCGAGGATGCGCGAGGGCGAGGACAAGCTACGATGGCTAGGGTGAGGGTGCGCGAGAGCGAGGACAAGCTTCGACGAAGAGGGCGAGGGTCAACGAGGGTGAGGGCCAAGTGTTACTGCGGGAGCGAGGGTGCACGATGGCTAGAGACAACTTCCTTCAGGAGAACGAGGGCACGCGAGGGAGGAGGAAAAGCTTCCCTAAAATCAACTGTTTTGGAGTTTGCTGTTTGACCTCTTTTGGAGAGAGACAAAATTTAAAATATCATCTGCCATGTCCCCTAGATGAAAAGTTAGTGTCATAGCAAGGTTATACATTAATCGTATTTTTCCTTTCAATTAATTGCAGTAGACAATTTCTCGTGTGTACGTACATAATTATTAAAAATAATAATGCAAATAAGAATAATGTTTGATTTTTCTCATGAAAGTTTCCGGGTAGAAATAGCGCTACATTAAGAAGTAAGTGTGCCTCATTGTTGCCCTCCCTGTGTTGGAGACGTTTTAAATAAGAAGTGTCTACTACACTGTCATGTTTAAAGAGTGTTGGTAGACAGACAGACAGTCACTCACGTCATTCAGCAGCAAGAGCGCTGATATCTGAACAAACACAATCAATGAGAGAACCATCAGAATGCAGTAGATAAGATGGAGAAAAACTTGATGGAATGACTTTGGTTCATAGATGGCCATTTTGCTCTGGACTCTCTCGGACTCGGGCTCATTTTTTTCAACTGGGCTCTCGCTCATTTATTCCTTTGGGAATCGTGCTCGGGCTCACTTCCCTCAGTTGGACTCGCGCTGACTTATTTCATTGGCGCTCGGGGTAGCGCTTAATTATTGAACCCGAGAACGGTTGAGCGCGAATGCCGAGCTAGCAAGCGTTGGGCTCGTGAGTTTGGATGCCCATGAAATGGGCTGATTAATAGCATACATCCTCCTCCAATGTCCAACACTGATGAAGTTGTTACAATTAATCGGAATTTTTAACTTTTCATAGTTTTGTGACAGCCCAAACTATTATCTGAATCGATATTTGTTAAAATAATGTCAGTCACTATTGTATCGATTTTCATTATTTCTGCTTTTATAATCTACGTGGGTAGAGCTATCATTTAGTTACAAAATAAATAATATGTTTTTTCTTGTCCTTAAATAGAAATATCTGACACGTTAATACTGAAATTTTGTTAAAAGAGCTGCTTTAACAAAATAAATTTAATAAGTTCCACAAGACATAAGTTGTTTATGCAGCCGAAATTTGCAACTGTTGACTGATTGCCGTTTAGCGTCCTCTTTCGTCGGCGAGGCTATATGAGAAGTGGACCTATAGTTTTAACGCGGAATTCGATCCACTGTCATTCAATGTTCTCCCACTCGGAATTGTCCCCAGGACCCCATTCACCAAAGGTTCGCGTGCAAGCCAGTGAGATAGGGTTTGTATGTTGTGTTGTTCAATGATTTTTATTAGGAATAAAATACGTTACAGGATGATATACTGATTGTAAATATTATAGTTCAAGTATTGAACGATTGTGTGGTAAAAGGAGAAATATAAATTTGGACAAATTTAAAAAAAAAGGCCTGAAAAAAACTGTAGGATATATGAAACATATAAAACTTAGGAAAAGCCACTTCAGCAAAACGAGTAGGATTTTGTTGGGGGTAAACAGTTTAATCATATTATTATTAATTTCGCACAAATGTGCCACACATCATAGCATGGGCGGCGATTAGGGGGCAAAGGGGGACAGTTACCCCTCCTCACTCTTTTGAATTGACCCATTAATGTCGCTATATAGTTTCATTTGGAAATATAAAGTTTTTGTATGTATTAAGGTTCATAGAATGAAAATGAGTGTTCTGAAGTATTTTATTTGTTTGCTGACGGAGTTTCAAAATTAAGCTCTTTAGATCTTTCCCTTTGAATTTTTTCAAATTCCTCAGTTACGCTACATACATTAGGGATGGCCAACGTGTTGACTGTCAAATTCTGACAGATAGTCCGCGACAGTCACCGCCACTTGATTTCACCCTCACCCTCATGAGAGCCGCCCTTGTGTGGCTGAATACTTATGCTTGCATCGTAGTTCAAGGAACATTTTGAAGTAAAGGCATTGGATACTGTTGATAAATGATGTAAACGTCACTATCGACCGAGATCTCCATTGTAACAGTTGTTCCATTTTAGGTGTTCCAGAGTTTTCCTTTTTTTAGGACGTATGTTAAGCAAGGGCGGATCCAGGACGGACTTCTGGTGGGGGTGGTGGGTTGTAATACTGCTACTTAGAGCTACTTTTAAGAGCTCCAAACTCTGGGATGCGTTTTATTTGTATATATAAAATAAAAAGTTTCCTCTTCTAGGGGGGAGCGATCGCCCCGATCGCCCCCACTGGATCCGCTACTGACGATAAAGAAATAATTCAACAAATAGGTTGAATAATTGATGCTCTGATCCTCACGAAGGAGGCCCTCTCGAGGCCTCCTCACTCTCAATTACCCTCGCCCTCAATGATATGAGAGCAAGGGTGCGCGAAGGCGAGGAAAAGTTTTGAGCACGAAGGCGAGGGCGAGCGAGGATAATAGACAACTCCTATCGCGAGGGCGAGGGTGCGCGAGGGCGAGGACAAGCTTCGATGGCGAGGGTGAGGGTGCGCGAGGGCGAAGAAAAGCTTCGACGAAAAGGGCGAGGGTGTGCGAGGGCGAGGAGAAGCTTCGCAAGCGAGGGTGGAGGGTGCGCGAGGGCGAGGACAAGCTTCGATGGCGAGGGTGAGGGTGCGCGAGGGCGAGGAGAAGCTTTGACGAAGAGGGCGCGGACAAGTTTCGGCAGCGAGGGCGAGGGTGCGCGAGGGCGAGGACAAGTTTCAACAGCGAGGGTGAGGGCGCGCGAGGGCGATGGACAATTCCATTCGCGAGGGCGAGGGCCAACTGCTACTGCGAGGGCGAGGGTGAGTGAGGTCGAAGTAAAATGAACATCTATGCTTCTGATACAAGTGACACCCAATCACCTGACACGTTCGAAGTCCGTGAGTTAGGCGGAGCGCTCCATTCTCCTTTCTCACGATGTCTAATGACTACTAAGGTCACTGATAATGAGTACCTGGCAGTAGGTGGCAGCTCAATGTACCTAATATGAAAAACGTATGTTTTTTGGGTGTCCGGATACTTTTGATCACAGTGTATGTAGTAGCCAAACTACATTTTGGATTTCAAGTACGAACATTAAACATATTCTTTACCTCCATCGATCAATATTAAGAAATTCGCAAATACTCTCTCTTCAGAGTTTCCGTTACATTTCACAAAATATTTTTGACCGTAAAACGATCAAAATTAAAATCTTCTTTATGTGGTCACATACAGAATAAAATTACAAAAGTTTACAATTATTACTGGAAATTGATGCTGTTACCCATTTCGAACATTTTTAAATCACATAGTTTCTAACGTATTAAAATTTCATTTCTTATATATAGTATGAAACGTAAAAAGTTGCAAATTTTTATAACTTTTCTCAAAGTAGATTTGTGTACAGCAAAGGCAGTTTTGTAAGTTTAACAGAAAGTCCAAAATAAGCCTCTTGAAAACAGCTTTTATTTGTAAAAGAATAGAGAATGATCACTTTCGGTTGTTGCAATAGTCTGTGGAAGCAGCATGATAAAAATTCAACTTAGCATAACAAGAACAGCTGTTTCTCTTATTTGTAAATAAATAAATAAATAAATAAATAAAGGAAGGAAGGAAGCTTGATAAGGTGAGTGTAGGGGCGCCGAATTCTACTTCGCCCCTGGCGCCGAAATCTCTAGCTACGGCTCTGTTTTTCATCCACCTTCTAAACATTTGTATTGTTTACTAACACTTATCGATTCGACTGTGATATTCCTCATTATTGTAATATATATATATATATATATATATATATATATATATATATATATATATATATATATATATATAATTTTTCGACCTTTTAATATTCTCTTTCACCGGACGCAAATTCTTATTAATTAATACACTGAGAAAAGTCCGTTATCCGGACAGCGGTATATTGTACAGCGGGGGACACTTCTAAATGGTACAGCCATATGGAGATTTACGGCTAAGGTGTACCATTTAGAAGTGTCCCCCGCTGTACAGTTATACGGAATCATTATGTTTACTACAGAAATCTGCACGGAACATACGTTATCCATATGCTACATACTATCCCCGCTTAGATGGTACATCATTCCGTTGCAGGATGTATGGCATCTAACAGTCTTCCATATATCACATACGTATACGTATGTTACATACGCCAGTTGTATGCTACATGCGTATATCTGTATGTGAGATCCTGACCACCTATATACACTTCTTTCGTTCGTACAGAAAGTACGTTTATTCGAAACATGTATGCGGAAAGTATGTATAAAATGTACTTTTTTCAGTTATACATTTGCTGTACGTTAAGTCCTAAAACTACATGATTTACACATGTAACCTACGTTTTTACGTACGCCACATACATTTTTTCTGAGTATATAATTTCACAATACGCCCTATGTCCGCCTCTCATGTTAGTGTATAAGAAATTTACAGCATTCAATGTAAGGTCTACTGAAAAGCTTTTGACACAGTAAGCAGACACTTATGATCGATGTAAACCAACTTTTAAATTAACAAATGATTGATTCAAATGACTGGACCAAACCACATGTTCAAATTAAATATAACAAATTTGGTGTTTTTTAAAAATAATTTAGTTAATTATAAACAAATTAATTTAAGTTGTTGGCCAATGTAATGACTATTAGTGAATATTCTATGTTTGAACGCATCGTTGGATGATTAACAGTTAATGAAAATATAATGAAACTAATTGTAAATCTGAAGTGAAGTGATTCAAATAAAAGCGTATAGATCTAATTAAATACTACTAAAATTATTCCTCAATAAAGTCTTAAAATTCACTTAAATTAGGAATATTATTAACAAATGTGCTGTCTATCGGCGATTAGGGGCGTGAAGGTAATTGCTGCCCCCACTTTTTTGGCTTTACACTATAACCTAATTACATGCCCTCTTACTATTAGTAGTGTTTTGTCCCCCTTTTTAGTGTTCATACCCAATTGCCGTCACCATTTTATTATCCATTGCAAGTGAATAGATCTGTGTTTTTGCGCAACTACAATTGATTACGGAAAGTAAGAAATTTAACGCTTGATTGGAATTATTATAGTTATTTAGTATACTAAATATTAAATTTGTCTTTTAAAAAAGGTTTGCACGTGTATGTTATATGGGAACATAAGAAACTGCAAATAATAAAGTGTGGTATTGTTACAAATGATTATAGCTGTTTCATGAGTTTGGCGTAGCTATGATATTTGGCATATTATCACGAAGCTTTACCATAATATAGACTTTAATTTATTTAACTTCGAACTTAGTCAAATTCGGTCCAAACATTAGCTATTCACAACACTCTATTCTCCAATTCAGCTCAGATTAGGTTATTTTCAAACAAAGTTAAACTATTCTGAACGACTGGTTTGTTTAAATTTCACTACATGTTGGTACAAATATCCAACTGCTTATTAAAATTAACTGAGCTACCCAATCTTAGTTCAGATTTCTTTTTCAAATGAAGTTTAAACTGCTAACTCATTAAAGACACTGAACCAAATCCATTCGTTCGTTTAAATTTATTATTATTATTATTATTATTTATTATTATTATTATTATTATTATTATTATTATTATTATTATTATTATTATTATTATTATTATTATTATTATTATTATTACATTTGTTTCACAACTTATGAACCAATGATTTAAAGCAATCTATGTCGGAAGAGTTTCCATTTACTGGTTGAGAAAATAAACAGATTTGTTTTATTTTAAATTTTCATTTTTCTCAGTGTAAAGATTCATCGAATTGTATGTTTTTAATACTCATAGTTCTTGTATTCATTGAATAAGACATATTTCACTGTTAGAAAGCGTAGTTATAAGGAATTAAGCAGAAAGTAAAAAGAAAAATGTCAACAAACTTGTATGTTATACGAAAATGAAAACAATTAAATATCAATTAATTTCGAAGCTCTAGTAGTAAAAATGACACTATTAAGTAAGAAGTTGTGTCAATTATTATATAAACTCTCCTGACACTGATGGACATGCTACTTATAAACATAATAAAACGATTAAGTTGAATTGATTTTGAATTTAACGTCCCTTTCAGCAGCGAGGCTATATGAGACGAGACCTACTGATTAACGTGGAATCCGAACCACATGAGCTCCCACCGGGAAGCGAACCTGGATCTCCCACGCCATGAGAAGTGAGATCCAAACTGCGTGAGCTTCTGCCGAGAATCGAACAAGATGCCCTGCGCCGGAGAAGCTTACGCTGACCATATAGCCACGGAGGAGCTCTCATTTGCGAATTCTAATTAGAAAGTATTGGATTTAAATACCTTTTTCTCTGTGCACTCAAAATTAATTATAAATTTTAATTAGAAAATAATGTATCATTTCGTGCAATAGGAAATATTAGTTTAGCCGAAATCGTATTTGGCATGGAAAGACTGAAACTAGATCAGAATGATGATTTCTGGTGAGTCTACCAGCAAACCTCAGCAACGATTCGCGAGGACAACACAAGAACAGGTTTTCTCTTCTGAAAACAATAAGACCAGACCAGGGAGAAGGCCGTGGAAAGGGCAAGAGACCACCTGCTGCTCGAAAACCCTTTTATCTGAGCCGTTTTTACGCGCCGTATTTACGCTCGAAGTTAAAAGCAGCCAGACTTTTCAAGCGTATAAAAATTCGGTACGTAAACGTACGCCAGGTCCCATACACTAACGTATTGACAGCTGCTAACAAGACTAGCGCATGAAATTTTATGGCTACAACTGAAAAATACGTCAGTGTATGGCTGGTGTTATACAGTATTTTACACTACAATAATGATATACAGTACAGTACAATGATAATAGCCACGATCGGAAGAGAAATGATTATGATCGATCATATAATTGAGGAATAATCCTCGAAACAATGTTGTAATTAAATTGAAGAAAATATTCCCCAAAATGAATATATTTTTTATTCTTTTCTGAATAGAGAAATAGTGATAAACGTTCACACTTGCAATGGTACCTAAGGCATGCCCAATCGGACAAATTTTACATGTTGACTAAGTTTATCCCTGGGATATTTATAATATTCCTCAAATTCATAATTTGAAATTGAAATGCTAAATCGTATTCCTCTGTGTGTCTTTTTCAAACAATTCCTCGTCTTCATCCCATACAAAGTTTATATGCATTCCTTGCACCGCATTGATTCCCTCATAAAACTCCTGGTCATCCTTTGAAGGCGAATTGTCGATAGGTCAGTAGAAAAAAAGAAATCACGTTCTAAGTCTTCAAATTTGTTATTGGTCCATTCTGCAAAGCTTAATGCTGCATTCTTAACGGATTCAAAATCATCTCTCTACTCTTTCAGTTGGAACAAAGTATTCTGCACCATCCGAGAGGACTGCACTAGCAGCACCCTCTATTTGGAGATAGTTTGACAGAGAGGTCATCATTTGAAATATCTTAAGAAACATTTCTGCTGTCCGAATTGTTTTGAACTTAAGAGGATTTTTATATATCCTTTCGCTTTACACCTAGCTTTTGGTTTGATATTTTCTGTAGAAGCAATTTTCTTAATTGTTATGGTCAACTCTATATACAAAGCACTTTTTGGGTTCAAAAAATGACCAAACTTCTGAAAAACAGTGTGTTTTCTACCATCTTGTTTCCGCAATAACTGTAAGACGCCTTTCTTAACATTTGATCTTCCAAATGTACATTCGCTGATAAGACTCACGCATAAATATCGCACAGTCATTCAGCCGAACATTGACACAAAATCAATGCGTTTTTTTTTTTTTTGTCAGATCACATATGGCATGATTCAGTATATGAGCGTATAACTGAATTTCTTAGTAGTTAAGCGGTTAGCGTATGCGCCTTTGTCGTGGGAGACCTGGGTTCGATTCTCGGCGGGGGCTCATGTGCTTTGGATTTCCCGTAAATCAGTATGTCCCATCTCATATAGCCTCGTTGCTAAAAGAGCCGTTAAACTCAAAATCAACTGAATCACACGTGTAACTGATCATAGGTGAATTGAATAAATCCGAATGTTGTCCTTGAATGTTACTTGAGCCATCGATTGAATCTCAAATACACTTCTTAATATCAAGGTTCAACTTCTGCAGAATTTCCAGCAGTAAACCGCAAAGACACTGGCCTGTGGTAGATATGAATTTTACAATGACAACAATACTTTATTTAACAACCATTTTAACAACATACCGTAAAACAACAGAGCACTGGCCTGGAACTACTATACCTTGAGTAGTGTCTGATAGAACAGAAAATATTGAAGCTTGAGAAACTTCTTTCGAAATATCTTCTCTGATAAGTGTGCTGATAGCATTGAAAACATAATTCACCGTGTTTATGCGACCAGTATCCTGCTTACTTCCTCGTATTTGACTCTTCTCGGTGACCTTATCTAAATTTGCTTAAGAAAGGAATAATATCCAAAAAGTTTCCATGATCTATAGCTGTGTCTTTCAGTTTATAGGCTGCTACATTTCCTCTATAAATGAGCCCTCTTTTACCAATGAGTTTCTGCATTTTGACAACTCGATACATTACCTGTCTGTTCTTCTCAACCTTAAACAGCCGTTTTTACCTGTTCATGAGAAAGTAGTTTCTTAACATGAAGTAGTACGTTTTGTCGCGGATTAAATATCCGAAATGTTTTAATTAGTCCATGACAGGTTGTAATTTATATAAGTGGTACGTTTTGTCGTGGAATAAATATCAGAAATGCTTTAATTAATCCATGGTAGGTTGTCATTTATGACAGGTCGTCAAAAGTGGTACGTTTTTTTGCTGGTACGTTTTGTCGGGACACCAATAATAACAATAATCTATAAATTACATTTATTTCCAAAAAGACTTCTACAAACGCTTCTATGTTACAACATTCGTAATGTTTGTAACCAGGTGAAATGCCTTTAGGCTTAAAAAGACGGTGATGAGATGAGCGCGAGCCTGGGTGAGTGCTAGCTCAGTTGAGAGAAATGATGGCGAGCGCTAGTGAGCGCGAGCCCAGTTGAGACAGTTGAGCGCGAGCTCGAGTGAGTGCGAGCCCAGTTGAAACAGGTGAGCGCGAGCCCGAGTGAGTGCGAGCTCAGTTGAGAGAAGTGATCGCGAGTGCTAGTGAGCGCGAACGCGAGCGAGCCCAGTGGAAAATGGCCATCTATGGTATACAGTAAATACGTCGTAAATATAAATATAGCTAATTTCGCGATACTATAACCAGTGTTTGATTTACTGGAGAATGAAAGGAAAATCCCTCTCTGAAAAAAGTATATCGTTGAAGGATGCCTAAGGATAGGTGTTGCTTCCTTTCTGCTGTGTAACTGATCGTTTCCTTGTTAAACATTCAGAAATATAGTACTTCTATTGATAGTTTTCTTATTAGATGTGCACTGGTTATATGATGAGAAATTTATATTATTATTATTATTATTATTATTATTATTGGAGTACTTGTAGTTTTATGGTGTCCTAGCGACACGTACTTCTAACTCAAGTCTCCACCAGAGTCTACCAAAAGTTAATTTGTGTTATTACAATTATACAGAAGATTATTCAATTTACCTCACACCGATTTGGGAACTTGTGACAGAAACATAAAATCGGTGTCATCATCATCGTGCTGTTTCAGCTTTCAGGTGCCGAAGTATGACGTTTGTGCTACAAAAATGATGCCGAAAGTGAACCGTTACTTGAAACGGTACATACACACGCTAATACTTTTATATATATATATATATATATATATATATATATATATATATATATATATATATATATATATATATACAAGCGAATAGTAAAATCTTTTTGCTGCTACGTTGTTAGCAGTAGTCGCCCTACTTGATCTTAATTTTTCCGCCCCCTGGAGCGTGGCACCCGCCGCCGTCGCCAAAATTTTGCGGCCATTTTTTGGGGTTACGTGGTATGACGTCATAGGGTCACGTGATTTTAGGCCATGTCTTTTTTGGGTTACGTGTTGTTAGGTCAAGCCTTTATGGGGTAGTTTTGCCGAGAGGGGTTGCTTTTGTTTCCTTTTAAGGCATAAAATTTTGGAGATTGTTACTTTTGAATGGAATACAGGTGTATGTATAGTTTACTTTGCGGTATATAATTTTAAATTTTGCGCCCCCGGCGCCACTAGGCCATTCCCCGTCCGCCTTTATGGGGTAGGTTGTTGATTTTGTTCCCTTTTACGGCATAAAATTAGGAGATTGTTACCTTATGTTGGAGTACAGGTGTATGTATAGCTTATTTTGTGTTACTTGATTTTAACTTTTCAGCCCCTGGAGTGTGACGCCCGCTGAAATTTTGCGCCACAACCCCTCTAGTTTACATAGTTTTACGCTCCGCCTTTATGGGGTAGTCTTACTATGGATTTATTTTGTTTCCTTTTATGGTATAAATTTGAAGAAAGTTATTTCCTTTTTTACCTTGTAGGGTGTATATATAGCCTACCTTATTTTTGTTCTCTTAAATACGCCCCTGCGCCCACCTTAGCATCGCCTTTAGGATTACGTCATGGGGTCACGTGATGTTAGGCCATACTCTACCTTTATGGGATAGTTCCACTGAGGGGTTTAGTTTGTTTTCTTTTATGGTATAAATTTGAAGAATGTTATTTCCTTTTTTAGCTTATAGGGTGTATATATAGCCTACCTTATTTTTTCCCCCTTTAATACGCCCCTGCGCCCACCTTAGCATCGCCTTTAGGATTACGTCATGGGGTCACGTGATGTTAGGCCATACTCTACATTTATGAGGTAGTTCCACTGAGGGGTTTATTTTGTTTCCTTTTAGGGGTATAAAATGTTGGAGATTGTTATCTTTATTTTTTACCTTATAGGTTATATGTATAGTCCGTTTCCTTTGATGCTTATCAATGATTGATTTTGGAGCCTTATTACGTTATATGATTATTTGGTGGTGTACTTAAGATTATTTCCTTAAATTTGATATGTACTTTGTGATCCATTTTGTTCCGCATTAGGGGTGAACATGGAAACTTTACGTGTGTTGATTACTACGTTATAGACATTGCATTCGTCCCGAGTTCGATTCTTGGTGCTAGTTTCAGGAAACTTTAACGCCCGACGCCCCCGCAAAACGATGGTGATGAAAAATGGTAGGATGAAACAGGAGAAAACATGAACTCACTTGCTTGCGGATTGAAGCAGGGACCTCACACATTAGAGACAAGCGCTGAGCCACCGTGCCCCATTCGGTGTGAGCAATTTTACGCGTGAAAAGAACAAGGACATGTTATGTTACATTAAACATTTCTGCTCGTTTTTACGCATACGAGTTTGTTGTGAAATTGCAGAATCTGCTTTTACGAAGAGTATAATGTCAGTTCGTTTATTGAATATCTGTAAGAGGTGTAAAGGAGGAACGATTCCGGACCTCATTAATTTATATCGTTTTTGTTCGCAAATTAAATAAAAATGATGCAAAATTAAAAAAAGCTGCTTCGTGCATTGGTTTATAATCATATGTTTAGAAGCAAACGTCAGCTGTATTGTGTTAAGTGTGCTTACGTATTCGTGGTCAGTATCATTGCCATTGTTTTGTTATTGCATATTAAACATATACAGTATTTAACTGTCAATGGTTTACTTTGAAAGGATATATTTATTCTTTGAGAAGGATAAAAGGGATGGGATGATGTGATTTTGGACCTAGTTAGTACCTCTCGTTTCCGTTCGTGGATTAAATAAAAAGATGACTCTTTGCTTAAAACTGATTAGTTAATTGTTCGAGCGATTTTTAAAAAAACGCTCAGCGTTTGTTGGTCAGTAAGCGCTTCATTAATGGAAACAGTGTTGCCAGATTTTTCTTACCTAAACTGCTCCGATTCTTTTCGAAACGGTTCCGCAGAGTGCAAGAATTTTCAAACTAAAAATTTTTCGAACTAAAAAAATTTCAAAACTAAAAATTTTTAGAACTAAAAAATGAAACAAAAATTTTTCGAACTAAAAAATTTCAAAACAAAAAGTTTTTTCGAACTAAAAAATTTCAAAACTAAAAGTTTTTTCGAACTGAAAAAATGAAAAATTTGTGATTTAGGGCTGACTAGATAGTTTGTCTTGAGAGATGAGCTTAAGACTTCATTTCAATGTTCCGTTACGAAATAAATGACTAGCAATGGCTAGCCAAACGGTTCAACATCATATATCAAATTTAATCCTGAATACTTCTCCAAGATAATTTAACTTCAAATCAGTAAACCAAAAGTCGTTAAACTGACTGCACTTTCAACTTTAGCAACAATTCACAATTCTACGATGTAATCAGTTTAGGTGATCACTTTCAATCTCTGTCAAGATTTTCGAAAAGTTTGAGTTTGGTAATTGTAGTTCGAAAATATTTTTAATTGGAAACATGAATTTCAAATTTTAATTTTAAAACTTTCTGAGTTCGAAAATTTTTAGTTTGAACTTTGAGTTCGAATTTTTTAAGTTCAAAATTTTAGATCGAAAACTTTTAGTTTTTACTTTTGATTTGTAAGTTTTAAGTTTGAAACTTTCTGAGTTCGAAAAAATTTGTTTGAAAATTTGGTTCGAAAAGTTTTGTTTTCAAATTCGGTTTGAAATCTTAAGTTCGAAAATTTTAAGTTTAAAAAATTTCGTTCCAGAAAGTTTTGATTTTATTTTTTTTAGTTTCAAAATTTTTAATTAGAATTTTTTTTGTTTGAATTTTTTTGTTTCATTTTTTGGTTCAAAAATATTTTTCATTTTTTAGTTCGAAAAAACTTAGTTTTGAAATTTTTTAGTTCGAAAAATTTTTGTTTCATTTTTTTTAGTTCGAAAAATTTTTAGTTTGAAAATTCTTGCACTCTGCGGAACCGTTTCGAAAAGAATCGGAGCAGTTTAGGTAAGAAAAATCTGGCAACACTGTTTCCATTAATGAAGCGCTTACTGACCAACAAACGCTGAGCGTTTTTAAAATATCGCTCGAACAATTAACTAATCAGTTTTAAGCAAAGAGTCATCTTTTTATTTAATCCACGAACGGAAACGAGAGGTACTAACTAGGTCCAAAATCACATCATCCCATCCCTTTTATCCTTCTCAAAGAATAAATATATCCTTTCAAAGTAAACCATTGACAGTTAAATACTGTATATGTTTAATATGCAATAACAAAACAATGGCAATGATACTGACCACGAATACGTAAGCACACTTAACACAATACAGCTGACGTTTGCTTCTAAACATATGATTATAAACCAATGCACGAAGCAGCTTTTTTTAAATTTTGCATCATTTTTATTTAATCTGCGAACAAAAACAATATAAATTAATGAGGTCCGGAATCGTTCCTCCTTTACACCTCTTAGAGATATTCAATAAACGAACTGACATTATACTCTTCGTAAAAGCAGATTCTGCAATTTCACAACAAACTCGTATGCGTAAAAACGAGCAGAAATGTTTAATGTAACATAACATGTCCTTGTTCTTTTCACGCGTAAAATTGCTCACACCGAATGGGGCACGGTGACTCAGCGCTTGTCTCTAATGTGTGAGGTCCCTGCTTCAATCCGCAAGCAAGTGAGTTCATGTTTTTTCCTGTTTCGTCCTATCATTTCTCATCATCGTCGTCTCCGTTAGCCTCGAGGGGGCGTTAAATTCAACATTTCCTAAACTAGCACCAAGAATCGAATACGTAAGCATATGTAACACGATTTAGTTGACGTTACCTTTTCAACATATGATTATAAGTCAATGCAGAAAGAAGCTTTTTAAATCTTTCCAACAGTTTTATTTAATCCACAAACGAATACAATATAAATTATTACTGTTAACCAAGTCTGGGATCGCCCCTCCCCCTCTTTTATGCATCTCAAATAAATATATGCTTTCCTGGACACACTTTTTGACAATTTAATATCATGGTTCGAGTCCCATAAGTTCCATGAATGAAAACTAAACCTTAACCAAAATAAAGTATTCCTCCCAAAGTTTTCGAGTTAAGTTGATTTTGAGTTTAACGTCCCGTTCAGCAGCGAGGATAGAACCTACTAATTAACGTGAAATCCAAACCGCGTGAGCTCCTTCCGGGAATCGAACCCTGGTCTCCCACGTTAAAGGCGCATACGCTAACCGGTTAGCCACGGAGGAACTCCAAAGTTTTCGAGTTTCATATTAATACTAATACTAATTTATACTATTACTGGGATCTACTAATTCATAATATAATAGATCATCAAGAAAGAGATCAAACCTTGTTTTAGTAATTTTATACCCATAAAAGGGAAAGAAAAGAGCAATCATAATCTCCAAGCTAAAAATCCCAGTTCAGTGATGTCAAACGAACATATTAGCTCGAACCAAATACCTCTAATTCAATCATACCAATAGGGGTGCGGTGGCTCAGTGGTAGAGCGTTCACCTTTGCTGTTTGTGGTCCCTGGATGAAACCCCGCGAAAGTAGTTTTGTGGTGGGCAACATTATGCTCGGGATACTCCATTTTTCTCCCACCAATTCATTCATTTCTCATCGTCACCGTTTCCTTTAGCCTAACCGGCATAATCGTGGGACGTAAAACTAAAGATTTCATTTGCATCAGTGTTAGTCCATCTTATCAAAGGGATAACCATCTCCAAATTTTATGCCATAAAAGGGAACGAAAAATAAAAAGCATTCGTAAACCTGTAATATTTCATAACGTAATGAATCATCAAGACCAAATTTTTAGTAATTTTAAAGAATCATCATAACGTGATCCAAAACTCCTAATTCAATGACGTCATAGCAGGGCCAAGGTACCTGTGACTCATTCGCACCAGCGTGCATGGCCCTGAATAAGCATAAACAAAATTTCAATAGGTGACGCAATCCCAGGCAAAATCATTCCTGATTCATTCACTATAGTCCATGAGGCCCTAAATTGGATAATCAAGAGTGAGATCAGGTGGGACCCTTACTAGTTTGTTAGCGTAGGTTCCTTTGGCGAGGAAGACTCGTGTTCTTAGTGGAAGCCTATATGATCCATATTCTACGTTAGCTGTATGTCTGCGTCCCACTGAACTCCAAATCAACCAACCTACTGAATAGCTAAAAAATGTCGGGAAAACATTTATCATCGGAGTAACCACGTAGTCATCAACTCTGTAATGATCCACGGCCTCTTCTCTACTGACTAAAGTGTTTACACTTGTAATAAAACCAGGTTGTGAAATTATCACTAATCGGAGTTTGAACTTCTACGGTCAATCGCTCAAGCACCGTTCTGTTACAATAACGGTGGACCTGACCTTTATGATATAAAAGGGTAAAGTGTTTGTCATGGGCCAAATTACGATGAATTTTAATTAAATTATCATGGTATAATTATTGCCTCGTTAAATTGTCGATACTTTTCAGTGAAAAAAGGATAAAATTTGAAAGTCCCAAATCAAGGTAAGTAGACTAACTTAAAGGAAGAAAAAAGTATACAATTTTTCATACAATTAAACGTACAGTCTGAACTTAAAATTTTCGTGTAATGAAGCTTACAATACAAATATTATGCCTACTTTTCTCACAACTTCATGGGTTGATTGCCCTGTGCTCTACATAAGCGCTCCATATAATAAATATAAGCTTCAACAATTATTATAGTAGAAAGCAATGGATATATAAAGCGAAGCACTGAATATTTTGTTTCTCAATTAATAATTGTTTCTCAACTAATATCGATCGTTTTCGATTATTTTTACAAACCAAACCACTACCAATTTTTCATATATAGAAAGTTCGGCCCCCACTCATAAAGGAAAATGCTAGAACACGTTCTGTTCATTTTCAATAAAGAGTTAACACACTGAATTTCAGCTCCGTAAGTTTAAGGACTTGCGAGATACTTAAGGATGGGCACAAGTCGAGTTATAACTCAACTCGACTTGAGTTTCGAGTCGAGTCAAATTCAATTTTCTTGAGTCGAGTCACTGTTTTGAGGTCGAGTTTCGAGTCGAGTCGAGTTTGATAAATGACTTGCTCGTTCAGCTCGTTTTAACTCGTTTTGAAATCATCGCCAGATTAGCCTGGAAAACGAAAGCCATGAGGAATGTAAACAGTAATGCGGAATACTTTTAATGTTGTTCACGACAGGGACGCACCTCGTCTCGTACTTTTAGTGCATCTTGTGGGGAACTTTTAGTGCGTCTCGTCTCATCTTGATAACGAGGCAATAGATTTTAATAACGAGACTGCCTCAAATGTCATGACCACCAATATAAGTATGTAGTTCTTACCATCAAGGCTCAGACCTGCACGGTCTAATGTTTGAGCCAAAACAGAAGCTCAATCCGGGTAGTGATGTCAAACGACTCAGCTCGGTAAACTGAGCGAGCTGCTCGCTCCTGCTCGATTGTGATTAGCCATCGGCTCGGTAGGGACAAGCCATCGACTGAGCCGATGGTTCGAGCCAGCTAGGTTGGGATGAGTCACCGACTCGGCTCTAGCTAGCTCCGTTGAAACGAATCCATCGGCTTGGTTCGACTAAGGTCAAATGAGTCGTTGGCTCGAATTGGCTCGGTTGGGTGAGCAATCGGCTCGGTTTGGTTCGGCTTGGGTGAGCCATCGGTTCGAGCCTGCTCATTTAGGTGAGCTGTTGGCTCAGGTCACTTCTCGGTTCGGCTCGATATGAATGAGCTGTGAGCCGAGCCGTTCAAGCTGTTGACAACCATAAACCCAGGCCGAGCAATATTGAACATCTTTGGCCGGCACCGTATAACTTTTAACAACTTGGCCAGCGCCGTATAACTTTTAACAACTTTTCGCTCGAGTCCGAATACTTATTCCTCCGGAACTCAAACCCAGAACCTCGTGACCGATGTTTTTGCCTCCTGAAGACTTTTCGAAGACCGAGATCTACAGTCAACTAGTTTTCATTATTCAGATACAAACTGCCTACCTTTCATGGTTATTGTTCTGATAATAATAATAATAATAATAATAATAATATAAGAAGTAGTAGTAGGAGTAGCATAATTGATAATTATTTTGTCTCTGTAGGATACTTGAAAAGAGTACTTGGAACTACACACAGGGTTTAGCTCGAATTGGCTAATTTTGACTCGACTCGACTCGAAACGGCCCAAATTCGAATCGAGTTGCACGATATTTTCGAGTCGAGCTGAAAAATGTCTGTTTCGAGTAGAGCTGAAAAATGTCTGTTTCGAGTAGAGTCGAGTTTCAAAGAAAACTCTCCCGTGCCCATCCGTAGCAGATACTCATTTCTTTTTCTTTTTTTTTTTTTTTTTTTGCGCAAAAGATCGGATCCCCACTACCCCCTTAGGATATGTTTTATAATAAAAGCTATGTGATACCATCCCAGTTTGGATTAAGACCTAAGCCAAAAGTCATTTCATTTGACTTTTCAATTTGGCCATGATGGTTAAGCACACATAATTACATTCAAATTTTTATTATAATAATTTATATATTACAGTAATTCAAAAATTATTATTTCCAGTATTTAGCTCCTCTAAAAGCTCACACGCTGATTCTCAAAAGCCAAGTAGTAGTATAAGCCCTATTGCTTTTATTACGATTACAAATATCAATATCCAAAAATGCCTGAAGTTCTTTTTTCACTTAAATATACTCATCTCAAGTAAGTAAACAGAAACAAATGAAAAAGGAAAGGAAATGAAAGCCATGCAAGTAAAACGTAGACAAATTCACCAGTATTCAGAAGACGCTGTCTATAATGCAGAGAGTCGGTGGATCAGAGTGAGCCATGGTGAGTGGTGGGCTGCAGTGGGTCATGATGGGTGGTGGGTCTCAGTAGGTCACATGCTGTTGACCCATGACCCAATGACCCACTCCGTCTCTAGTATGAAACACTGTGACCTTGAACAATTACTATTACCAATATTAGGATTAATTGCATTTTATTTTCACTCACAAAGTTTTTTATTTAAATCCCTATCTTCCGCACCAATTTATAAAATTCCGTCCATATGTCCCTACGGTTACCAGAAATGTCTAAATATTTCTAAGTTAAAGAAAGATACATATCCCTACAGTAGACAACTCTTATATTCACTGTAGTTAGTTACCATACAGTGAGCCAGCTAAACTAACTTTTGGCAACCAATTAGTGATCAGCGCGCTGTTGTCAAACCTGCGATGAGTGTTTCAGAGGATGAGTGTTTTGTAATGATGAGGCACTCACTAAGATTATTTAATACATTATAACAATACATAAATACGTGACATTAATTATAAAATTATCTTAGCATGCGTGTTATTGATAATCGTATTAATTGTTATTACGGGTAAAAGCGGATCTGAAAAGGTAGGGTTATGGTAGGTAGCGGCATGAGGTCGCGCCGTCCCCTTGCCTATCTTTGCCCATTGTAATTTTTAGGAACTGGAGGGACGCCGTACATATTTTTTCAAGGTTGGAGGACGGTATCTCCCCGCGTTCCCCCTCACTTTTACCCTTAATTATTATAAATAAATATTAATAATGTAAGTATATTCTATTTGGTTCGGATGTTCATGTATTCACCATCTAGTTCATAATCTTTCAGAGTTTAATAACATTGTTTTACTATTACAAGAAGTTCCTTATATTATATATATATATATATATATATATATATATATATATATATATATATATATATATATATATATATATATATATATATATACCCACCTAAAGTTTTCTCTTTGGACTCACAAAAATTTGCTCATCACTGTGCTAGGATATAGGATATATATTTTCACTGAAATTTGTTAGTAATTATGAAAACACGAAATAAATTCTTCAATATCCTGCTATTTTGAATACTCAAATATATATATATATATATATATATATATATATATATATATAAAGCAGTTCGTAAATTGTCAGAGCTGTAGCTAAAGAGGGGGGCAAGAAGAACGGTCGCACCGGGCGCTGATAGTAAGGGGCGACGAACAAGCAACAAAGAAAAAGCGCTGGAAATGAGTAAATGACGAGTCATTCCAAAAACTTATTGGTGTTCTATTAGATCAATATGTTTATGTTTGAAAAAAAATTGATTTTAAAAAAATTTTTACTCGCTCCGCTTGCAATTCGATCGTTTCAATAAGAGTGATTGCAAGTTTTAACTTATTATTTAAAAAATGTATTGTATATGATTTTTTAATAACGATGTGATATACAAGGTAGGGTGTAATAATATCTTATAGTGTACGGAGGAGCGTTTTCAAAATCGGAAACGGTCCAAGTTTGAAATACGTGTTCGGCATTGCGATGGTGATGAATTTGCTTAGTTAATCATAATTTTTTACTCAATCAGATTATCCACGATGGTGAGAATGAAGATATGAAAATGAGAGTAGCGAAGAGACATGCAAGTTGCTGTTTGCGCAGGAACATTAACCAGTTGAGAATGCTCGAAGAGTATTGCCAGAACTAACTTAGAACGAATTATTTTTTTCCGAAATTTATATGAAATTTAATAATTAATTTATTTGTTTAAATTCGATAGATAATACACTTACATATTTGGAACCTGCGTATTAGGGAATCTATTGAATTAGCTATATAGAGCTGTCACATTTTTATCACCGTATATATACTGAAAATGCAGATATAACCAGTGGCCATCGGTTATTATTTGGTACCAAAATATTCACCATTCTCTTAGGTATTGATCAACACCAATATCATCTCACTATCACTTAAGGTTCCCGAGATATGGCTCCGTAAATCTACCGAAATCGGAACTTCTTCCAATATCTTGTAAACGGTAAGAGTGAATCAAAACTTTCAGGTAGTTTTCGATGCTCTATGGAATGGACGACTCAAAATTGGAAAAAAAAAAAAAAAATGCAGATATCAGACACACAGACATAGAGAATTCAGTAACCAACTATTTAAATTCGTTGAAAATGAAGGTAAACAAGGGGAATAATAACATTTTTGAAGTTGAAGCAGTTGTAGAATAGGAGCTTAAGGGTCATAACTAAACCCAGCGAATTTCGTCTTTTTCAAAGACGGATCACTATCAGTGATTTTTTTCACTCCATTGACATATGAAATGCTTCCAATTAGAAGGAATTTGTTATGATTTCTCCTTCAACTACTTGTATCGCCAGGATATTTCTTCTCTGCATACCTATCTATCTAGTTGTGTATTGTTTTAATTATGTTGATACATATTACACTATATATATATATATATATATATATATATATATATATATATATATATATATATATATATAATATGCATGTGCGTTAGTGTATACCAGACTAGAAATAACTCCCTCGTGTGTATAGCATACGCGCCTTTGGGGTGGGAGGCCCAGGTTCGATTCTCAGTGGGAATTCATGTGGTCCGGATCCCACGTTAAGCTGTAGATCCACGTCTCATACAGCCTTGCTGCTGAACGGGACACTAAACTCAGATATCTAATCCAACCCAATAAAACGAGAATCAGATAGCCTATTATACTTATTTCAAAGTGAAATAGTGTTATGATTTCCATTGGTTATTCCTTGCAATTTGCAGTCACTTCGAATAAGCATACAGGTAATGTTATGAACTACAACTTGGGAAAATATGTGTATCTATTTTAACTAATTGGTTCATTATCCAATCATTTGTCTCTTTTTCTTATAAGCATTACTAAAATATTTATTTAAAACATAATGCAGGCAGAGAAACAAAGAAAAAATAATAAACAGTACGATAAATAAAGTAATAAATAATAACTATTCATGTATAATAACTGACTTTTTAAAGTCGGATTTTTTTTTAAAAAAAAGTAACTCTCGGTAAAAGAAATGTTTTAAAAAATAACACGCCTTGAAAATGAAACAAAACAAAGAAAACCACAAAACAAATATATATTTACAATAATATTATGGAAAATTTCCTACTTTAAAATCAGACAAAATTAACACGAAACGCAAGAAGGAATAGACATAATAGCTTCAATGAATCTGTAAGTATTGCAGCAGGTAAGAAATATGACAATTATTTGAGCTGACTTTCATAATTCTCTTCGTTGGCTTTTGCTCCTCGCAACTTACGTTAATCATTACAAACGGATACACAAAAGTTTCTCAAAGAAGTGTTACTCCACGTGGAGTTGATGAGAGTTTGACATTAGACACTGGAATCGTATTGGCTAAAAATGTCGAAGAATTTAGGGGTGTGGCTGTGAATCGAATAAAGAGCTTTGTTTATGTCTTTTGACGCCAACTAGAGACCCGATGACCGCGTGAGCAGGTAGGGAGAACTAAACTTCCTTATCCTTTCCTCCTGCTTTATTGTCAATCTTCGGTTTTCTTTAAAACTGGTATTCATAGACGGCACCTGTTGGTGAAAGTCATCTCTTTTTAGAAGAAAGAGCTACTACATGTGTTTGTCAAAATAATTTATTGGGGGGTAATCTTTGTGTATAAGCACTACTTGAACTCGCTGAATGATCACCCTGTCCCTTACTCGTACCTTTATATTACTGGCAACCCTGAAACCAACTTAAAAGACGGTATCCTTTTGGTAATATATCTGGTTCCACAAGAAGGAAAGAATAAAAGCGGATGTCAATATGATTTATTGGGGGGTAGTTTTTGGCTGCTCATCTTGTACCCCCCGGTAATGCATGGGCAGCTTCAACTGTGGGCAGTACACCGGTACTTGTGCACGACTCTTGTGCAAGAGTCTTGGTCTTGGTCTTGGTCTAGGTCTTGCACCCCTTGGTCTTGGTCTTGATCTTGCATAGGGATTCCTGGTCTTGGTCTTGGTCTTGCATGCAAGACTCTTGCAAAAACTGCAATACCAACAGTCTTGCGCTCATCACTAATATTCTCCTGAGTCTGACTACAGCACTGATCACTTGCAGCAAAATCAGCATCTATAAAACTTCTGGATTCATGGGGAACCTACCAGACTTTTCAAAGCCTGATGAGGCACTTTTAATCACACGCACTCTTGTGTTCATGCGTACTATTACCCCAAATCATGCCATCTTGATTTTTTTGTTCTTGACTGGAATGCGTAAACATTATTACAAAAGACAAACCATATATTTATTGTAAATTGACTATTCATACCTATTGACTATAAAAATACCGTATCCGAGAAGTAAGTTTGAACTGAAGCACTAAAGAAAACCGGTGAAAATTTTGAAGAAAAACAAAGATTTTCAACACGCGTAGGTGATTGTCATACACCGCAGTACGTTCTCTACAGCGCTCTCCCACTCAAGTGAGGTTCGTTGGGCGCGTTGTTGGTAGGGTTGAGAACCATGCAGGCCTTCTCATACTTCTGCTTCATTGTAAACAGGGATGCGTGCAATTATACAAAGCGTGCCATTATCCCGTTTTCCCCTATACGTCTATCTGTGCGTCAAATCTTTACCACCTATATTTGGTTCTTTCTTTCATACGGAAAGTACGTATAGATGGAGCACTTATACTGAAAGTATAAAACAAGTTTTCATTGTGTGTTTATTGCAGGAAGTTATCTATATTCGTACGTTAAATCCAAAAACGCATGTAATGTACGCTTTTATTTACGTCACATAGTTTTTTTTTCTCTGTGTAAAAGGCATAAACGTGAGACGTTAAACTGCAATATTTCATTTGATTTCATTATAAAAGTTATTTACAGTATCTAGATAAGAATCTTTCAATCTCTAGACCAGCGTTTCCGAACCGGTGTGCTATGAATGGGCCGCTGGTGTGCCGTGGGGAAATCGAAACAAAATTATTAATTCTATAGCAATTAGATTGCAAAACATAAGGGAAAATGTATTTCACTATAAACCTCTACTATGAATCTACAATTTGAAGTTTCATACCATGTACAATTTTAATGTTCAAAAAAGTATTTGTTACCATTGTTATGACCATTGTTGCTGCCTTTATGGTTGCAAACTTTTTCGTACCCTGAAATTTTAAAATATCATTCAATACTTTCGACAAAGCAAACGTGCATACAAATTACCTACATTTGTGTATTAAAAGTAAAAGAGGTTTGTTTTTTTTTTCGTTTGTTATTTAGTGATCTATCTTCTTAATGAAAGATTGGATACAGTTTTCGAAAAGGAAAGCGTAGTTTTGCAAACCAGAGTCCAATATTTCATTGAATTGTTTTCTATTTTTACATTAGAATGAAAAGTAAGCATAATGATTAATCACGGGGGAAAACCAGTGATTGAACTTTCTTCTCTGTGAGAAAGATCATTAATCTTACCACAGTATTTTATACTTACAAATAATAATATCTATGAGTGTGCCACGAGAATTCGTTACAACCGTAGTGTGCTGCAAGTTGAAAAAGGTTGGGAAACGCTGCTCTAGACGGAGCTTAAGATAGAGATCTTAAAGATGAAATATGTCTAAAACGACCAAAAGTGAACTTGATTCCCTTATGTACTGAATGTGCTAAATCATCAAAAGTACAACAGACATTATTATCCTCCATTAGATTTTCACCGAAAATTCAAAGACGTCATATATGGAATAATTTCAGCCAAACTCATCCGATTGGGACTAAATTTGGTCAGTTATATAGTATGTTGTTATGGAATATGTTGTGACGCCTTACGGCTTCCGATTGGTTGGCAGTTAAGTTTTGGGTTACATTTTCGTAACAATGACCCATATGTATATATGTACAAACTAAATAATCCGATTTCCGATCCAATTTTCCATAATGGTAGGCCTTTATCAGTTGCATAAGAATGTGAAATCTAATGGTGTTGAGACTTACGGTTCACCAGTTATGGATGGTCGAATTTTGCATCATATTTTCGAAAACAGAAAGGAATACAACAAACTCATCCGATTGGGATTAAGCTTAGTATGATGCTGGAATGTTATCTAGTAGTAACATGAATTACCCGCTTCGCTGGGTTAAATTAATAAAAAATAATAATATGTTCCGTTAACCAGTCATGTTTTACTATTCCTAAAGCGCTCGCTCTCTGATATCGGTCATTTTCGGTTATTTTTATATTTCTCTCCCCTACTCTCCGGCGAGTGGCGTGGCTGAATTTCGGTCTAAACGGCATCAGTAATGTCACTGTTCATTTTACGACCCGGATAATATGGATTTGGCAATAAATGGATTTTCGATAAATGTTCCTCCTCTTCCCCTCCCCTAAGTTCCACCGTCAAGGTGATATGACAAAACCATTTCAGGGCTGAACCTGAACCATGTTGAAAATTTCATCGAGATCGGTCGGTCGGTTGAAGAGTGATGAGGTCATAAGGACAGTTACTTTCATTTATATTATATCCAGTATACATATATGTATAAACTCCTACCCTTTGCACCGTCAAAATAAAACAATATATATACCGATCGGTCGGGTAATTCAAGAGTAATGAAGTCACAAAGACAATCATTTTCAGTTTTATTTTTACACACACACACACACACACACACTCACTCACACACACACACACACACACACACACACACATATATATATATATATATATCAAGTTCATATAGAATTATGGCGAAAAGTACTTAGTTTCAGAGCTAGGGCTGTCCAAAATCGCAAAAAAGCTAAATTTTAAGAGGTCCTATTTCAAATTCCAGAAACTGTGGAGGTGGTCCTTATCAGCGTAATGGAAGTCACGCATACACAATTAAAAAGTGCATATTTCGTCAATTTTCAATAGGTGTATAGGGTATTCCCTACAGAGTGTAATTCTCACATATACTCTCAATAGAGTTTCCATATATACCCTGATTTCAAGGAGGATCTAAACTAGGCAGGAGGTAAGCCTAGACAACAATGGACATCCAGTGCTTCGGAGGAAAGTCGGAAGTGTTAGGAACCAGCAGTTCCATGTTCTTTTGTGTTCGGAATAACGTTTGATGTATGTATTTCGTCACGGTATATTTCACGTTTTATTATTATTATTATTTATAAGCGTGAAAGAAAATATCGCAGCATTTGTTTTCCCGAGTATGAGAGACAATGCTGCAGACAATCCTTAACACTTCCGACATCACGCCAAAGTATTGCGTGTCTACTGCTATCAAGGCTTATCGTTTGCGTACTTTGGACCAATCATAAATTCAGAGCATATCTGAAAATTCGGTTAATGGCATGTCTGGGAATTTCACACCATTAACACCATATATATATAATTCATTAACACCACATATATATATATATAATTCATTAACACCATATATATATGTTCCTCCCTTTCCCCTAAGCTACATCAGCAATCGAGATTGGTCGGGTGGTTCAAGAGTTATTAAGTTTTATTTATTTTCATCAATAAACATTTTCATCAAATGAAAATGTCTACATATTGAATGCTTTTTACGTTCAATTCCAATGACTATTTTGCTTGTATTAGTAGTAGCAGTGTGTACAATGTTACAAATGTTGTCACTTTATTGTGTTGTTTCTCTAATAATAAACTAAATTACAAAATGATCCCCTTAATATAGGGTATGACCTTAATCAATGGTGTTGGCAGCAAGACGAAAAATGATGTTGTCTCGTCTCGTCTCGTCTCGAAAATTTTGAAGTCTTTTCTTGTTTCGGTTCTTGTAGAATAATTTCTCGACTCGTCACGATTCGAGGAAAACTCGTCTAACCTCGTTTCCGTAATTTCATTTAGAAATTATCAGGATCCTTCAGTGTCATAAGAAATCCACGAAGGGTGTGGACCACTGGCGCAAATCCCGGGGGATGCGGGGAACATGTCCCTTCGAATCTTCGTACTGGGGGACAGTCCCCGCTAATAATCAAATTCGAAATATGTTTTTTGGGGGAAGAAATGTGATGATTTGTGTCCGATTGTCACAAAGGAAAGTGGGATGAAATTGATGTCCCCCCAGAATAAGCCTCAAATCTTCCCCTCACCTCCCAATGCTGAAGACACTCTCCTCCCTGATCCTCCACAGAATTGTTTTTCAACTCCATAAATATTTTGAGCATCGCTTAACAAAATAAAACTTTTACTTGCCCCCCCCCCAATGTTGAAGACAAGGCTGCTACCCCTAATCTCCACAGCATTGTTTCTCAACAACATAAATATTTTGAACCTCTTAAAAAGAAAATAAAGGCTTATGGGAACAGTTTTACCCATGCCCCCAATGTTGAAGACAGATTTGCGCCGCTGGTGTGGACTTCACATGGTAAACATGGTATAACACCATTTAAACCATGTTTATTATTTGAACATTGTGTAATGACGTATGTACCTTTAAAGGCTGATACATGCCTTACACTGTGTTTGTACGATACATATTTTGCATATTGTGGAGAATGTAACACTAAAACAATGTTTGCTATTTAAGACGTGAATGAAATAATGTTATCCACTATATTAGTGAAATTTCTTGTGTCATCTCATTAAAAAAAAAATAAAGAATAAAACCTCGGCACGACTCTCGTCGATTTCGAGACAAAACGAAATATTTGCGTAGGACCAGTCAACTATGGATCCACGACTCGTATTGCCTCGCTACATAAAAAGGTGTTGAAACTTCGAAAATAATAAGAATTAACAGCGAAATTAAGTAAATATACAAGGAACAATGGTGCCTCGTTATGTACACTTAAGAATCTAAGCCAGCGTCCGCATAGTAGGAGTTCTGAAGTATAGAAAATTAAGATAAAATAGGGAATAATTTTTAAATAGTAACTCATGGTTGTTCCAAGTTCAACACCTTAAAGTATGTGTGTGTATGTATTTTTATTAACTTGGGCCCATTTAATTGTATTAAATCCATTAAATTGAATCAAAAGTTCAAATTGCTTTTTGGCCTGTATATTCCTGTGCATTTTCGGATATATATATATATACAGAGAGAGAGAGACAGAAAAACAGACAGACATGAATGTCTTCGATTCAACCAGTACTCTTCCCTATTTCCACATTCAAAGGATGCTTGTCCTCCGCATAAAGACATTTGAAGTCAAGTCAGTAGAACTCTGGAGGTTATGTAAGATCAATTTATGTGTTGGTTGAATAGAGCACTATAATATTTTGCAGGTAAGTGTAACTATTACTAATTTAAAGGACTATTAAAGAAGAAGTTTAGTTCTATTTCAATCCATATGAACAAGCATAATGAAATGAAATATTAAGTTTAGCGTCACATGCTTGTATCCTTTAGGTCAAAGAAGATGGATCATTGACGAAGAGAATTATTATGAAATAATTGGTGGTATAATAATGTGAAAGGAAACGGGAGAACCCAGTGCAGCGTCACAACCACGAAGTTGATCATCACAAACTCACATCGGCCTGAAACCGAAGCAGAGACTCATAACATGATAGCTAAGTGCTCTAGGATTGAAGCATTGTACTCAAATATGGATTTTCTTTATATTTAGTAGTTTAGCAAATACATACAAAAATTATAAACAGAAAATGAAGAACAATAAACAAAAAGTTAAAATCTATATGTTTAATTTAGTATTAATGTTCAGGTATTTAATAGTTACCATAGATTTATCATGATACAGAATTATGCATTTTAAATGCCAGATTGCTACAGAACAAATACTACAGACGTTTAACACTACGAATGGGTGTGTGTTTCTTAAGTTCTATCGGCACAAAGTTAATTATAAGATGTAACCATGGCAGCTATCTGTCACTCTTGAATTGCAGTTTCCTTTTCCTTGTTTCTTGTTGGAAAGAAAATATCTCTATTAAGAGAAGCTGGTGAAGAAAGAAAAACTGAAATACAAAGAACATAGAAGGATGCGTAGTGGGGAAACATCTGGCTTTCCATTCCATTTCTTCTTCTTTGACGGGTCTTCTAATACATTTTATGAGCTTCGCATAGAATTTTCTCTCTTACTTTTCCCCTCTTAAGTGTTTTCCTTTTCATGATTCAGCAAAGAATCCCTTATATATGGTTACTTTTCTTTTGGTCCTCGACTCTATTTTACATGGAGAAACTTTCACAAATATCTCTGTGCAAGATTAGTTCCTTAGAAATTTTACTACCTCCGAGAAATGCTTGATGTATGCTTCCTTCGTTTTCTATTTATTGTGTATCTTTATCATTGAATCAATGGAAAACTGACTGGGAATCCGACTGGAATTATTATTATCATTATTATTATTATTATTATTATTATTATTATTATTATTATTATTATTATTATTATTATTATTATTATTATTTTGATTTAGTTATCACCTACGTTGAACTGGTTTAGCATGTTACTTTGATTACAACTACGAGGTGTGATCAAAAATACGGTGCATAATTTTATTAGAAACAAAGTTATAAGATCGCATGGAATTTGATTTAATTACCTTCAAAGTACTGTCCTTGGCTAGCAATGTACTTATTCCAACGTTGAATCCATGATTGTAAGCATTTCTGGAAGGCTTCTTTTGGAAGGGCATTCAACTGCTCTGTCGTGGCCCTCTCAATGTCGGTAATGGTGTCAAAACGTTTTACTTTAAGCACGGTTTTGATTTTTGGGAAGATCCAGAAATTGTGTCACGTTATATCTGAAGAGTACGATGGATGTGGAGAGACAGGAATATTTTTTTTCGGCCAAGAAAACTTCTGTTTGTAAGTCACAAGTTGGGGAACGAATTTCACACTCTTCTTATTTCCAAATTGGTGGCTGAAATGTTTTGTAGCGACTTGTATGAGATGTTTAGTTCTTTGGAAAGCACTCGAATAGTTATTTGCCTGTTTGAATAATAAAAAAAGTCACTGTCTGTACATTTTCTTTTACTTTGGAGCTTAATAGACGTCCCGAACGTTGCTCGCACTCTACCAACTCATTTACGCTTTTAAATTGTTCATACCAGTTCTAAGTAGTCTTCAGAGTAACAGCATTATCACCATATGCCAATTTCAACATTTTTTGAGTTTCTTTAACACGTTTTGTGCAACTTGATACAGAACATATTGTTCACACTTTTTCTTTACGGTTTGAAATCCATGATGCTCGACAGACACGGTAAACACAACCTCTCTCCTAGCTGCTCTGGACGCTGATTGACAAGTCAGACCATGTTCCAATTTGACGCTGCCTATCTCAAGGGATCAGGCTATCACACAAATTACCTCAATGTAGCCTCAGCAGTTGCTGTTTTAAAAAATCATTCACCTTGTTTTTTTTAATCACACTTTGTATATCTTTAGGGGAAGTTGGGCTTATAATTTATGTGAGAAATTGACTACCTCATCAGTCCCTGAAGCTAGGAATGTAAAACTTGAAAGAAACTCCTCATTAAAAGCAGACAACCAGGTGCTCCACCGTTTTTTCAAATTTGATTTTCAAGACATGGATATTTTATATCTATATTAAACATAGGTGGATGGATGGATGTTCCGGGATAACTCCGGAATGCTTGGAGCAATTTTCGAAACTTGGCAGACAAGGACGCCTATCAGGGAGGGCAAGGTGGGGCGCTCGCCCCCCTAGAGGAAATTGTACATCAGAATGTCGAAAATCCAATAGAATTTTTACATTAGTTACAGCAAACTTTGAAACTATTTTATAAGCGTCGCTTATACTTGCTCCCCCTTGGAAACCACAGCATGGGCGCCCTTGTTGCCAGAGCAATCTAGAAATAAATACTGTGGAGGTAAGACATCCCTACCATCCCTAGGGTATGGGTAAGGGGTGATATGGAAAACTAATTAAACAACAATTGATATTAGTGTCAAATCTATAGTTTCCGAGGTTTCTGAGGTTAATAGTAACACGTCTGTAGTCATACTGAAAAGGTAGGCTACCCCTAGGAAGTTGGAGGGCTGACATGCAAAAATAATCGAAAAGAACAGATATGAGAGTCGAATCCATAGTTTTCGGGATTTTTGAGATGAATAGTGACACACCAGATATCATTTATCAAGTTCAGATCCCATCGGGTTCAAAGATGAAAAATAAAATATAATAACTAAACACAGTAACTATCTTCATCAGACATTTTCTGAAATACATGGTGGTATGAGTAGAAGTTTGATGAAGTTACTGTGTTGAAACTGTTACGTGATTGTGTATCTTTACATATATTATTACAATTCCCTCAGTGTCTTGTGTTTAGTTTGACAATATCAGGAAACAAGGCCTAATAGAATAAAATGTAATGCATGACGGAGATTAATGCGGTTGCTCCGTATGACATTGCCTGGAAAATTGGGCAGTTGTAACATTGCCTGGAAAATTGGTTTTCCCTTGTGACTGTCGAGCAGACATAAAAGGCCGCTCATGACAACTTGGGCACACGAACTTCTTTGTCGCGTGGTTCTTCTTAGCCATATTCCCATTTATATCCTATCTATTTCCTCATATACCCACCACCATTTCCGTTCTGGTGCACGAGGAACGCCATACCTCATACCTGTATCATGATTCATACCCGCACGCTCAATTGAGGCCGTTACATTATTCTTAATAGATTCCTCGTAGTGCACTAATTCTAACACTACAAGCGAGTGGTAGCTGCACTTTCGTGATCTTTGAACAGAAAGTGCTTCATGTGACGTCATGAAATAAAATGGAGTGTTCTCGCATTGCCGTCGACAGTATTACACACTCTTATGAATGTTTGTGTATTTTGTAACCGCAATTTTTTTATCGATAGAGAATTAAATTTTATATTCTAGTGCAAGGAGAGAAATGATCAGTAAGCAAAGAATTCACTTTCTCTATCATGCAGGTTTTCGGTGTATGTATGTATGTATGTATGTGTGTTTGTGTGTGCCAATGACTTTTTTCTTTATGCTTCCTACAAGGGACATCACCCAATTCTCCGGCTCAGATTTCAATGGATTTTTTCTAGCTTATAGAGAACATATATGTATTATTTGTGATGACAGAAACTTTCCCATGGTGCATGTTTTCTATTGTTTTATACTTTTTAAGTGTTGTATGTGGTTATTAGAGATTACTGCAGAAAATCCTTACTAACCTTTGTAAATGGAGCGTTAATGAAACAACAACCATGTGGATACATATAATACCTAGAGGGAAGTTGTATGGTAGATATGACATTGATGGCAGCCATCTTCAAATCCGCAATTTTGAATTAAGGTCAAGTTTTTTTTAGATAAGAATAGGGTAATATTATACATAATTTCGGGCTAGAATTTAATCAGGAAGACAATGATGAAGCTAGTTTTGAGATACACACATTTGGGGAAAAGTTACAGGAATTTAATTGTTCACTTACTACGTGCGAAAGTCCCTTACCTCTGCTTCTAACCCGCGTACTAATGATAGTAAGTGGATAAAAGCTTCGGTAATACATATTATGCCTAGAGGGAAGTGATACGGTAAGGGTATCCTTGACGGCAGCCATCTTGATATCCGTCATTTTTAATTAAAGTGAAGTTTGAAATGTGAAAAATGAAATGAAATCTTTAAGTTTTACGTCTCACGATTATGCCGGTTAGGCTAAAGGAGACGGTGATGATGAGAGATGAGTGAAATGGTGGAATGAAGAAAGTGGGAGGAAACGAGAGAACCCCGAGAAAACCCACGAGCACGGTGTTTGTCCACCACAAAGCCCACACGGCGCGAGCTGGGATCGAACCAGGGACCCGAAGCACCTGAGGTAAACGCTGTACAACTGAGCCACCGCACCCCCCAAGTTTGAAATATGAAAACCATAGCATGTGACACTTCATTTTAATAGCAAAGTTTTCCAAAAAGCCAATGGTATGCTTATTTTTCTTCTATAGTTAACCAGTATGAAATTAGGACTGCTTCTAATGTGCACCAAACGTCCATTATTCGGTCTTTCAAATTGACAACACTCCTAATTTTCACCACATGTATTAGGATTCCTACTGGCACTTTCCAATTGTTGCTATGGCTCATATTTTGTAAATTTATTACACGTTCTTAAGAGTAGCGATTTGCCAGTTCATGAATAGAACAAAAATAAGCATACCGTTGGCTTTTTGGAAAAATTTGCTATTAAAATGAGGTGTCACATGCTATGGTTTTCATTTTTCAAACTTCACTTTAATTCAAACTGGCGGATTTCAAGATGGCTAGCGTTAAGGATACCCTTACCGTATCACTTCCCTCTAGGCATAATATGTATTACCGAAGCTTTTATCCACTTACTATCATTAATACGCGGGTTAGAAGCGGAGGTAAGGAACTTTCGCACATAGTAAGTGAACAATTAAATTCCTGTAACTTTTCCCCAAATGAGTGTATCTCAAAACTAGCTTCATCATTGTCTTCCTGATTAAATTCTAGCCCGAAATTATGTATAATATTACCCTATTACCATTTTAAAAACTTGACCTTAATTCAAAATGGCGGATTTGAAGATGGCTGGCATCAATGTCATATCTACCATACAACTTCCCTCTAGGTCTTATATGTATCTACATGGTTAGGTTGGTAAGGGACTTCTGCAGTAATCTCTCATAACCACATCACAACATTTAAAAATTATATATATAAAAAAAATAGAAAATATGCACCATGGCAAAAATTTCTGTCATCACAAATAATACTTGTATGTCTTCTATCAGCTACAAAAATTTCATTGAAATCTGAGCCGGACAATTGGGTGTTTTCCCTTGTTAGAATGTAAACAGTGGTATTTCACTTTGTTTTTAAGTAACTTTTCGGCCTTGGATGAGATTGGAACCCACTATCCCCATTCTGACAAGTGAATGTTATATCATTCAACAATCATGGATCTAAACATGGTTTATATACTGTACAAGTACTAACTGACGTTAGTAAAATACGAAATCTGAGCGGCAGAAATCAAAGAAGGGTCTGTAGTTAAGATTGAAATCTGTATAAAATCTTATCTGCACGTTAGTCTCGAACATATACACGCCTTCCTCGCTGGCCTAGTAGCAGGCGCGTGCAACTTCTCAGGAAATAACGAAGAATTAATGTTATAATCATTTACTGTTATTACTCGTGCATATTCTATTCTGGAAGGACATAATCGTGGGACGTTAACTAAGCAATTTCATCTTCTTCGAACTTCTACTATATAAAATGATTATATACATATGCACACACATTAGCCACTGTTCCAGTTTAAAATCATTCTCTACAGAGAATGGCACGTATACAGTGAAAGATTCATTTCTCCATTATGCAAGATATTTCACTAATATGCCGGCCAACTCTGAGCGGAGCAGTGCTCTATATGCAATCATGGTAGCATACTAAAGTGTTCGTCCTTTTTTCTCGGTTTCACTGAAATGAACCATAGTGTTATTCGGAGCAATTCTTCAATTTCTCAGAGTTGTGACTATTTTTAGAGTGTATTGTATTTAACTTTATGAGCTTAAATATTGACAAACTATTTTTAATTATACTTGTAAAATATATAATACAGTGTGTTATATGTTAAAAGAAAAGTGTTTGTTACTTGCATTGGAAATTGGTGTTGGTCATTAAAGGAAACACATAGATCGATTATCTCTACTAAATAATGGGTTCCTTTTCTTGGTGTCAATCGTTAATAAAGAACTTAAAATTTCTGATCGTACAGAGTGTTAATGGAAGACAATGTTCCATGACTAATAAATAATATGTGTTGATGAACTTTTCTCAATAGAGTAGTACTGTTGTGATTATCTTAGTAAAATGAACAGGCTGTGGCCACTCCATTGTCGGAAATAATGACCTATATACATATCTACGAACTTTTAGTAATAAACTAAACATTGCAATCGTTTACTACTACTTACAATGGTTTTAATTTTTAGTGAACAATGAATAGTATTGACAAAAATAGCACAATAAAAAGTTTGAACATGAGTTAAGCCTTGGCTAAAAGACGTATTACTATATATATTGTACGGTTCTATCCCCGCGTACACAGTAGTCACAAGCCTACTACAAGCACATGGTATTGCGCTCATAAACAAACAATAGTATAAGTCGTAAAAAGAACACACCTCCAGAAAGTCACGAAGAAGGATTCGGATAAAACACGAAGACGGTCGATCTCGCCCCTACATTGACTCCCCTTCACTAAGAGGGCTATAAAAGAAGACCTCAAGAGGAGCAAGGCTATCAATTGACAGCTGATCACTCACCTATCAACACATTTCTCCTGGGGCCGCCATATGTTATGGATAGTTACTTTAAAATCATCTCCTGATAATTCTATGAGCAAAGAAAATATCCTTTAATCAGGTTTTTCAAGGGGTGCCATGAGCTACGGAGAACTGCTTTAAGGTTGGTTTAAAGGGACAAGTTTTGCCGATAGATGGCACTACAGTCTTCGTATCCCTCCCATGTATTTTTTATCTTTCACGAAAATTCACGATTTCACTTACAAATTTCAACCTACAGACTTCAAATTCTTAGAAAAGAAACTTCATAATATTTCGAAGGCAATAATCCGTGCCGATTTTTTAATTTAGAATTTTCTCCATTGTTGAAATGACTTTATTGTTGAAATGATATCCAAACCTTTGACAATGGAACTGTTTCAACAATGAAGAAAATTCTAAATAAAAAATCGGCACGGATTGTTCCCTTTAATAGGTTATGAGTTCCTTTTCTAAAAATTTGAAGTCTCTAGGTTAAAATTTATAAAAGAAATTGTAAATTTTCGTGAAAGGTAAAAACTACATGTGAAAGATACGAGGACTGTACTGACATCTATTGGCAAAACATGTCCATTTACACTAACCTTAATTGTCTCCCGAGGCTGCCATGAGGAAAGAAGACAACCTTCAACCATCCATTCCTGAGGTTACATTGAGCAAAGGAATTATCCCCTTTACCTATCTAAGTCTATTTCGAGCTAAAAACAATTGAACCTTTTCCGAGGCCCCTTTTTTGTGTACCGAGGACTTTATTGAACTCTGGAAACATTTACAGATTTACAAGAACTTTCTAAAGACTGTTATAAAAACTTTATTTTGTAATGAAAGATGAAGGGTATAAATCATGGACTTATTATTTAAGACTCTACCGAACAAAAAATTACAATATATTATGGATGCAAAAAACGAGTTCAAGGAATAATTTATGCAGTGATAATTTTTTTTTATTAAAATTTCGCTGCGGATAACCGCTATTTTGTCATCCAGATTAAATTATTTTTCTGATCCCTGTATATTTGAGGCAAACCACAATCTGCCATTGCACAATTTATTCATGCAGGTTTATATATATATATATATATATATATATATATATATATATATATATATATATATATATATATATATATATATATATATATAAATTAAAAGTTAACCTGCATGAAATAGTCTACATGAAAGCATCACGATTGATGTCTCGTTTTGAAAACTCAGTGAGCTTAAAATGAAACTGAAGTGTATATATGTATAAAAAAAAAAAAATGAAATAGAAAAAGCAGATTGCGTGTGTATGCTTCTGCCTCCAAAGTCAAAAGTAACAAGTTGCAAAATGGTAAGGGACGGGAGGAAAATAATAATCGAAGATAGAAATATGATGTGTAGAAGGGGAAGAAGAGGCGTAGCAGAAGGAAAATCGAATCATATTCCCTGGCGACTTTGCGTCTTATGAATAGTAGACGTCAAGTAGACCTCCAGAGACAAAACAAGTCGATGAAGACAGTGTCGTAATACGAACACACCATAGAGGGAGACGTATCGTCCGTATTTTGTTTCTGCAACTTAATTTTTTGCTCTGTGGGTCTTATATTATTTAATTAAAATATTTTTTTAGTATTTTTTTTTGAGAAGAGAAAAACATAAATTTGGAATTTACAGATATATATTTCGAACATAAAATTAAATAAAAGATTCACCACATTATTTGTTATTATAAAAGTTAATAGGGACAAGAATGAAAAGTGAGCTAGGTATAAAGGAGAAGCAATCAGGATTCATTGGAAAAACTCGAGGGAGAGATTAATACATATAGGAAACAGCAAGAAGAAAATATGTTGGTTAAGACATTAAATATTCTTTTGAAACATTTACGTCAATTATTATTTATTACTAACCACACTCAGAAAAAAAAATATGTGGCGTACGTAAGAACGTAGGTTACATATGATAGTGTATAGTTTTTGGACTTGACGTACGACAATAGGTAATATCCCGTAACAAACATATAACTGAAAATGAATGTTTTTAATGCTTTCCGTAAAAGTGTTCCATGTATACGTACTTATAGGCAGTCAGGATGGACGTATATCACATATAGCCGACTTATAGTAACATATGTACACTCATGTCCAAAATTATTGTCGCATATCTATAACTGTCGTCCTATAAGAATATAATCCGATAATGATTTTGCAGGGTACTTTTAATACTGATACTAAGTGTATGGGAGAGATGGGCAATGGCGATCACCTAAGAAAAATGGTTTATTATGCAGTTTCATTTGCAAAATATATTGAAACAAATTTCTGATTCGATATTATTGGTAGAAATATAAATCACAAAACATTCTTGGTGCTCTTTTAATTGCAGTTGACGCTCCAGAACTTTCTTTTACAAATTTCGCATTTGATCATATTGGAAGCTTAATATAGCTAGGTACTTCGTATGTATACATATATGTAGTGGAACTTTCATGTCTAATGCAACATCTAAATCATTGTTTAATTAAGCACGGTATATGAGGACATGTAATTTTCTGTCTAATTAACAGCAAACGTCCCACTCATAAGCGCTAATTATAATCTATGAGTGAAACGTCATTACGATATGCTACTTAATTTCATGAAATTGTTATGCATGCCTATCAATGTAGATACTGTCATCTAATATAAAATTAAACCTTCTGTTTAGTGCTTTAGAATTACGCTGTGCAAACTAATTTTTCCTCAATGAAATGAAATCTTTCCCTTTAAAACCCTACGATTATGCCCTTTAGGCTAAGGGAAACGATGATTAAGGCAAGTGAATGAAATGCAAGAATTGGTAGAATGACAATGTGGGAAGAAACAGGAGTACCCCGAGAAAACTCATGGGCACAATGTTGCCCACCACAAACCGGGGATCGAACCAGAAATACCACACAACAGAGGTTAGCGCTCCACTGCTGAGTCATCGTGGCCCCAAAATTTTCGTCAATGTTATCACCTTGGCTATTAGTACCAAACAGTATGGGTCTAAAATAAGGCTATTTGTAAAAGATTGATGTAGTGTTGCTGAACAAAATAGATGTACACTCACCAACCAAATCATTATTACCAACCACTAGAACGACGTTATTGGACTGACGTTAGAGTCACGAAGTATAGCAAAACTGCTCGCACAGGGAGACTAGATGTTCCATTGACATAACATTTTCTAGATATTTATTACTATATTGGTATCAATTAATTAAAAGGTTTGGACTTCTTAAACTCAGGTGATAATTACCCACATGCTCTCCCCAAATGGCGGCTCTGCACACACCAGACGATGACAGCTCCATCACCCAATCCGTGGCTGTGGTGTAGAATAGAAAAAGAAAAGTGGCGGTAAATCAGTTTCATAGGGTTAGATGGAAGAATCAGTATCTCGGAAACAGCGCGATTTGTCAGGTGTTCACAAACTGTCGTGGTTAGGGACTTCCAAGGTGGAAGTAGACGTTGAAACCAACACCAAACGACAAGGCGTGGGACAGCCACACATCCTTAAACATATCGGACTTCGAAGACTGTTGAGGTTGGTAAAACAGGCTAAGGCACAAACTATGACACAGTTAACAACACATTTAAACAATGGATAAAGCACAAATGTGTCTGAGTATACAGTTCACTCTTAGACAGATTACACTGTTAGATTTGGGCCTTCGCAGTCGATTCTCTTATGTGTATCAATGTAAACAATACGGCATCGTTGATTACGACTGCAATCGACACGTCTATCGTCATTCAAGCGTTAAGGAATATCACAAACTTGGGTGGTCCGATGAATCACGATATACTTCCTTCACTATATCGATGCATCAGAATCCGTCTTCTTCCAAGGAGGCAATTGTTCGAGACGTGAGCAGTAGGATGACGGCAGGCCGTTGGTAAGTCCATTGTAACTTGAGGAACCTTTACAAGGTCATACATGGATCCAGTAGTGCATATGGAAGTCAAAATGACGGCTCTTAGCTATTAACAGGTCATTGCTGATCATATGCACTCATGCATATCGGCCATTTTTCCAGCTACAATGACAGTTTTCAACTATACAATGTTTCTTGTCACAAGGCGAACATTCTGCGGCAGTGGTTCGAGGAGTAACAGTATTGAATTTCAATTGCTACAATTGTCACCAAATTTACCTGATATTAACTCAATTAAACAACTTTTGGATGTCATTGAACGTCAAAACCAGTCTCACAGCCCACTTGTCTCCCTGAATTTACAAGAATTTAGTGACTTAGTGCGCAGATGTAGTGGGTTATGTCTCCAGAAACCTACCAAGGCATCATTACTTGAAAACTAAATCGCATTGAATCTGTTCTTGGGAACCAAAGGTTATATACCAGATATTAAATAGTCTTCATAATGTTTTGTTTATTGAGTGTGTGTATAGCAAGTTACGAAACGTTTCTGAAATATCTATTTCAGTATTTACAGAAGTAGAAATGATATAAACGTAAAGAGAAATGATATGATGAGAGTAATGACGTATACTAGATCTGAATAATCACTGATATACAGTATATAACTGTTTAGAATTTTTAATGATTTGTACCCCCTTTCTAAGATACTTACGTTCCTCTAAAAGTTCTGTCAGTCGTTCTGGGTCTGGTCATCTCCAATGATTGAAATACATATTATATAGACGGGTTTAGTTCTGGGGTATTCTTCAAACTCTCAAAAAACTGTGGTTTGATTGAATTGAAATTTAATGTCTCTACCAGAACCTAGGCATATGGAACGTGGAATTATAACGTAATATGAGACTTAAATAAAATGAGCAATCACCGAAGACCGAACTCATATCTTTTACGTCAAAGGTGCATACGTTAATTCATATAGTCACGAGGAGGCATGAATATTATATATTTTTATTGAGAACTCTATGAAAGATAGTGCAATTTAAGTTGTGCAGAAATGTAACAAGAGATCAGTAAAATATTGCAAGAATGTTTTGTTGGTATATACATTTCCAAAGTTATAGTGTATGCTGACTCTTGTACCCTCAATTGCATCCCTGATTTAAAGTAAGTATACGTTGAGCTACAGAGATATTAGGTGTGTATAATATGTACGATTTAGTATACCCTCCATTACATTCCTACAATAAACTATCTCTTTTTCCTGTACGAAACGTAGAACCAGAACTACTATCGTTCCTCGGTTTCTACATCACTACAATGTGGTTCTTTCTATACAATAAACTCTTTGGGACTTACGCAGAGTCGTTTTGACATATGATTAGAGTCACACTAAAGGCCTGACTACTGCAGGAAACATACTAAGGAGTCGAACTCTTTAGTATGGCACTAATCACGCGTCAGAACGACTTTGCATAAGGACTTTTGTCTTAGTAGCCCTGCCGTATATCTCTATAAATTCAGATCGACTAGCAAATCGTTAAGTTTGTCTAGCTTATGGAGCTAGCTTTGCATCTTGAATATTGTCAAATCGGTACATATTCTCCATGACACATTCATTAATCTTAGGATTTAATACTATAAAGTACTGATGTACTATAACCTACAACAAATGTACTATGAGGAAAAGATGTCAGTCGGATAGCGTAAGCATTAAACATACAACTTTTAATATAAACACTACATTCAGTAACATTTCGAAAGTTTCTTTATTCGTTTATAATGGTACCATTGCTTGTTGGATATGTATTACTTGCAACAAGTATAAAATCATTGTTTTACAATACATTCTTCATTTTTTTTAAACAAAAGATTAAATATATTCCAGGCAAAATTGTCATTCTACGCCTTATATCTGGGGTACTCTATATAGTGTAGCCAAATCTAAACTCACTTATGATAACTCAGTATAGTGTGTTTATTCCGTTAAAAAAAAACGAAAACGAAAACTCGGTTTAGGGCCGCTCAAAACTTTTGTGGCCCCTGATCCAAAAAGAATCAAAATATCCAATATATTTCAATAAAAAAATCCTGTAGGCTTTATATCTGGAGAACTACATATAGTGTAGCCAAACCCAAACTATCACTTAACTCAGTATTATGTACTTATTCCGAAAAAAACAAAAACTCGGTTTAGGGGCCGTTCAAAAAATTTTAGGGCCCCTGATTCAAAAACCAATCAAAATATTCAATATATTTCAATAAAAAATTTTCTTGTAGGCCTTATATCTGGAGAACTACATATAGTGCAGATAATCAAAACTATCACTTAACTCAGTATGATGTGCTTATTCGTAAAAAAAAAAAAAAAAAAAACGGAAACTCGGTTTAGGAGCAATTTAAAATTGTTGTGGCCCCTGATCCAAAAGATCTAAGCCTTTATGTAGAGAGTGCATTTTTACACTATTAAGTACTACAATCAGGCATATAACCTACTTTGCTATTTGGTTGATAAAAATATATGATTCTTTCAGGAAGCTTCATGAAAACTGATAACAAAACATATAACGTTCAAAATTATGGACACTATTTGCCTTCACGGATTTTTATAGCAAACTTTTATGACCACTTCACACTGCACTTGTTAAACTTATCAAGATTTACTTTCTTATTCCTCGAATAAAAGACTATTAACAGACCTCTTATGTGTATTTTAGTTCGAAATAGCAGTTAGATTATATTTTTGGGCTAAAATTTCCCCATCCCCAACTTTGAGAGTCAATAAACAAGGAACTACATGCTTGAATATTTTTGTTATAATTTGACAAAGCCCAATCCCCAACCTTGAGAGTCCATAAACAAGGAACCAAATGTTCGATTTTGTCTTGGTAAAACTTGACAAACCCCAATCCTCAACTTTGAGAGCCCAGAAAGAACCAAACAAAAGTTTATACACTTTTTGCTAAAACTTGAGAAAGCCCAACCACCAATTTTGAAAGTTCATAAACAACCAAATAAATGTTTATACATGTTTTACTAAAACTTGACAAAGCCAATCTCCAAATTAAAGATTCCATAAACAAGGAACTAAATGTTCCATCGGTCGCACTTATGGCTTTCATCACGCATATGGCTCTTATCAAACACTGAATGTCTTGGGGCACGCGTTGTTTGCACTCTCTTCCATGCGTTACCTGGCCTCAGGTGCCAATTCTGCCTCTGTACTCGTGATTTCAACGTAAAGAACAGGGCTCACCCTTTCTCATGAAAGTATGTAGTAGGGCTGGCCAGACGGATCCGGATCATAGAAGATCCGAATCTTTTATCCGGATCCAGATATCCGGTTACTGTAGACCGTCTCACCCTTAGATTGCAGTACAGGAGTAAATGGCAATGCTTTTCCTTATGCCCATTGTTGCCAAGTTTAGCCTGAATTTTAGAAATTGTTTTATTTACTAGATATGGATATATTTTTGTAGAACATTGTATTCTCTATCAAATAATGTGTTTTTCTCATATCAAGAAGAATTTTCAAGTAATGAAATAATTTGAAATAGTGAAATCTTGGTAATTGCAAATTATAACGTCGCCTTAAACATATAACTTCATAAGTTCGGAACTATAAGAGATACAATGTTGAAACTTATACAACTATTAACACCATATTTGGTGACAATGTTCAAAAAGTTGGCATTCAAAAAATCTTCTTGAATTTTAAAATAAAAAATAAAATGTAAGAGAAAGTGCAATGCAATATCTAGAAAGTTGACTAGTGAGAAACTTTTTTTATTTTTCAGCTTAGATAGGAGTGCAAAACGAGAAAAATATTGAGAAAGGATTGAAGTTATTTTTAAAACAAATTGCAGGTCGATATCTTTCTTTATTTACGTTTTATGACTTTTAGTGTTACGAGTCAACTTTCCAAAGCGCGCGCATCTGACCAGAACAAAGGCAGTGACAAATGTTGCCAATGCTATTTTTCTTATAATGTTTGTTTTAAAGTTACTGATGTAAAGTGTTGTGCTATACCGATGAGTATTCACACTTGATGCTGTGGGAGAACAAATCTACTGCTTAATGGAAGCATGATCGCAAAATCGAATCCTGGACCATACATACGAGAAACATTGCGTCAACTCCACTATATATATATATAGACTGACATTCAGACATCGGTAGCGTATAGTTCGTATTTTCTCTCTTCCAAGAAAGACAAATTTCAACCACGGATGAATAGTAAGTACAGTAAACACTTGAATCAGGATAGTAATTCGGTTAGCAATAACATTAATCACAAAAACGCTGTTGGTACTAAAACAAAACAAACTGTTTCTTCACATCAATATCTATGGAAGGGGAAAAAGCAGACCAATATCTGTTAATAATAAAACTCCTGACTCCTGGTGATAAAAAGTTATTTGTTTTTGTAACTGATTCATTTACAGATTGCACGTGGTCCCTAATGTTGTTTCGAATGCTGACAATTTTTGACAATAAAAGTTGTTTTCGTTGGTAATTCCACTTCTTTATTTAATTTGTAAACGCAGATGAAGATGAGAAAAACATTAGCAACAAATAACTTCATGAGCTCACAAAGCAGAATGGAAAGGCTCTTTGTTCTTTTCCCCGATGTTTCTTTAGGAAGTATGAAAGAAAAAAATGAATTTTCGGAGGGATTGATAAAGTGTTTGGTTTTGTTTCCTCGTCCAACGATCTGTACCTTGTTGGCTGTCACTATACGTGATTTAAAGTTGCAACTTGTACGTTTGTTAAGAACAGATATAATATGCTTTCTCTTCATTCTTCTGTTTCCAGACTGACATTGTGTGTCTGAGGTGTCAGAAATGAGTATAGAAACCAGAGAGGATCAGTGTCTATTCGCCATTACATTTTGTCATTATCATCATCATAGGTGTTCTACCATTTTTGGCAGGTCACTTGCTGCCACTGACAAGCATCAATGATCCACGGTCTTACGTTAACCTCTTCGTCTTCACGTGTGATTTTTCTATTTTGATATCGTCCAGTAATTGTAGTTTCCTTTGTCCCCTCCCTCTTTTACCTGTCACCATACCCTCTAAAACGATCCTCATGATACAGTTCCTTCTTAGCCAATGTCCCAATCAGTTTCTATTATTTTTCTTAATTATATCTAAAATTGTTCTTTTCACCCCAACCATTTTAATACTCTCTAATTCGTTTTTCGTTCGACCCAGCTAATTCTTTCCATTCTTCTCCACACTCACATTGCGAAAGTTCCAGTCGTTTTAAATCATTTTTTGGGTAATGATCCTATTTCTGACCCTTACAGTACAATACTCCACACGAAATATTTTATGAGTCTTTTTCTCAACTCTTTATTCAAATTCGCACAAAACAGACTTTCTTTCCTCCTAAAGGCTTCTTTCACTATTCCAATCCTTGCTTTTATTTCACGTTTACATTTCGGGTTTATTCCACACATGCTCTTCAGGTTTTCAACTACAGACTGAATACATATAAGAGATTTCACCTTTAAGCGGAAGCAGCGGAAGTGATTAAAACTGATTTAGCATGCGTTCTTTTCTTCTTTTTTAAATTTTAAATTTACAAATCTTTCATTAATATTCACAAATGCATTTATAATTTCTATTATAGTGCGATGTTCCGTTTAGACCTCCTGGTATTTGTTGAATATCATACTGTTGTTCCGCGGGCAAAATCAAATCTAAACCATCGGAAGTGGGGAGTAGCCACCTTCACAATATACTTTACAATGTATTTTTTGTTTGACAAACGAAATTAGTTTTGCGGATATTTCGCGTACACAGACAAATGAGTGTTTCCGTACGTCATATTTTCTCGTCACATATTACGATCACCCCTACTCCAACACTCTTATCCAGGTTCAGTAGCAATATCTTTTAAATTGCTATTTCTTAGCTTGCCGCACAATCGGTACGGGAAATTTCTGTGTGAAACAGTTTAGCCTGCCATTTATTTCAATCATATTTTTTCTATTCGTTTCATATATTCTCTCGATTTTCTATTCCTCCCATTAAACTTTTATTGCAACGATTTATAAACCATCATAAAAGGAAACCCCCTACCTAACAACAATTATTAGACTGTTGTTTCGTACCCTTCAATTCGACGTTCCAAATGAATTTACGCAAATGGAATGGAAAAACCGATGAAAATATATGAATTTTGAGAAAGGCTTTATTTATAGAGTCAGGCACTCTTTCTCTTTCTTGTTCTTTCTTCAGATGAAAACATACGGCGGAAGAAATGTGGCAACAACGAGCTCCATTTACTGTGTACTGCAATCTAAGAGTGAGACACGCTATAGATCTGGATACAAAATTTCGGATCTTGGATCCGGATCCGGAGATCCGGTTTCTGGATCCAGATCCGAAATTTCGAAGTTCGGATTCGGACTCCTGTTTTGAATATTTTAGGCCTTAGATTTAGACCCAGAACTAAAATATCCATGTATATATAAAATAAATCATTTCAGATCTGTCCATTTGCTTAAAATAATGAATATCTATTAAATCGCGTTGTCCTGTATTCGTTATTCATGGTATTTATACGTTGCTTCTGTTGTATGTTTGCTCTTAACTGACATTAAACTTAATGAAATGTACACCCTGGAGAGAAGTGCCTTAAAATCTTCGAACAATAGTAAATCCTTTTTTAAAAACTTTTAAGCCTATATAAGCCTATATAACCAGGGACCCCACACACGACAGGTAAACACTCTACCGCTGAGACACAGTGCCCATCCGAACCAAAGGCTTGGGAGAAACAAATACTACTTGAGAAAAATTGAAATATTGTTGGTTTACTTTTATGTGCGTACTTGATGAGATAAAAGAACATTTAGGTACAGTCAACGAGACCTTTAATAGTTTCTCAACTTCCTGTCAATACCTTTCTCTTTGAGTACAAAGTGAATAATCGTTTTGTGATCGAAGAGTCAACATTTCAAAGGATTTAACATTCTCTCGTAAAACTTTGTCTCTCCAATCAGAACTTTAAGCTTTTCGCTTCCCTGAACATTTCTCTACTCGTGTGTTCCATCAGTTTCTCGATTCATCTAATTGATTAAGCGCGCTCTTCACAAACGGAGCTTCAGTAAACTGAATAGAGCATTTGAGTTTAATCCACGGATGTACATGTACAAAATAACAATATGTAATTTCAACTCCTCGTTTTACTTATGTAAACGAAGTTTATGATTATAAATTTGGAGATTGCCATTATGAATTTTGCTTTAATCTACTAATCAAGAAATCCATAAAGCCAACTACGTACTTAGAATATGATTTCTAAGATGTTGTAAATTGAATACAAAACCGATCGAAAATAGAGTAAATTTTGAAATATCTAAAAGTAATTTCATGAAATGTCGATAATTGAAAATTAAACCATAGCAATGGTATGTGTGGCAAATATGTTTACGGTGAAATGTAGAGTAGATGTGGTATTATCGTGATAATTTTGACATAAAGGCAGTTGAACCGTGAAACATTAGAATTACAGAACGAAAAAAGTACGTATAAGGTTGAGCGCATCTTAAACTGTATTTTGTAAGTGTGATACAGTTATATCTTCAAACAATGAATAATATGTACTCATTATTTGTTTTTTCTTGTAGATATTGTGATAATTATTTATTAATTCCTATTACCATAAACAGTATATATTTAAAAAAAACACGATTTCCTTTATAAAAGGAGCAAACATGTATGAAATTATGGTATGTACACCATATGCTCAGAGAATCAAACCAAAAACACAACTTTATATGAAAAACTTCGAATATTTGTTACATGTTCCAACAGTCGTCTTGATTGGAAATTTCATCATTGGTGTTAGTACATTCATCACAAATAAAGTGGGGAAAAATGTAGTAATACATATAAGGTGGATCCAGATGTCGCAGAGTAAACATTCTATCCATTCCGCGCCAATACCTGTTTTTTTATTTAGTTATTACCTCATACAATTAACATTATTTATTGCACGTATAAGAAAATTAGTCCATAGCTCAGCTTTTGCGTGCCAATCATGTATAATACTACTTAGTCTCTACTTTCGTATCAACAACAAACGTCATATTGTGTTTAGAAATGTCTATTGCCAATGATTTTGACCGATGTATCTTCACTATTAAGTATTCGGCAAAAACTGCCCTTATGGATCCTCCAAGGTACACCATCTATCTTACCATCTTTATACAGAGCGCAATTGTCTTACAATACCATTTGAATTACAAATGTGTTGTTGTTATGTACTGAAACAACGTCGTTTTCTCTTTACCATTTCGCTGTACGAGCTAAGCTATCTATAAGATAAAGACCGAAATCATAAAAGCTTGTATTGGACGAATTTATTACTATATGCAAAAGTACAAGCTCAATAATGTTCTACATTATATGTTGTAATACGAACATTCGTGTGCATGCCTATCTGTTACAAAGATATTCTTGTATTCTTTTTAATATGCAGATGATAACTTACCTTACTATTTTTAAAAATCACCACTTACCCATTTTGTTGGTGATAGGGGCAGGATTAAAAGTTAAGGAAAATGCGGGAGACGTCGTTCCCCTACTTCCGAAAAAAGGCATGGTGTTCCTTCACTTCCTAAAAATTACAATGGTCAAAGATAGGAATGAGGACGGCGTGATGCAATGCATTCCCTTACCTTTTCAGATTCACTTTTACCCCAGGATTGGAGACGTAATTCTTTCAACCCCTTGTACAGTAATGTCATATGAGGTGCTAATACAATATGGCAGTATTATTTATATCCACATATTACCAGATTTTGCCCTATTCGATTATGAAAATAATGGAAACATATGTACTGCAACACGTAATCAACGTCAGTTCGTAACGCTATATATTCATACACTAAAAATTAGGTGTCAGTGCACTAAAAATTAGGTGTCAGTGAGTAACATCCGATACAGTGTAGTACGAATTCATGTTTGTTATAAGATATTGCTGGTACGAAATGATAGACTTCTTTCATTTTGAAGCAGAGCAGATTATGATTACTCGTGTGTGCGTATCCTCACAGCAAGTGTATCCAAGAGTGCAACTATTGTAGATACATACAAAGAATATATACGGCAGTAAACGAGGTGAAAAACTTGAAATCTCACTGCATGACAATGCTCTTGCCCAGCCGTGCTGACTGGAGCATTGTCATGCAATATCCGATTCTCGCACAGCGTGACGGACTCAAATGACGGTTTCCAACGAACTGATGCTTCTGGACAGTTAAAACTAACACATGTTTTCCAAGAATGACACTTCATGCCATGAACGATTTATTACATGTGGCGTGATGTTTCATTGTCAAGTCACAAACTTTTGAAAACATGCTTATCATCTGGTCAACCATTTTTCTCCTTGTTTACTAACACGTCTAATTACATGCGGGGAAAGTCCACATAGGTGTATCTTTCGGGCAATACAGTGTTTCTAGTCAACACATCGTTTCATTTGCACGTTTTATTTCATAACTACGCTGTATTACGTTTTACCAGTGTTCATTTCCAACAGAACGAAAACATTCGGCTTACTATCTCATTTTATTTTTTCAGATTTCCAGAAGTAAAATTAAAATTTGAATACTATACATTATTCTTCAATTTATGTTGATGATTTAAACTATGATAACAAAATAAAGTAGAAAGAGTAATGGTATGAAAATGGTAGGAGGTTCCATTATCCGCAGTGCCTGAAACGGTATATTATACATTAAAGTAATAGTTCCGTCACTATTCGGATAACCTGTACAGTACATTACATTAAAAAGAAAGAAACGTCTTAAATAGTCTGTTGAAGTTAATGATGGAATGCCTGCCCATATCAAGTCAACCATAAGGAAAATTAAGCCATAGGAAATTTATACTTGTGTATGATATTTGTTTTTAAGTGAATCTTAAGTGTTTTATTTTTTACAATAGATAAGCAAGTTTCGTTCCATAGTGTAAAAAGTATGGTTGACTACCAAACTATGCGAATTCAATACTCAAACTCGAAGTAGTACATGTATAACTACTTAAATATAGCAATAAGATCAAACACAGAAGTTGTTCCTCAAACGCTGAATGTATACATCCCAACACCCCCCAAAAAAGCCCTATGATGATAAAGACTGAAATCAAACAATTGTTAATTTAAACTACTTTCGGTTTGAATAGGGAGTCTTGGAAGAAGATAGAGCCTATTCTTGGGACGCTTAATCGATTGCGAAAACTCGCTTCTCGATATCTTTTACACATTTTGCTCTATAATAATCAGTATTGAAACCATAAGTACTGGAAATTCAATCACTTTCGGTTTCAATAGAATGTTGCAAATTGTGATGATGTATAATCTCTTAAGATGTTGTATCAATTCCAAGAAACCTTTTGTTGAAGTCAATTACTGTTTCTGTTCTATAGCAATAAATGTTGAAACCGGAAATGGCAAATTTGAACCACTTCTGGATTGTGTAGAGGATTAATGAAGGAGACGCTACTTATTCCTGGAGTGCTGAATATATTGTAAGAAACAGTATCTTGATGTCTCTTACCGTTCTTGCTCTCAAAATTAGTTTCGGAGCCGGGATTTAATGCTAAACTTGAATCACTTCCGTTTTTGGTAGTGTTGTGAATTGTCATGATATGTTGCCTAGAGACACTGAATCGTTTACAAGAAACCCCATCTCGGTATCTGTTACTGTTTCTCTTCTGTGGCGATAAACTTTGAAATTGGAAATGGTTAATTTGAACTACTTCCTGTTCAAATAGAGTTTCAACAGAAGAGTTGGAATTTCTTCTTGGGACAGTAAATCCATTCCTAAAATCCGCTTCTCGATATATGTTACTACCTTTGTTCTGATACCTGTCAACATACAGACTGACGGACGGACGGAAAAAGACGTTCTATATGATTTCCGTAGCATAGTTTACAAGTCTAACAATTGATGTGTTTTCATTTTTAAAAGGAAAATGCTAAAACAGTAACATTCAGAAATTGTAGATAACCGTCCTTTTGTCAATGGAATTACGTTAGGTTGTAGCTCATTGAGCTGATTGCAATTGTAGATACTGGAGAATTTGGTGACGCTAATTACCATCTGCTAATAACACGGTTTTACTCTTCCAGCAAGTTGGCAATTAACAGCTAATCTGCCTTTTAGCCGTTCGTGATCTGGCAATTTGACAGTTGTTAGATTCTGTGTGTAACTCCAAACAAAGGAATTTCTGCTGGAGGATAAAGGAATTTCTCAGCTGATGGTACATTACAGAGTAAACTATGCATTTGTATCATAGACCATTCATCAACAGAAGCAAACATTCGTTGGAATGTCTGTGTATAGATAAAGTAGTTGGAAAGTAGACCTAACTTATTTTTAGGTGCATCAACGTATAATGTGAATATCATATTAGTTAGCTGGTTTGGAGTTTATCGTCCTGTTAAACATCAAGGTTATATAAAGAATGGACCTATAGTTTAAGGTTGAACACATATAACCGAAATACGTTAAAATTTCAAAGCTCTGTCACTGAGAATCAAAGCCCGTTCACCAAAGGTGCGCACACTAACTACTGCCCCAGAGAGTTCTAATATCATTAATATTTTGTAAATAAATAATTGAAGCCGAACATCCTATTGATGAATCAAAACACCAAAAATTAAAACCACTATTGAAGTATATTTTAGAACTGTGAGTATGCAGATGAATGGATAGAATTATCCGATTAGAACGAAATCCAGACCAGGACTATTAGGGAAACAAGCAAAGAAAAAAATTACCGGAAACAGTTTTAAAAATAAAATAAACGGATTATTTAAGAATAAATTGTGTTTTTAGGACGTTTGATAAAGAGTATAGTTGATGATAACTGTGGAAAGGAAGAAGAAATCTACATATAGGACAATTCTATTAAAGAGAGTGACTCGTACGTCAAAACTAAGACAGTAGTGGAAGTGTATGTAGGTTTCCTAACGTACAGTAAGTGGCCTGAAAATGATTATCCTGAAAGTTCTTGAAAAAATATTTATTCAGAAAATCTATGTTCTGTATCTAGTATGATACACTTCGGAAGAGGCTTTCCCCAACAGGTGCAGGAAAATATCTCGAACTTCATGAATCTTGACATGGCAAACACATAATAAATAACTTACACAAACTATGCTTGCAAATGTTCGTGTTTTTGCGTGTTAAGAAAAGACTCAACAGTGTACTTAATAATATATTTGTCTACGCACTGTACAAGAAACAGAAATACATAACTTCTATAAGCAAAATAGAACCTATCAATCGGTATGGACAACTCACATTTTTTCCCAGGAGAGACTGTTTGCTCTACTTTGAAGACAACTACAAATGAAAATTTACCGGAAAACATGTTCTGCTTAAGCTCAATTTGACATATCGACTAATACAGTATGACTGATATTTAGACGATGTTTTAGTTAATCAGAAGTTCAAATTTAAGAGCTAAGGGCTATGGTAGGCTGTCCCATCCTATTTAACACCTCTAAAGGATTATTAGTTTACATATGTCCAGTTTGTGGGTTAATATTTAACGTTAAATGCTACAGTAATACGAGTGTTATTGAAGAATTTCTTTGCATATTCGACTCATTAATTCCTAGAAATGCCATCGGTCAAAACTCTTATGTTTACTAAATCCCGAGACGATGATGGAATAAATACTTTAAACGTTGAAGGCTTGAACAACGAAACTTATGAGTAGGAATGTGAAGGAAGAATAACTCCAGTGGGAAATGTATAAAATCCAGGTGAAAATTATGTTGCAATTTTGTACATAAATCATTTTCGTACATTCAGCAACTCAGTATGCCTTCTGTTGTTAGATAGATGCCATCAAAAAAAAAAAAAGAGAGAGAGAGAGAGATCGAAGTGTGGTTTCAATTGAAATTTTGACAGTTGCAATTAATGATTCCTACACCAGCTGCTGGTCACGTAAAATGAAAATAAGTTTTTTAAAGAAGTTTCCATATGCCATAAAGTATTGAACTCGCACTAACCGTGGGGACAATAAGGACAGCATCAAAGTTATTTCCTTTTATGTGCGTTTGTCAAAGGAACATGATCGAATAAGTAGAAAAGTTAACGGGACAGAGACATTGATCAAACGCATATGGGATATATCTTACATTGCTTTTAGTATACATTCACTACATTCCTCACTTCGGAAAAAACTGTGGATAACTAACATCACAACTCTGACTTTTATCCACATGTATGCTAAGTAAAATGAATGTTTATCGACTTTTCATTTTAAATTATCGCATATCCCCAAGTACAATGGCTGCTAAATAACAGTTTCGGCAATATTGGCTTGTTGGATTAAAATTATAATTTATTAAGTGACAAGATTGCAATACTTGTATTTTGCGTGTTGAATAAAAGTTGTAAATTATATCAGAGTAATCGCCGTCATAATAATATGCGTTCTACTATTTCTAGTAGGTCACCTCGACTAAAGTAAGGACTTTCATATAATATAGTACTGAGTTAACCTCTTCATCTTGTATCAATTACTCTATTTAATACTTTCTGTTATGTTGATGCGAACGAAATGTCAGTCAGTAGGTGCGTCGTTTTCATAGCATAAGAAAATGTAAGCTACAATACTTAAATAATTACGATAGTCACTATCTTTAACTATACGCACTTACTAACGACCATTCAATGACTGAACTCTGTGGTGAAACAATCCTGGTGTTTGTGATGCGAAAAGAAGTCCTCAACCAGATGTTCTATCGCACTGTCATCAGGAAAGTATTCATTATTAGGAAATGGTGTAGATGCCAACAGAGGTGGTTGTCAGTGGGAAAGATATAAGAGAATTACAGAGTGTGAAGAAAGATCTCATACTGCAACTGTCATACAACACGAGGACACTATGACTATTGGCCATTGTTGCATATCGTATTTAGCAGTGTAACGGTCTGTATTGAAGATTTAATCTAGCCTTAGAAAACGATGCTTGACCACTGCCAACATAGATCCCACACGAGCAATAGCATCTCCTGTAGGTAACAAGACCTTTTAGGTAACAGTCTTGGACATTAATCACGATCCAATCATTATTCCGGCCGTTTATTATTATTATTCTCTTTTCATAATTCTATTACCTTGATTGAAAAGTTCCCGGAATTCAGTCACAAAAGTAAAAATACAAGTTTGTTCCTGAACATTGATGTTGTCCCCTTCGAAGTAATCTCCATCGACTGAAAAGCATTTATGCCAGCCCTTTATCCAGTTATCAAAACATTTGTGGTTCTCAACTTTGGTTATGTCCATAAGAGTCGTCTTCGAGTATTGTATTATCTCCTCTCGGCTGCTAAAACGTGTTCCTCGTGATTGTGTCTTGTGTCGATCTAACGGAAAAATGTCACAAGGAGCTAAATCCGTTGAATTGTGGCTATGGAACGATATTCTTTATTATGGTGAGAAACTCACTGATAATGATAGCACTGGTCGACGCTCCGTTGCCATGGTGCAAAATCTATGAGTTGTTTTCTCAGAGGTCTTTCCTTTGTAGTCGAATTTCTTCACTCAAATACTTCATAACGCCTTAATAATACTTCTTATTGACTGTCTGATTTTCTGGCAGACATTCATGATGTACAACACCGTTATAATCCATGAAAACCGTGAGCATCTGAATGGGTGCTCGCTATTGGTAAACCGCTGTTTTGTTTAGAACGTCATTGCCGAAACACTTTTCCAACATTTCCAATGTCTATGCATCTTTGAATCCGTTTAACGCAAAATATAATAAACGCTCGTTGTTGCAAAATTAAATTCATTGCAAAAATAGGTACATGACCACAATCAGATTTATTTGACACTGTGTCACTCACACAAATAGCAAACTAGGATGTTCAAATTGAAAGAGCATATCGCTGATAGTTGTGGCATCCCGCAGAAAAGGGAGAGGCCAAATCAGGTTACCGAGAGGGCCACACGATGGTGATTACGGGATAATTTCGATCAAGACAGTATAGTGACAATCTGGTGCAGAAAACTTTTCCGGTTATTCCTTACACTCAGACAATTGCACTCCTTCAGATGGCTATTCTTGTTCAGGAATATCAATTCATGTGACACCTATGAGTCAAACGTTTGTAATCTTACCGACTGCACGGAACACGGAGTTTCACACTGTTGATGTTCTTTCCGCTCCATGCAATGTGGATATATAGTTGTTCTAAATGTCCGTAAAAATATGATCTCAATGTTATGGATCCTTGATTTTAATTTTTACTTTGTTGGCATCTCGTACTAGCTTTAATTATTTTCTTTAACAACGTCCATCCACAACCATGAAATTGCGTGGATAACTTCCGGTCTGCTAAGAAATGAAATTTCTTTGAACATTTTCACCTATATTTCTGAAAGTCATTTTCAAACTTTAACGTAATCGGTTAGATATACCCACACCTCGTCCGTGGAGGCTACAAATTACCACCGTTTCCACCAAGTGGCTCCACCGCGCCTACAGTTTTCTTCATCTTGCTTTACGTTACACGTCAAGCTGCCTTCAGCCAGGTCATAATCGTCTTGAGAAATAATGTTTTGTGAGTTTCATAGTAAATGGTTGATTGGAACACACGACACTGTGCTCATATGACGTCCTGTCGGTAGATTCTCCAAAAATATCACTGTTTTAATTGGGGTAACACCGGGGGTTTCAGCTTCAGTGGTGTCTGTTTATATATATATATATATATATATATATTTCTAAACCAATGATACAGAGTTCAGGGAAGAGAACATTGGATGTCGTCGTACAGTGACATCCACAGTGGAGTATCCAACAGCAGAACCGTGCTCATGGAATTGTGCTGGAACAACCGAAGTGTGTATCGGAAAGTGCTACAAAATGTTCTTCCTGTAATCGATACACTTCCCATACCATTAGTCTTTGCATAATACGATTACTTTCCTAACGGGCATATCATACATTACTACATCATGGTGCACCTTTCACGTTTTTGCGCTGCGAATGCGCTGTTCTATAATCTTTGAATTTGTCTATATCGAAGAAAATCGAAACGTTTCATTCAAACGAGGAAGCTGTTATGGTTAGACTTCAGATATGATCAAAATAATGATCTCCACTATATGAATCTCTCGTTTCCCCCACAACTGAGATCTTCACTTATACCTAAAAACCTCTGTTACTCGAGTCCCAGCTGCCCTTGTCAGGATCAATCACCACCATAAGAAGCAACAAGACTAGCATAAAGAGCCATCAAGCAATTCACTCCAAGGCCGCTCATAATGCTCCTCCCTGACACCCGTACAACGAAAGATCTTAACATCCAGCTGAGAAGAACAGTGAACTAAGACTGGGAAAGGAATCTCTGCACACATACATACCACAGTGAAGAACAAGACCAATTCAGATTAATCTACCCACATATTAGGTCGATATCAAACTTGATAGCCCATATATCAGCAATTCCACAACCAGTGTTCTCGTGAACCTAATAAACGATCGCATCAAGTGTAACTCTCCACTTCATCAATCACAGAGGTAGAACGCTATTAACTTCAACTAACTGAAAGACATGGCCTATTCATGACAAACTCTTGATCTATGGATTTCGGACCAATATCCTCTGTGATAAAACACGGAAGGTTTTGTACCAAAATCCATCCCGTTTCACTTGTGTGAAAAGATGTGTCCCAGTTCGGGTCTCCATGCAAGAAATAAAAAGAGAATTCCTCTGCCAGTGTTCACACTTTCACAAGCTCTCCCAAATTCGATCCAGCCAAGGTACCAAATGACTTATATATATTTTCACACGCAATCCCATGGAAATTTAGTCTGATCAACGTACAAGTACATCCGGAACAATAGATGTCACATAGAGGCATCCAGAAGTTTACTCTGCCTTCCCCCATGTAGAAACAGCTACCGTTATAATCAATCACCACGTAACATTATTCCGCAGCAAGATTGTTTGCTATAGCTATGCCAATGCACATAAAAATAAATGCAGCACCTACTTCAGAAAGACCTTCTATGTAACCAGTAAATTACATAGACACAGGACCAGAAATAGCACCTACCCGAAGCGCCATTTCCAAGACAGCCAATATCAACAGCAATCCAGCTAACAATCCAAAACGAAGATGTCGCCACTTCCGGAGGTACCATCACTGGCCTTTACGAGGACCACGATCAAGGCGACGAAAACCAAAACCCGACTACAGAAGCAGCCACATCAGCGGAAGAAGAAATTGAGGCAATAGTTAGGCAGCAATACTTCCCGTTTACGGAAGGACGACAAACGCCATATTTTTAGGAGTTATTCATTAAATATCTAGCATGCTAAAAAGGTAGGTAATAGACTGATTTCGAATTACTTAATGAGTTATTGAAGAGAAAGCAAAAACGTACCAGTATTCAGCTTTGATGTTTGTTTTCGTCGCTTTGTTTGTATTGACGAGTGGTGCTTTTCAAATATTTGAGGTGAGTGGAGTTGTATCAAGTCAAACGTCATTGCTTAGCAATTTTTCTGCAAAGAAAGGAAAGTTTGGGCGTATTCCGTAGCGGTTTTTGTGGACAGAAAGCAGAGTTTACGTTTGTTTGCGGTAGCAAAGTTTAGTAGACCGCAAATGAGCAGTAATATAGGTCTATTTCCGTGTGGGTCCGATGACGTCTTGCTATTGGAGCCACAGGTTCAATATTCATGCAACTGCCATTTCTACTGAATAGTGTCGCCGAATGGAACTTGTAGTGGGACTGCACACATTGGATATAAGTGGAGTCAGCAGCTGGATGGGGACATGGTGTGTTCTTCATTATAGAGACGCATGCATCTTAAGTTATAAAAAGTGCGATTTTTATGTGTGTTTATACTGGTGCTTAGAATGTTTTCTATGGAAGGTAATACGTGATGATTTTCTGGGCATTTGTATTTCCTGTGCAGAGAGTGCTGAATATTATATTACAAATGATCACTTGCTTTATGTGCACATGGTCTTCACTGCACACAGTTGTAAGGTGAGATTCTGAAATTGGATTGTTAGTAATATTTTTATACAGTAGAAAGTACAACATTCTTCACATGTTGGGAATTATTATTTTACGTGAATAAAATGAAAACAGCATATTACATTTTGAAATTTACAACCTCGTAACGCTAAGCACTTGTATGCTCCTGAGTAGGCCATTCTAGGCATTAACTTAGAGGTGCTTTATATTGGTTACAATAATACTGCCATTGTACTTAATGTGTAGGGTTTCCGCCTGGTACTTCCTCTTTTTTTATTGCATTATTGAAATTTTCCTTTGTACTTAAGGTGTTTTTCAGGAATACCTGTTCCTTTTCGTATGGGAAGAATAATAATGTGCCCTTGTACTTAGTGTATGACTATGTGTGGGGTGGATTTGAAAAACACATATCGCATGTCTGGTGCATGCAGATACCTCTTACTGTTTCACTATCTACAAAAATGATGTACAACTGATAATAGAACATATAACAAACGTAGATTATACTGTATTCAGACTCCATGTTGAAGTGTGAACACATGATCTGGGTTTGTTGTGTATTCTATTACCATTTGTACATGATATAGGATCATTTCTGTAGGTAGTGCAACAGTAAGAAATATTCTCATGCACGGGAGATGAGAAGTAGCTGTTCTTAACTATTACCGAAATTGAAACAACACCCCTTTTCTTCATTTCCCACCGCATTCTAAGCAATAGCCACAAGAAGCAGAATTCACTTCTAGACAGCATTAACACAGAAGAATACATTTACATGAAGAAACTAAGAAAATACATAACATGTATCCCTGCGCGCATGACAGTACATGAAGTCCTATCTACACCCATCTAGATCTCACGCAACGTTAATAAAATATACCACAAAAATCCTCTTAGATGATTTAACTGCTCAACATCCCCACCTCTAACTCAGCATTACACAGGCAACACGAGACATCCTCAAACATAACATAAAATCATCGTAAGCAATCCCATCAACTATCAACCACTGAGAACATAAAAACACAAATGTTTATATCAATATTATATCTAAAGAGAGTTGTCCTTCAGTAACAATACGTTAACGTTGTACATTAAGATATGTATATTTACAACCGGCAAACCAGGCAAAAAACAGAAGATTCACGAAACCACTATGTGTGGAAGAGGAAAGTACACAGAAATCATCTTTACTGAAAATGAAATAATGATAGCAAAAGAAGAACTCCAGCCCTGAAGAACAACGTGCACTCCGTCAAGACCAACACACACGCAAACGAAATAAAACACAAAACTTACAGATTATCTTCTTCGTAAACTCACTAAAAGACGGGTTATGCCCTTAAAGTAAGGAAAACAAAATTGACTATCTCAAACAAAAAGCAAGGACACTCCACACGTCAAAACAGCCATGGCTGAACAATCTTCTACCACAAGAGGTGCTAAGTTGACGTTCATTCTTCGTTCGTGCGTTCGGAGCAGTATATAAATTGTTAACAAGGACAAAAATCAGGAGCAGTTTATCTTTTGTTGAAAAAAGGAGAGACGTGAGACTTAACAATGAAGAGGTTGACTGGAGTTCTAGTTGCAAGGCAATGGTACCTAGAATGAAGATTTTTTAGGTTACTCAAACAAAATAAACTTATAACCAAGTGAACTACAATTTAAGTTTTAGACCCGCTTTTGGGTATCATGTTAGGAGTGCAGTAAATTAACAAGAAGCAATGAGATCTACGATGTATTTTCTACGCTTGCTCACCCATCTTGAAGACATCAATATACTGAAATTACAGTACAACTGTGACCACTACAATATTTTAACAAACTTTCTTCTTCTCTGTTTCACTGGTAATGTAAAGATGAGCAAATCATGAAATTTAACCAAGCTCATGAAATATGGCACCTCTTATGTTGTATAATAAAATAAATAACTTCTAAATAATGTTCACAAAAATTAATCACTAAATTGATTACAATCATGTTAAGAAATTTCCAAGACGTATTTAACATACAATGCTTTCGACGGCTATGCTATAGGACAATATCCTTTAGCCTAAATATCTGGTTTCCACTTGTTAACAAATGTTACGTACGAGTCAAAACAAGCATAGGTATTACGACCTCCACCGGTTGTGTGGTAAGACCCAAAACTCGGTATTACGGCTTAATGAACCGTGGGACTTAAAACTTTAACCTGTTTGTGTTGTTAATATTGATAGCACTAGCCAGCGTTTAAAAAAAAAACTGTTCTGCGACTAGAGATGTGATAGGTATTTTTAACTAACTAGGAATCGCTGAACACGAATCCGTTATCCGTTTCTACGTATCACGTCAGGTTTACTCGTAATAGATACACCAACATAAGAAATATATAGCATATTACAATAAAAAGTATTGACTAAATATTACTTTGGAAATAATTACTAAGAAACATAGGAAATGTTTATACAGTCCGTGACATTTTGTGAACGTAGACCAAATAAAAAAGTTCATCTATTATAATTACCAATACCTAGGGTAGAATCAAAGTACTTGGGAATATAAACATTAATGATTTCTGTGCTCTAGCAACCAAGTCTAAGGAAAGAATTTACCAAAAAGATAATTTATATGTAAAATAACATCTTAATAAAAAAGAAACTTGTTCTCACCTTAATTTGAACACTCCCAGTTGTCCCCTTGGAATGCACAGCGTTTGACTGTTGTATTGACTAAATATTACTTTGGAAATATTTACTAAGAAACATAGGAAATCATGTCATCTCTCTTTAAACACCAACAGTAGTTGACCATCATGGATACATCTAACCCTTTCTACTTCCTTGATGTCTTGGTGAAACGTCTCTCCCATCTCTTCAGTGACAGCTCGAAGACCGGAAAATGATCGAGATGAGAATGAAGGAAATGCAGTTTCTGGCTCATTTTACACACCAAATCTTTCACATGATCCAACATGTTGACTGTTGTTTCATACTGTTTATACATTACATTTCCTGTGATGTATAACTTTGTGATGTCCTGGCTTCCTCATTGGATTCCAGGCAGTATGCTCTACGGAATTCATCGTCTCTTCAAAGTTTTGGTCTTTCAGAAGTTCCTTAATATGTGGTCCAGCAAAAAGGCCTTCCTTAAACTTTGCGTCCGATAAATATAGAAACTTGTTTGCAATGTACTGAAAACAGGGGCTATCTTTGTCTAAGGCCTCGACAAACTGATTCATGATTCCCAGTTTGATGTGTAGCGGTGGCAAAGTATTTTTGGGGGGATCAACTAAGACAGCATTTGTAACATTTTTCGTAACCGGTGTCAACGCTTGTCTGACCGGCGAGGCAGGTGTACACCAGCGTTTGTCTCCAGCTCTGCTATCCCACTCACATAAATGACAAGGAAATTTTAGTATAGCCTGATTATTACCTTAATAGAATACCACACACTTTCAAGTCACTACACGCTTCCAACTTGTGCTCATGGTATTTGATTTTATCGAAAACAGTTTGCGATATAAATTTCTTTCTATTGCTGTGTAATAGAATGTGCCACAAGTATCAAAACTAGAATCTTTCCGTTAAGAGGCAGTACAGCCTTTAAGCTCGTTAAAGAGGAATACACAAACAGTCTCGAATCTTCCTTCTTGTAATCACTAAACAGCTGTTCTATTAGTACGTCAAATCATATTATTTCTTGAAATACTTTTTGAATTCCTTATGTCTATGCCTATACATAAAAAATAAGTGATGCCAAGAAAATTATGTAAAGTACATATGAAAATTTTTTTGAATTAAAACGGCTTATTTCAAATAATACTTTCCTCGTATTATAGGCATCAAAAATCTTAAATTTGGTTGGGTAAGACTAATTTTTGCAGTTACCAAAGAAACTGGATTTCGCTAGTGAAAAGTTTAATTGGCAATGTGCATTTCAGATGATAGCGATTCTAAAAAGAGACTGATACCGGAAAAATTTGATGGATCCGTCAAATTTGGTAGAGGTGTGTTGGATCTTTTGAGGCGATAACAATAAATCAAAACGGGACCATACTAGTAATTGCCGATTCGCTGTTATTGCGAAGTAATATTTATACCCGCAATGACAAGTTTGAAGACCACAAATGGCGATTGATGCGAAAACTGGACGTAATACAAGAAAACTAACGTCATTTCTAAAATCAGGAGACCTTATTTAGTTAAAATTATTTATCAGATGCTTTGCCGAAAAAAATCATGCTGGGTAGTGTAATGATAACCTATAATCAAATTAACATGAACTGCAATATTATGTTCTCTTTGGTATTTTTTTTTATCAACATATTGAATATTTCACATTCAACCAAGATTAGTAACAACTAGTCTTACAGAGGTACATACGAAAGAAGAAGAAATAGCAGTGTAGCAAGAACTCTTCCAGTATGGAGCTTTATTGCTGTATTTTGGAAAGTAAAATAACTACACTTCATAATTTAATTTTGTATAAAACAATATCATATTGCAATTTGTTTTCAACACTTTGATAAGAGAGAACATTTGTAAGATAGATGAGTTAGACACCAAATGATATTCTGTGAGCCGGAAACAATAGATAGTTTTAACAATGTGCTGATGACGTAAACAATTTTTAGAGAAAGAAATTGGAACTGTTGGAATAGAGAGAGAATATGTATGTATTTTTGCATGAATGCCCAGGACAATTTGGCCAAATCACTGAAAATGATTTTCCCACTTGCTTTTGAACGTCTGTTCTTTCTACTACTATTTTCTCTTTTTTGCTACATTTCATAATGGTATGTAGCTGTACATATATATATATATATATATATATATATATATATATATATATATATATATATATATATATATATATATATATGTTGCTTGTTTGCATGTATATGTGTTTCTATTGTTGAAACCAACATATCTAACTAAACAGACAAATATTCTCTTCCGTTTCACCCCCTTCTTCTAAACAACATACAAACAACACGTACACATACAGAAACGTAGATACAGAGGAACCGGAAACGTGAACATGCAGAGACGGTGAAACGCTCTTAATGGTGTAATTGAATTTGCTAACGAGTTGGAGAAATGGAACAGAAGTTGAATGTACATTAATTAAATGTTTTGTTTTCTTTTAACGGCTAAAGAGTGCAGTCGTTAATTTACAAAAAAAAAATCACCATTTTATTGTTTCATAGGATGTCTTCTTTTTCATATTCTAAATTTTCGTTCATCGTGTACGACTCTACTTCATATTCATTGCTATAAATAAAATACTTTACGGTCATTTTGTACCTAACGGATAACTCTGAATTAATTACTCTGTCTACACTCGGTTTTGTAAACTTGTGTGGGTTTTGTTTTACAGAATGCAGCGAGTAATCTAAACTAGAGTAACCTTGTTCCATTACTCCAGTTCTTCAATCCGGAAGACTAATTATATCCATTAGGAAATGTGTTTACGTTAATTATGTTAAGGAATTCGGAGATAACAGGATGGTGAGTAACTTTACTGAAACACATAAACTCGAGTTAGTAGTTTAGGATTTATTTTTCGCAGATTAAACAATACGATTGTTTACTATTAGAGTTTGCGATGAAAATTTTAATTACCTGCAGCCCAAGAAAATGTAGACCTGTTTGCTACACTGTTATGTTTGGTATATAATAATATTCTATTTGTTTTAACTTCTAAAAGGTCCCATACACTATCAGTTTAACTAAAGGAAAACCTGATCATGACGGCAGAACCGAAGGAAAAACTGTGCGAACTGAAGGAATGACATTCAGTTTATTTAGTTCTTCGTTCAGTTATTTGGACTGAAGAACTGTTATTTTGAACTGAACATACGAACCGTCTTTTGCTACGGTGCTATTAACTGATGGAAACACACAGTTGTTTTAGTTCAGCAGTTAAGTTCTCTCAGTTCCGGTCCTGACCTGTCAGCAAATAAGTTAGGCATTATTTGCTTTTATTGAAACCTACTGTGCTCATTCCGAACTTTGGGACATGCAACATGTGCATTATGTTAATAGGTATGTAAGATGGGAGGCACATGATGTGTTACTTACAAAATTAAAAGAGTTGGAACCTCAGACGAAACACGACACTGTTATAAAAAATAAACAACCTACAGGAAGGAACTATAGAAAGTGAACGAATCCTAGGAATCGGGGATTGGAAGTGAGGAAATGTACATTCCAAAGGTTTGGTAGTTTAAGGAAGTACACTTCACAGAACATCTGATGAAACTGAAGAAACTGAACTAATGGACTGAACTCCATTAACCGACGGTAGTCCATACACTATCAGTTCAGTTCATCGTACTACAGGTGAGGTCAGTTTCTAGCTCAATTGGACTGATCAGTTAAAACTGAGAGTGTATACGCCCTATAAGGTAACAGTTAACAATACTAACGCTCTAATAATAACAACCGGACTAGCTTGCGTGTAACAGGAATCTGATCAAATTCACTTTTTCTGCACTGGAGTTCATTTTTTGGATTATAAATTCCAACGTATTTCAAACAAAAATTTTCTTGTACGCCCTATATATGGAGAACTACATATAGCATACCCAAACCCGAACTGTTAGCTAATTTGGTATGATGTGATTATTCCGTAGAAAATACGAAAACTCGATTTAGAACTCGTTCAAAAATTTTATGGCCACTGATCTAAAAACTAATTTTGGCCAAAATCGCAATCTTTTGATCCATTTTTTGGTTTTCCTTTGAAAAAATCCTATTGCATACTATTTTAGTTGGAAACTAACTGCACCAGATAAACAGTACGTTTGTGTAATGGTACGAACTGATGACAATATCATTGTTCTTATTACAAAGCAATCAGCTGCTTTATTCTACAAAAGGACATATTATGCAAATTGTTATAACTCTTAGATATGGGAATAACATTTCCAAGTATCCAACATTTTAAATATTCTGTGTAGGAGGTGTAGTCATGAAGTTTCAATTATCACCTCGAAGAATAAAACTACGACAATGAAACTTAGTTATTGTGTTAGTCGCCCCAACCATGAATGACTCGGCGAAGGCTTTGGTTGCAGAAGTCTTCTTTTAGACTGTTAAGGAAACATTTCACATTGAAAATCACTTCGTAGTCATGTGGTAAATGCCTGCCACGAAATGGTTTCTTCATCCGCGCAAAGAGAAAATATTCAGTTGGTACCTTGTCTGGAGAATACGTGATGAGGCAAAATTTGATGGCCCAAAGAAGCAACATGTGCAACTGTGTTTTGTGCAAAATGAGTTCAGATTTTGCTGTGGAGCAAACACATCACTTTGGACAGTTCCCTAGACGCTTCGTCTTCTTAACTTCCCGTAACCTCGTCAGAAAATTTCAGTAGCGTGCTTCTCTGACAGGTTGCCTATTACCAGCGTAATATGTTAGCACCACACAATGCCAGCCCCGTAGAACCCTCAGCTTCATCTTGCCCGATGATGATTAGGTCTTTGCCTGTTTCGGCGGTGATGAATCAACATGTTACGATTGCTTGCTTTTCTCCTTTGTCTCGGGGTCATACTGATACATCCAGCATACGTCCATGATGATTAGAAGTTTAAAGAAATCATGAGGATTGGTTTGGGAGAGGTGCACCATTTCCGCTTCTACCTCGGTTCGGCGGGCTTTTTGAATGAGTGAGAGCAGTTGCTAATCCCAGCGGGCAAACCATCTAAAAGTTCATTAATACGAAGAAACGTTTTCAATGAATAAGTAGCCAATAGACTAATAAGTCCTTTCGAACGCTCTAGAGTGGGTAAAACTTCCATTCGGGTTGTCTCTTCATAATAATGCCTGCACTCAAAACATCAAAAATCTATAATAATCAAAAGGCAGGTAGTCCGAGAACATTCAAGTAAATTTTTCCACATGAAAAATGAATTAATAAAACCTAGTGCCACTTTCTGTTTTAAAAAAATGGTTAATGCATAGTAATAATTGCGGGAAATACTGAGAAACTGTTTCTGATGTGGTTTCAGCGTCCGGTGAAAAGGTTCCATCTTTTACATTTCTAATTTGTTTGACCCGAAAGTAATATAGATCTACTATTTTCTGTTTCAGGATTTAAATCACATAGTTTGGAAGTATACTGTAGGTTCAAAATGTGAAAGAAACTCACTTGTTTATTTAATCATTTACTGTATTTATTCTTGGTCATACTTGGTCATACTGTTCAAATAATCACAAAGAAAACACAGAGTTTTTATATAGCCTCAATGCTGAAACAGGACGCTTTGCTAACTTCAAGACACATATTGTAGAAGAACACAGCCCGAAAAGTGGACAGAACCGTAACATACACCTAACTGTTGGAAGTATCTCCCCCATCGGTAACGGAGAAATAGGTATCGGCTACCTCTAGCTCACAGATCTGAATACTGTGATACTTTCCCACATATAAGAGGCATGATTGTTCTTGTTGCAGTGCACGACTATACTATTCAGTCATCTTATTTCAACGTGTCCCTGTTTCTAATGAGCATTTAACGTTCTATGTCTAAATGCAAATTAATGTGCTTTAAATACCTTTAAAAGTATTTTTACGATACTTTGCAATGCACACCTTGAAATTTATAGCACAGAAACTGTAGTTGAAAATATTATTTAAAATTCAAAAAGAAAGGAAAATATTTCTTTTGTCAACTAAATTCAAATCAAATAGAAAGATTGGTCAATTTTAACTTACACACATATGGACTTAATTGTTTACGTACTTTAACGGATATACTGTACGAGTATTAATACACACAGAAACAGTTTCTCCACACACAGAGACCACACCAGACAGACGCTGAAACCACATCAGAAACAGTTTCTCATATTTCTTGCAATTATTACTCACATCAGACAGATGCTGAAACCACATCAGAAACAGTTTCTAAGTATTTTTTGCAATTATTACTCACTCGTATTTGGAGATGTTTCCTGAAACGTAACTTGGAGGATGAATAAGTATGAACACGTGATTTTTGTAAACCAGCATATCTTTTTCAAAGGAGCTTATTTCAATATAAGACGAGGGTTTCTGAATATGTTTGTCAGCCTATTATTGGTGTTACTATAAAAATGTTTAATTATTATACTTCGTGTTACATACTGAAAAATAAGTTATTGTGAATTGAGAATAGTTTACGTAATTTTGGAATAAATTTGTTTTAAAGTGTACTAGTGGCATTTTGAACTCTCGATGATTTGCAACACTGTCTCACATCATCATAACCATTCACACACGACTGGAATCCTGCTTGTCGGAAATTGAGAAACATCTGTGCCCAATGTTCCTCAGTTATCGTTTTCTTTCATTTGTTTCTTTCTCTTTTTTCTTTCCTTTTCTTTTCTTTTCTTTTTTTTTTCTTTTTTTCTTTTTTTTTTTTTGCCGCAGCATTATTAGTTTTGTATCTCTCTCCCCATTTTAACATTTCTCAAAGCTTCTATCCCCTCATCAGGATGTAATTTCTCTTGTTTTTAATTACTTTCAAAATAATTCATTGTTTCACTACGCTTCAAGATATACCTACATTAGTATTTCATCCAGTATAGAACCTTTCTATTTCATTTGTACCCCTTCTGACGCTACCGTCGATATGTGTTTTCCCGTACCACCCTCGAAAGACGAGAGACAAGTTGCTGCGGCAGAGATTTGTCAATTGTTGGATGCAGAAGCGTTGCCACAATAAATTATTTCACGGACTTTGCTGTACTATGTCTTGAAATGAAATATTTAAATGTTATGTCCCACTGATAGCCGGCTTGGCTAAAGGAGACAGACGATAATGATGAGAAATAAGTGAAATAGAGGAATGAAGATAGTAATAGGAAAGGGGAGAACCCCCAGAAAACCCACGCACACGGCGTTTGTCTATCACAAAGTTCACTTGGCGCGGTCTGGGATCGAATTAAGGATTTCATGCACTAGAGGTGAACGCTCTACCACTGAGCCAACGCGGCCCTGTGCTCTAGCTTGGTAGTCATTCTTACCATCCTATGATCTTCATTTGTCAAGGCCAAACGACCGAATGACAAATTGGCAACATAGCTGAGCTCATTCACTTCTTTTCCCTAAAGAAAGGAAGGTGTAACGGACCATTTTGACACATGGTCTTTACAGTAAATCTATGCTGTAATAGAAATCCAATATGTCAACTCCTACGTTATCTGCATATCTGAAAGGTTGGAATAGTTTGTTTATTTGATCGATTTCGTCGTTTCAAAGATTATTTATATCTAGATGTTCAATTTATTAGTAAATATGCAGATTCGGAATAATGAACTATATAATAAAAATCCAATTTTGTAATTAAATATATTTCAAAATATGTAACAAAATAATTATAAATTTTATCATTGTAACCCTTTGGTAATTTTGTTATTTTAATGAAAACCGAACTCTTAATGAAAAATTTATGAAAAGAAGGAAACACAAAAAAGTGTTGTAGAGACTGAATTTACTGATATGGAGTTTTAAAATGTCATGAAAATTAGTTCTGAAGGTTAACCACGTTTTATTTACTACTAAACGTGTATATTGTTCTAAATGTAGTTGTTAGAAATGAAATGAAATCTTTAAGTTTTACGCCCAACGGATATGCCGGTGAGGCTAAAGGAGACGGTGATAATGAGAAATGAGTAAAATGGTTGAATGAAGAAAGTGGGAGGAAACGGGAGAACCCCGAGAAAACCCACGAGCACGGTGTTTGTCCACCACAAAGTCCACACGGCGCGAGCTGGGATCGAACCAGGGACCCCAAGCACCGGAGGTGAACGCTCTACCACTGAGCCACCGCGCCCCCCTACTAGTTGTTAGAATCCCATATTGAATATTATATATAAAATATATAATTTAAACCACGTATTGTCAGAAAAGATCATTTCCCTGTTACCTTTTGATTCTGTTGCATTTCTAATGTCAGGGCGAGTCATTTTGATATTTCTGGAAATGTTTGTGCCACTCCTTAATAAAGTATACTCCGTTTTGATATTTCTTTTAACAAATCACTACGTGACCTTAAAGTCAATCTGTAAACTTGGAGTTTATTATTGAGGAGATTGTCTACTAAACTTCATATAAATCTCCTAAGGTCCTGGCGGCAAACCACGACAGTCCTGAGCGGAACCACTAAATTATATAACGACAATCCTGCAGTGAGAACCACCAAATTATATAAAGACGAAATCACTAGTTCATATATTTATATGTATCTAAGGCTACTGATTTAACAAAATTCATTTACACACGACATCGATATTACCTTTTATTATAGTAAGTGACACATTAAACTTTTACACTCTTTAAAAATTGTACATACAGTTTACACAAGATGGATCCTTTAATATAGGCCTATATATTTATTCTTCGTTGCTATGACAACTAGAGAAGAAATTATATCTATATTTTTTCCATAATCTTCTTCCTTTCTAGAGCAGCTTGTGCATAATTTAAAAGTACTTCTGCCCACATATACAAATAAAGATATAATAAAGAGTGATGACATATAAATATTGTTATAGTATTACAGGTTAATAGTTGCATAGATTTCTGTAGAGTGGTATGCTGAAATAAAAGAACCTCCTTCATAGGAGAAAATTTGCAGTTATTTGTCCTAAACGTTACCCTTTGATTTCTCAGAATTTAGTTTTTTGTGGCTTGGTCCCCACTTTTGGTCCACCCTTCAATTCTCTCCTTCTTTCAGATAAGGAGAATGACTTTGTGTAGTGTTCTACAATGTTTTGCCTCCAGCTAAAATTAACTCAGCCGAAATTTCGTGTATACCCGGAGATTTGTGTTTCTTTAATTTTTATAGCGAGTTCTACTTCTTTTCGGTTGGATTCTAGAATATACTGATCTGTGGTGTGTATCTCTCTTTTTCTACGCACATTAGTTTTTGGCTGCGCGTTAAGCAAATTGTCAAAGAAATCTTTCCATTTGTTTAATATGTTATCTGCATCAATGAGAACTATTCCATCAGCTTTCTTTAATATATACGCACAAGGCTGATAGTCTTTCTTAAATTTATTGATTTTTTATACATGACTCGAATGTTTTTATTTTTACTATTATCTTCAAGTTCTTTAATTTTAGCTTTCAAAAACTTGTGTTTCTTTGTTCTAAAAGTTTTGGAAGTTTCCCGCCTGATATCTACGAACTTTTGAGTACTTATTTCATTCGGATTTTGTAGCCAACGTAATTTTGCCTGTTTTCTCTTCTCTGCTAGTTTAATGCATTCCTCGTCGAACCATTGTTTGTTCCTACGTATTTGTGAGTGTCCCAGGTTTTCTGTTGCTGAAATTTTAATGCTATCTCTAATTTCAATCCAAGTATCCTCAACATTAGTACACTCCAAATCTTCTAAAGCCGAGAATCTATTCGAAACTTCAATGTGGCATCACCATTTGTTACAACTATTGTAATTGTTTGTGATAGAGCTGCATTGAACACTTTAGCCATATCGTTCACTTACAACGTTAGGCTTACCAGTTAGGCCTAACAACATATAAATTTCCCACATACATAACATCCCCCTAAAACTAATCATTACCAAATTGTAAATATGAATGTATACTTTTATACAATCTAAAATTCCATTAGAAACTGATACAAACAAAAACATATTTATAAAATATAGAACTATGAACAAATACTTCCAGCGAAAAGTATATAATCTGAATTTACGAACAATCCACGTGATATACTCTTCATTTTGTCTACTTTTAAACATCGTTTTACTTTGCCATGTGCAGGTACTTATTGCCAAACATCTTCCCCGGGTCTCCGCAAACAGTTAACTCCCAACATTTTCCTCGGGTTTACGTAAAAAGCCCTCCTGTACTTCTCGTCCAACCTTTATGAACGGCAACCTATTCACATAGCTTCTGAGCACTAAGTTCCTCCTGAGAACAAAGCTCACTCGTCTCTACGATTATGTACACCAATTACTACTCCTGTACAAGCAACTTTCCAAACTTTATGAGACTTTACTTCCATACTAACTTTTATTAACTGCACCATTTATACATATGAATTCCACCATAATATAACATTTCATCAGTACTAACCTCAGTACTCTTTTTTTTAATATAATCGACTTCTTTACAACTCAATCATCAACAAACTTCTGCGACAAGATCCATGAATTCATTGAACGAAACTAAACTTCACCTAACACCCCCTTCAGTTGTTTTTTTAACTAGCATCTTTTTATTTTTAAAACACTTTTATCGCAAGGTGTTAAACTCCCAACACTAGGTAGTGATCAGTGTCACAATCAGCCTCTCTAAATGACAGGACATTCTTTAAGGCAGATTGTCTTCTTCTATCTAGTAAAACGTGATCAATTTGATTATGTGTTTTTTCCGTCTGGTGGAGTCTAAGTGTATATGAACGTCGCGATGTCGGAAATTTGTACTCTTCATAATAATGTTTTTGGATGTTGCAAAGTTCACGAGTCTAACACCGTTGTCATTACTTTCCTTATGCAGACTTTCGTTCCGTATAATCGGTTTGAAAATATCCTCTCGTCCTACCTTTGCATTGAAATCCCCCTAATAGAATTTCCATATGGTATCGCGGGAGTTGGTAAACTATCCGTTCCACTTCTTCGTAAAAACTGTCTTTTATATCATCATCCTCGTCTTCAGTTGGGGCATGTACATTTAAAACAATAATATTACACTACCGTCCCTTAAGAGTAATAAAAGAAAGTCTGTAAGTAACAAACACAACCCGTTTAAGTGCTGGTAATATTCGTTTGTGAACGAAAAACCCTGTTCCTAACTGGTGATTTTTATTTCCTTCCCCGTAAAAGATCGTAAAATTTCCGGAATTCACAGTTCCATTTCCTTCCCACTTTGTGAACTCCTACTAGGTCCATCCTGTATTTCTCTAACTCACTCGTTACGGATTTTAACGCGCCTGTTTTATAAAGACTTCTATTATTCCATGTTCCAAATCTCATGACTATTTTCTTTTGCTGAGGTCATGCGAAGTTATCAGTCCTTGTCCGAGGCTTGTGTGAATGTTTCTGAACAAGTGCGTTTTTTGCAGGATAAGGTTGTTAACTCGACTCGAACACGGTATGCTGTCTGCAGACAACACAGAAAGGCAAAGAGAAATTTGCCTTAGGAATCATCCGCAAAGATAGAAAAAGAATCACGTGGATTAGAAAAATGGCAAGAATGACGAATGTTATGATGTAAATACTCTAAAGGCTTTGCAGTGGCAGTGGATTAGGCATATTTAAGAAGAAATTATGATTAAGAAACAAAAACAATTCTTGACTGATGCCAAGAGACACCGGCTGGTATACACATGCATCACGACCTATAAAATGTCTTTATACAACGCAATGAAAGGAAATTACTGTAAGTAATACTGTAGAGTGAGCAGGAAGAGAATTGCTTCAGATAGATGACTGTGGAGAAGAGTTAGAGAGACTTTTATCCCGTAGTGGATTGACAATTTCTGATTATGATAACATCTATTTGCAGATGAAAGACTCATATCAGTATTTATACCATAGTTCAGATGTTCACAAGTGACCACTCAATGACGTTCGAGTACACATTTTTCTACTCTGAGCAGCAACATCTAAACACTAGTAGATCCAAATAAGGAAGATAGAGCGGGAGTAACATCTAGACAAGTTTTCGAAATGTACACGTATTCATTGATAAATAAAAATATAGCTGAAAACCTCTTCATTCCACCATTTATGTTTAGTTTGACTCTCACCACGCATTGCAAATGCCAAGGTTTTCTGATCTATGCCATCTTTGTTAAGTTGCTTTACTAAAAATGGAACCAGGAAATTATGATATCGCATGAAATTAAATTGGACATTACTGCAGTAATTGTGCTGGAAATTGTCATGTGTTCTTACAGCGAAACAACTTTTAGGCTTCTATAGGTGGATAGGATTACAAGGTTTAAAAGATGTTCTTCTTTGCTTTCAGAACCATAAGTACCTTAGCACACTATTGTTTCCGATTCCAATATAAGTACATTTGAATTCGCTCTTATTGCTAGGATACACTTAAGGAAATGAAGCTACGATAAACTCGCTATTAATCTGATAATACCTGTAAATTCACCAATTATACTTCAGTTGCCTAAATTAAATGCACAGGTCAGTTGGCAAACTTCTCTATTTAACACATTGATCCATAGTTCAACAGAACTAATTTCAGACTAAAACTCTTGTTTGCAATGTCTAGGGAATAAAGGAACTAGAATCCACTTAAATCCCGTGGAGAGAACGCAAAGTTGGTTAATCTCCAGGGCTCATTTGCAATTCACTATTGTTCTTGTGCTTAACACTAGATAAAGAGAGATTTCTTATAGCAGCAAGATAAATTTTAAACACAAACTCGAGAGAAGCCAATTATTATTTGCTTACAAGAACCTTATTAATCATGGGAAAACAATTTTATAATGCAGATAGGCAGCTTATACACTTCTATTAAAAACGTAAGCATAATAACTGTTCGAGGACTAAGGGCAAGAAGAATTTAAATAAATCAGATCAAAAGCAGCTTCCATACCACCATATTAACACACCCACACATATCACACAATCGGCAGGCCCCATTTGAAATAACCATGAAAGCAGGGTGTCACACAAACCATGGTGTCCCAGAACTCACATACCACAGAAACACTATAAGATGCACTGCCAGCACCAGAAACAGCTTAGTACTAGGTATAGTCAGCCCGAATATCCATATATATATATATATATATTTGGCAGTGGTGCTTCAAGCTGAAAATTAGGATATTTAGAAGCTCTTGCGTCTGCTGATTTCACTCCGAATTAGTGGAAGTGCATATCTGCCACGGTATGTTCTGGCGATGGCTGTTGGAATCCAACACGTCTCCCTGGTGCATCGTAAAGGATTGGTTGGAGCTTGTCACTAGATGCTTTGGATTTCTTCCGTCACTAGGTAGTCGCTCATCAGGCTGAACCAATAAGAACAGACATTGTTATCTATGGGCAGAAAGTATTAGCCGACTGCGTCCCATACCTGTACTTCTGGGAAATGATGGATTTTTCATTGAGGATGATGCAGGTTCATAAGACCATTTACCATATTGCCTGCCCAGACCAGTGCACTACTAAAACCATACTGATCTCCTTTCATATTGTTCATGAGATGAAAGGAAGTTCCTTGTTCACGTCAATTCAGTGTGCGATGGAATCACTCTGGAAACTATATCGAGATTCATTCGTAAACAGTATATGGCTCCGTTCATTGCGGATCTACTGGCAATGTTCTTAACACTACGGAAAATGGACCCTTTTGTACGCTAAAATCAATGGAACACATTCTACTGATTGTCTTATATACGTACCACTGGTACCCTATCTCTGGTACACAATTTGGGGCGATAAACCCACGAGGTAGTTGCAAGCTCTGTTGACACTCGTATTGTAAGAACAGTTTCGTTGTGACACGCACTTATGGTCAGATATCGGTTCTGTTGTGTAGCTCTCACACATGAAGAACTCTGGTCCTGTGGTCAGCATCTTCTGTGTAAACTTTTTCCATAACCTGGATATGCATGTTTTAGTATATGGATGGTTCTTACTATTGCTGTCTGTATGCAGGGTGACTCTTAGTAAACGCGTTCAAATTACTTCTATGTCATATTTCCTGCTGCATATTGCCACATTCAATTCATGAGTGCTCTCCACACATAGCAGCTTCGTCTCCAAAAGCTAGTGTTCAATTTCCTCCCATGTAGCGCTTGGGTAACCCTTGCCACGATTGGTTGAATGCACCTCATAAGTAATACACACCACCCACTACATTTTTCATTCTCGCGACACTCTTTCTAGCCTTTAGATGCAACTTTTCGCATTAAGCTCAAGCTTCGGACACCAGTATATATGCGACGCAGTACATTAACAAGTAACTAGTTTCTTGAATGTTATACAAAATACTAAACAATTATGTTTATAATAACACAAATATTTCACTTATGATAAAACTAGAAAAAAAGTGTGAAAGGTTACGACGAGACGAGTTGTACTTTTCAAATTTTAGTCGAGACGATAAATTTTCCGAGTTTCATGGGCAATACTATTGTACCCTAGTCTTAGGTCTCGAACAGTTTTCTAGTATACAAATTCCATACTCATAGTATACATGAATCATAGTATACAAACTACAAACTTAAAAATTCCATTGCTCAGAAATGGGAAAAATACATACTCAAAACAAGACAAGTAACATTTACTTATATTTGAGGAAAAATGCTCATTATTTTCATAGGTGTTTTCATTTATGAGCTCAAGGCAATTTACTCAGGGTAAACTTGCCTACGATGCATAGGGTCCCTGGTTTGATTAAAGCTCCGCTCTATAATATAAGCGTAGATGTTTGTTTAATATAAATTCTGTATGTAGACCATATTAATAGTATGAAATTTTTTCCATATTTATATTTTGTTTATACCATTTCCCTTACCCTTATCGTATTTGAATATCCCGTTTGTTTTGCACCGTTTCTCGCTGCTATTGAGAAAGACATTTCTCCAATTGTTGAGTAATATGTTTCTCAAAATTGGGGTTTTATGTCTCATTTTGTTACATGTTACTTTCTCAATTTTTAAGAAAAATATATTTTTATCAAACTTAAGAAAGAATTTGCACCCTCAGAAATGAGACATAATTGCTGGTATTAGAGTTATGATTTCTCAAAATGATTTGGGAAAATCAAAACCTCACATTTACGAACGTATTACTTGGTGCCTAGGTAAGAAACGGATGTTCTCAAAACGAGGAAAGTTTTTCTAAGAAACCATTTTAACAGTTTATAAATTGATAAAAGTACCACGATGGCTCAGTGGTCGAGCATTCATCTCTGGTGCATGGAGTCCTTGAGCTTTGGGGTAGACAAACACCGTCTGCTTTGGTTTTCTCGGGGTTCTCCCGTTTCTTCTTTCCACCATTTCATTCATCCTCATCGTTATTGTTATCTTTAGCCTACCTGGAATAACGTGACACGTAAAACATAAAGAATTCGTTTCTTTTTATACATTAGTAAAGTGATTTATGAGCATAATGAATAGCATTTGTCAACGTTTATACACCCAAGTCATATACTCCAATAATAAATATGGTTATGTTCTTATTTCACACACTTTCTGGTCCTCTAGTGTTCAAGAAAAACTCAAAACTCTGGAGTCAGCACTTCTGAATCACAAAGGGGTCCTTCTGTTACAAAACAACTCTAGACCACACATAGCTAGGATAACTCGGGACATCGTTATACGCCTTGGGTGGGAAACACTATTGCTTCCTCCATACTTCCTGGACGTTGCACCGTCTGATTATTGCCTGTTCCATTCCTTGGATAATCACATTCGAGGACGCTAGTTCAAACCCCTACTAGATGTGCAAAATGCACTTGATACCTTCTTCGCTTCACGGCCCACCAAGTTCTACCGCGATGGAATGCATGGCCTTCCAGAAAGTTGGCAAAAGATCGTCGATGCTGATTTGGAGTATTTTTGATCTTACAGGTGTGTCTTAGTTGGCATATCGATGTTCGAAGGTGGTTGCTGGAAAACGATACAATTTTCGTGGTTACCTTTATAGCATTCATTTTTCATTGGAATGTGCCATGCTGTTCGAAAACTTCTATCTATAAAAAGCTATTCGTCCTCTTGTTAAAAATTAGTTTCTCAAATGTAAACCCAATTAAAAGCAGAGGCAAGAGTGAGGGACGGTGGAGTATCCATCTATCAATCTTGACCCGACGTGGCTATTGGCAGCTTTGCTGAACATTTGTCAATCAACTCAACTGGTAACATAACCTTTCGGGGGGGGGGGGGTAGAAAGTAAAAAATGCGATTTCTAGTGCGAGTATAAAACTATTGAATAAATGATGGCAAATCGTTGGCTGGCCAACATGCATATCAAATTTCGTTGGAACAATGTACCTTTCAGTTTTAGTTTTGCAAATTATTAATTTCCAACCATTACGATATGCAGGGCCTTCCAAGTGTATTTTTTTCTCTGAACAAATCCACTTCTTATTTCATCCCAAAGATTTTGATACATTTCTTTATTATGTTCAAATGCAATGACTCGTAATTCATAGGTCACGACCTACTCATGAATAACAAACTTCTTGAGTGCGTTTCTTTTCGCTCGAGGCCGAGAGTATGATCTGTTATTGGCTAGTGCTCGACAAGTTGGCTGAATGAACAACCTGCCTGAGATTAGAGAACGATAGCATTAGATCTGGAATACATAAAATTACTTTCTTAATTAAAATTAAAGACAATGAATTTATATACCTTTAATTTGTCCATTCTATTGGCACTTAATTTATACACTTTGCAGTGCCTACACTGATATTATGTTCGGAATAAATACACACGTTACAATTGCATTTGAAAGAGCAGCAACAACATTTGAATAATTTAGTGAAGTGTCATACCTGACACTTAGTACTTCGATCAGTGACTAAATATATCTTTCATTGCATTTCCATGCGTTACGTGCAGCTCTTTACGAATAATAATTAGTCGTATCTCTCGGCCTACAGAGAAAAACAAAGAGGACTATAGTCATTTCAATGCAATTTTAGCTTTATCATCATGATCATCGTAGGTATTCTGCCATTATTTTTTGGCAGGTCATTTACCGCAGCTGACAAGCTTCCAGGCTTCACGGTCTTCTAACGGTTTGTTAACCTCTTCGTCCTCACGTACGATTTCTCTATTTTTATATCGTCTATTAATTGTAGTCTCCTTCACCCTCTACCTCTTTTTCCTGCACTATGCTCTCTAGCACATCTCTCATGATTCTGTTCCTTCTTAGCCAATATCCTAACCAGTTCGTCTTTCTCTTCTTAATAATGTCTAAAATTGTTCTTTTCTATCCCGACCATTTCTAACACGTCCTCATTTGTTTTCCGCTCGACTCAACTCATTCCTTCCAGTGTTCTTCATACTTACATTTCGCAAACTTTCAATCGTTTTTCATAATTTTTGCTTAATGTTCGTGTTTCTACCTCATACAATATATTACTCCACACGAGTCTTTTTTCCATTTTTTTCAATTTCCCACAAAAGAGATTAAAGGAATTTCAATTACATTATTATTATTATTATTATTATTATTATTATTAAATTGATTCACTTATTTATTACACAAACACACAAGTACTATATTATTTATCTATTGTAGTTGTAACTCCAAAGTGGAATATTATCTGAAAATGTTATTAGGTTAAAGAGAGCAGAAATGCTAAACTGTTTTTTAAAAAATAATATTTACTTTATTTTATTACCTATGTTGTTACTGGCCCAAACTGTGTTTGTGCCCATAACTCCCATATTACTTACTGATGGTTCTGCACCATACTCTCGACGTCGACCGAAAAGTAGAGAACCCAATTGGTATCAGAATCAACTTATAAACATTTGGTGATATTAAAGAGTGAATAGTACATTGTTTCTGATGAAACCATGTCGCATTCTACTATTATTAATTATTATGCCTTTTAGCAAGTCTTCGGACTAATTATTTTTTTCTCTTGTTCTTAATTTTTAGTTTGGGCCTTCAATAGTTTCTTGGATGTTTCTCGATTTTCAGCTTCCTCTTTTAACTCCCAGTATTTTCTTCTATTTTTCATATCATCGATCACTTGTGTTGTTCTTTTTCCTATTCCTCGTTTTCCTTCCATCTTTCCTTCTATGGCGGTATGAAGAAGACAATTTCTTCGCAAGAGATGTCCAATCCAATTGGCCTTTCTACAAACTATGGTCACTAGATGCGTCCTCTTCTCTCCTATTCGTTTTAAGACGTCTTCCTTTGTTACTCTTTCTGTCGATTTTATCTTCTCCACCTTCCTCCTATACCACATTTCGAATATTCCTATTCTCTAAATATTTTTTTCTAAGTTCCGTAATGTTCAAGTCTCTGAACCATGTAGTCCAATGCTCCATATATAGCACTTGACCATCCGATATTAAGGCTGCTAGTTAAGAGTGACCCTTTCTTGTTGAATCCTTCTATGGCTATGGCAATTCTCGACCTGATCTCTTTGTTGCACTATGCATCTTTAGTCAAATATACTTTCCAGATATTTGAAATAGTCAACTTCTTCAAGAACATTTTGTACTACTCTGACCCGTATGGGAGCATTTCCACGGGATATTCTCATGACTTTTTGATTTTTCGATGTTGATTGTACTATATGTTTGGGTAAACCTCAACGATGTTCTTGGATTAAAGTATAAATGAAGGACACATATAGGTTGGATCTACTTTGAGAGTTTTGGCACAATACACTGTTCGGCAGAGTTTTGGCACTGACATCTAACAGTCTTCCGTACGTTACATATGTTACGAACGTCAGGTACATATTATATACACTTGCGCAAATCCCAGAGGATGAGGGGGACATGTGTCCAATCTGGAAACTGGGGGATTGAGACTGTCCCCCCGAATATTACGGTTGGAAATGTGGTTATCAGCTATATTGTAGATGCCTAAGTAGAAATATACCAATTATAAATATGCATGCCTTCAGACTTCAGAATTTGTTCACGGCACTCTTTTGTAATACTGATATGTTCATCTACATCGCCTGATATATAATATACAAAAGATTCACCTCAGAAATCAGATTCATGTACCGTAATATGTGTCTCGTCTTCTTCCTCTCCAGAATAAGCCTCAAATCTGCCGGCTTCCCAATATTGAAGACAACTCTACTTCCCTGATCCTTCACAGTATTGTTTTCCAACTTCATAAATATTTTAAAATATCGCTTAAAAAAGTTATGGGAAGAGTCTTATCCGTCCCTCTCTTAATGTTGAAGATAAATTTTCGCCTTTGCTTATACACGTCCATCTGTATGTGACATCCTGACCGCCTATATGTACTTCTTTCTTTCGTACGTAAAGTACGTTCGTTCAGAACACTTATGCGGAAAGTACGTATAAAGTATACGTTTTCAGTTATACGTTTGCTAGAAGATGTTACATAGGGTTCTACGTTAAGTCCAAAACGTAGAAGATTTAAGCATGTAATCTGTGTTTTACGTATCCCACATATCTTTTTTTTAGTGTAATTAATTACACAAACTTAGTATCTGGAGTAACAGTGGTATTTTCTTTATGGTCTGCTTCCGGATTTCCCGAAGTAAAGTATCCTTTAATTTGGTTGAGTAAGAAACACTGTTACTTACCTCATTTGTATATACATTCAATCAGAGGACTTCAGTACTGTTTTTACACGCCTCATATACACACAAAAAGAAACATATGTGCCGCAGATGTAGATTGCATCTGTAAATCCTGTAGTGTTTGGACTTAACGAACGACTATAACTGAAAACCTATGTTTCGTAATAATTTCTGTATAAGTGTTCAATGCATACTTACTTCCGTATGAAACAATACAAGAGGTCAGGATCTCACATACAGATCGACGTATATAACATATAGCTGACGTAATATACGTATACGTATGTAATATACGGTAGACTGTTAGATATCCCGCAGCGGCATGATATATCATCTAAGCGAGAAAAAGCTAATACTTACGTAGCAATTGGATAACGTATCATCCATACGGATTTCCGTAGTAAACATATGGATTCCGCATATTTGAACAATATTTCGCTGTCGGGATAACATATTTCTCTCAGTGTAGTATTTATCCTTCTGTTCGATTTTGAATTATATCTGTTCATAATATACGGAAGTATTATACGTATAACATCATATTTTTTCTAACTAGAGATTCTCTTTAGATTCGTTCGGGATGGTATAAATGATTGAATTCATCTATTCTAGGATTGCTCTTTATCTTTTCACAATTTTTAATACATCCTAATTAAGATGAGTTTATTCCTTTATTTTTCTAATTAGGTTCCATATTTCTCTTTAATTATCTCCAGTATTGATCTTTGATTTCCACATTTGCAAACACTCCCTTGTTGGCTTTTTGTTTCAGTACCTTATATGTAATACATACTTTTCTCCAAAAAAAAAAAATCATCACATCTTGTGTGTTGTTTGAAAATAAAAATCAATTAGCGTACGTTTCCAACCAGCACTTTCGTCATTTGTTAATCTCTTATAATAATACTGTTTGTATTGTCCCTTGTTCACACTTTATTCCAGTTTCTCTTCACTGTCCTATTTGTGGTTCTCGTATTTTGATATGCTGTCATCTGTTTTTTCTTCTACCTCATTGTGATGTATTGTATTGCTATGATTGATATATACAGATTACGTTGTCACTTTAAAAAAAATGAACAAAATGAGAAATGCTGTAAAATTTTGGTGTCCATTGTCATATTTGTCTCACTCGTTGTTTTATTGCTGTAGAGATCTCCAAAAATTTGGATGTTTACGGCTACCTGTGATACTATAATGTCTTTATTCAATGAACGTCGTAGTGGGAGTTTTTTGTTTAACATGTAGATTTCATTTGAATGACTTATTTAATATATATATATATATATATATATATATATATATATATATATATATATATATATATAGACACAATATATTTGTGCATTAACGCCGTATAATCATGCCTGTTGTTCTGTATGGTTGCGAAACATGGTCACTTACTGTGAAGGAAGAACATAGGCTGAAAGTATTTGAGAACAGGATCCTGAGAAGAATATTCGGACTCAAGAGGAACGAGAATGGGGAATGGCGGAAACTTCATAACGAGGAACTACATAGTTTATACGGTTTACCCAACATTGTTAGGGTCGTCAAGTCTAGGAGGCTTAGGTGGGCAGGTCATGTAGCTAGAATGGAAGTAAGTAGAAGCGCTTTGAAAGTCTTGACTGGAAGACCAATAGGAAAACGACCATTAGGAAGACCTAGGCGCAGATGGGAGGATAATATCAAGATGGATCTCGCAGAGATAGGAATACAAAGTAGAAACTGGATGCAATTAGCTAAGGATAGAAGTCAGTGGAGAGCTTTTGTGAATGCGGCATTGAACCTCCGGGTTCCATAGGCCATAGAGTTACTTAGTTAGTTAGTTATTAACGCCGTGTAGCTAGGCCACCTAATATACACCTTCTTATCCCATAATCATGTCTCGCAAAGAGACTTCCCCTCTCTCTCCTCCTTTCCTCTCTTCCATACTAAAATCAATTAACACTATGTGTGCAATTCTAAATTCAAACTACACATGTATTAGTATCGATAAAATGAAAGAATAAAACCGAAATGAAACAAGATTCGTAAGTTGATGTAGAAAGAAACTTAAACACACACAATGAAAAATTAAAACCAACGGATGTCTATTACATAGAGGTTCAGAAATGGTGCAGAACGAGAGGGAGACGAGAGGAGAGAAGAAGAATTAAAAAAGAAAATGGAGGACAGATTTAAACGTAGTAAGAAAAGATTCTAACTTTTAAGCGTAGTAAGAAAAGAATTTAACATTGTAAAGTTCCGTTTTCGGAAATCCAACAGTAATATAGAAGTAACGTTTGTTTTTATATATTTTTCAAAACTATTCGAGTACATAGAGGATGCTTCAAATTTTCATTAAGTCAGTTTCAAAAAGAATTGCATACTCAATTTCCAGTAGAACTCAAGACATATCTAGGATAATGCCAAAAGTTTAACACAGATGCTTTGTTTCCGTGTGGTTCGGTTGCAACTTCGCTAGTGTTCATTGGACGTACTGATCCAAAATACATTCTAATAAACCCAGTAGACAGCGTAGGTCATATCTCCCATTCCAGACTACTAATGCAAACTGAACAAGAAAAGAAAAAGAAAGAAAAAAAATTTAATCGGTGCTATATTTCTAATAAATTTCAATCAGAAATACCTTATATTAAAAATATAAACTGTCTCAGAATGAAAAATTACAAATGTTCAAAGTAAAATTGGATGTTTCTTATAGATTTAGGAGACCTTGCGTGTTTCAAACTTCAAACGTGAGTAAAATACATTCAATTGAAAACTTTGGGGCAAAAACCCGTTAAGTCCAAAAAATCAAAGTGTAAAGGAGATAGCTTCACAAGGGTTTCTCGTCGTCTGATTTTTTCAAACTTGGAATATATATAATTAACTAACTAACTAACTAACTCTATGAACTATGGAACCCGGAGGTTCAATGCCGTGTTCACAAAAGCTCTCCACTGACTTCCATCCTTAGCTAACTGCATCCAGGTTTTACTTTGTATTCCAATCTCTGCGAGATCCATCTTAATACTGTCCTCCCATCTGCGCCTAGGTCTTACTAATGATCGTTTTCCGATTGGTCTTCCAGTCAAGACTTTCAAAGCGTTTCTACTTTCTTCCATTCTAGCTACATGACCCGCTCACCTAAGCCTCCTAGACTTGACGACCCTAACAACGTTGGGTAAACCGTATAAATTATGTAGTTCCTCGTTATGAAGTTTCCGCCATTCCCCATTCCCGTTCCTCTTGGGTCCGAATATTCGTCTCAGGATCTTGTTCTCAAATACTTTCAGTCTATGTTCTTCCCTCAGAGTAAGTTACTATGTTTCGCAGCCATAAAAAACAACAGGCATGATTATCGTTTTGTATATTTTAAGCTTCAAATTCCTCGACAGAATTCGCGACGACAAGAGATTTTGAACCGAATTGCAACAAGAATTCCCTGCTTTTAGTCGACATTTAATTTCTTCGTGGATATGATTTTCCTCTCTTAATATTGATCCTAGATATTTGAAACTATCCACTTTATCAAAAGTATTATTTAATATTTTAACTCGTCCATAATCTGCTGTATTACCGTCCCGACGCACTTCCATGTATTTAGTTTTCTCTGCATTTATTTCTAAACCTATGTCCCTGCAAGCGTTTAATAAGATCTCTGCATTTCTTTCTATTGTTCTCCTATCATCCCCTATTAAATTTACATCATCAGCATATGCCATAACCTGGTGAATACCGTTCAGCTCTAGGCCCTGGTTGCTATCTTTGATTTTCCTTATAGCGTATTCCAGAACGAAGTTAAATAATAATGGCGACAACGCATCTCCTTGTTTCAGGCCATTTTCGACGTGAAGGCTCGTGGACAAAAATTTTCCTACCCGGACTTTACTTTGGGATTCATTTAAACATATCTTAATTAATCTAATTAACTTTCTTGGTATTCTAAGTTCTGTAAGAACGTTGTATAATGTTTCTCTCCTAACCGAGTCGTACGCCTTTCTAAAATCAATAAATAGTTGATGCGCCGGGGTATTGTATTCCCACTTTTTTTCGAGTATTTGGCGAATGGTAAATATTTGGTCGATAGTTGATCGATTTCGTCTAAATCCGCGCTGATAATCTCCAATAATTTCATCTGCGTATGGGGTCAGTCTTGTTAATAGAATATTTGAAAGGATTTTATAGGATGTTGACAGAAGAGAAATGCCTCGATAATTATTACAGTCAGTTTTGTCACCTTTCTTGTGAATTGGAATAATGATTGATTTTTTCCACTCTTGTGGCAATTCTTCCTTGTTCCAGATAAGGAGAATGAGTTTGTGTATCTTGTTCCACAATTTTTCGCCTCCAGCTAAAATTAACTCAGCCGGAATATCATCTACACCCGGAGATTTGTGTTTCTTTAATTTCCTTATAGCGATTTCTACTTCTATTCGGTTGGGTTCTGGAATATACGGTTCTGCGGTGTGTATCTCCTTTTCTCCACACACACTAGTTTTTGGTTGCGTGTTAAGCAAATCGTCAAAGAAATCTTTCCATCTATTTAAGATGCTATCCGTGTCAGTGAGAACTGTACCGTCAGATTTCTTTAATATATAAGCACGAGGTTGATAGCCTTTCTTAAATTCGTTGATTCCCTTATACATGTTCGGATGTTTTTATTTTTACTATTATCATCAAGTTCCTTAATTTTAGCTTTCAGAAAATCGCGTTTCTTTTTTCTAAAAGTTTTGGAAGTATCCCGCCTGATATCTGCGAAATTTTGTGTAGTTATTTCATTCGGATATTGTAGCCAGCGTAATTTTGCCTGTTTTCTCTTCTCTGCTAGTTTTGTGCATTCCTGGTCGAACCATGGGTTTTTCCTACGTATTTCCGCGGGTCCCAATTTTTCTTTTGCTGAAATTTTAATGGTATCTCTAATTTCAATCCTGGTATCCTCAACACTAATGCACTCCGAATCTTCTAAAGCCGACAATCTATTCGAAACTTCAATCTGGTATTTCTTTAAATTGAATCTCTCGGACAATGGAATATATATACTAAACCGAAAAAAATCGACACGTTTTTTGTTTCTATCGGAAACTACGTTAATGGGGGCAAAGGGACCCTTTTCAAAAAAGGGTACCCTTGACTAAAGGGCCACCTTACAGAAACGAAACTCTGCCGACGCAAAAATGACTTCAAAATAGGAAATACGGGTTTTGTTGTTTCTGCCAGAAAAGAGTTTCAGAGGGCAATGGCTCCCTTCGAAATGACAAAGGACTCCGCACAATCCTTACGGAAATTAGATTTCGGTGAAATTGTTTGAAATCGTGATATGTTGTAGATATTGGATACCTGAGAATCTCTCAACAAAAAATCACTGACCGTTTGCCACTACAGGGCCACTTTTTTAAAAACATCCGAAGATAACGATATTCTGGATTTCGGTAAAAATGACTGAAATTTTGATATGTTGTAGATATTGTGACCCCAAGAAAAAAGTCTCAATAGACATAGCCACCAATCACTGACCGTTTGGCGACTACAAGGCCATTTTTCTGAAAGCAGCCGAAGGTAGTGATATTCTGGATTTCGATAAAAATGACTGAAACTGTGATATGCTGTAGATATTGTGATCCTGAGAAAATTTCTCAGTAGCCATAGCCACCAATATCTGACCATTTGGCCGGTACAGGTCAACATTTTTGAAAACATCAGAAGGTAGCGGTATTCTGGATTTCGGTAGAATTGCTTGAAACTGCGATATGTTGTAGATATTGTTATCCTGAGAAAACGTCTTAATGGGCAAAACCACCAATCACTGATCGTTTGGCCAGTACGAGGCCACATTTCTGAAAGCAGTCGAGCAGAAAATAGTGTTATGCTGGATTTCGGTCAAAATGACAGAAACCATGATATGTTGTAGATAGTGTCATCCTGAGGAAAAGCCTCAATGGACACAACTACAAGTCACTAATCGTTTAGTCACCACAGGGTTACTTTCTTAAAAACAGCTAAGTATAACGATGTTCTGGATTTCTATTATAATGAGGAAAGTTTTGATAGATATGCTGTAGATCTTATAATCGTGGGAGAAAATCTTAATGGACACGACTATTAATTGTTGACCGTATGGCCACCACAGGTCCAATTTTTTTAAAACAGCCGGGTATAACGACATTTTTGATTCCGGTGTAAATGAATGAAACTATGATACTTTGTAGATGCCATAATCCTGAGAAAAACTGTTTAGGGCTTTCCAGGGTTTTCCTTTGTCCCTCAAGATGAACATCGGAATGTTGTCTGTGCTTATGTTAGCCGCTACTGTCCCCATTCCTTTTCCGGATTGCGGGTGTAACGATCCCGTTACGAAGAGCTATGGCGAGAGGAGAAAATAAGAAGATAAGGATTGTAAAACATCTGGTCAATGTCAACCTTGCATTTCTCTTGAAAGAGATTGTTAAAATTTATCTGTATTTTCATTTTTGTTTCTTTTTGTAAAAAGACTGAAAGGTAAGAGAGGAAAAAGAGTGAAAGAATTTGTAAGTTGCGAGCTGTTATCAGTTGAGTGTATTTAAGGAGAGAGAGAGGGGAGGTAAACTTTCTGACTGCCTCAAGGTCGTGGTCGCTACGCGTGTATCCCGTGACGCGATTGTGGCGCCAGGAACCATGGTCGGTACGATCGTCCGTAGGGACGGCGTACTAGCTATGTTGTGTTGAAGACGTGTAGATGTCTTGGTATTGGTGTCTTGGGCATGCAGGTGCCTTTGGTTTTCGTTGTTCAGAAGGGAGAGTACGTCTGTTCTGTTAATGTTCGTTATGGCAGAAATGGAATATTGTTAATGGGACACTTATTGCATCGTTTGATTCTACCTAAAGTCCTTATTGGATTTATTCCTTGTGTGTGTAATAATAAGGAATGAGAATAGTGAATTGTTGCCGTGTATTGAATTTACCAAATTTTCAAAAAAAGAAGTGCAGCAAAAGAAGTGAATGAAGAGGATTATTTGTGAACGTAGTTTAAAGCTGCTTGTGCCCAACTGTTTTTCAAGTCGAGTGAAGTTTTATTTCTTTCCACTCGTCATTTTTGTTCCTCGCTTTTGCCGTGTTCGGGGTGAGTGTAAAGAAAATAAAGTAAAAGGAGTGTATTTGACTAAGTCTTGTCAAACGGCGAGTTGCCTTGTCCGAGGAAATTGCCCATTGAAATCGTTTTTCTGTTCTCAATTTTTGTGGAATGAGAACGTAGGGGATTTGCGTGTGAATAGGCTGAAAGATCTTGTTTTAGTTTCACTAAGCATTTCATAGAGATATTTATTGAATCCAACTCGCTTTATGCTAGTTCTCAATGAGAAACTGTGGATTCATTATTGGTTAGTGAAATGGGGATGTGGGAGGCGTAAGTACGCTCAGCAGTTAAACTTTTATTTTGCCTTAATAAGGTTAATAGCCATCATCTCCGGAAAGTATCATTGCTATAACTTTGACATTTGTTGGACATACATTGACGTTCTAGAAGTAGTGGAATGCGAATGTGGGAAGACTCTAGCCTGAATCTTGGCCGATCGATCAGTAAGAGGAATATTAATTGTGGAAATATCTTCATTGGGCTTAATAAGATATTCTTTGGAATATTAAGTATTTGCCGCTCAATTGTAATTATTACAAGGGAGGGTTGCGAAGTGCGACAATTTGAATGTCGATTGAAAACTTGTGTTTTCGCAGAAATTGACTAAGAATAGTCGGAATCTTAATATTTCCTGTCTTGTATATGCAACAACAATTAAATTATTCTCTATTCCTCGTTATCACTTGAGAGACGAAATGCAGACAAAGGTTCAATTGCATAAGGAGGTAAATATGAATAAAAGGAACTGTGAAGGTGAGTGTTAAACCATTTATTATATTCTTTGGTTGGTCCGTTGTGTGTGTTTAATGTTGTGTGGGTTGTTAATTTGCATCCATTGTGGTTATTTGTGGTTTATTGTGGTTCAACTCGTCGACCATACGTTTTCATTATCCGAGATTTTGATAATTCAGCATTTATCATTTTTGGCTATAAGATGATATTACTTTTCGTATTTGTGGTAGTGTTATTATTGCTCCATTATATATCTATTACTGAATTATTTCTTATAGTGTGATTAAGTTTGATTATTTATTGATTAGTCAGAAATTTAATTGGAAAGATTTTTGAATGAGATAAGACATTTCGGGGTTCGATGTTGAAATTTACTGATGACAACCCTTGCTTTAAAATTTAAATTTATAAGAAGTATTATTGTTGAGATTGCATTAGTGTTCATCCTCCCTAGAGCTTGGACTTTTACGAAGTAATAAATAATTCGAATGATATTTATATTGAAACTACTGAGGCATTTAGAATCTCGATCTCTCTCCTTAATTGAAGTTATATTTAGTAAATACATTGATATTTGGATATATTTGTAACATTGAAGAGTTAAATTTTTTTTGACTTGCATTTGACTTGAATTGACATTGAACGCAGTTAAATTAAAGCTGATGAATAGAATCTATGATACAATACTTCGACGGTAAATTTATTGTTGTTTTTAGATATCTGAGCGATCAGATATCACCCTGTAATTTAATTTGTTAATAAACCTTTGTTAAGTTGATCTGAGTCTTTGGTTATTTATTAGATATAAGTGTTTTATATTTTTGGTATTTCTGGTATAATGTTGAATGCTGAATTATCACTTAATGCCTGCTTTTGCTTTGGATACCAAGGAAGGACATCGGCTCGTGTAGTTCCCTCTGTAGTTGGTTGGGGGAGCTGCTGATTGATCAACATATCGTGCGACCTTTTGCTAATCCACGTGTGTTGGACACTCGGCGGGTTTCCTGACTTCGACGGCGGATGGGAACGCTACACGGGATAGGTCTTTTCATGGCTTCATACAATTCCACCAAAATTCCAGAAAATCCTTATCTTCTACTGTTTTAAGAAATGTGGTCCCGTAGTTGCCAAATGTTCAGTGATTGGTGGTTGTATCCATTGAGACTTTTTCTCAGGATCACAATATCTACAATATATCACGGTTTCATTAACAATATATTATAGCTTCAAGCAATTCCACCGAAATTCAGAATACAGCTTTCAAAAAAGTGGCCTCACAGTGGCCAAACGGTCGGCAAATATCACAGTTTTAAGCAATTACACGGAAATGCAGAGTACCGTTACCTTCTGTTCATGTAACCTTTACAGGACGAACGGCTCAAGGGTTCAACCAGCAATTTAAACTTCCATCACTTCGTTCCTAATTAACCGAAGGAGATGACTTAGGTGTCCATCTCTTTAGAAAGGTTCGTCCACATCGGGCGTTCAGAGGGGTAGAAATATGGTAGAAAGGGGTAGAAGTTGGATGTTTTAGTTCCCCCTCCCCTTCAATATTTGGGGAGGGAGACTCTCTCTCCAAAGGAGCGACAAGCATAAAAAGTTGTGTAAATAAAGACAAATAAACATCGTTACTAATGATACCCTGTGTATGGCCATCTTCCACACGACAAATAACAGTGTTGTCAACTTCCAGAAAATGTATTTTTTATTTCATTTTTCCTTTTTACGGCTTGAGCAGGAGCAAGAGAAAAGATACCTCGTTGGAATCTATGTCCCATAAGCATTCCAACGAGGTATGGCTTGTATCTCTGTGACGATTAGGGGCGTCAGGGTTGACCAAAATATTTCGAAAAAGTATACAGGGCAATTCTCATAGGACATTCGTTTGAATTTTTTTCTCACTTCATACTGAACGTTCGCCCTTCATTTTTTACATGATTGTACTCAATGTCTGGCGTACACATGAACATATGTTTTCCAGCGTACGGCAAATAACAGGGCTGCTTAGTCCCACAAGTTTCTTAAAACGTATGTTTTTCAAATGTTTTTGAATTTCTTCTTCTTTTACGGGTTGGGCACGGGGAGCACAAAAGTAACCTCGCTGGAATCTGTGTCTCATAAGCTTTTCAACTAGATATCAGCGTCAGGATAGGCAAAAATGTTTCGAAAAATATAAACAGGGTGATTCTCATAAGAAGCAAGTTTGGGTTTTTTCTTACTTGGTATTGAACTTTCGCCCTTTATTTTTTACATGACTGTACTTAATGTCTAGCGTACATGTGAAAGTATTTTTCCAACATACGATAAATAATAGTGTTCCCATAGTCAAACTAGCTTCGAAAAAATGTATTTTCCTTCGAAATTTTAAAAATTTCTTCCTCTTCTTCTTTTAAGGGTCAGAAACGAGGGAACAAAGATTACCTCGTTGAAATCTGTGTCTGACAAGCTTTCAAACGAGGTATGGCTTATATCTCTGTGCTGTTTCACGGTATCATATCACGGTTTCAGTCATTTTTACTGAAATCCAGCATATCACTATTTTCGGCTGCTTTAAAAAAAATGGTGCTGTAGTGGCCAAACGGTCAGTGATTGGTGGCTATGCCTATTGAAACTTTTTCTCAGGATCACAATATCTAAAGCATACCACAGTTTAAGTCATTTTCATCGAAATCCAGAATATCACTATCTTCGGCTGATTAAAAAAAGGGGAACCTGTAGTGGTCAAACGATAAGTGATTAGTGGGTATGTCCGTTAAGACTGTTCTCAGGGTCAAAATTTCAACAACATATCACGATATCAGTCATTTTTACCGAAATCCAGAATATCGTTTTCTTCGGCTGTTTTCAAAAAAGTGGCTCTGTAGTGGCCAAACGGTCAGTGATTTTTGGTTGTGCCCATTAAGAGTTTTTCTCAGATTCACAATATCTACAACATATCACAATTTCAAGCAATTCCACAAAAATCTAATTTCCGTAAAAATTGTGCGGGGTCCTTTGTCATTTCGAAGGAAGCCATTGACTCCTGAAACTCTTTTCTGGCAAAAACAACAAAAACCGTATTTCCTACTTTGAAGTCACCTTTGCATTAGCAGAGCTTCGTTTTTGTAGGTTGGGCCCTTTAGTCAAGGAGACTTTTTTGAAAAGGGCCCTTTACCTCCTTTAAATTATTTTTCGAAAGAAACAAAAAATACATGTCGATTTATTTTCCGTCTAGTATATATGTGCCAAGTTTGAAGAAAATCGGACTACGAGAAACCCTTGTGAAGGTATCTCCTTTACACTTTTACTTTTTGGATTTAACGGGTTTTTGCCCCAAAGTCTTCAATTATAGGATGGAAACAAATTTTGTATCGAACTAATCTGTTACGAACATCCAGTGTCGATTTCATCTATTGCGGATATAACGTAATTCACACGTATAGAATGAACACTCTAGAGCTCAAACGGGTCATCGCGAATGACTTTGGTTAGCTTATGGACCACCACTGTTTCGATGATTCGAACCCGTTATTACCTGGTGATTCTATTGAGAGTCGGTAACCCAAAGCATAAAAAAGAAATTTTACTTATTTTGTTGCGTTTAAACAGTTATTTCTTTCAGTGATGTGCAGGACTGGAGATATCCCTAAAGCACGAAAAACACGATGCCGAAGTTCCCAGATAATTAAATTTTCCATACCAGGTCGATTGGACTCTTGCTACTTTTTAACTCTGGAACATGCACATAAAATTGTGTGTGAGGCAGAGAAAGGGAGAAGAGTTGATTTTGAGTTTAACACCCCGTTCAGCAGCGAAGCTATATGAGACGTGGACCTACTGATTAACGTGAAATCCTAACCACATGAGCTCCTACTGGGAATCGAACCCGGATCTCCCATGCCAAAGGCGCATACGCTAACTTAGCCACGAAGGAGCTCAAGAGAGAGAAGAGAAGCATGCAAAGACAAAATAGGGAAACGACAAGAGAGCCAGAGAGAGAGAGAGAGAGAGAAACGAATATATATATGAAACATAATTATATATGAAACATAATTATGATTATAGTTTATGATACACAACGCGCACACTGTTTACTCGGATTCTCGCGAGTGATGCCTTGTAAGTTCACCAACAAAAAATGAATCTCTGTTAGGAGTCATTATTTTATGCGGAAAAGTGATACTATTTGACGGGGAATTGAACCGAGATTTTTTATGTGGAAATCCAACACGATACCACTATTCCATCGATTGCTCTACGCAAATGTTGTTTAACGAATGGTGTAGTGTTTCTCTCTGAGAACGATAACACGAAAAGTGTATACTGCAGATTAATAAAATGCTTAGCATGTCCTGGTAATTCCCTTGCCCTTTCTCAACCAACAAAACGTAAATCATCTCCATCATGATGCATATGTTTATTTCCACGTTCTTAAGTATCGCACGTATAGTATGAGAAGTCGATTCTTCACAATCACTTTGTAAAAAACAATTTGTCTTGGCCAGGTTTTGAACCTATGTTTTATAGCTGTACTGTTCGTAAATCTATTACGTTACCCCTACACTATCATTCCACCTGAAGCTACAAGACAAATATTGCTTACTTCATCCATGATCTTGGGAACGAACCGTCGTCTTCCTGTAAGGTTATTTACACCAAAGTGCACAACGAAATTCATTTATTCGACAACTTAGAGACAAATTAGTGCCCACTAATAAAGGAAAGAACATACAATCCAGGAAGAAAATAAAAACGTATTATGCAGTAATTTCGCCGTGAATTTCAAAAGCACGACATTATTATTATTATTATTATTATTATTATTATTATTATTATTATTATTATTATTATTATGGAAATCATTAGGAAATCAAATCCTACATTATCCATATCCTACATATTTTTCCCGCTTAAATGTTACATCATGCCATTGCAAGATGTATTACATCTAACAGTCTTACGTATATTATATACGACCTATATACAATTCTTTCGTTCGTATGGAAAGTACGTTTATTCAGAGCACTTAAACGGAAATTATGTATAAAATATATTTCTTCGATTACACGTTTGCTGTACGTTAAGTCCTAAAACTACAGGATTTACACATGTATCCTACGTTTTTTTGTACGCCACGTAAGTTTTTTTTCAATGTGTAATTTTGTTTCTACTTATTCGAAGCATGTCATATGGAGAATGTAATATTCAACAATATGGTACTTTGGATGTGCAATATCTCATCCGTCTCAGTTTCGTTGTTGCTGCTGTGGAATGATAGAAAATTTGGTTATGTTCCGATATCTATGATAGAGCACATCGCAACACACCTTAGTTCGCAACACACCATAAGAATATATTATATGTATTATATGTTATGTATTATGCATTATAAGTTATGTGTTATGTATTATAAGTTTTCTTCCTACATGTAAATTTGACATATGTATTAAATTGACGTAATGCCATTAGAAAAGGACAATTTTGATTAGGTTGGCAACACTATTAACGTGATGGTATCATTGAGTATACCAAACAATGTTTCCTTGCAGATATTTCCATGATACAAAACTTGAGCGTTTTCGATGTACTAGTTTAAAAGTATCAAGGCCTATCTAGATAAGTGGTCCATCCTGTATGCATCCATGTCGGATTGATAACGTCCTGTGGTAACGCAGAGTATTTCAAACAAATTCATATTGTACATATTTGCATATTAGAAAGAACCTGTTTATATGAAGATTTAATATTTATTTCTTTTATTTGATTTATTTTGAATAGTTTACACATTGATCGCCAGAGTGTTTTTTGTAAAATTTAATGTCAGCGCGAAGTTGACATTTAGTACAGTCAAAACGCTTGTCAAAATATCCCTTCCAGTTTACGATTTATTGCATTATTTGTGGCGATAAGAAAGAATGTTTGCTGTGTATCAGGAATGATTGGGTGGAACACGCTGTGTGTATCATCTGTGATTCACATGGCGATCAATGTGTTTTAAAAGTTTGACTGTGTCAAACCGAATACCGGTTCTTAATAGTGAGCGTTTTCCCTACCACACTTTCCTCGCTCGTTTATTCATCATAAGAGAATTGCATTGCGATTTACCGTAGTTCCGTCTCGCTATTCGTAAGCTAGGCTAAATTTCGATAATGGTGTTTGGACAACTTCCACTCACTGGTTTCAACATCTCTCTCTCTCTTTATACATTTTTAAAACTCTTTCGAATTTTAGACAAGATAGATAGAATTCCTACTGTAAATAGCAATAATCCAGTTCACTGATTGGAGGAAATCCTATTAGCTAAATAGACACTCCTCTAAAAGCCGTAACGTGCATGAGAGCATATGAAGTATTAGTAATATATTTTACAAGTTCATAATAAAATGAATTCACTAAGTCGTAAGTCAGTAAGAACAAAGGGTAATGTAGTTTAATTGTTTACCGAAGTACATTATTCGGTCACTGTGCTTTTACGTGCAATGGTTCTTCATTTTCCACCTATATGCCTGCCTTCGCATAGAAAAGGAATAGTGTAGAATATAAGTTGTATTTCTACATGATTTTGCAAATAACAGCTTAGGAATCTTTTATCTTCTGTTCTCCTTTCAGAAAAAAAGAGAAGAGTTATGAACGGTGTTTGGAAAGGTATTATCTCCTGAGAAATATTCTCTTGTTTATCTCACGCGATGCAAAAACTCTCAGAGATAAGCTGTGTGCTCTCGTGTGCACACAGCCATAACACAGACCAATTAAACTACAGTTCCTAGAAGCTGAACTAAAACTGGAGCAATGTGTCACTAGAGACGAGACAAACATATAACATTTCATGACTTAACCACTCACTCATTCTGTTTTAAACTTTAAAGCGTTTATATCTAGATATAACATTGTTCTGTCAGAATACATTTCATTTTTCTTTTGTTATTAATGTTTCTTATACCATAGATTTTTATAGCAAAAATATTCAGATAAAAATTGTTTTAAAGATTTTTATACCAAAAATATTTAGATAAAAATTATTTTAAAGATTTTTAAAGCAAACATATTCATATGAAAATTGTTTTAAAGATTTTTATAGCAAAAATATTCAGATGAAAATTGTTTTAAAGATTTTTAAAGCGAGAATATTCAGATAAACAAATGATTTAAAGATTTTTGTAAAAAAAATTATACAGATGAAAATTGTTACAAAGATTTTTATAGCAAAAGTATTCAGGTAAAGGTTGTTTAAATTGTTACTCCTCTAGTCCCTATGACCTCATAGTAATAGCGCTTGTTTTCAATGTACTTAGTAATAGGATCAAATTCATGGGTGTGAACCAAGTAACATGAGTTTAAATCTTTATCAAGCAGCCCTAAGCAAGATTAGCGTTCCTGGTTCGTAATACAGAAGATTTGGGTTCAAATCCAGCAGCCGTCATCTTGACTAACACAAGAAGGTCCCACAAGTTGTCATTAAAATCTGATTGCCACATAGCACCAGAAGGATAGGAGCTACGGGGCTTTGAAATTTGAATATCCGAAAAAAAATGTTATGGAATTATGTATGTTTATAGTAAATATCTTGAAAACTGTTAAAGCAATGAAAACAAAAGTTGCACAATATAATGAGAACAAAATGCCCTATCGAAAACCACAAACAGTGTTGCCAACTCAGCATAAAATATTTTGTTTGGAATACCACCATATACAAGTGCGCACAGATTTAACGTGCACTATTATCACTAAACATAACAGTAAAGTGTAGTGGTACATTGTTGCTCACTGTTGGAGTTACATGTGCCGAAAATGTTCAATGGAGAAGTCGGATGTGTGGCGACATATTGTAATAAAGAAATGCATTAGAAAATGTGAGGGTTTTGCATTATACTTCTGTAGCCACGATGAATAAGCAGACAACTCGCGAACACAAAAGATATATGCGTGGGAAAAAACACATGTTTTATAATTCTGTAAACTAGTTCTCCAGATTATCTTATCAATATTTGGAAGAGTATTTTCTTGGTTTATATCTTTCGTGTTAAGTGACATATTGTTTTACTTTCTTTCCTACGTACCATATAATTATGTTTGTACATTGTAATATTACCATATTCACAATTGGAAATATAATTATTTTATTACTACCTTATTTCGTTTATAGTCTGCCCGGATAGCCATGTAGTCTAGAAGGCTACATAACCGTCATGTTGGGGATCACGGATTACAATCCTGCCTGGGACATGTTTCTGTTGTACTTTTCACCTTACATTTCATTTGTTTCATACTGTTTATTTTAGTTGTTATCTTTGTCTTTCATTTCAAACAAAATATTTTTATGCTGAGTTAGCAACACTGCTTCACCTATGGCAACACTGCTAGTGGTTTTCTATAGGGAATTTTGTTATTATATTGTGCAACTTTGGTTTCCTTGCATTAACGGTTTTCAAGATATTTACTTTCAACGTACATAATTCCATGATGTAATTTTTTTGGCTATTCAAATTTTGAAGCCAACTAACTCCTATCCTTCTGGTCCATAGCACCTTAAATTTTTCTCATTTTCATTTCTCATGATGCTCTATTAGATGTGCTATGTGGCAATCACATTTGAGCGACACGTTATGGGACCTCCCCTTGTAAGTATTTCCCAGGATTTTATTCTTTCATACAAAACAAATAACAGTAGATAAATTTAATTTTTAAAAAAAAGTTGCAGAACTTATTTCCCTTCCTTTTCATTACTGTCACTACTGATAATTAAAAAGAAAAGAACATTTTCCATTTCGAAATCCAAACTTTTCCTCAGTTCTTTGAAAGGTTTAGGATTTCATAAGGTTAAAATACATTTTTAGAAAGGAAATCAGTATCTGTACTTTTCCAGTATATGAAAAAAAAAATATATGAATAATGCAATGTATCTTCTCATCTTGTTGTTCAAAAACAGTAGTGCAAATCTCATAAAATCCCTTGTGTCTAACGTCAAAGTTAATTATTTTGAAATATTGGACTCTATGTGAATTGAAAAACAGATTATACAAAAGAAACTTCTAATCCAGATACGCTGACGTAACTGCACGTATGTTACCAGTAAACGAAAGAAAGACATGATTGGGGATATAGATTTAAAACAATGTATGCAAATGATGGAAAATTTACGACCCAATCGAGAATTCTTCGTACCTTTTTGAATGTATGATTGCATAATTAATTTATTATTTTCATTTTAATATTAATGTGTTGTACTTTCGTTTTGCAACATTTGTACATTTGTGTTTAAATTAGATTGACAGGTCTCATAGTTCTGTTAAAATAGAACAAAATTTATTTACAAAACTCAGAAACAACATGAGCTGCTAATTAGATTATTTTTGAAAATGAAATCTTTCATTTTAACGTTGCTCGAATATCTCCCTTATGCTAAGGGAGACGGGTGATTAAGGCAAATGAATGATAATGGAAGATTTTTTGAAATGAGAATATGGAAGAACACCGGAGTATCCCAAGAACACTCAAGGATACGATATTGTGCACCAAAACCTTTCTTCGCCGGGAATCGAACTGGGGATCCTGAGCCACTGTGTCCCCTTAAGTTATATTAGGACAATGTATGGTAGTTATGTATTATGTTAAAAGGTAGTGTGTTGCGCTCTGAGTTACAGTAGAAAATAAAATGAAACCTTTGAGTTTTACGTTCCACGATTATGCCGTGTAAGCTAAAAGAGACGGTAATGATGAGAAACGCATCAATGGTGGAATGAATAAAGTAGGAGGAAATGGGAGAAACCCACGGACACAGTGTTTGTTCACCACAAACTCCATTTGGCGTTAGCTGGGATCGAAGCAGGAACACCACGCACCAGAGATTAGTTACAGTTGAGTAGCTACAGTTATTAGGTACACATAATTATATATAAGTTCTGAAGAAGCGTCCCACAATAATCGCCTTATTCACCATCATCCACTTACCCTAACTTTAAAATCCTTCTTTTTGTGTTTGGTACTGAGACCACATACTCAATACTGCTTACATGTTTTTGGTTTCACGTGAAGTCGCAGATATATATGAGTCTATTGGATTTCATACTGAAAAATAAATATTAAAATACAAATAGATAAACTAGTCTGATCTAACCCAGTATTATCCATACTAATCTAACTATAATTGAGCCTTAACGTTTTTTACTATTCTATTACAAATTATTGTGATTTTTCAATTCAACATACACGTGTATATTCTCGTAAATACCTCTTCCTCTATTTAACCGTGTATATTTGTTTCTAAAACATCCCTGAGTATAAAATGTGAAGTCTTCGATTCGTTTCCATTCACGACATGCTTACTTGAAAATAATATTTTTTTTAAAGATTGATTGTTGTATTCGCTTATTTTTCACAAGAAATATTTATTTAGCCTTTCGTTGCGCACTTTTAAAACACAGGCAGTAAAGATAGTGATATACATGGATAGTGATAGGGACATTTATATATGGATAAGTTGAAAAATTGTGTAGCAATGTTGTAGGATCATTCACAATTTAGACAGTTAGACGTCTACTGTAGGATAAGTTACATTAAGGTGTTTTAATAACATTTAATACAAACCAATAATTTCTAATTGCAGATGCAACTTTAGATTTAAAAATAATATTGCGACCATCGTTGAAGCTCCTAGTTTACTATTGTTTCTGAACTTAAATATCGTTGGGGTAGTTTAAATTGTTTTTGTATGTTAAGTCTTTACTACATGAAGTACGTAATTTATGATCTCTAGTGCATGAATTACATTCTATTATACAGGGTGTTACAAAACAATACCGACAACGTTTCGGTTGTGATTCCTGACACCAAGATAAGAAAAATGTTTAGATCACGCTGGGTGTACAAATGCTTCTTTTCCAAGTTATAGGCTGCCGAAAACATGAAAAAATGAATGTTACAAGACCTTAGCCCTAAATCTATGGAACCTACAGTAGTCGGATCAAGACTTCACTTAGGAACTAGTATGTGCGCTATCCAAAAATACATGATTCGGAATCCTAAGGTACTCACGCAACAATGTTTATAAAGGTAGTAGGAGAGTACTACAAAATATATGAATGTAATCAAACTCCCTATATACACATTGCTTCATGAGTACCTTAGATTCTGATAAATATATTTCGTATAACGCACATAGTTTCTAAGCGAAGCGTTGATCCGACTGTGGAAGGACACATACGTTCGGAACTATGAACTTTTAAAGTTTTTTTTTCATGTTTTCGACAGCCTATAACTCCAAAAGGAAGCAACCAAGGTTGGTCCATACTTTTTGTCTTATCTTGGTGCCAGGAATCACCTCCCAAGCGTCGTGGGTGTTGTTTTGAAACATCCTGTATTTTTATTATCAAAGTTAGACGTAGAGCAACCCGTGCGAACATTTTATATATAACTTTACCTGTCTTGACTTATTAATTAATAATAAGCTACGTGATAATATCTAAATAGTTATACCGAGATCAATAAAGTACAGTGATTATTCATATCATGGAGACTTCAATAAAAAAAAATAAGAAACAAATTGCGAAAGATAATATTTAAACTGATAAAAAAAAATGTCGATATACTGCAAACAAACCATTCTTTTACATACAAGACACACATATGTACATACTGTATATGCATACATGGCAGAGGGCAAGTTATCCCCGTTGGCTATACGTCCGTTTTACTCCCTGGAGTGGATAAATAGATTATCTTCGCTTGCTTGCTCAAAAGCTTGTTACATCTTGACACACGAGTGTATTCGAATTAGTGACCATGAACTGTTCATAAGAGACATTACTTGGTTAATTTTAGACTTCTTGATGCAATATCACCAAATACACTTATTACATGCAAAAAATATGTGTAAATTACAGTGATCCATTATTATAAAATTATTCACTCTATTTGTGCCTGATTAATTATTAATTATTATTTATTTTATTTGGCGTGTCATATTTAACAGATAAAAATGTACCTAAATGAGACTGATTATCGGAATTCGCAACTTGAAAAAAGATACGTGATTATAGAATCAAATGCCTTTCATAAATCAACTATTGTTGAATGAATTGAAAGTTGTATAGTTACTCATGATACATAAAATCCATAGTAAAAACGTGCTTGTGATCCACTGTTTGATTCCTGTTGGAAGCAATAATCTTGAATAGAGCCTTAGAACCTGTTTCATGAAGACTTGATGCTAAAAACGGCATCAAAGTTCTACGAATCAATCGCTCACCATTCTATTTGACGTTATCATAGAAACGTCAATCAAGTTGGTCGAAAATGTAACAAAGTTTCTAGTTTGAGGTGACATGAATATGCGCCGTTGGCTAAAGGAGACTGATTATGATAATGTATGAACTGGTGTAATAGAGAAAGTTGCAGAAAGCAAGGTAGCCTTAAGAAACTCATGTATAAGGAGTTTGCCCACCACAAAGTCCACTTGGATCGAGCTGGTATTAAACGGGGGATCTATGCACGAGAGTTGAAAGTTTACCACTGCGTCAATGCGGCTTTCTCAAACTGATAAGTTGCTTGATGTTGAAAGGTCAGAAGTGTTTGTGTGTTAATTTAAATTGCAATTAAATTCTTCATTTCCTTTGGAAGGTATTCACAAAATAACATCTACTAGTGAGGAATAACATTTTCTTACTACTGTAATATTTTTAAATGAAAGCACAATAATACCTGAAGCAGGCCCGTATCGAGGGGGATCTAGGGGCCGCCTCCCTAAATTTCTACTACCCACCTAAAATTTTCACGGTAGTATGAATTTTCACAGACGTACAATATGGTGATGAACTATAATACTGTTGGATCATTCCCCATAACTTCTACCGCCCCCTACATTTTTGGCCTAGCTACCAGCCTGATCTGAAGCATATTATAGAATCAAGGGCGCTTATGTTGTGGTTTCCAGGGGAGGCAAGTATAAGTGACACTTCAAAAATAGTTTCAAATTTTGCTGTAACTATTGTAAAAATTCTATTGGATTTTCGATATTCTGAAGTACAATTTCCTCTAGGGGAGAAAACGCCCCACCTTGCCCCCCCCCTGATGGGCGCCATTGTACAGAATCATTTTTAATTGTTAATAATTTGAATGTTTCCAATACGAGACTGTACCAGACGTGCTGCTAAAACTTAGCCTTAGATCAGACAACGTATATTGGAACTGGGAAGTAAACTTTTATCTCTGCAACTGAACAGAAATTGGTAACGATTTAGCCAGACAGAAGCTCAGTTGGGTGAAGAAATTTAAACCTTGAAAGAATTTAATTAGCTCACTAAGAATCTAAAGACAAAATATTCTTACGAAAGTAGACATGAAGCAAGACTCTGTAAATCTTTTAAATACATCTTAGTAAAGCCTCCTATGTAAAGCATGAAGTCTATAAAAATAAGGAGGAGGAATGGATGCCTTCGAAATACTGTGCTAAAAATGTTGCCAATGTGATTAGTAGATAAGATAAAAAATGAAAAAGCTATCGAAATGGTAAAAGAAATGCGACTGTGTTGAAAAAAGTTCCCAGAAGAACAGGTAGAATGATTGGAAACATTATGCGACATGGAAGAAATCACGCTCTTACCTATGGAGGATGTTACAGAAGTGAAAATACCAGGAGAATCGTGGGTGAAATATACGGACTAAAACAAAATAAAAGAAGTAGGAAACAAATCTACATGGGAACAGTCTTAGGATAGGGAAGAGTGGAGAGCTGCATCAAACCAATTAGATTGCCGACTCAGAAAGAGAAAGAAGTTCAACTTAATCAGCTTTAAAACTTTATGAGTTGCAAAAGTGTATTGAGAGGTTATTTAAAAAAAAAAAATAGGATAAGATCTCAACGTACTGTACCTTGTTTAAGTTGTTAAAATTATAATTATTATCCAGCGTTTTACAAAGAAAGGACATGAACTTTTCAGATTAGGAAATTATAATGCTACATATATCCACAGTTTTTCTACGTGGCATAATTTTCTTAACAAACCACATGGACTATAAATGGTGATCTGCTCAAAATAACCTTTCGTCGTAACTTCTAAATTAATTGACAGAATAGCTGAAATTTTGTTCCAAGCAAATATCGGAAGGGAGAAAATTTTTGACATTCTAGACAATGTCAACAGGTTAATAATGTAGCTTTCTCATAAAGTTTTATTTTCTGAAATAGCACTACTTCAGGTTATTACATACTTAAAGCTACATGTAAAATGAAGCATTTAATTAGTAGACTTGTATTTTTGCCATTTACAGCCACTTGATATCTGAAACCATTCCGGAGATATGATAAATATTGATAGAATTTTCAACGTTGCTTGAAGTGACGAATTTGTAAGGAATGTTTAAAATAATCGTTGCGTTTTTTTGCATCAACGTATAACATTACAGCGATACTATTTGATAGTGTAATTACAATAATTTTAAGCATTATCGCATACCTTAGCTATGTTTATTATATCTCACTTATGGTTTGAGATATAGAATTGTTATAAAAGGTATTATGATTGTTTTGTCAGTTGGAAACCATCAAACTCCTTGGATATGATACTTATCTTAGAATTTTTCGCAATAAATCCTGTATTTAAAAAATAAATGTTCAATTTCTTGTGACTTTGTTCATATTTATCCGAAACGTATCATATCATGATCATAGTATGCGACACTAAGTCACTTTAGATATGCGCCCTTTTGTTAATCGCAGTTGCTTTTCCAGTAGTGTAACACACTGCGAAATTTCTTATATTTGCTTGGTGCAAAATTGCAGTTATTTCTATCAATTAGTTTACAAGTTACAATGCGGGGGTCACTTTAAGTGGTTCACCCTGTATAAGTTAAATATATATAACGGTTAACGATCAGAAAAACAGACAGTATATTTTAATGAAAGTTTCAGGCGGTGTCCCCAGGGAGGAATTTAAATACACCGGGGGTATAAAGTAGTACTGCGAAAATAATGGAAGTCCACATTGAGCATGATAGGAGATACGATAGCGGGAGAGGATTTCGTGGCTCCTTCCACCCTTAAAATCATCAATGCACGCGCTCGTGCTAGCTTATACACCATGAAGGCGGAACACACTTGTTTCCTATCCAAATAGACATCGGGCATAGTGCCTTGATGGATGGTCTTGGTTACGCACCATATTTAAACTATCCCCATTTCTACCCTCCCTTAGGTCAGGAATACCTTTACTTCTAGGATCACACTGATATACGTTAGATTTACTTGTGCCCTTGTCAGGTTTATATTAAATTACGCAACGTTACTCTCTTTTTTTTATACTTTTGAATAGATGAGAAAAATAGTGTAAATTAGGGAAAAGTGTAAATTTCGGGAAATGACGAAAAGCTTGAAAATATCATACCGTAAATATTATGCATGTGTTTCGTAACTTCTGCATGTAGAAATGTTGAATGGGATCATATATAAATATTGGTTAAATAATATAATATGTGTTTACACTGTTGTAAAGTTTCTTCTTTTTGATCAGCATGAACTTTTGCCGTTGTCATGTAGTCATTTGTAAAGTTATATATATATATATATATATATATATATATATATATATATATATATATATATATATACAGCCATTAAGTAGACGGTAGACCTATATTATGAAACAATGGAACTGGAAAGAGAACAAGTTCCTCACAAGCTAAATGTAGTGATAACCGGTGCACAGGTTACTATAAATTACTTCCTTAGCAAGAACAAAGAAGCTATGGTTGATCTCGTTGTTATGACCCATCTATCATCTCTCTCATACAGTCTTGTTTTTACTTGAGAGATTACCATAACAGCGTAAGTACAACATTGGAAATGTACATAATATGGCATAAATGGAAATTAAAATTTCATTAATGGAAATACAATGATTTACACATTTTGTGAATATAGTAAAATTGATGTGACCTTTAAGAAATGTTGTAAAGGTTTAAAAATGTTAAATGGTGAAATGCAAAAGCGTGCAGTGCTCTCTACTAGGGATGCACGCGAGACGCGAGAAGTCTCGTCTCGCATTTGCGAGACGAGATGCGAGACGAGACTGAAAATCTTATGCGAGACGCGAGACGAGACTAAACCATGCGAGACGAGACGCGAGACGAGACTCGGTTAAGTCTCGCACGAGAAGTCTCGCGAGACTTCTCGCAGTCTCGCAACATTTATAAATTACATTTAATTGTATATTTAGTGATTTTACATTTATTGAGTTTTCTAAGTTGAGCGTTAATGTCTCCAGGAACAAAAAAGTGATTGGGGCAATAGACATTTTATGAGATTTATTATTATTCAAGGTTGATTTTCAGAATTAAAGCCTTCTTTAGTTTCTAAACATCATTAAAAAAGAAAAGCTTTGTAAATTGGAAATTTATTACAGCATCGATTTAGGACCTTATTTTGCGACACAAACACATTCACACAGGCGCGCACGAATACATGAACAACTGTTTTTGGTCTGAAAAGCGAATAAGACTCCCTATTGCTGCGAAATGTGATATTTCTGTTGTTTCTCACTTTTTCACATTACTGCTAACGATTAATATTGGGGGATGGCGGGGAAATTCCCTCTCGTTAAAGTTTATCCCCGGTCCGGCTCGCAGAAATAACATGATATTTTTACATGGAATAAGTATTTTCTTTCTATATATTTATCAAAAACATCCCCCTCTAGTTCAGAAGTTTAATTCAAATACTGGTTTGGTAGGATGGCCCTATAGGTTTGGTGGGAGATGGTAGGAATAGCCCTATATCTGTCAGTAATTTTATTTTCTGCAACACTATATAAGTTGAAAGCGAAAGTTGATAAAATGCGATAATGCAACATTGCTACAAGCGCGAACGAATCAAAAGAATTGGGTCGTATGGTGTTGTGAGGAGTTCTTTTGTTATCTACAAGCGTTTTTGGTGGTATAAAAACATCTTTATAATGGAAAATCACCCTTCAAGGAAACGACCAAAACGTGTAAATGTTGATAGTGGCGACGATATTTTAGAAGAGCCAAATGGGGATCCAGTTGAAAGTGAAACGGATTCAGGTACTATTTCTGCAAGTTCGAGTCTTGAATCACCCAAAACAGCAGGGCGTAAAAGTAAGTTCCAGGATTACTTTGAAATTGCGACGAATGCTGAGTTGGCTATTTATAAAGTATGTAAGCCTAAGAAGATAGAATTGAAAATGCATTCTCGTAATATAACGGGGCTGAAGAAACACTTGCAAAATATTCACAAGAAAGAGTACGCGATTCTCTACCCCGACAGCGACAAAGATCAGAAGAGTAGCTACAGGAAGGAGGATATAACAATATATTTCCCTCAGAAGAAGGAAACTAAGGTAAGTTCATAGCATATTTGACAGTGTCTAAAGTGTTGAAAATTAATTATCACTATTCCCCGCGGCACTCCGGTTGCGAGCCATTGATTTATAATTGTTATTAGCATTTTGGGGATCCTATGATACAATTTGTACCATACGGGTGTTTCATGGTACATTGCGTTATAACTCTTCTATTTGAGCTTTTTCGTCCGTTTTTTTTTGTTTTGTTTTGTTTTTCAACTCCAGAGGCATTGTAGAAGACCTTACGTATGGTTTCACACGTTCCTGCGTCCAGACATAGGAGGTGATGACGTCATAATTTTAAAAATATATATTTTCCCTTATTAAGCCTATGTTCATTATTTTTTGGCGGGCTTATTTTTTCACGTGGAAGATTGAAATTTTGCACAAACATTCAGTCTACCAAGTAGTATTTATCAGATTTTTTTCAGATCTCTGCGTTAAAACAGGGGGTATCCAGAGGGGGAAACAGTTGAAAAAAGGGATATTTAGACCCAAAAAATCCCGTTTTTCGGAATTTTCTCTCCTCACATACATGATGGAGACACGTGAGTCATACCGTCTGAAAGGCAGTTCTATTCTGAAGAGAATGATGATCGAAACATGATCCTAGGGTAATTAGGGATGTCTCAGGATTTTTTTCCCCTGAGATCATGGTGTTTTGCGGTAATTTGGGGCATTGTGGGGATTCTTGATAAAATTTCTCCCGCCCTTACTATTCAAGATAGAAACTTGAAATATGGTACACACATTTAGTCTACCAAGTACTATTTATCAGATTTTTTTGAGTTCTCTACGTTCACACAGGGCTGCTCCAGAGGGTCCCAAAGTTTGAAAAATATCCCTCAAAATTTTCCCTTTGACATCACTTTTCCCTCTCCTGGTATATGGTATAGGCAAGCAAGTGTTACCATTTGAAAGCCAGCTCCATTCTGAAGAGAATGATGTATGAACCATGATCCTAGGATAAATAGTGACGATGCAGTAGTTGCTTGACTGAAAGTCTAAAAAATAGCCCAAAAAGCCAGGATCTGGATAATTATGTTGTATATCAGTTATTTAGGTTAGTATATTAGTATATGTTATCCACAAGTCCGTTGACACAAGTAATGTTATTCCTTGGTGGCTGGTGTAAAGGGAGATAGGCGACAATAGATAGCAGCACTGTTCTCCTACACAAGTAACGTATTGTTATATTTTCTCTGCTGCTTCCACAAATTTAATGCTAGAGAGTTTAAACTTTCTGAAAAGAAAGTTCAAAACTATTCTAAGGGAACAATCCGTGTCAATTTTGGATATTATGACGTTAGAGCATTCCTCGGACTAGAAGCAGGCAAAGACAAGGCTGAAATCCGGCTAAATAAAGACGAAGAAATTTACATATAGATATAGTAAAGGATCCGGGTTTGGTTTAATGAGTTCAGATAAACATATACGGAAACGTTATATTCTTTATATCCTAATTACATTGGCGACTTTTTTTTCGGGGCAAAAATGTGCCCGCATTTCATACTGGAAAATATTGCTGGAGACCTCTAAGCTGGAAAACAGTGTTGGATCCAGCAACAATTTATGCTGGTTTTGCAGTAAATTATGCTGTTAATTTGACGAAAATTAATGGTCCAGCAATCAAATTCCAGCACAACTTTTCTTTTAATTTGGGGCGGAGGGGACACAAATTCGGATACATGTTGAACTCTAGGTTCCGTCTCCTTAGGATGTTATGAACATTCATCCCATGGAAAGCAATGGCAAACCAGCATGGGTTCACCTCGCCAAGGGACTTTTAGGTCAAATACCTGCCTTCGGACAGAATATCACATCATCATTCATTAACAGCCATAGAATAACACATTACAAAATTTTAACCCAGGATATATGCGAGACTGCGAGACCATGCGAGAAAGTCTCGCGCGAGACGCGAGACGAGACTCAAAATTTTATGCGAGACGCGAGACGAGACCTCACATTTGCGAGACGAGACGAGACGCGATACGAGACCAACATTTGAGGCTGCGAGACGAGACGAGACTTTTCCATTTCTCGTCTCGTCTCGTCTCGCGTGCATCCCTACTCTCTACTATCAATTAAGTCCATATTAAGTTTTGATGCAAAGCCATTAGATGGTACCTGAGAAGTTCAACTTACCGCACACCCGTGCCAGACGAGATGATTATGAAGAAGAAAACTAATTGTGTTGGTTCAGAGAGGGTTACGCTAATTGAGTCAGTATGTAAATTATCGGATGAACACAGCTATAAATGCCTTTCTGATTTCTTGCTCTTATTTTCACAATTGATGAGCTTCTGAATGAAAATGCTACGTAAATGTACTGTATACATGTAATATGTTTTGCGACGGTGTGAATTGATATGTTGTGTACTATTGTTATTCATATTGAAAAAATGTACCTATATGGTAATACAGACGCGCACCCAAACAGTTTTGTTCTAAAGGGCCCTACAAGCCGTAGGGGAATTCTACAAGTCACTACGTCTATATAGTACTGAACGGGTATTATTCTGTACGCGAAAATACGGAAAATAATTGCAAAATACTTCTAGCTATACGTATATTCAGAAAAAAGTATAGAAGTAGATTGTTTTTATAAGAGAAAGAGTACAGATGAAGTATAAGATCAATTCTGCATCAATAATTTCCCTGGTAAACAAATAGTTTTATTGAGAATGTGTAGAAATGTATGTTAGGAAGTTTTGGAGGATCTGGGTCTGGAATACCCCTACCCCTGTGAATGTTACTTTTCTATACTAACATATGTATAGCAATGTAATATTTCAGTATTATGTAAGCTGCAGAAGTAATATAAAATTCAGTTATATGCCTATATCATATAACTGGTGGAATATAATATTCCTAACTGTATTAATTATGAAGGTTAAATAAAGGAATACACAAGGTATCTTGGAAACATTTCTTTTTTTTTTTTTTTTTATTTTTGTGATAGCAAATTAACCACACAGTACCTTCATAGATATGTATGAGTCTTATTTCGATAATTGGTAGTATTTTCAACGTTCTAGCCACATCGAAATATCGCTTCCTGTGAGATCAGCGAAGTCACAGTGTCCTGGATCTAATCTGAGGAAAGATGGGTACTGATTTATTCTTACCAAATGGTGCTGCCTTTGTGGCGTCCACCTATCGTCGTGAGGACAATAGGGAATTACTAGAAAGAGGAAGTAATAAATTCTGGTCTAGAAATCCACCATTGAACACAAGGGGAATCGAGGCGCTATTCGCATATCACCAAAAATACATGAGTACCATAAGCCGGCTGGTAAGACCTTACCCCCTACGAGCTGTTGCACCAAGAGTTTAGTTTAGTTTAAAGATGCTGTAAGTAAGTCCATGTAGCGACCTCATGCGACTTATTTTCTTTCTCGCAGAATAGTGGAATGATTGGTGGAAGAACAGTATTTCGTCACCAAAGATCAAAATATTCAGAAAATTGGACGCTGTCTTCATATTCCAGTATTTTGTATGGCTTCTAGCAGAGGGTTCCTTGTGCTCAGTTATGAGCAGATTTCGCATGAAAGACTATACACGGATCCAAATGTTTCCTCATAATAGAATGTAGCAAACAATTACTTATTCAGTGAATAACCTATTACTAAAAGTCGCTTTGAAACGGCTACCAAATCTTTCCGAAATTTTCATCGAAAATAAATATTCGATATATAATTTCTTTAGTCACTTAATGCTCTCTGCAACTTATACATGAAATATGAATTATGCGCATAAAGATACCCTACATCTCTCCACTAAATGAAATCTTCTGAGTCCCGTTTGTTTATGACGGAAAACCGAAGTCGTATGCTAGTTTCAACAGAAGAGATAACGTTGGTCGGATGCGTTTTTCAAATCAATTTTTTTATTAAATATTTTGTGCCAGATTATAGGCAAGAAACGTCTCTACATATAATAATAATAATAATAATAATAATAATAATAATAATAATAATAATAATAATAATAATAATAATAATAACAATTATTATTATTATTATTATTATTATTATTATTATTATTATTATTATTATTATAACTTTGAAAATGAATTGAAATCTTTAAGTTTTAAGTCCTGCGATTATGCCGGTGGCGCCAAAGGTGATGAAAAATTAATAGAGAGGTGGAATGAAGAAAGTAGGGAGAAACAGGAGAACCGCGAGAAGACCTACCCACACCATGTTTGTCAACCACAAAGCTGACTTGGCGCGAACTGGGATAGAACGTAGGACTCCATGCATAAAGGTGAATACCATTTGAATAAAGAATTTATCAATGAAGTATCTCACTTCCGGTAGGGATTAAAGTCCCAAAAAGTTAACCAATTTTCATAGTCATTGGAATGGCAATCCTTTTTCATCTTATAATCATATAATAATAATAATGATAATAATAATAATAATAATAATAATAATATCATCGTACGTCACTTTGAAAGAAGAAAGGTAAAAGTTAAGTATTACTAATAGTAGTACTAGTAGTGATAGTAATAGTAGTAGAAGGAAAAGAAGAAGTAAAGGAATAGTAGTAATAGAAGTAGAAGCCTAGCAAGAGAGAGAAAGAGAGCAATGCGTTTTCCATTATGTCTGTGACATTTTCTCTCTTGAAGTTTCGTTCGTCTCGAGAAGGGGAAAATAAAATTAAGTATCTTTCTCTGTTGCCACCTTTGGGACGACAAAAGGGAGACAAAGAGAAGATGAAACAAAAGGCAAAAGAACAAGAAAGAACGCTATTTTGCCTTTCATCTTAGGTTTTTCATTGTCTCTGTTCTTCTACTTTCTCGGTGACACCTTCGCAGTTCATTCCCTTCTACGTCCGATTCCCTTAATGCTTTAAATGAACGAGGCGACGACAAAAGCAGAGAAAGGTTTTATGCTGTGTTCTCACTACCGCATAAAGAATTCAAGGAACATGGTCGTTTCAGGTCTTCAGGGGTATACTTTATCCATAGTCTTCAAGAGGATAATAAAAATAACAAAAAATGAGTTATAACAATCTATTTTCCTTTTTTTACATGGAACACAAGATGTTGTACGTAGACAAAAAATGGCAAAAGATAATGACAGCTATTTAAACATTCTCTAGAAAACCTTAATCATTACTCAAACAAAATTTCAGTACATAAGACAAGTTTTTGCATAATCCAGAAAACAAGTCATTAACTTAAAGTCTCTGAGGATTCATTTTGTTTCTAAATCATGAAAATAGAATAATATGAATATACCCAGTAGTAACCTAATAAAACAATACAAAATAATGGAAATAATATAGATATATAATTTGTTGGTTGTTTCACTGTGGCTGCTTCAACAATACTTGGCATTTTCTAATAGGCTTGTATCCAAACTTTTTCCCTACTTTTCTAGTTGATTAGATTCGGCTTTAAATAATTAAACACTTCTATAATATTATAGTTCTTGATTTTGTTACAAATAAATGTTTCATTCATTTCCATAAGAAACAATAGTGTTTGTCTATAATTTTCTTTCCAAGTACATATATATATTTTCTTGATAACATAACAATTGCTACTTTTCGTAACAGTTTATTTTAATTTTGACTTTGGTATCGTTATTATGATATTTTCAGCCAATAGAAAATATATGATCGACACCAACAATAGCCATAGATCGCTGTAGATGACTCCACAACAATGAGAGTTACATTATTATTATTTTTATAAAACATCCTGCATTCTACATAAACGTTTGGTACACCCTGTAGAATTTGGTTCATAAAAACTAAATCTTGTATATCTATTGCATCAATTGAAGTTGCTTAGTACTGTATGAAGTACACTATCTTTTCGTAAAACGTACCTAATCAAGAATGCAATTGTTTAGCAAACTCCTGTTTCCAAATTTCCCCTAAGAATGATGTATATACAATAACTGGCCTTTAGTTAGCAGAACGAAATAATATTGGAAATCCCTTTAACGATGACACAACTATTTGTGTCTGATTCGATCACTTCAAGAACCCTTTAAAAACTGTTAGAAAACTTACTGGAACATCCTAAGCAAGAAAAACAGATATTTCAACAAGGAAAATGACAGTTTTCGAAATTCGAGAAACATGGATATCCTCCCTATGGAGTGTATCTAAACGAGCATCATACCTAAGGGTAATTGCTACACATGTCTCAGGAATCGCTATTTACATATCTACTTTCTTCCCTGTTGCCTTTATGTTTTGTTTCTGTTTACAAACTAACTTTTCCTTATCACATAGTACTACCTATCTGTTTTGGACCTCCATTTCGAAACATATTTTTCCTTTATTTTATATTTTCCCGGGAATACGGTGGCTTAGTGGTTGAGCACTTACCTCTGGTAGGAGCCTCTGATTCGATCCCAGCCCATGAACTGCTCTGTGGCTAAGCGGTTAGCGTACGTGCCTTTAGCGTGGGAGACCAGGGTTCGATTTCCGGCGGGAGCACATGTGGTTCGCATTCCACGTTAATCAGTAGGTCCACGTCTCATATAGCCTCGCTGCTGAACGGGACGTTAAACTCAAAATCAACTCAACTCAACTCAACTCGATCCCCGCCCAAGTAAGTTTGTGGTGGATAAGATCGTATCCGTTGGTTTTCTCGGGACACTTCCGTTTCCTCTCACAATTTCAAATCACTGTTTCTTTCATCATCATTCACTTGTCTTAATCATTAGTCTCTCTTAGTTCAAAGGACATAATCATGGGATATTGAGCTGAAACATTTATATTTTCTCTTACTCACTAGGATGATTAAATAACACAGGCCGACGTTTTTAAACTTTTGAAAAGTTACAGAAATAAAACCCACTGATTCTGACTAATTTTGGGTCCCTGAATATATATATATATATATATATATATATATATATATATATATATATATATATATATATATATATGCCAACAACAAGGGGGTCCTATCTGTCGCCAACTCAGTGAATCTAATATATTTCTTACTCAAATAGCATTGTCAGACAAGTTACTTCGATGACAACTGAAACCGTCCTTACAAAATGGCAAAACTGCCAACAATGCATAAACGCCAAAATACGAGCTAATGTAGTAAGACGGCTATCAATTTCAAATTCAGCATCCTGAAATTAGTCAGAATCAGAGGTTTTCCTTTCTGTAACTAAACTGACGTCGGCAAGTGTCGTCACTAAACTGACGAATATTTCGCCCACAGAAAGCGAGGACATGCACAAAACACAGGTGAACTAGCTACAAAACTATATTACCCATTCATTCGTTCATTAAATGCTTCACTACTTGAGATATACTGTGTATATAAGTAGGGATCAGAACTTTTCATTCTAACGAGAAAAACTTTGCAGAAAGCAAAATAACTTTTACAAATACGTCTAAAACCATCAAAGTAATAACTTTTTTGCTGTATTTGAATTGCGAAATACAGCGAAAATGGGCAATTTGTCAGAATAACGTGAAATTCAATCTATTACACAAATAAAATCGTGAACTGGCATAATTTTGTTACAAATTTAGTGTCTTGAGAACTGAAAAATATAAAGGAGATGGAGAAAATTCCTCTTCAGGAGGTGATGAAAGCCTATGTTTTTGTAGAAAACACTGTATAGGAATTGTTCGAGTAAAAAAAAAAAAAAAAAAAAAAAAAATCTGTGGATATTGTGTGAATTAGAAATTGTACACAAAGAGTTTTCTTCCTCCACTATTCGAGCAATATTATTATCATACCTGAGTCGGACATAGACTCTGAAGTACTTTTATCGGAGAACAATTATGTTGTAATAGTGAGAACACAAACTAGTTCAGAACAAAATGTGGAAGTACTAACAATTTTGCCCTCCGAGAAGTGAGTACAGGAAAGTTACTACATATTCAGTGCGAAGTGAAGTATATAAACGTGTGTTTATCTGAAGTTTCTCTTTTTCCAAAGGTGCAATCCATGGTTATGAATTGTTCTTTGTGAAATTGTGGATGGTGGAGAGAATATATTCTTCCCTATTTGTAAAAGAACTGCACAATATTTAGATTATATTTTGAGTAAGTTGAAAGTTTAGAGTGATTTCGCACAAAGCATTTATTTACATTTTCCTGCGAATTCATGTGAAAATTGTGATTAAGTTTGTACTCGTTAATCGGATAAATGTGTTAATGCTTGATTGAAGTAATTCTAAATGAACGTATATATCCGCCTTTTTTTTCTATTGGTTATAATCAGCTTCGCATAATGTAAAAGTGATTACATGTTGCATGTAACAATCCTGAACTATCACTGAAAGCATTTTTAGGGGGATCTGAAAATCGTTCCAATACTTGATGAATCTCTCTCTCTCTCATATATATATATATATATATATATATATATATATATATATATATATATATATATATATATATATATATATATATAATGTTAAAAACTTTTTGAACTGGGGATTCCCTATAACCTGTCAAGTATTCCCTATGTTCCTTTGGGAAATACCTTTCACACATCTTGCGGAGGTTTGAAACATACATTTTTCAATCTAGCAGGCATTAATTCGAGTGTCATGTTCTAACCCGCACTTTCTACGTTGCGTTGTTTTTGAATTGCATTCCTCTGAAGATAATTTTCCCACGCTTTCGCACTTTATATCGCTAAAACTATCCCTCACTGACCAAAGTTCCAGAGAATATGTTATATCTTAACACTTTTTACAATAAACGTACTGTTTTGCTCAACGAGTATTTTAAATCAAATTTTAAATAAAATATATCATATCTGAATTATACGTGGAAAGAACCAGCGATTCTTTGCTTTGCCGTAATTCTAGGATGAGAATCAAACATGTTCACTCTGCTGCCACCTACTGATGGAAAAGAGAAATATCGCATCTGTAAATGGTTTGTACAATTCACGCTAGGTGAAACTAACACGGCAGATACAAATGTAATGGCGGGGGCAGCGGGGGCTAAGTGGTGAAACGTTTACCTCTTTTAAATGGGGTCCCTGGTTCGATCCAAGCTAGAACCAAGTGGACTTTGTGGGGGTCAAAATCCGTGTAAGAATTCTTGAGGTTCTGCCGTTTCCTCCCTCATTATTCGTTCCACCATTGCATTTATTTCTCATCATCACCGTCTCCTTTTACCTAGCCAGCATAAGCATGGGACGTAAAACTGAATGATTCCAAGCAATTTACAGAACTAATTAAACATACTGAAGACAATAATTAGAATCTGATTGCTTCTGAAGTAAACTTCTAGGCAATTATTGAAGTAATTACATATATATTGAATACAATTATTGTAATCTAATTGTTTCAAATTGAACTTAAATGTAATTATTGAAGCCATTATTCATATCGAAAGTAATTATTCAAATTTTTCAAACATATTCTATGCAATTAATTGCTTCAAATAAGATAGTTATATTGGATATCATATCAAATACAGTAAAACTCCAACTATATGGATCTATGTCAGGTAATAACCAAGTGAGATTTGTGTTACAATGTGAAGTTATGGAACTATGAATAAATCTATAACTTCCACCTAGAAAGCTTAAGCCATACCATAAAGCCATTTCTTGCTATGTCCCGCTATTTGGTACACAGAGATTAACATTCAAACCGGAATTCGTAGTAGATTTTCCCCGCTCCCGGTTGCATTAGGGAAATAAGGTCACAGATGGAACATGTGCTGCGTTCATTTAGTCGATTGGAAAAAGCTGCTTCTTGATATCTCTTACCGTTTTTCCTCTATGGAAATCCATAATGAAACCAAACGCTATCTTTTAGCATTTTTTCTTTATGGAAATTCATGGTGAAACCAACGCTATCTCTTAGCGTTTACCCTCTATGGAAATTCATAGTGAAACCGAACATTATCTCTTACCTTTTTTCCTCTATGGAAATCCATAGTGAAACCGAACTCTTTCTCTTACCGATTTTCCTCTCTGAAAATTCATAGTGAAATCAACGCTATCTCTTACCGTGTTTCCTCTATGGAAAGTCGTAGAGAAACCAACGCTATCTCTTAGCACTTTTCCTCTATGGAAATTCATGGTGAAACCAACGCTATCACTTAGCGTTTTTCTCTATGGAAATTCAAAGTTAAACCAACGCTATCTCTTAGCACTTTTCCTCTATGGAAATTCATGGTGAAACCAACGCTATCTCTCACCGTTTTTCCTCTATGAAAAGTCATAGTGAAACGAACGCTATCTCTTAGCACTTTTCCTCTACGGAAATTCAAAGTGAAACCAACCCTATCTCTTAGCGTTTTTCCTCTATGGAAATTCATAATGACACCAAACGCTATGTCGTAACAATTTTCCTGTATGGAAATTCATATTGAAACCGAACAATATTTCTTACAGTTTATCCTCTATGGAAATTTATAGTGAAACCGAACTCTATTCCTTAGCGTTTCGTCTCTATTGAAATTCATAGTGAAACGGAACGCTATGTTTTACCGTTTTTCCTCTATTGAAATTCATAGTGAAACGGCACGCTATCTCTTACCGCTTTTTCTCTCTGGAAACTCATAATAAAACCGAAAGTAGAAATACATTCATACAGAATAGATTTACATCACTTCTGTTCTTACGAGGGAACCTATCCAAGTGCAACTCTGACTTCGAGTTGAGACTATGGCCATTGGATACCTTGTCCCTAAAGAACATAACACGAGAAAGGATACATCCTCGATCACAACCGTTGCGGAGATATAAGCGTAAACATTTAGAAATTGAGCTCCATACTATACATTACAAAGTCAGATTCCGGGTCAGATTTTTCGGAAACGGTCGGGTAAGAAAACTCAGCGAATACATATCAAATTTGTGTGGGGAGCCCAGCACATTTTGAATGAAAAATTTGTATCCCTGGGGCACTCGCAGGGTCCAGACGGGGTCCAACTCAAAATTTGCAAATGGAACCGGGGGTCAAGTAGCATATTGTATGAAAGCTATTGTTAAATAAAAGAAGATAGAACAAATCTCAACTCTCTACGATAACACTTAGCAAACGGGAAACTGGTCAAAATGTCAATACAAAAAATGAAATGAAATGAAATATTTGAGTTTTACGTCACACGGTTATGCTGGTTAGGCTAAAGGAGACGGTGATGATGAGTAATGAATGAAATGGTGAAATGAAGAAAGTGAGAGGAAACGGGAGAACCCCGAGGAAACCCACGCACATGATGTTTGTCCACGACAAAATTCACTTGGCGACGGCTGGGATCGAGCCCAGGACCCTAAGCACCAGAGATGAACGCTCTACCACTGAGCCACCGCGGACCCCAAAATGTCAATCAGAAAATCTATGGCTACGCTTCTAAATCCGTTAAGTTACGACAGTAACAAAACAGAAAAGCACGTTTAAAAGTGCAAGGTATTAAAGTAAAGCAAATTGCTGCAGAGTTTCTCTCTCAAAAGCATCCTCCGATATATTTTATTTCTGCACCATTAATCCAGTTTTCTCCAACCCCACTCCTCTCCAAGTTGCCTCACAGTTTCAAGATCACTCCTTTACCATCATGTTTCTCGTTCAGTAAACCCCACCATAAAAATTTCACAGTGCAATCTGTGAATTTGGGGTCCCGATGCCCGAAGCACATACCGTTGCCTTTTGACCTTCTCACCCTCCACGACGGTTGTAATTGACAATGTATCCTTTCTCTTCTAGGACACGAAATCCAATGGTCATGGTTATTCCATGGTCCATTGGTCATTCAAGGTCATACTTATACTTGGATAAGATCCATTGTGCGACTCTGTGAGAGACTGCAGCAATTTGCTTTACTTCAATACCTTGCACTTTTAAACGTGTTGTTCTGTTTTCTTATTGTCGCAACTTAACGGATTTAGAAGCGGACCATAGATTTTCTGATGTAGGTTGTATTGACATTTTGAGCAGTTGCCCGTTTACACAGGGTTATCGCAGAGAGTTAAGATTTGTTCTATCTTCTTTTATTTAACAATAGCTTTCACACAGTATGCTACTTGACCCCCGGTTCCATTTGCAAATTTTGAGTTGGACCCCGCCTGGGACTCTGCGAGTGCCCCAGGGACACAAATTTTTCATTCAAAAGATGCTGGGCTTCCCACACAAATTTGATATGTATTAGCTGAGTTTCCTTACCTGACCGTTTCCGAAAAATCTGACCCGGAAGCTGACTTTGTAATGTATAGTATGGAGCTCAATTTCTAACTTTTCACGCTTATATCTCTGCAACGGTTGCGATCGAGGATGTATCACTTTTCGTGTTATGTTCTTTTGGGACAAGGTATCCAACGGCCATAGTCTCGACTCGAAGCCAGAGTTGCACTTGGATAGGTTCCCTCGTTAGTTGAGGGGACACATGAAGGTGGAATATATACTTGAGACACTGAATCGGTTCTAACGATCGCTTCTCACTTCCTGTTGCTTTCTCTTTCTGTTCTCCGGTTCAGTCCTATCTGTTAGTGATACAAACGGTTAGAATTTAACATAAGAAAAAAGTTGAAAAGCGATTGTAACCGTTGAGTTTGTTATCAAGCCTTTCGTTTGTTAATCAGCGCCAGCAAATGGTAACTTGACAATTAAAACGAAAACTTTGGTTATTAATTTTTTTCAGCGTTACAAGTTCTCTTCAGGAATTCTGTATTATTATTTTCAAGCTACCAATACCATTCATTTTAAAGTTCATTACACTGGGGCTAACATTCGCTCTTTGTATCTTTTCAACACATTTCTCTTCGCTGCCATAGTAGCTAGGGCGCGCGCCTTTGAGAACACATGGTCCCGTGTTCAATCCCTGGTTGGAGAACATTAACATTGGAGGCATCACGGTGGTCACGATTTAACCTAAAACTGATATCTGTGAAGTTGGTCTTCCCACTATCAAGTTCTGATTCAACACCCAAGCCAGTAGTTTGTTCTTGATTATTTTGAAGGAAAAGGTATTTTGTTCGTAAAACGTAAAGAGGAATTTAGAAAATTATCTTACGCTGTAGCTATATTAATCTTGATCTCTCAAATCTCAAATTTCGATTCAAAATCTAATTCAATCGTTTATTTTTGATTATTGTGTTACTGATTAATTTGAAGAGAAAATAGTTTGTTTCTAATGCAACTCTCTCTCTCTCTCTCTCTCTCTCTCTATATATATATATATATATATATATATATATATATATATATATATATATTCAATTTATACCACTTACTATAAAGAATTCACTTACAAAATTTTGTCTTCCTAGTCTAAAATTTAGGGGTACCCCCAAAAATGTTTTTCTTAGGGCTATCTTCAAAGTAATTTTGAAACAGCTTATATGCAGATACACAACATTTTAATACGAAGCAAATTAGTTGAGTTGAGTTGATTTTGAGTTTAACATCCCTTTCAGCAGCGAGGCTATATGAGACGGCGAAACAAATAACTTCGTGCGTATTTTTTTTAATTTACGTTGTCTGGGTTCATCCCTTCGTATTTCCTAACTTTTAAGAGAAGTGATTATGTCAGTACAAAAGTAGAAACGTAGTAGTTCCTACTGTTTATTAAATGAATCAGCAATGCAGGTAGCGTCTAAGGATGAAGATATCGCACTTGTAACAAGCAAAGACTTCTGAACAGGTGGCATGGCTTTACGATGCTATATAATCAACTTTAGAAGATACTGTTTCTGGGACTCATCCTTCGTTAGATAATTGTTAAAATTAGTAGCAAGAACGATCGCACGCGTCAGCAATGACGTTTACACCTGCCATGTTTTTTAGAGCATTCTTAAATTCCTGATATGTAGCATCATCCTCCCATGTTGACAGATCTATCGCAAGAAAGGTAAAATACTTCTGTTGGCCATTCAGAGGTATCGCATCGAAGATCGTTCTCGTTTTTCTCGGTGGTGCTAGAGGGCTGTCAAAGGTAAGTTTCCTCTCCATCTTTTTGAGTCCTTTCCCTTCCGGTATGTCTAATTTATTCACCATCTTTCTTTTGTCCTGGTAAGAGACTCGTTTGTCAGGAAATCCTGACCGAGTGATACCACAGATGTCTCTGAAGATCCTTTAAAGACATTTTGACACTGGCTCGATCTGAAAGGTCAGCTTCAAGGTCCTTCATGAAGTCAAAATCATTTTTCGGATCGTGATCAGCGATTGACTGATACCAGTATAAAGAATACAGGGGACTGAATAAGAGATTGACGTTTGTAACTGCCTTAAATTCGTTCGCAGTTAGTTTCAGCTGCTTCCGGAAGAATAATATCCTTATCATACAAATAGCCTTTGTTATCCACCTGACACGGTGGAAAGCCACGAGTTTTAATGCGAACTCCCCCTTCAGGTTTTTCATCCAAGAAGGCGTATGAAAGAACCAGAAATTCTTTGTAATCGTCATGCGAATGTGCGGAAAATTCAATTTCATTTTTCAGGAAGCTCAGTGCTCGAGATTTCAGGTCTAATAGGTCCTCTGTTACCGATAATCTTTCCCACAGTTCAGGCCCATCAAGTGCAAAGCTAGAACAATCGTGATTAAGAGAATCCCATTGCTTCTTGAACCTAGCAAACAGATATATATTCAACCCTGCCGAAAGACCACCTTTGTACTTAAAGACATCGGACAGAATAACTTCCAAAATGTGATGCCGACAGCCTAACTAGAGGAGCTCCTGCTGAATTTTGATGCAAGCTCCCTCCAAAGGCCGATGTTACATGGTGTTGTATGGAAGACAAGTCCCTTTGATTTGATCTTACAAGCCACATTATAGGATTGCCGAACAACATGCTTAGGTCTGAACTATATTTGTGCTTGTCAGTTATTCAATGGGTTTTAGATACCGCATTCCAGACAATAGAAAACAAGAACATTGTTCAAATACAGATAATATTATATGGTTATCACATCCATGACCATATATTTCATGAAATATAGATAATAATTTCAAAGATCAACTAAAGTAAACATTTTAGGGCGTTCTAAATTATGTTTAATCCAGTTCATATTTCGCAGACAGGTTCTCAATATCAAATGGAAGTACTAATATTGTCACAGAGAGATCGTGTTATCGGACCTGATACATTTTATAAGTGGAGCATCCCTTTCAACAGCGAGGCTATATTAGACGTGGACCTACAGCTTAACGTAGGATCAAAACCATATGAACTCCTGCCAGGAATCGAACCTGGTTCTCCCACGCAAAAGAGGCAGACGCTTATCGCTTAGCCACGAGTTAGTTCGGTATATGAGTGGAAGGACCACAGGGAATAGTGCTTTCTCGTTTGTAACAATGTTAAGAACACTTTACAGATATTGAAAGAAGCTTCACTGCAAGTCTACACGTGGTTGGCTGGACGGATCATGCAGTATCCAGCCTGTACATCATTCGGATGCGATAATGGTACGATGTTAGACTGAATAGGATAGTGGGGGGAAACCACACGTGTCTCAAGGTTCCGGTCGGCCAAGTTTGACCATACCTAAAGATTATAAGTGAATTGTGTCCTATGCACATCGTATCTCCTTCTCGTCTGTACTTGCTACTAGAGAACAAGTAATGGACTCACTATAACACCTAGTAGCATCCCTCACCATTCGTTGGGGACTACCAGAACCCGAACTACTGAATCGCCGTCCCACTAGTACGGTGCCTTTAACATCACAACGCATGTGGCTGCGATTGGAGTAGTGCCGTACACAGAAGACATGGATTGATTGCAAGTGGCGTCGCATTTTCAGTAATAAATCTCGGTATAAAATTTGATAAACCTAACTTGTAAATGGTCATTACAAATACTTTTTTATATAGACCATTCAAACAATAATCATTTGTACCTTCGGATGGTATGTGCGTCTACTAAATTACGTTGATAATGAATTATTCCGTCAAGATTCTTAACTTTTTTTGTCAGTGAGTGTATTATTATTATTATTATTATTATTATTATTATTATTATTATTATTATTATTATTATTATTATTATTATTAAGAGTATTAATGAAGTTGAACGATTGGTTTGGGTTTTAAATCAAAATTTAAAAGTGGCTACAAGTGTGAAGTTGCCCATGAACTTTATTTTGGAAACATCTCGTTACATTTTCAAAACAAACGATTATTCGCCTCACAATAATTAATAACTAACGATTGGCTAGGGTGAAGAGCAAAATTAGAAAGTGGAGAGCAAGTTCATACACGTCGCAAACAGTAGGTCCTTGTTTCATGTAGCTTTGGTGTTGAAAATGGACGCTAAACTTCAATAAACAACAATAAGTATAACCATGTTTGTTTTATCGCAACTTACAGCAATAACATTTTTAATTTAAATCAGTTTCAAAAAGTAATTTTTTTTTTTTTTTTTTTTTTTTTTTTTGTTCACGATGAAAATTCTTCACACAGGCATTTGTGTCTTCTTGCAAATAGAACAATTATACTGATATTTAAAAATCCGTCTCATGAACGGGGGGTGCGGTGGCTCACTGGTAGAGCGTTCACCTCTGGTGCTTGGGGTTCCTGGCTCGATCCCAGCCCGCGCCGTGTGGACTTTGTGGTGGACAAACACCGTGCTCATGGGTTTTCTCGGGGTTCTCCCGTTTCCTCTCACTTTCTTTATACCACCATTTTTCTTATTATCACTGTCTCCTTTAGCCTAACCGGCATAATCGTGGGACATTAAACTTAAAGATTTCATTTTATTTTTCATTTTTTCCGTCTCATGAACGTAAGCGATGTCCCTTAGTAGCTTGCAATAAGGAGAATCATGATTAAAAATTCACTATACAAGGGTCACAATTTTCTTCTTGCAACTTACAACAATAACATTTTTATTAAAATATGCTCCAAGAACGTGAACATTATCTCAATGTAGCCAGCGTTGAAGGCTATAAGAAGCTATAAGAAGTGTAACGAGTTGATACTTCGTTTCACAGGGGCTAAGATTGTATTATGGAACTTTCAATAATAGCATTCATTATTTAAATTAAGGAGTAGTGTAGTATAACGAGTTGATACTTCGTTTCACAGGGGCTAAAATTATGTTCTTGCAACTTTCAACAATAACATTCGTGATTTAAATGAAGAAGTAGTGTGGATACAAGAAATTACAAAAGAGCGATAATGCGAAGGAGAAAAACGGAAGTAAGAAGAACATAAAAACGTGATTTATTGCTTCGAAAGAAGAAAACTCGATCAAAGTGATAGAGCGACTATTTGAAGTGTACGTAATGGGAAACAGGAGAGGGTTGTTAAGTTTGAGGACGAACATTTGATGAGAGGAAATTCCATTTCGATTGATTCTACTGACAAATGTTACATCAATGACGCTTTCTTTCTCTCGAACGTAATACGTGTCCCTGTATGTGTGTGTGAATGTGTGTTTTCGCTATGGTAGAAATAGTGTTGAACACTTCATTGAGCAAGAAAAAGCGGGTAGAAATCATTGGATTTTTATTTTTTTCTCTAACCATTTTGCGTGGGACCAGAGTGAAATGGTAAATGAGGATCCATTACTTAGGCTCAATTTATAGCATTTGAACGAACAGTTTTCTTTTACCGCACTATCCTGCAACTAACATCTATTCGAGCACGGACATTGTAAATGGGGAAAAATTGAAATAATGTCCTTTGCATTTTTTTCTCTTCTCTTGTTCAAATGTTCCTTCTCATTGAGGTTTATTAATGGAATTTCTGACGGAAAAGAATAGTATTACCTGTCCAAGAATGATAAAGTGATTTCTCGCAGGAACGTTCTAACATTTTGCTGTAGTTTTATTAGGTATAGCAGATGATAGCATATACGACACATTTTACAATTCTAATAATTCCCTAGTGGTAACGCGCGTACTTCTTCTGGTGCGTGGGGTCCCCGGTTTGATTCCTGACCGAGTAAGTTTGTGTTGGACAACATTATATCCACGGACTTTCTTGGAGTACTCCCGTTTCCTTCCACTTTCTCAATCCAGCAATTCTTCCATAATCATTCATCGTCTCCCTTATCCTAAAGGGCATAATTGTGGGTCATTAAACTGAAATTTGTCATTTCATTTCTAATTATTGCCTCTCTTGTTTGTCGAAGTTTCCTGTAGTTGAAAAAATGATTTAAAACTAGTGCAATAACACTATCAATGAAAAGTTTTCAAGCATTCCGGATGTTTCTGAGAATCTGTGGGAGCTCATTCCGCACTACAATTTGCCAACCGTGCATCAGAGATACTCCTGCCTAAATAATAATAATAATAATAATAATAATAATAATAATAATAATAATAATAATAATAATAATAATAATACGACAGATGAATTGAGATCTGAGAGATATTGGAGATGGTAGCCTATTATAGTTCTTAAAATTGAAACAAAGTTATAATAAATCTATTATAATCCTTAAAATTTCTTTCCCTCCGGTGACAACAGCTCATGATCCACGGTATCCTTCCAATCCCACCACAGCATAACTTTCCTGCTCAGTTTCATTACGGGCTTGGCCATTCACTGGGAAACTTCTGATCGATTCGAGCACGATCATTTTCGAACGTTGTTGTCGTAAATTATCCATTATTCATGACTCGTAAGCCGCTCTTTCAGAAATGACTCGAGTTTCTTACATTTCAGTAGAGCTTAGAACATAGAAAGTCGATAGAGCAAAATGTTTTTCAGTTAGACCATGTGGCACCCAAACGTCGATCTTTATTTTGTAGCCAACTTTCTCCAAATGGTTTCACACTGTTTGGTGATGGATACTTAGGTAATAGGTGATATCGTGACTGCTTGCATAACGGTCTTGCTCGACTTATACCTGAATATCATCCACTTTTTCATTCAGCGGTTGCCCTCTTAGAGTACCGGTAGCAACTTGGACATCGAATTTTTCAGAATGGAATCGTCTGCACCAATATTTAACTATTGCTTTTGATAACGTATCTGGCATGTAAACAAATTTCTCCACAGGTCTAAAATGTAATATTATATATATTAACTACTTCTTTCAGTTTCATTGCTAATCTCTATAGAACAAAAATGGTAAGAGATTGCAAAATGAAATGAAATGAAATCTTTGAGTTTTACGTCCCACGATTATGCAGGGTAGGCTAAAGGAGACGGTATGATGAGAAATGAATCAAATGGTAAATGAAGACAGTGGGAGGAAACAGGAGAACCCCAAGCAAACCCTTGTCCACAACAAAGTTCACTTGGTGTGAGCTGGGATCAAACAGGAACCCCATAAATCAGAGGTAAACGCTCTACCACTGAGCCAGGTAAGAAATTGTATGGAATGACTATTTGATACGGATGTAAACCGTACGTGGTGGATATCTAACGTTTCTGACTTCAACACTGATCACACAAGTGGAGAAAAGCAACAAACTGTATTGAAAGGTAGCGAAAAGCAGTTTACTGATATGAATTCAGTAACACATGGGTAGGATCCATCTCTGCCTATTGAAACAGGAAGTTATAGATCTACTTCCGATAACGATATTGAATTTGCATAATTTTGGAAATCTATCGTGGTTTTACAGTGTGAAAAAGAGATTGGTTCTTCTTTTTTCTTCTTCCATGGTTGGCACTTTAAGATCTGTAAAATTCCTTGTCAGTAAGTCATCATACTTTCATCATTTCGGTAGCGACTGCACAAATCAGATTTCCCCAGTTACAACGTTACTGTTTCGTTCATTTCCTCAACTTCAAGTTCAGCAGTAGTAACTGTAATATTTTCGTAGTTACTACCTGATAATTAGAAGGAAAAAGATTTAATTTGTTATCACTTTGATATATTTGGTGCATAAAAAGTGTTATAATAAGTTCAAAGTAGACTAAAATAAGTAACCAGTCCAGATATGTTGCAAAACTAAAATGTTACTGCAGAATACAGGAAGCTAAGTCCAATCCCACTCCTGAGCCGCGTTATAATGTAATGAACAGAACAAATTTTAGTCCCGTTTTTCTTAAAGTACGTTTTACTCAATACATTTTACTTAGTAAACAGAGATATAGTGAAGGTTCTTATGAATATGGAAATACAAACGATTTAAATACAAGTTTTTTGATCTATTCTTTTTAAATAGAATTTCTATCAATATTAGTGAAATCTACAGCATTGCACGAGGATGGATTAGAAAAATTCGTGGATTAGAACCTACAAAATTAGTTAAAAGTTAGGTTTCATTTTTCCACGTAATTCCCCTCGACCGAGATAGAGTTACGACACTTCTTCGGTAATAATATGTAATATAGAGCAATTAGATGTTATATAGAGCATAGAGCAATTAAATGTAATATAGAGCAATTATATTACATTGAATAATTGCTCTATACCGCTTTTAAAAAATATTCCTGGACTCGTGTAAAATATTCCAGTGCAGGACTTTTCACTTCCGCATCCGTTGGAAATTGCTGACCCACAAGAAACTTCTTCGGGTTTCTAAACAAGTGAAAGTCTGATGGGGAGAGATCAGGCGAATAGGGGGATGCGGTAACAGTTCGAACCCACAGGAACGAATTTCTGCCACGGATGAAAAGGACGTGTGAACGCGCGCGTTGATCTGCTGATTTTCTCTATGTCGCAAATTTCCGTCAGTTCCGACGACTCAGCGCGTTATAAACTCCTCACCTGAAACAATAGAGAAATGAAATTTTACACAGCGACTACCAATAGATGCGAGTATGCACCTAATGTATACAAATTTAAAATAATCGCTTCTTTCCTAGTCAGGCCACGAACTCTCCAAACTACCCTCGCAGTATACTTTGTCCTTTTTATGCATACAGTAATCATAATACAATGCACGAAAATGTTCGGTTGGTTATGTTTGGTTATGTTCACTTAATCCTTTTTTTCTCACTTTAGACGACACGTTAACGTTCATAAGAGAAGGAAAGAGGGTAGATTAAATATAGAAGCTTACATCGCAAATAAACATCTGTTACAAGAGACATTTATTTTCAAAACTTGAACCTGAGTTTGGAGTAAAATAATTAATAATCTTTCCACCTCAGCTACATCTCGGTGACACTAATGTTGTAAAACACAGAACCTAAGCGCGATCCCTGTGGTGCTCCATACCATATTAAGAAAGCGAAAACTCTTTGAAGATGTGATATCAAATATTACGAAAGGTGACACATTAAAGGAGATGATAAATTATACATAACACGTAAAATAAAGGTGCGAAAATATGGAACATGCTCTCAGGAGTTTTCTTTTTGTAGGAAGCAAAGGTGTTGTAAGAAATTTAAAGGGATCTGTTGCCTGCCGGTTCGCTGTGAAGATAATCTTCCGAAATAAGTACAAATGCTACGTTTAGTAGAGACATGTTAGTCTTGAAGCTACTACAGAAGTATATGTGTTTTTTTTTTTTTTTTTTTTAAATCAGATTGTCAAAAAAGTAGCGAGGCTTTGGGCGACAAAATTGTCAATACATTTATTGTGATTTGAATGCACCATTTTCTTTAGTGGCCTTTTACTGTTTTGTCAGCAGCACCGTGATCTCGCCATTATATAATTTCTGTAATTTCTGGTCAAAAATATGTGACATGTGTTTTTTTTTTTTTTTTTTTTTTTTCAGGCTTCTGAAATTTTTAACAACTTTCGAGAAGTTCTGCAAAAACTTAAACATAGACTCATAACCGTAGCTATGGGGTGTGCACATTCTAATAAAATATATTATTTTTTTTAATTATCATGCATTCTAAAATTTTCTTATTTGTAATTCTTCAATTTATTTAAAAAAACATTTTATTTTTACCCTTAAGACGAGAAAAATGTTGACGGTACTCAAAATGTTCGACGACGTGGAACTCGCCTAAGTGATTATCCGAGAAATCTTTATTCATCACGTCATCAAGAAAGCTTCAATTCTTATTTCAAAAATTGTATCTTATTTGAATACACTTCTATTCCAAAAAAATGAGTACGTGAGAGTATTACATTGAAGGTTTGGTGGGGTTTAATTACCTTTATGAACACCCATATGTAAAGTTCTGCTTTAATTACTTTGAGCACGCTGTTATGTAAAGTACTCGGTGCATTTACTTAGAGGTCAGTACTTTAAGAAGTTTACTTTAGGCAACTATTTGTAACCGGTTTTCGTATAAAATTGATTAGTCGATTTGACATAAAATTTAAGTTAGTTATTCGTGTGCGTGGATTTTCTCGGGGTTCTCTCGTTTCCTCCCCGTTTCGTTATTCCATCATATGATTAATTTCCATTTCTTATAATCACCGTTTCCTTTAGCCTAACCGGCATAGCCATGATACGTAAAACTTAAAGATTTCATGTCATTTTTTAAAATGGTGATCTATTTTCTTTTGCTGCCCTTACGAGTTCTGCAGCCCTAGTCAGTTTGTTTTGCTTCAGAAACCCGACGCTGAGGCAACTTAGCTGGAACTGCATCCTTGTGGTATTATAACCATACAAGGCTCCGCTTTGAAATATATACTTGACAAAATTAAGCTTCAGAACTACCAAGTAATGCGAAAACAAAGTCAGTTGTCTTGAAACTTTAGAGATAATTTAGCGTAGTTTTCAAGAAAGTGTTTTGAAACTACAGTTCAAGTAATTGAATTTAAGATCATTTTTTTCTCTTCCTCCAAACTTTGTTCGAAGGGTAAGGTTACTTTAGTACAACAACACACTGGTAATGTTACCGAAGCATACAACTCCCTATCTATCAAACTTTGTTAATAAGTAAGTACATAATACTTTAATGTATAATACCCTAGAACTAGTAGATAATAGAAAGAAAACCCCTCAGTTAATAAGCCATAATAATAAGGAAAATTACAACGAAAGATCTTTATGCAACGAAAGCGTCACGAGAATTGAGATGTTAATAATGCAGCATATTTTCAGCCTCAGAACTTAGGTAACCCTAGAAAGAAGAGACAGCAAAATCTTCACATGAGCATTTGATATCATGACATTACTTTGGAAGCTAGACTGTGATCAAAGGCAGCAAAAGGGTCGTTCAAGGTTGAGCGGGACCTTTATTTCTTCAGAGGAAACAGATAGCACAAGAAGCACCAAACTATGTCATTTTTTAAAAAAATTTTCTCCGTTCGCGTTGAGGTACCGTTGCCATCGTTGTGGCAGCTCCCTGATTCCTTTGGCTTAGAAAGAACTTGGTTGTTGATGTAGCCACTGGAGGACATCGTTCCGCAGCACTTCATCTGTCGTGAATTTCTTTCCTCCCAAATGGTATTTAAGGGCTGCAAACAAATGATAATACTGGGGGCTAAATCTGGACTGTAGGGTGGATGGGACAGAACTTCCCGGCGCATTCCTTCCCGAGCTGTTGTTGTCACATTGGCCGTGTGAGGGCGGGCATTATCATGGAGAAGAATGACATTTTCAGACAACATTCCAGGTCTTTTCTTGCCTTGGACTTTCGTACAGCACCACTGAAGAATGTGGTGTAATACTGGGTATTAATCATTTGCTCAACACGTGTGATATTCACTGGTGTGACTACAGTCGAGCGAATGTGTCCACGCACTTCATTTGTCACTAGCTCCCGTCCTTCGTGAACCTGTTCACACCATTCGTATACCTTTGTCCGTGACATCGTTTCTTCACCATAATGAGCTTGCAATCTTCTGAAAATTTCAGCTGGTTTAACTTTCTCCTTTACAAGAAATTTGATTACACACCACTGCTCCACAGCCACAGACACACCGCTTGCCGCCATGTTCGCTGCAACTGCTGCACATGCGCCAAATACGTCATGCCGGACGCTAGTTACTCGAGAAGGAAACATTACGTCACTCGCAAGTTTCATCATGATCCGGCTATTCATCGATTATGTACATACGAAAATCCCGGTCAACATTGAACGACCCTTGTATATTTGTAAAGAAAATATTTCATTCAATCTATTTTCAATAGCCATGTAGACAAGGGACGTTCTTGCATTAACAAATGATGTACAATATATATATATATATATCTTTTTTTGTATATATATATATATATATATATATATATATATATATATACGGTACAGAAACTACATACATTATTCCAACATATTCATTACACCGTTTCATTCGAGTATCATTTAAAAACCATGTTCATTGTATTCATCGCTTTCATTTTCACACCTTCTATTATATATGGTTGCTATGAGTGCTGACTTTACATAGGGGAATAAATAAAATGCACGGAATATCCGTCAAATATGGTGGATGATGTAATACAGGGATCCCCTATTCAGTCAAAATGTCTTCACTGACAGGGTTATATGGGGGACGCGGCACGACATAAGTACCAAACGGCGATAGACCTAAACGGCTCTACACCGAAATTTTAGGTCTAGTCCCTATATTTTTAGGTCTTATCCCGTTTAAGTTTTGTGCTGTTTAGGACTTATGAATGTTACCCAGCCATATGAGTAGGAGCGTTGTCTTGGTGCAAAATCCTTAACTTGTTTTTACACAAATAAGGTCTTCGTCTTCTTACTTGCTCTAAAAGGGTTGTCTTCACATTTACAGTGATAATATTGACTTACAGCTTCACTCTCGAATATCCAATTCACCCACATAATCGCATGATTGTGGAAACAAAAACAATCATCATTGCTTTGAATTTCGACTTGTTCGATCGAGTTATCTTGTGAAGTGGCTATTCGAATACATTGATTGGCATTCGATTTTAGCATCGTAGTGCAAAAACAGGATTGGCCAAATATTATCACTCTAGCTAAGAAATTAGAATCTCTTTCAATGTTTGTCAAAAAATCAGCATCCAGGTATTCTTTCGTTCCAATGTCAGATTTCTTCGTACCAATTGTGAACAGATTTTCCTCATGTCAAAATTTTAATGTAAAATTAGTCATTGTCAATTCTTGTGATTTTAGCAACAGCTCGAATATTCAAACGATAATCTTTTTAAATCACATTGACGACTTTGTTTAATTCCTTTTTCGATGTACAAGGTCGTTCAGGATGCAGGTACCTCGATAAGACATTCTAAAATTTGTGTGCGTGGTAAACAGTCATCTGCGTTGGATACGTTTAGCAAATTGTAAGTTTTTGTCGCATATTTTCTCAGTTTGAAACCAGCTTCACATAGACACGCTGTTAAAATTTCAAACTAAGCATTTTCCCGTGGAAGCAAAGATGCACAGACCATTTCGTACAAACGTCATAGTGAAACTGATAGGTTGGCACATTGAGTAATTACTCATTCGATAGACACGGCACCATCATATACATTAATGCATGGATTGTTCTTCACAAGGCTCGCTGATTGCCTATAACAAAATTAATCCGGTGTTTCTTAGCCACACCTCGTATATATGTATATAACGTCAATGCCGTCTTGCCACCAATGTATTTAAAGCGTCTTAGAATGCAAACGTGCACTATGCACAGCGTGCTTCAACTCCTGGAGCAAGTAGAAATCAATACCCAATCATAATTCGCACCTTACGGTTGCTAAGATTTTAAGTTTTGTCGGACATGTTGAGGGCTCATAACTTGACATCACATTGTTTATGTTTATATCATATCGCTCCTTTACTTAAACTGTGGGATCGTATATCAAGTGTTACTATCATTTGTGTTTCACATCGAAACGTTTCTTCGTTTCTTGATACGCCTTACACACACACACACACACACACACACACATATATATATATATATATATATATATATATATATATATATATATATATATATATATATATATATATATATATATATATATATATATATAATATATGGCATGAGCCTGCTCTCCACGAAATAAAGTTGTCAGTTTTTCGCATTTCACTTACAACGATAATCCTTTTTACCATTTCTAAGAATTTCATTGGCTTTCCATTTTCTTATGCTCTTTGTTCAGAAATAATTACTGTATTTGTCAACTTTTATTCCATGTAAGAACTGCATTCTTTTTTCATTCTTTCTTCCAGTCTACTCTACTGTTTCGTTTTCTGAGTTGTCACTTTCATTCGTTTCTCCTATTATACTTTCGACCGTTGTTAGTTGTGATTCAAGTCGGCAGAAGTCAGTAACATAAAAGCTAAGAGGAGCTGATAAGCGAAACTGGTGTTCCACACCAACTTGCACGGACATAAACATAATGGGACTTTAGTTATTATAGCAAAGGAATATTTACATCGTTTAGTTATAAAGAAAGGTAAATGTTTGAATTAAAAAAAATCAGGGGGAAGAAATAAGTAGCTTGTGAAATGCTAAGAGGATGGGATCAAGAGAATGCTTCCATTTTCTTCTATGAATATAATAAAAGATTATATTCACTGCTAAATTCTTGTGTTTATCATATCACATAAGATTCACCAGTCTGCAATTCTTGCCGTTAAAACTACAATCAGTATACTTTATCTTCACCTTATCTCAATATTTTCTTTCAGTTAAAAACGTACTCAGATGAAACTGCATATTTCCTTTTTTTTCTAAAATGAAATCAGTTAAGTTGAAATGAGATTATAAATATTCAACTTGTGTTTGCAGAAGCGACATTTCAGATTTTCCTGTGGGCAGGGGGAGATAAGATCTTCCACCGATATACCAGTTTCACATTTTTTCATTTTTTCGTAGTATATCGCTTAAAATATTAGATTCGAGTGATCTACTATATACAAGTTACGTGCTTGCGTGGACATCGCGTCCGCGGTCGTCCAGCCTATTCCATGAACAGGAATCGCCATACAATGCATTGTGCTAGACGTCTGCACGGGCCAGAATTTTAAGCCCGGGTCCGGCCCGGCCCGTGAAATTATAATGTGAGGCCTGAGCCGAGTCCGAAATATGTCTTAGCCTTTAGACCCGAGCCCGGTCCGGGCTTGTTGATAGCCAAATGAGGCCGAAATAAGCCCGAATTACAGCAACTTAATAATAACACAAAATTGTATTTTTATTTACAATGATCACAATAATCTAATTTTGCATTTTAAAAGCTTGCACAATTCACAGAGAATAACGAAATAAAGATTATCGTTTTCACTTACTAACTATATGAATTCTCTAAGTAAAATGGTCAATCATATTAATTCCGTCTCCCTTACCCTTCATGCATAATTGTGGGACGTTAAACTAAATATTTCATTTCATTTCGTTTTATAGATTCTCATGAAATAAAATATTTCATTTTATTCACTTCTGAGGTATGAGTGTGCGTTAGGATACCAGGTATCAAATCCTGGAGCCAAGAGCACACACGACACGCTCTTTGAGAGCAGTACCTACATCATCCTCCCGCTAGGGCTTTGGATCCGCCCCATGGGCACACCAACTACTCACTCTTTCATACGTATTGGGGTAGCACGTAGCCTTATCTCCCGGACCCAAGGGCACGGCTTAGTTGCCCATGTCGGAGGATAGCCGAAGCCTCACCTGCGCCGGTAAGGGCAGTTAAAATCTTTCTACCTCACTGAAGACGTGACGAGGTCACGTGTACTCTGCCGGATTCAATGGCACAAGTTAGTCGCAAATTTCGGAGGATACCCGAAGCCTCACCTCCGCCTGTAGGTTGTTATCCTGGTACGCATTGACAATTAATTAACTTTGCCAGCTTTTAGCACAATATATGCAAGAGTCATGCGTGTTTTCACACAGCTCCTCTCACCTATCTCCCTCTGAGGGTTAACCAGGGCACCACAAGGCATGTGAACTGCCACAACAAAGGGCGTCCGTCCCTATTTCTCAGCATGGACTTGGGACCGATCACGGCGGGGTTATCACTTAAAATATATTCAATTCTGAATCTCAGATGAGCAATTGCCTTCCCTGCTTTTCCGTGTTTTGCACAGCCTACTGAAACAAAATCCTATATAGGGTAGATCATTTCTCTTGATACACCTTTTAACTATAATGCTAATCGACAAATAAAGGCCTAAATCGTCTACGATGCAAATATTGGCAAGGGAACGTTATTTGACATAGTTTGTGATACCACAAGGTTAACAGTGTTACCAATCCAACATTAAGTTATATAGTTTTTCAAAAAACACTACATCAGGTTATATATCAAATATTCATGTTAAAGGGAATTTTATAATATTACACTCGTTTTTCCATGTTGCAAACCAAAGACGCTTCAGCATTACAAAAATCCTTTTTTCTTTTTCTTTTTTTTTTTTTTTTTTTTTGGCGCCTACAGTAGTAATAATGGAAATGGGAGAAACGGAGCAATGTGCAGCGAAATACTTTAGTATCTAAACCTATGGTCTTAATACTGCATAATGGATTTCGAATGAATTCGAATTAAGTTAAATGAATAAATGAAGTTAAATGAGATTGAAAATTTGATTCTTTTCCAAAAGTTTTTATTTCGAAAATTACTTAAATAAGTATCTTATCCAATTCCATATGTGGTTTTCAGTAGATGTGGAGTGCCATTTACAGCCACTTGATGCTTCAAACCATTCTGAATATATAGTGAATACTGTCAAGGTTTGCAAAACTGCCTAAAATTATAATGCCGAGAATTTATTCTATTTACATCTACCCAGAAACTATTTTTGTAATGACTTACAAGTAAAATAAACCAAACATTGTTCTAAAAGTTCTCCAGATTATCTTATATCATCTTTCCGTTTTCTCATATCTCCCAAATAGTCTGAGATATCAAATTGCTGTAAATGGCATTATGATGTTTATATCCTTTTCGAACCAAATAATACGTGATTCGATGTGACACTTATGCAAATACTTTTTCGAAATAAAATCCGTTGAAGAAAAGTCAAATTTTCAGTGCCTTGTAATTTTATTTCTACTTGTTTGAAATTCTTCTACGCCATATGATGGTCATAGTATTCTACAATAACGTACCTTGAATGTGCACTACTTTGTTTGTCTGGATTGTGTTATTACTTTAGCCCTGTTAACAAAGTTACAAGGGACAAAGTATTTAATACAAAGTATTTAATAAAGTGGTTAACCGTTTGTATAACCCTCCAAAATTTAGTGCTTTTTTTCTGTTTTTAGTGATTTTATAGCGTCCTTATTTTGCAACATTAAATAAAAATTGTGATATTGTGTCTTTTTTTTTTTTTTTTTTTTTTACATTTATAGATGTAAAATTTTGTAATAATCTGACGTAGTGTTATATGAAAAAATGCAAGTTCAAGTGGATTGTCAACAATATTAGCTTTGTGGTGACATAGAGTATGTCAAACTGTCTCCTACCGATATTTCCATGATACAAAATTTTAGTTTCTTTTGTCTATTACTTTAAGGTTACTAGGGGATATAAGATAAATGGTTCACCCTGTATACAGCGTGTTTCAAAACAACACCGATAACGTTTGGGAGATGACTTCTGACACCAATATAAGATAAAAAGTATAGACCAACGTGGGTGCAAATGCTTCCTTTCGGAGTTATAGGCTGCCGAAAACATGAACAAATTACCTTTAAAGGTCCATAGCTCCAAAACTATAGGACCCAAAGTATTCGGGCCAAGACTTCACTTAAGACTATTATGTCCCTACTCAAATACCCATGTTTCAGTATCCTGCGATACTTCCGCAACAATTTTTATAGAGCTAGTTGGTGAGTACTTCAAATTAAATGCCCATAGCCAAACTGTCTATAAAATTGTTGCGTGAGTATCCTAGGATTCTGAAACATGGACTTTTGGATAGAGAACCTAATAGATCCTAAGTGAAGTTTTGACCCGACTACGATGAATGTCATAGTTTTGAAGCTATGGACCATTAATATTCATTTTTTTTATGTTTTAAGTAGCCTATAACTCCGAAAGGAAGCATTTGTGCACCTATAGTTTTTGTCTTATCTTGGAGTCAGGAATCACCTCCCAAACGTTGTCAGTGTTGTTTTGAAACATCTTGTATCAGAGCTGTTATTTTTCTTTCTTTTTAGATTTTGGTTTTTTGTGTCACAAATGCTTAAACATATTCAAATTTGCAAAGCATTTTTCTGACGAGTATGCTCGAGGTTTTATTAAAGGAAGATCTTAGGGCTACGTATATCATTGTTGCCTTTAAAAAATCATTATTGCCATCCGTCAGTAATTGTTAGAATTTAGCATTAAAAAATTAGATGAAAATTGAGACGCTCTTTCAGAAATAGACTAATAGTTACACTATGGGGTTTGAATCCTTCACGCCGACACGAAACGAAGAATTGGAATCATACAGTCTGTTCATTTGCTAACTAATATCGTAGCCAAATGCTACTCGAATCCCGTTTCTTTCTCCAGTTTTTTAAAACTTCTGAACCAAACGCTAGTTTCCCTTCTCCACTTTCAATGGAAAGGTATAGGGATTAGCTGAAAGAACCAATCCTTGTGTAATATTGCCGTACTAGATGTGGTTGAGGTTGCACGGTTGAACACTTGGAAGTGAATTTTGAAACATAGTACCTTCTCTGAGCAGTGCTTTTTTTTTCATATTATTTTGATTAAATGGCGTAAAGTGGGAAATACAAGGACTGAAAACTTGACCCAAAAATACAGCATCATATAAGCCCATTAAGTTAGGAAAATAAAATTCGTTATAGGCTATGAACTAATAACAAACATGCGATACGTCTTTTCCTGGGTTCAAAAGAGAAAGGAAATGATCCAATATATTTCAATCAAAAAGTTTCCTGTACGCCTTATATATCTGGGGGACTACACAAAGTAGAGCCAAATCCAAACTATCACATAACTTAGTACGATGTGCTTATTCCGTAGTAACTACGAAAACTTGATTTAGGGGCTCTTCAAAAATTTTGTGGTCTCTGATCCTATATCCAATATATTTCATTCAATCAAAACTTTTCTTGTATGCCTTATATTTGGAGAACTTCGTATAATGTAGCCAAACTCAAACTATCACGTAACTCAGTTAGGGTAAACCATACAGTGATTGGCACTTTAAGGATTTTTTAAAATATAGATCTCTACAGCTTTTATGTTTTTAAATATATTCTCTTGATTTTTTCTCTGAATATACATTAATACATATTGATTACGGAGAACTTGTATTTTTAAAATATTTCAAAGGTAGAAAATGTTTATATAGCTTATAGTGAACACAAGTATAAAACTATAGTAATTGGCACTGAAAATACAGTAATTGGCACTTATTCCTATAGTGATTGGCACTGTTAGTAATCCGCAACTAAAATGGTTTTGATTTATAAAGGACAACATAGTTTTACATTATGTGCCGAAAATTAATACTATTAGGCTACACTTTGATAAATAATTACAAGAAATCACGTAAAATTATTTAAAACGTTCTACAAACAATAACACTTAAATTCAGTCAAAATGACCTTTTTTTTTTTTTTTTTTTTTTTGTAAGAACTCTGTCTTAATAAATCTTTGAATATGAAAGAAGGAAACGTGAAACAATGGTCACACTATCTGAATGATATTACTCACTATCACCTGGTATATCTATATCTTCTGTGTCATCATCCAGAACGTAGCATATATGGCACACAAAATCATCATGTTGCAGGTCTTCTGGAATATGAATCTTGTGATCCCTAGGAATGCAATATAAATGAAAACTATTCTCACACAAAGAACACGTTACGATGTTGTAAGTGTTTAACGGCTGTGCACATTTTTGACATGATTTGTTGGAATTCTTACTGACGGCACCGAACAAATTTCTCTTTACAGTTTGTTCCTGTTTTGAATTCTGAAGAGTAATGCTTCTGCTTCTGACACTACTGTCACCTATTTCTGGTTTCTCTCTGGCTGTACAATCTTTCGATTCATTTCTGGTTGTACAATCTTTATAATCTATTTTTGCTGGCATTTTCTTTCTCTTTTCTGCCTTGGATTCCTCTCTCTTCCTTTTCCGTTCAGCTTTTTCTTCTTCGATTTGCTTCTTTCGGGTTTCCTTCTCTCTTATCATTTCTCGGTATTTCTCTGAAGTGACAACGAACGGTAGGCGCTCTATATTGCGTTTCCCTTTGCGCTTAGGTGTCTCTGGCCAATGGAGATGATCAGCAAATGACGCATAATTTGAATTGCCAGTTTTCAACAATCTGCTTGAACCATTACTTATTTCAGCACTTTCTGAACACGACGCAGTGACTTCATTTTCAAATGTCTCTACATTTGCGTTCCCAGAAAATAATGGTGGTCTAACAACGTTGGAGTTATTTTCATCACCGGTATTTACCTTTGTTTCTTGTTCATATGTGGCGGCACCTGATGTTTCTTCTATTTCATTGACTGACGGGTCCTCTTCTAGAGAATGGTGGAGAACATTTGGATTAATTCCTTTCCATAATGAACCTGGGTTATTACTTGGTGTAGATGCTTTGAAATGTCTCCATAAACGATATAAGGCTGACATTTCCACACTACGATTCTTTTCCGAATTCTTCTCCACTTCAATGCTTTCCAATTTTTGCAACACATCTTCTCCTACAATGTCTGAGAACTGTTCAGCTGTTAAGACAACAGTTTCGTTTCTATCTCTAGAAGAATGTTCAGCAGAAGTTGGTGAGGGCGTAGATGTGTTCCCAATGCATTTACTATAGTCCACACTATTTGGGTCAAAGGGAAACAAGCCACAGGAGCGAAAGCCATTCTTAATAGTTGATGGAGAAATATAATTATCCACAACTTCTTCAAGAAGAGGAGCAAAATTCAGCTTATTCACCATTTCATCGGGATGATTATGCCTCCAATTCCGAACTACTTTTCTCCACCCCTCTTTTATTGGTCGAAATGCTGCAACATCCGCTGGTTGAAGTATTCGAGTTGCATTTGGATACAAAGCAATAAGTTCTATTTGTAGCTCACAGCATAGCTGACTCAACTGGTAAGTTAGGTGCGTCTTATGTCCATCAACAAAATAAATGATTGGAAATTTAACATTTTGTTGTTTCAGGTAAGGGTACAACACATCAGCAACGTATTCGTAGAATACCTCAGCTTTCATCCAACCGTTGTTACTATGTCCAACACCCCATCCCTTTGGAACAGACTTTGCCACATCTTTTGGAATACGGACATAAGGGTACACTATCATTGGTGGAGTTGTATCACCATTAGCGCTAAATGTAAACATTACTGTTATTGAATCTTTAGCATTATTCTGCTTAACTTCATACACATTTTTGGCACCCTTTTCAGCTAGAACAGTTCCTGTATTGGGAGATATTTGAAAATTGGTTTCGTCTCCATTGAAAACTCTTTTAGGATCATGCAATACTTGTAGCAGTCCCTTTGCTTCTAAATACGTATGAATGTTTTCAAACCAAGACCTGATATCACATTCGCTAACACACGAGCTTGCACTAGTTACAGATTCGCAGGTTCTTTCACTGATACAAGGGTTTCTCTTCAGAAATGCTTTGTACCATCCATCACCGGGACGATTATCTTTGAAAGGATTAGGACGCGGATTTTGGGTCAAGAACTGTTCCACACTTATTAGAATATCATCTTTCTTCCTAGGAAATCCCTTTTTTGCACTCGCAATTATCCATTTCACTAATATAGGTTCTTCTTCTTGCAAAATTGGAGTTGGACCAAAGTCACCTCTGCAACTAGGATTTTTAAAGCGGAATTGCAGTGTAGATCTTGGTACACCGTACATTCTTGAGGCTGTTTTGATTCCCATGCCTTCTGAAACTGCTTGGAGAGCATCTTCAAGCCTTTGCTTATCATATTTAAGGGTTCCAACTCTTGGCATATTACAATATTGGCCTAGGTCTCTAACCAGCAGGAACTACTCCCGTAAAAGATATAAAAAAAACATTACCATAACGTGCCGCCATAAATATAAATTGAATCGATGAGTTTGAAGACCAGTCATCTCCACGTTTTGACAAAATTGAGATTATTGCACTTTCCAGCTCATCTGATGTGGGCACACTATTTAGGCCGAAAACAAGTCATCTCTTCCCACTGGGTATAGAAAATATTGAGCATTGAAATCTCCACTTAGTTTGAAAACATGCCATATCCTGGAGAGACGTGTTTCGATGGGGATGGCAGGTTTTCGAACTCAATGATTCAATTGAAAAAGTAACAAAAACGGACAATTTATCAGGGACGGCCTTAGGTGATGCAGGGCCTAATTGGGAACATTTTTCGGGGCCCCAGGTTTACAACTAACTTGCACCAAGATCTGTGGAACCTCTCTCTCTCTTTTTATATATATATATATATATATATATATATATATATATATATATATATATATTGTGGAAGTACTCGATTTTCGAGGATAATAAGTTGTATATTTTGATTTTATTTTTATGTTTATGTCGCGGAATTGTTAATAAGGTTATGGGAATTTAATGTTGTAAATGTGAAGTAAATGCAAGCTGCACAGTCTGGTTAACGTTTGTGTCAGCAATTTATTGTAAACACTTGTGTATAAGAATGTCATCGTTATGAGTCTGGCAATGTAGGAAGGAAATGTTGACAATGTGTCTTTCCTCACATTAGCCAGATTCTAGAAATTGTATAAACTGAATCTGTAGGATTTTATGAATTTCATGAGATTACGGATGTACGGAGAATTGCTTAGAACCGGGAAATCAGAGCGTGTCGAGGATTGCAATTTTGAGTTTTGACACATGGAAGGAATTTGTCTCTCCATGTGAAAACGGTGTTACACGTGCCACAGCAGACGAAAAAGCAGACGATGGGAGTTGGACCCCGCCAAACAAAACCGGAGGACGAGAAGGTTTTGGGAGCAGTTCTGAGGAGTTCTGAGAAGTTCTTGGATGAGTGCTTGGAGAGTTGGCCGAGTTACTACAGCGAATAATTCTTAGAAGTTCATGATCAATTTACTGTGATCATTCTTGTATTCGATTTTGGAGAATCGAGTTTCATTTGAATATCAGCCAGATGATGAGAGAAGACAGTACGTTGTACTTCAACATAGTCTAACGACGCAGAACTTAGGCAGAGATTTGCATTGAGAGGAGCCATTCCTCAATGCCCAGTTTCGTCGTCCACCAACAAGGAGTTTCAACTTAAGGAGCAGAGTTCAACACCAGAACGACGAGGGAATACACCAGTTTAATCCAGGTATGTGTGGCACCGAGTCAGAATTCAAAGCTCAATACTTGATCGTTCTGTACCTGTCTGGCAAATGAATCCGAATATCCGTTATAGCTAACATTCATAGATCTTATAGTTCATTCAAAAGATTATCGTAATACAGTGTTTTATTTTAAATGAAGTGGACGTATCTTTATTTATCTAATCCCCAAATGAAAACCTCTTGCAAATCAATTTTATAGTTTGTCCCACTCATTTTAGATGGTGAGTGGTAGGCGCCTAGTAGCACTCAATTTGCATCCCCAATTAGGCACTGAGTGGCTAGGTTGTCATGGTGGAGTATGCTTAGGGTTCGATGCCTAGCGGAGGTTATTTGTAAAAAAAAAAAGAAATTAGTAAATTTAATTCCCTCCCATCCGTCCCATAGTGGAGATGCTGTGAGGCTTAGGCCATTTTGTAGCGTTCCCAGTAGACATACTAAGTCCCTAACTTCATGGCGGAGATGATCTGGGTCTTTCTCAGTTTAAGCATTCGTAATTTAAACCCTCCCTACCCACCCATTCATGGTAAAGTTTGTTAAATTAGTAACTTATATTTGTGAACGAAAACCCACCCTTCCCACCCTCTCGACGATGAAGTATAATTTTAAGTATTGTTATCGTATTTTCTCGAATTAGGTTAAGGTATTAAGTTAAGATGTGTAATTGATATAGTGAATTTAAGGTTTTGCAATAGAGAAAGGTTATCCGATTCCTCCGACAAGTTCATTAAGTAGCTCGAATATACGTATTATAATAATAAATAAGTTTAAATAAGTTATAAGTAAATGAGTAACGAAAGTATTCGTACAAGAGCACAAAAAGCGGCAAAAGGAGTGCAGGTCGGTAGCTTGTTTAATATTGCAAGTTCAAGTAAGAAAAAGCAAGAAAGTCCGAAACCAAATTTGAAATTAGGACCCGTCGAGAATTTTCCGTCCAGTCCTGTAACAAAATCGTATACGGAAGAGTTTACATCAATCTTTCCATTTGAAAGTACCGTAATTAGTAATAAGCAGTCGAGTAGTACAAAAGAAGATAAAATGGCGACAGGAGTAACATTTTATTCCGATATAAACAAACTTCCCAAGTTTGACTTGAAGACAGATAGCGATATAATAGGTTTCTTTGATGAGTTTGACGACGCGTGTCAAATGGCAGGCGTGAGTGAGGAAAAGAGAAAAGAGCTATTACCTAGTGTATTCAAAGGTAATGGTAGACAGTGGATGAAGGTATTTTTAAAGAGAAGGAATGTTAGTGAAACCAGTTATAAGCAACTACAGAAAAGCATAATCGAAGAGTTCACACGTACTAATGTGACATTAGATATAGAGGATCGTATAAGAGAAAGGTTGCATCTCGAGGATGAGCCTATAATAAATTATGTGTATGATATGCTTGTGTTGTGCGAAAGATTAGACGCAAACATGAATGACAAAAAGAAAATAGGAATAATTTTAGGTGGTCTTCAACCGTATTTCATGGAACGTGTAGGTACAAATTCATATTCGACAATTGATAAATTTGTAGAGGATCTTCAAAAAGTAGAGAAGAATAAGTGCAAAGTAGAGAAGCGCGTTAAACGGGAAAACGGAAAGGTTACTGTTAAAGACCTATTAAAGAAGATGAGAGAGCAAGTAGAAGAGGAAGATAGCGATGTAGAAATTGATAAGTTGTTGTTAAAGAAAGAGATTAGAAGTAAGGAAGACGTGAAAGTTAAGCAGGAACCAACGAGTATTACTCAATTAAGTGAGCTAGAAAAGAAAATAGAGAATTTACAGTTGACATTAGCTGCGAGTTTTCAAGACCGAAATAGTAGAGAAGATAAAAATGGTGGTGATTTGAAGCAATACAGGAACAATAGAAATAATTTTAGAGGAAATAAAAGTTTTCGGAATGGAGGACGAAATTTTTACAAGAATAATGGAAATAGGAATGGGAATAGGAATAGTAATAATAATTATATTAGGAATAGAGGTTCTAACGGATATAATAATGGAAGAGGATTTCGAAATAATTGGCGTAATAATAGAGGCGGAAGGAAGACAAGTTTTTGGCAACAGAGAGGAAATAGTTGTTGTGCGAATGGGGTTAATAGGCCAACATGGTGCCAAAATCATAGCCAAATAAATAGTCCCGTACAGTATGTTCCGGTAGTACCGAACCAGATAAATGGTACAACTTATTACCAGGCTACAACTTCAAATAATTTAAACTAGGTCAAACTGTAAATGACAGAGGCACATTTACAGGTAGTAAATTAAAAGTTAGAGAAATAGTAGCCTCTACGTTAACTGATAATAATATGCTCTATGTTCCGATAGAAGTAGATGGTAGAAATCATAAGGCTTTAATTGATACAGGATCGCAGATATCCATTGTAAACGAAAAGCTGGTCCCACCTAGTGCGAAAGTAATCCCTAGACCAACGAGGATTCGTGGAATAACACAGAATGTGTTAGTAGTGAACAAGATCGCTGTGATTAGATTTAAAATGGCCGGACAGACATTTCATTTGGAATTTCGCGTAGTAAAGGATTTTCCGTATCAAGTTTTGATCGGGAATGATTTTCTACAGAGTCAAAATTGCCAAATAAATTACGGTCAGAATAAATTGACATTGCAGAGATTTGGAAAGCCAAGATTAAGGAAAAGGGAAGAACAGGAATCTGTAACTGTGTCTGATAATGCGGCGTTAGGAATAAAACATTGTATTCGACCAAGATGGGTATTAGGTCATAAGGTACGGTTGTTACCTAGGTCTAAGACTACGGTAGAAGTGAATTTGGTTAGTTCCTGGAATAACAGGGAATATTTGTTGGAACCAGATAGGAAGATAGAAGCCCAATACAATGTGTTGATTCCGCGTGCACTTTTATCGGCTGAAAATAACAAGATAGAGATTATTAATCCATCTAATAGAGCAATTTTATTGAGACCGAATATAACATTAGGAAAAGCTGAAGAATGTGTGGATGAAGAACAATTGAAGAATGAAGGATTATCAACCGAAGATATTGATAGCATTTTAAGATCTCGTAGAAATTTTGATAAATCTAGATTGAAATTCGGGAATGAAACGAAACCGGAAATTAGGGATAGAATTGAGAGTTTGTGCTACGATTTTGCGGATGTTTTTGCGTGGCAGGATGACGAATTAGGCCAAGTAAAACATTTTGAGCATCACATTGAGTTAGAAACAAAGGTACCATTTAGACGTCACCAATATCCGATTCCCATAGCGTTAAGAGATAAGGTTAAGGAACAAGTTAACATTTTGTTGAGACAAGGAATAATTGAAGAAAGTTCAAGTGCTTACAACTCTCCGATGTTGTTTATACAGAAACCGTCAGGGGGTATTCGTGCAGTTTTGGACTGCCGATTTTTGAACAAATGCGTTAAGCTGCATAGCATTGCGCTGCCCCCGATCCATCAAATTTTAACGTGTATGGGAGGACACAAATATTTTAGTATTTTGGACGTAAAATCGGCTTATCATCAAGTGCCTATTTCTGAGGAGTCACGGGAGTATACTTCATTCAATATACCAGGCGTAGGAGCTTATCAGTATCGTGTTCTTCCTATGGGTTACTTACAATCGCCCGCCATATATACCAAGATAATGGCAATGACCCTGGCAAATGTAAATCCAGAGTCAGTTTCCTATTATATGGATGACGTATTTCTATATACGAATAATCAGGAGAAAATGGTAGATGTACTTCAGTCTGTTTTCAAAAGATTGAGACATTATGGACTCAAACTATCTGTTGAAAAATGTCAATTCATAGAAAGGAAAATTATGGCTCTGGGACATATTGTAAGTGATGCGGGATACGAGGTTAGCCCGAAGATAATCCAGGCGATAAAAGCATGTAAGGCCCCGAATAATGTAAAGCAGTTAAAATCTTTTCTTGGTTTAACTAATTATGTTCGAAAATTCTGTAAGGACTATGCCAAAATCACATCAGCGTTTCAATCTATTTTGAAAAAGGGTCATAAGTTCGAATGGAATGAATCATACCAGCAGGCGTTCGATCAATTAAAATCTGCACTAATGAATGCACCATTACTAGCTCCATTTAGGGAAGACTTAGACACGAGAGTGTACACAGATGCATCGACTAGTTCGATTGGTGGAGTATTAATGCAAAAACAGGCTAATGGTGAATGGACACCAGTAGCGTATTACAGTCGCGTGTTACGTCCACAAGAGAAGACCAGACACATAGTGGAATTGGAGATATTAGCAGTAATAAGTTCTTTAAGAGCATTTAATTATTATTTGTTCAATAAAGAATTTGAGCTGTACACCGATTGTAAGGCATTGAAGTATTTGCAAACGTCACCTAAATTAGCTCCGAAATTAGTAAGATGGAGTTAGGACTTAGCCCAATATAAGTACACACCGGTGCATTGTCCTGGAGAAAAGAATCCTAGTGATATTTTGTCCAGGAACACAGACATTGAACCAACGGTAGATGATGTTGAGTTGGAAACGTTGAAGGTGAATTCCGAAGATCTCCAAGTTAATTTGACTTTTGATAATGATATTGACGTTGGCGACTTACAGAGAAAAGACTCATTTTTCGGACCGATCATGCATGCAATAGAACACCCAGAGGATGCTGATGTAAAAGCTGAGAAGCAGGCCCGATGGTATACAGTAAAGGACGATAGGCTTTATAGAACACAAAGAATGGCAGGTGGTACAAAATTATTATTATGTATTCCTTATGCGTTAAGAGAACAAGTATTCAAGAATCTACATTGTTCAGTATACGGTGGCGGACATTTTTCGTACACGAAATGCTATAGACGTGCTTTAAAATTAATATACTTTCCAAACATGAAGAAATTCTTCATGGAGAAGATAGGAGAATGCATAAGTTGCCAGATACAAAAAAGGAAGACAGGAAGAGTACCATTTCATGCGCAGACGTACCCCTCTTATGCTCCATTTCAGTCAGTTGTGATGGATGAGGTTGGACCTTTTAAATTGTCTCGTAACAATAGAAATAAGTACATTCTAGTGTTTGTTGATAATGCAACTAGATTTGTTATCGCTAGAGCGGTACCCGCAGTAACGGCAGATATCGTTGCGCAGGTAATTTTCGAAGATCTGATTACGAAACATGGAGTTCCATCTCAGCTCCATCTGGACAGGCTATCATCTCATCGTAGCCGAATAGTGGAGGAAATGGCTGAGAAATTTGGTATGCAATTGCATTTTGCGAATACTAGCGCCCATTATTCTATAGGAAGTGCGGAAAGGGCCATTGGCTCATTGCAACAAGTAATGAAGCATTACATTGACAAGGATTTTTCAAACTGGGACGAGATCTTGCCAAGTTTGATATTTACTATTAATACGCAAGTGCATGATGGTACTGGTTTTTCACCATACTATCTTTTGCATGGAGTCGAACCAAGAACGTTTCTTGAGCAGGACCTAGACATTCCTTGCGAATACGTCGACAATGAGGTGAGGCTTCAGAGCATAAAAGAGGCACGCCAGCTAGCGTACAAAAATTTGCAGAGAAGATTTAGATCTCAGAAGAAGCAAATAGAGAAAAAGTTTGATCAACCGAGTTTTGAAATTGGTCAGAAGGTATTAATAAGGGAAATGCCGAGAGCAGGTTTGCCCGCATGTTTTGGTAACCGTTACAATACTAAAGGGGTAATAGTGGACAAAATAAACAATAATTCATACAAGGTACAGTATGAAACGAAAAATGGTGAAAAGAAGAGTGATACTATAGACTTAAGACGTTTAAAATTATTTGTAGAAAGTAAAAATGGTGAAAGGTATAGTGAGACAGAGCAAACATCAGATGGTGATGAATAAAATTTCGATTTGGTGAAAAAAAAAAGAGTTTAATATAGGGTCTAATGTAACTATGGTACAAATTGGGTCTACCGATGAAGTGTCAGAAAGGGGGCACTTTCTCAACCAAACCCTAATCCCGAGATTGGAGGAAATGCTAATCTTCATCAGGAAATTTCCCGAATCGATAGACACTTTTTGAATTATAGTTACTAGAATTGTGAATAAATAATAAATGTATGGAATGTAAAATTAAAAGTATTGATTAAAATCAGTTGATACCTAGAAAATAAAATAAAGATAAAATACATAGGAATAAATAAATTGTTGATAGTAGGCTAAAATACTAATAAATAGATAAATATTCAGTAACAGGAAATTAATATTAGGTTTTACTAATTCCAGAATTTTATTCAAGATTAAAAAGGAAACATTAGAATATGGACACAACAATGTGGGTGATCTATATAAAATTGATAATTATGGTTCATGTTGCGAAGTCAGATGATCATCATCAAATAACTATGAAGGACGTAGGGATAGCCCTAACACAAGATTCATTGGCAGTTCATGCATCAAATATGGTATATACAACAATTCGATTACATGTTAACTTTCACGAAGCTGTGCCAATGCACGAAGTGTGTAGTGAATCATATGATATTCTGGATGAATACGTAGAAAGGGAAAGACAATTTAGACGTAATATAATAAATTCAATACCATGTCAGTTCGTATTCATAAATGGTAGTTCTAAATGTATGGAATCAGCAAGGACTAAACGTTCAATTTGGTCTATGTTATTAGGATTTGGGTCTATAGGATTGTCAACCTATAACCTAATACACACACAACAGTTGTCGACCTCAATTCAAAAATTGTCCGAACACGAAAATGTATTGGCTGAGGAGATTCATAAATTAAAATTATCGCATAATGAAGAAATTTCAATAATGCATGGTGTGGTAGTTAAGGTACATCATGTTCTTCAGAATGTAAGGAGTAAACTGCAAGAGATGTATTGCTACTTGCAGCAAGCTCAAAGGAAAATTTTGACTAATCTATTTTCTCATTTAGCTAGAGAAAGAGTGACTAAAATATTCAACGACATACTTAGCAACCAATTATCTTATCATATTTTGTCAAATTTAGATGTGAATAAATTTATAAATAGTCATGATATTTTGAAGTATTCAATTTATCGTTCTGATATAGGAATGTTTTATCGAGTATCGTCGATTTATTTAATGAAATATGACTATAATGTAAACAACATCGACTTATTATTAAAAACGCCAATTGTTTACGAAAATACAGTTTCGAAGATGTTTAATGTAATTTCTATGGGTTATCTGACTAACAACTTTAGAACGTACTATAAGTTACCGGAAGTGGTATACTTAGCCAATGGAATATATCACACACTCGATCGATCGAAATGTGAATTCAAGAGTTTCTTGTATTTTTGCGAGCAGATATCATTGGATGATGCTGCTAAATGCTTGAATAATATTGTGTTCAATGGGTCGTTAAGTGGTTGCGAACAACAAACAGAGAAATACCTAGGCAAGGTAGTGTATAGATATACTCATGCTGGAGTATTATACTCGTCATTGGTAAAAGGATATGTCACTAAGCTAGGTAAACATCATGAAGTAACATCGACGAAGGTGGATTATGGGAACAATTGCTCGTATTTTGTTGAATACGATTCATTTGATAACCTAATTTTTGGAGAATTGGCGATTCCAACTAGAAAAGTAATAAGTGTAAACAATAAGCATTTAAGTTTGATAGGGAATTGGACGCTAAAGCAACTAAATTTTAGTATACACCATGAGGAACTCAACAATCTAGCTGAAAATTTATTAAAACTGAAAGTGGATACCACTGTACCACTACTAATAATTAGGACGAATTACATAATGTACGTAATAGCAGGAATTATAATTGTATTAATTATTTCAGTCATAGCATTAATAACGTTGTATTGCAGACTGTATAAATCGATAAGAAAATATAAAGTAGAAAATAGTGAACCATAATAATCATAATAATAATAATAATAATAACAATAATAATAATAATAATATTATTTAGGACCATATTGTATAAAAATTGTTTGTATTTCGTGAACTATTGTGAGAAAAGTCTAGAAAAGGTTGTAAACCAGTTCGTAAACATTGGAATTAATTATTGGTAATTTTGAAAATTTGAAAAAAAAAAAACTAGGAAATTGACTGTAAACAAACATGGAGATATGTCAAAGTGTATTAAGTTCATGCATTCCATACTCACCAAACAGCCATCACCAATAGTAAACACCATCACCATATGAAGGTATAAAGTTATGTAAACAAAGTCTATAGTCTATGATAGTCCATACTAGTTATTCTACCCAAACCGGATAGGTTGTATTGTAATACGGTGTACCAAACGATGTCCCATTTCCGTATAAAGTGTGAATAAAATGAAGAAAATTGTGAAATAAGGATAGAAATAGATGAGAAATAGGTTACCTAGATGAATCTAGGATAATGACATCAATTATCAATAGATAAAGTCGAAAAACATTCAAACATTCAAGAAGGGATAAGGAAAATAAATGTAGAAAGTAATAATATTAGTAACAACAACTCTAAAAATAGTTAATAATAGATCTAATAGACGAACTAGTAATAGGTTACTATTATAGTAATAGTAGATAGTATATATGTATAAATATTACAAGTAGTTTTAGAGAATAGTGAATAATGAATTTTATATTGTAAGAAATGGTGAATTAAAAGGTAAAAAGAAGAAAATAAGCATAGATAAAGCTAGAAATAATTCACAAATAGTGTTAAAGAATGTTTAGTGTATGTAGTAATAACGTATTTATTCATTATTTTTAAAGTCCGAAAGTTTTTGTAAGTTTTAGAAAAGAAGAGAAAAGAAAATAATGTATTTTATTAGAATTAGTAATAATCAATCAATATTGATTGAAAAGAATCATTAAAAGCATTAATTTTATTGTGGAACGTAATTGGTAAACGATATGAGCAAGTCTCACATGTTATTTTGTATGGGTTTGCGTTAAACAACAGTAATACTCTGAGCAGCTGGAGGAGAGAATGAGAAATGAGACCTGTGCGAGAGAGTAACTCCGCGCGAGGCTACGCTAATCTCCACTCCAGGCCCCGAGCACATGGTAATTACGAAAGCTTCCGAGTGATCCCGAGTGGACTCGAAGTCGACAAGAACCAGAGGCACTCTATCCAGCCCCGCTGAAGCTTCCGTAGCTTCAATTTCCATCCTAGTCCGAGCGTAAAATCATATAATATACTTTTAGAAATTCAAGGAAAATTAGTATTTAATAAAATTATTCATATGTAACCACGGAAATGATTAAAATAAGGTTTAAACTACATATATACGTACGAAATAAGTAATAAGAGCTTAAATATAGAGAGATATAGCGAGTATAATTTAATGCTATATTTATGATAGAAAAGAGTAAAAACATGAGTTTTTAAGTGTGAAATATAGTCTCCGAGTTATGGTTTGACAGACTTCACACAGAGCTAAAGTTTCAATGGTCATGCACAAAGATTACTAGGAAAGTAACAAGGGTGTTTGACACAGAAAGAACAAAATAAGACTGCTTCAAAAATACGCGATTTTAGAACGCAACAAGTGAAGGCAGACACAAGATAGATGTTTTTATTATTTAATTAACTATAATAAATGTACTTTTCTACGAATTTTAAGTAGGCCTATCCCGACTTTATCTATTTCTCGTCTATTTCAGATAATATGCAAAAGCGAAGGAAATGGACATCAATACAATATTATTATTAATATCAGCGTTAGTTTTAGGAAGTGTATTAGTAGTAATAGTAATTATAACATGTTATATTTTGTTAAAATTAAATAGGATAGAGAGAAAATACGAAAATAGTGTAAGAAATAGTAGAAATAATGTAAGACCAAGCATAGATGTAGAAGTAAATGGTAGAGATGAGTCTGAGACTTACGCAGTTTCCCACGTATCACCAATTTATGCCACTATTTTTAATAAGAGCAAATCTACACTAAAAACTATTCCACAAAGCACTGAAATCACTATTTTTAAAAATTTGCCAGATGGTAGTATAGTAGATTTTAGTAAGAGCACTGAAACTGAACGGAAACACACACAATTACACCACAACACCACAGAAGATGAGAAAGACACTAATACATCAATGGGACACTGTAAATTCACGAAAGCCGACGTTTTCAACGATGATTCCGACAAACACGGGAAAACTGAGTGCCCGAAAAAGATGAAAAGTGAATTCTTTTGTCCGTGTGACATAGTGGTTTTGTAAAATAAAGTGTTTTAAAACTAATAATGTAATAAGTGCGACGAAATATTAACACTCGATGTTATCCAGTCAACGGTGACGCGTGAATAGAAGGCAGGAAGTTGAATTAACCTTGACAAAGCTTGATTGAAAAACTGATGAGCTTGCAGTAACTATGCTGGAGGTACATTCAGGATTTCCAATGCCCTGCGTTAGGATTTTCTTTCTGTTCAGATTAAAATCTCAGTGAATAAAATTTTCATGAAAATAAAACATTAATATGTTCAAGTTTTACAGTGCGATTGTGAATATGTTAATTAACTATGTTTTAAAAAGTTTTTGTTTTAGATTTCCATTCATAGAGAGGTGGAAATAAATGAAGTTAAAACATTACTGATACGGCCAATAAATTTATTGGTTGGCACGTATGGACAGTCAGAGTAATGGAAGTTTTTGGTAATACGACACTGTAAAAGCGTTGTCGCTAAGAGGAGATAACTCAAGAGTACTTGCAAACTAATATATATGTATTCATGCACAATCACTCTTGACAAAACGTGATGTGCAAGTAGTTCAGCAAAAACTCGCTAGATGTCGCGAGGATATACTTTGCTACATTGCATTTCAAATTTTGTATTTTATAATTTTAGGAAGTAAGAGAAAAATTAAAAATTCAAAGATATATATATTATGAATACATGTTAGGTGAAGGAATATCGATTACTATTTATATAATTTATTTTGCATAATAATACATATTTTATGTCATTTCAAGTTTATATTTATCTTTACTATGGTGTTAGTATATATCATGTACAGGGTGTTTATAGAAAATCGCCCTCTTACGATGTCGAATTTGGTTTGCGGAGCAACCAATTTTTAAGGGGGGACATGTGGAAGTACTCGATTTTCGAGGATAATAAGTTGTATATTTTGATTTTATTTTTATGTTTATGTCGCGGAATTGTTAATAAGGTTATGGGAATTTAATGTTGTAAATGTGAAGTAAATGCAAGCTGCACAGTCTGGTTAACGTTTGTGTCAGCAATTTATTGTAAACACTTGTGTATAAGAATGTCATCGTTATGAGTCTGGCAATGTAGGAAGGAAATGTTGACAATGTGTCTTTCCTCACATTAGCCAGATTCTAGAAATTGTATAAACTGAATCTGTAGGATTTTATGAATTTCATGAGATTACGGATGTACGGAGAATTGCTTAGAACCGGGAAATCAGAGCGTGTCGAGGATTGCAATTTTGAGTTTTGACACATGGAAGGAATTTGTCTCTCCATGTGAAAACGGTGTTACACGTGCCACAGCAGACGAAAAAGCAGACGATGGGAGTTGGACCCCGCCAAACAAAACCGGAGGACGAGAAGGTTTTGGGAGCAGTTCTGAGGAGTTCTGAGAAGTTCTTGGATGAGTGCTTGGAGAGTTGGCCGAGTTACTACAGCGAATAATTCTTAGAAGTTCATGATCAATTTACTGTGATCATTCTTGTATTCGATTTTGGAGAATCGAGTTTCATTTGAATATCAGCCAGATGATGAGAGAAGACAGTACGTTGTACTTCAACATAGTCTAACGACGCAGAACTTAGGCAGAGATTTGCATTGAGAGGAGCCATTCCTCAATGCCCAGTTTCGTCGTCCACCAACAAGGAGTTTCAACTTAAGGAGCAGAGTTCAACACCAGAACGACGAGGGAATACACCAGTTTAATCCAGGTATGTGTGGCACCGAGTCAGAATTCAAAGCTCAATACTTGATCGTTCTGTACCTGTCTGGCAAATGAATCCGAATATCCGTTATAGCTAACATTCATAGATCTTATAGTTCATTCAAAAGATTATCGTAATACAGTGTTTTATTTTAAATGAAGTGGACGTATCTTTATTTATCTAATCCCCAAATGAAAACCTCTTGCAAATCAATTTTATAGTTTGTCCCACTCATTTTAGATGGTGAGTGGTAGGCGCCTAGTAGCACTCAATTTGCATCCCCAATTAGGCACTGAGTGGCTAGGTTGTCAATATATATATATATATATATATATATATATATCTATATACGGTCTCCCTGCTGGTCTAATGGTTATACAGATTACAATGTTTTTCCATCTGTAAAATGTTCTGTTGAAAACGCTCACCCTGTTCATTGCTTGGAAATGCAGACAGTGGATGAATTTTAAATTACATATTTCACGCTTGTGTCTCGCAATTTTTCAAGAAGGTTCTGTACCAGTATTCCATAGTTTTCTTCTCTTACAAGTATACTTATCGATGTCGAAACCTAGTTTCTTGACCAAACTTGGCAGAGAAGTGTTGAATATCAAGAAACAAAGGTAAGCAAAATTTAAAGTGCTTCCGGCCATAAAGACGGCCGCGGTGGTCGAAATTGATCAGAATAAGCTATAACGTATTTCAAGTTGGAAAATGTCATTTTAGTTGTAAAACGGGTAAGAGAATGAAAAAAAAAGAAAACTCATTAACCGGCACCGGAAGGAAGTAGACATCTATTTGAGGGTATGCTTATTTTGGCAGCCATCTTAAAGTCAGCCATCTTGTATCTGGCTCTACTTTTTTAAATAGGAATGGAGTCATGTAATGTGTCAAATTGCGCTAGAATTTTACGAGAAATACAATGGTGAAGGCTGTTTCCATAAGTTTATATTTGTAAGACATAATGAAATGTACATTGATATGAATTCGTTGGTTCAAAGATTTCTTAATAGCAGTATCTTTTTGAAAAGAATTCAAGTCAGGAAAATCTAATGTACGCTACTGAGAACATCGTAGGTAGCTACTTACGAAAGGTATAATCAGCTTGAAATCGTTATCGACTGCAGACAAAGTGAGATGAGACGATCACAAACCTTAAGGAACTGATGGAAGATGGATGACATATTTTCCATTGGATTGTTCGAGTTAGAATTCAAACCTTCATAAGCAGCCACCTATTAATACGCACTAGTATACATTCGGTTTTCCTTACTTATTTTTTTTTAAAAAATATAATACATCCACGGGATTTTTCGCAGGATAAGGCAAAGTTTGTCCTCTGGTTTTGTCTTTTTAATATAACTATAATAAGAGAAAAGATATGCAAAGAAGTCGTACTGAGGCTGATTTATTTGATATCATCTCAGTATTCGCGTAGCATGACATGGCATAATCGGTAAGAACGCCCAGGAACTTTTACTTAATGGGGGTGTTCAAAAGAAAAGAGGGTATGCACCCAGAATAATGATATACATTTTTACACACACTCAAAGAAAACAATATTTTTACGCCCAGGGATGTGTGTAAGAAAATTTGGAGGAGTTTCAGGCAAGGGCGCCAATTTCTCTGTAACTTTAAGAGGCCAAATTCAGATGTGTGTTTGGTTGCATACTAGGGTCTAAGAAGGCATATGAGAATTTTAAGACAAATTGAATTCAAATTATGCCAAATATTGTATATTCATAAAAAATACACATAACGATACATATAACAACAAAAAATACGTATAAAATGTATATTCATAAAAATACAGGGGGCCCACATGAGCTTTGGGGCGGCCCGGCCCCCAGGATTGGCGCCCTTAGTGTTAGAGAAATTCAGAGTATTCCCTAGACATAATATATATTTTTACAACAAAAGCTGTAAACGTAAAAAAGTAAACTGCTGCAGCATAAAATTCACAAAATATTTGCTTATGGCCTGAAACTTAATGCGAACTATTCATTTACTTGTTAGGGAGAGGCCATACCCTCCTTGTGAAGTCCATGAATGTACCTGCATTGCAATATGTTGTTGTGTGTACTTGACAACCGAGAGTAGCACAGCCATCTTAACGATACCATAGCCACTTAGCCGGGGGTCCCACGAGCGGAATGGCATGTATTAATTACATGTATTAGGAACAAAATTTAGTCATATGGACCACAACACACTTGTTTGCTCTGAGGCCTAATATTATGTTAAAATGGCACTGGAGAGCAGATTAGACTGGACAGTAGAGTAGACGGCACTAGCGCGGGGATCGATTGGGAGCAATCGGTCCAATCGGCTTAAGGCCGGCCCTGAGTGTTATGCATCAATAAGAGAAAGCGACACTTCTTAGAATTTCTGTTTTATGCTGCACTCTATTTGGGAAGTCATGGAAATAAAAATCACTACCAATTCTTAGCAGCCCAGTGTTTGCCAAGGAATAGTTTTAAAAACTAAGCACCAGCTTACTTATATGCGATTCACTTTTAAAACTTTAGACTTTATTATCTCATAATGAGTTTCTGGCACTTGGTCTAGTGGTGTATAACATTAACATTAATATGTCATGACCTTTGATTCAATCGATCGAAACTAAGAGCTCAAGTGAACAACTTTTTCAATTTAATTATTTTTGAATTACAGTGATTGGCACCACAATATATAGTAATTGGCAGGGGTGCCATTAACTAGAAAGAGTTAACGTAGAAACACGAGAATTTAGAACATTTGTATTTTCCCTAATTGAAAGCTTTTAAAAGCCTTATATCATAATCATATACAAAATGTTAATTTGATAGTTATTGGCAGGGGTATGCCAATTACTATCTAGGCACATATTTCTTCATACAGTGATTGGCACCCCCATATTTTTACCAATAGAGAGATGAATTACAAGGTTGCTTGAAGGGAAAAAACATTTCGATAGTTCCTGACCAGCAATACCAATAAACCAAAAAGTAACAAACATTTAGTAAGTCGGAACAATGGTAGATATTCTTTAAACATCCTTAACAAATTCTTAAGAAATAAGACCATATTTAGTTTTAGGGAAATATACCCACCTATTTCATAAACCACTTCACTCTAATAGTAAAATAGCGGGAAAGCAACTTCACAGAATATAGAAGCAAAGACTAATGCTGCCATCTGTTAGTGAATGTATTCAAAAAAAATTTGTTTTCTTATTATTTGAATATTAACTGGAAAAGTGCCAATTACTATATGGGTGCTAATCACTGTATGGTTTACCCTACTTATTCCGTAGTAAATATGAAAACTCGATTTAGGTACGGTACCGTTCAAAGGTTTTGTGGTCTCTGATCCAGAAACTAATTATTGGTCAAGATCGCAATCTTTTGATCCATTTTTTTTTTATCATTCCTTAAATTTTTGTCTACAATTCCTTTCAATACTTTCAAATCGACGTTGTTTATGATCGCGTCACGGGAAAACGGCTCACGTAGTTTTAAACGAATTATAAAACATTGTAACTACCTACCTCCATTTGGGATTTTACCAAGTAAGTTCGATTAAAAGTCTTACCTTAAGGGGATAGAAGGTTCAAAATGTATTCCAAGAGTTGAATATCTTATCGGGTTGTTATTATTCCCATTTCATTAATATGTGTGTCCTGAGGGGAGAGGAAGCTCAAATATTTTTTCATAAACATTTTCTCTTCGTGTGAAGAATAGGAAATTTAAGCAAATATTCCCCTTACAGCACGTGTTGTTATAATAGAAAGGAAGATAATCGCTAGCTAAGTTTGAAAATTTGTTTCGAAAATAGTGAATCAAGATGTAGTTAGATACGTTATTTAGAGAACTAAATTGTTGCCTTAGTATGTATCCAATAGCTTAGTTTAACGTATTTTTTTATATATATAGAACACTTGGGAAATGTTAATATGATATACTGTCAGGAAAATATGTTCCGTGACCGATTGAAGTACCATTTAAAAAAAAGAACGAAAAATCGATTGATTCAATAAAGCATATGAGAAAATGAAATACCAGTATTTCCGAGAATTTTCATAAAGCCAACCAAGTTCTAAAATAGAAAGTATGGTCAATCATTTTCACGGCATTTCAGTTCCAGATCACATGATTCTGTTGCAAGTTTTAGTTTTGATATGTTTTTCTTGAAATTTGACAAAAGAAACCACGTGTAAAGAAATAAGATTTTGGTTCATGAAAACATGTATTTTGGTTCTTGTGGCTAAAAAAAAGAAAAAAAAACGTTTTGAAAGGTTTTCTCGTTCTCAACTTCAAATATTTGAAGTTTATTTTCTTCTTTAAAAAAATGCCAAGTTCAACTAACTAGAGAAGGATTGCTGTGGACATACGAATCAGCTTCCAAATTATATTTAGTAATGTTTACTTACGTCGATAAACTCTTATATTGATTTCTAAAACCTTTATTTTTCACTTACTTCAATATATTCGTTATCATTCATAAGTGTCGTGTTTTGCATTGTGATAGTTATTAGTACCATACAAGTGGGACTACGAAGTATAAGATCGTATTGTTGGTATGAATGCACGTATGTACGTTAATCCATATGACAATTCTTAAACGAAGGCTTTTTTTTAAAGTCTGTTCTTTTGCAATTAGTTCGAACAATTGTTGGATCAAAAGATCTAATACCTAGGTATATATTTCAGTCAAAAATTTACTTGTAGACCTTGTATCTGAAGAATTACGTATAGTGCAGCCAAAGCCAAACTATCACTTAACTCAGTATGATTTGCCTATTTCGTAAAAAAAAAAAAAAATAAAAAATAAAAAAAAAACCATTCACAAACTAATTATTGGCTAAGATCGCAAACTTTTGATGTATTTTTTTATTATTATTCCGAAAATTCCTCTTTCGATTGAGGTCATTATGGCATTCATTATGGTCAATTCATTATGGCATATTAATACGTAACGATCATTTCCATTATTGAAAAAACGTAGTAGAAGTTTCATATCGTGCCAAAAGATGGCAGCAGATATATTTCAGTGATTTGACATCTACTAGATGAAATTGAAACTTCAAGTGCGAGACCCTTTTCATTTTCAACTCGAGTATATTTTTAATTTACAGAATAATGAAACAGTAAAGTTACAACAGCTGTAGCAAATACTAAAGAGAACTTCAAAGAAATTTTCGGGTTTCCCTTCCAAACTATGTAGTATACTCAAGCAATTTAAACTTGTAGTGGAGCACATTAAAATCAGTGCCCGAGTCAGAGATGCATTAGTATACGAGAAAAATCATATATGCTCTAATCTTATTCATTATTATACCATATTGCCCCCTCATATTAGGAACTATACTACACACTTCGGCACAAGCACCAGCAAGTATCTGACGGATGCCGTCACCGATGGAACACGAAGAGGTATGAAGTAGTCTCCTTCAAACTTTCCACAATCTCCGCCTCTAAAGACTTAACGAACACTTCAAGGCGGAAAACATCAGTTCTTAACTGGTTATATCCTACCTATCTCTCCAAGCTGTTTCGGGCGGATGAGACCCCTTTAACCTTACCCTTGGGGTCGCGGTGGCTCAGTGGTAAAGCATTCACCTCTGGTGCATGGGGTTCTTGGTTCGATCCCAGCTCGCGTCAAGTGAGCTTTGTGGTGCACAAACAACGTGTGCGTGGGTTTTCTCGTAGTTCTCCCATTACCTCCCACTTTCTTCATGCCACCATTTCATTCATTTCTCATCATCACCGTCTCCTTTAACCTAGCCAGCATAACCGTGGAAGGTAAAACTTAAAGATTTCGTTTCTAACCTCTGCAACGTGTAAAAGGTATCTTCACCTATCTCCTTGCTACAACGAGGAAGATATACTATCCTATCTCCGAGGTGCTACGGGCAAGAGGTTCCCTACACATTTCCTTACTCCAACAAATAGGAGATACTAACCTACCTCTGAGCTGCTGCGAACAAGAGGTTCCTTTAGATCCAGCTGCAACTGCCATGGCCGATCTTAACCAACAAACCTTAAACCTCCGAGCTTTCACTTGAAGGAGATCCAAGTTAGCGGAAAGAATTATTACAGAATTACTTTTTGTAATCTTGTATATAAACTGTATAACGTCTTTTACAATAGAAAAATGTGAGGGAAAATCCATGTACCGTTACTGTAAAGAATATTACAATATTAGTGATCACGAATTAAATTGCAATACTATCGTTATACTTAACATAGAGTTAATGCTGGTTTTCACTTAATCCTTATTATTAATAACACATATTTATTGATTTCCTCACATATTATTCATTATTTTATGACAAGCTAAGCGTTGTGCTATGATATATATATATATATATATATATATATATATATATATATATGGTATCTCAAAAGTCCCCTGACATAGGTAACTCTGTTATTATCATAGTTACAACAAAATGTAAGAGGGGAAACCGTATCCAAATATCAAGTTTTCAATCTAAAATGAGGGATTTTTTTTAAGTGGAACCGGCTGTACATTTTTTACTCGTCCAATGTTAAATGAAAATGCAACGTTGCTGTTTACCTGGACTGTCTTTCACATTAACGTGTCAATGGCCGATGTCTCCATTCACCATACTCTTATAAAATTTATACTTTGTTACGCTGAGGGAAGAACTAATCTGAAAGTATTTGCGAATGAAATCTAGAGACGTATATTATGACCTAAGAGAAACGGTAATGGGGAATGGCGGAAACTTCATAATGAGGAACTACATATTTATACGGTTAACCAAACATTGTTAGGGTCATCAAATCTACGAAGCTCAGGTGGGCAGGTTCTTTAGTCATGATGGAAGAATTAAGAAACGCTTTCAATGTCTTTACTGGAAGACCAATCGGAAAAAGGATCATTAGGAAAAGGTAAGTGCAGATGGGAGAACAATATTAAGATGGATCTCGCAGAAATAGGAATACAAAATAGAAACTGGATCCAGCTGACTACGAATAGAAGTCAATGGAAAGCTTTTGTGAACGCGGCATTGAACCTTCGAGTTCTATAAGTCATAGAGTTACGTAGTTTATACTGTTATACCATCATACACATCATTTTGTCATTTTATTCGTTATTGTACCACGTAACAAATTAAGTTTTTTTTGCTATTTTTTCATCTAATGCATGGCAAACGTTTTAAAGGTTTTATTTATTAATTCAGTCTTACACATTAAATGTCTTAATAGGATTTTATAAATTTTCTACATGACATAGATTTTGAGTAGTGTGTTGTCAGTTTTCAGTACGAAAGCCGTAAATATTTTTTTAAGACGTATGAAATAAATCTCAGCGAGATGTATTCTCTACAAGAAAGAATCACAGTAGTGGATGCTTACGTGTCTACCGGTTCATTTAAGGAAACAGCAAGAAAGTTTCCTGGCGTTTCCATACCAGCAAAGAACAGTATAAAGGATTTGGTGAAAAAGTGATGTACTCCAGGTGCAGTGTGGAACCAAAAATATAATTGAACTCTGTTCGTACACCGGCTGTAATCGCGGATATTCAAGCACGAATGATCCATAGTCCAAAGAAGTCGATACGGAAATTGTCACAAGAAGCGAACATTTTTTACTGGTCTTCTCAATGTGTTTTAAAAGATCTACAAACGAAGATGTACAAAGTGACATGTTTTCAACAAGTAAAAGAGGGAGATAAGCAAAAATGTGTGAATTACTTCACGTGGTTACTTGAAATGGTTCATAATGGAATGTTGACCCATTGCTGTATTTTATGAGTGATGAACTTTGGTTCCACCTGACAGAACATGGACATACCTAGAAAGCAGGTACTGGTCAACAACCAATTCTCATAAGATTCATGAGGAACCTCTTAACGATCAGAAAATACGAGTCTGGTGTGCTGTGTCAGCAAGTCGGATTGTGGGTCCACATTTTTGAAACAACAGTAAAGAGTGATGTATGTATGCGAATATTTGAGGTATTGTACGCGCAGTTGACGCCCCGTTAACGTTCCTATGTCTTCTTTCAACAGATGGCGCGACCTGTCACACTTCATGCGACTCACTACCATGAATTTATGAAAGATTCACAGAAGAAATGATTGTAAGTAAAGGATTGTGGCCTTCGCGTTCGCCGGACCTGATCACTTGTGACCTTTATCTGTGGGGTAATCTAAAGGGAAAAGTGTACTCAAATGATCCAAAAACATTACAAGACTTGAAGGACAATATTCGTAATGAGATTTTGCCAATTGATGCGAGAAAGTTGCGTAAACTGTATAATAATAGGTTAGTGTGTGCAGAAAACTGCATTGAAACACAAGGCGGTCATTTTCAGCATCTGCTGTAAAAACCAAGACAAGATCACAAGATTACTTCAGTAAACAAAGTAAATAAGTAAGTAAGTAAAGTAAGTACATTTTACTAACCAAACCTTTGCGCTTTGTATGTAGTTTTGTGTATGCTCCTGGCGTGCCGGGCCGGTTTTTTTGTGCGCCACCCCATACTATCTTGCTCGTTAAAGTGTCTTGTTATCGCATTTATTATAACACGACATGAATTTTCGTTTTCTGTAACAACACATATTAAATATCTTGTCATTTGGTTCGTTATTTTATCTTTATACACACAGTATTGGAATGTTATTCATGCATTAGTTCTGTGTTTACCCTTTCTGTAATCGTTAAATATAATGCATTAGACACATTGTATGCTTCGTATCCTCAAACTTTGAAATGCAAAAACCTAACTTCGAAACATACCGTATACTATGTACTGTTATTTTTCAGCCTAAGTTCACTTCAAAAGAGTTTATTTAAAATAGTGGACAGCTTTGAAAATGAGTTGTTAAAGAGATCAAACAAATCAGCAAACTAATCAAGGTAAAACTAAAGTTGGGACAATTTTAAACCAACGAGATGTATAGAACATTGTTTTATTTTATTTTTCAATTGCTATCACTACTGCGGAATTACTTTTATTTCTTGGTACAGAGAAGCTATTTTAACAGCCTATTCCAATACAAAGTTGAGTGAATATTTTATTCCATTAATGATTAAAAATACTTGTACTAATAGTTCAATAACATTGTAATGAAGCATATATATATATAAAAAAAACGAACTAAAAGCTAGCTTATGTCTGAATAGAAATGCCATTTACTCATAAAAGAACAGCATTGCAACTAAAAACAAGTTTTTATTGCCTACGTTTAATTATGTTGATGTACACACAAAACAAGAACACACTCACAAATATGCATATACAGAAGACACACACAAACTAAAAAAAGCAAACGTTTGTTTTAGTGCTAATTGTAAGGAACAAAATTTAACATTTGTTTGTCTTATGTTCGGTAACTGAAAAATAAAATCTGCTAACTAAGTAATGCTCCGAGCTTCCAAAGCTACTTTGTTCCGAAGTTTCATTGACATCTGTTAAAAAAAAATGTTTATACTGTTCTTTCGTGTAAAACGGTTGAGATTTGAGGATGGAAGAACCTGGTATATGACGATGCATGAAGATTTAAATTGTAAGATTTAAAAATACGTTAACTTAACATTGATATTAGAACACTTTTGGTTATTGAGAGATCATATCTTTTAAAACAAAGACGTTTTACTATAAAATTAGCTGATCCTACAGTGCAGAGTTCTAATATGAGCGTGAATTTTCTTCCAACTTCTCACTGTATCTGAGCAACTTCCTTAAAGGACAGGAAAACTCTCAAACGTAGTGAATTGTTATAGACAAACATATAAATGTAGTATTTTCATATATAGAATGTTGGATGGAGTTTGTGGCAAACTTGGACAAATAATAGGCGATACCAAATGCAAATATTATTATTTTCTTTTTTCAAATTCTATACCTGAATACACTTCATTGTGGGTCCACGATTAAAGCAAAGCCCTTGAAATGTCCGTTAACCCGCTATCTAGCTCTTCCACTGGTTGCTTTTTTACAAGGGTATCAACCTACTTGAAATATTAAACCAATAGGGCCAATACGACCCTAAAATGCGGAATAGAAAAATAAGGATGTTTTTTTTTTCTTTTTGAAAAGTTGAACGAGATCTGACAAATCTACTGCAAATGTTTAATCGACCAGCAAAAACGGCACGTTTCTAGCACTTGTGATTTTCGAGATCTCATTGTCGAAAGGATTGGCCACAAACATATAAACGTTTCTAGCATTTTAATATATAGACTTGATGAACGTGCGCTCTCTACACAGCGCATCATTCATATATAAGTATGGATCTCTTTGTCGTTCCTCACAACGTCTGCACATGTTCCTTTACAGACACAAATGAAAGACGTCTTAATAAAAATCGGCAAGGGGTATCATTAAGGAGAGATTTTTCGATTATTTTCTTAATATCTCGCGACGTTTGCAAGATTTGAGCCACTTCTGGTTTGAGATTCTAATTCATGTATGATCAATGTTTTCTTTCCTTTTGCATGCAATATGTAATAAGCAAATTCATTACACACACAATTAATTATAATGTCAGTAATATATGCTGATCACTGGGCAAAACACTCCAAACAATAAAGATTCATCTCAGACTGGAGAAATGGTTATCCTTACTTTTTCATTATCATTTGGCCATAAAACCAACGCCTGAGAGAGATATACTACTACTCCTGTATACAATTATGTGATGCGGAATGCATAACTCGTAGGATATGTTGCTGTATTTTTTATTAATTTCAATACTTCAGTGTACCTCCTAAAAATGTAATAAAGAAATAACAGCCATGCTTTTTAAATATTCAATTAGAACTGGACAATCTACACAAAATTTAGAATCAATCAGTGAAAGCATGTTTGGTTCCGGTTTGATTCATTCTTTAAGTAGTACAACTCATATCTTAGCTGCTAGAATTGACCCCTAATATATAGCATCGATGATCATATTGATCCCTCCCCTTATCTTGGTTACAAAGTATAGAATTACCTCAAAATCTGTAAGTTACCAGTAGACGTTGAGAGAATTCTTCCGTAAAGACGAGTAAGTTTTAGTAAAAATCTATTTGAAGAAATTCAGATAGACTTTCTGATAATATAGACACCGTCAGTTTTCAGTGTCAATGAGGATTTGAAACCAGTGAAACAGCCTTTTACTGACTTAACTTTAGCTTTACTTTGGGACTTGAAGATAAGATCGATAAAGCTGATAGTCAGGAGCGAACATAAATTTCATGAAATCTGTAAATAAATCTTACACAGAAGAATTTTTGGAAAAAGTAAATCAGTACCAGATGCTGGGGGGAATTATTTTCGTTGACTTTTTTCATACTAATGCATTCACATTCAAACTCGAAAGTGAAATTTTGTATTCAACCATGTGAATATAGTCAAAAACAGACAGAAATAGATTGAAAATAAAAAGACTTTCTTCACTTTTCAAGAGTAACATTTGAGTCTCTCCGTGTGCGAAAGCTTTATTTTCTGTACCAAATTTCAGCCACACTTTTGCAACTAGTAGAACAAAAGCAGCCCGGTACAAGCAACGGAAACAAAAGAAGCTTCGCCTCAACGTGAAAAGAAGAAGATGATAACCTTTACTGTATTTGTGTTAATGGGATTTTCTTTAATTTTGTGTTATGTTTAGGAATCGAATTTACTTAGCTTTGTCTCAGCCTGGAAGCTTGCTTTTCTTTCTAACCATTTTTGGCCATTTTGAGCTAATGATTTTAGCCACATTTTGTCGGCAACAACACTTAAGATACTTACCTTGCAGAAACCCGCTTCTCCTTATCTATTGCCTTTTTTACACTACAGCAATCAATGTTTAAATCGGAACGTGTTTATTTTTACCACCTTTGGTTTAAATGTAGTGTTAAGGAAGGTAGTCTTACAAGGAATCCCTTGAGTGCGAGGCCGCAACTACAATCTCTAATAAGGCTCATTTAAAAGTGCAGTGTGAACAATGATGACAGAAAAATATTATCTACTAATATCTCATCATGTGCTACAGGAGGGCGACACAAAATACGTGTCCGGGAGGTGCAGAGACCAACCTTCTATGGGATATATGTATTACACATCACAAAATGCACATCGTCGACATTCACGAAATGTTCGAAACAAACCATTAACTTGCACCAAGAACACCGAATGAAAACTGACACACCTTAGTGATCACAAATGTTCGCACCATGAAGATCGAATGCGATCTCCTTGGGAGTTACAAACCGTTCGGGATGCTCAGCTAGGTATCCACTTTTAAAGAATGCATATAGAATCATATTAATATAACGGGGAGATGAGAACTGATGAAATGGGATGGCACCCATTATATCAATATGATTCTATATGCATTCTTTAAAAGTAGATATCTAGTTGAATGCCCTGGACGTTTGAAACTTCCAAAAATTTCGCCTTCGATCTTGATGGTGCGAACATTTGTGATCACTGTGACGCGCCATTTTTAATTCCGTGTTCATGGTGCAAGTTAATGAATTGTTCTGAACATTTCGTGAATATCGATGATGTCCAGTTTGTGAAGTGTAATACATATATATCCCATAGAAGGTTGATCTCTGCAACCCCCGGACCCATATTTTGTGTTACCCTCCTGATACACATGGTCAGTCATTAACAGCTAATATTTGTTCTATTACCATTGTTCACACTATACTTTAAAATGAGCCTTACTAGAGATTGTACTTGCGACCTCGCACTCAAGGGGTTCCTTTTTTAGCTAAATCAATTCCAGAGAAGACATTTCTTGTTTCTTGTTTTTGCTCTTTGTAGATCAATATTGATTTCGGAAGTTTTAAGGATTTTTAAAATCATTTCTGGTTTTAGTAAAGAGTTAAGGATGGGCAAAAAAAAAAAATTCATTCTTCTAACACTTAATCAATTGTGGGAAATCGCTTATAGTTACCTATTACAAGTTTTGCTCTACAATGATCAACGTGAAAAGCGGAAACGGTAATTATTAACCCTTTCGGGGTGAACATCACTTTCTTCAAGACGTCGATTCCTAACTTTTGACCTATATTCTGGCCCAAATGGAAGATGATCGATTACCTAGTTCTTGAGAATCTTTTTCCTCCCGGATGGACGTAGACTGCAGATGGAAAATGGTGCCTTGAGAGAGACTTTTCTTCCAATTCACATCACACTCTTGGAGGCTTGCCTAAGGAACTCCAAAGCATCCATTTGCCTGTTGATTTTCATAGTACAGTGGAGTTCCGGTAATCCAAACACGTTTAATCCGAACATCCGGTTAATCCGAACAAGTCCGGGAGGATATTTTGTGCCGAAAATACGCGGTTTTAGGAAATTTTTACCTAAAAGGATGAAAATTGTTGCATATTTTCATAGAAAACAAAATAAACTTTCTCGTTAAATACAGTTTTTTTTTTTTTTTTTTTTTTTTTTTTTTGTTTAATATCTGTATATAGGCCTTAAGCCACATTGCGACAATTACACAAAGTTTGAAATAGAATAAAGGTATCAAGTTTTTCCAACATTTTTTTAAAAACATTTTTAACGTTTTTTTTTTTCAGTACAGTGCCTATACTGTGGTCAAAAAACGTGTTTTTATATTACTATACGCTATGTATTACAACACAATAGACTCGTTCACCCATTTCAAACCATAATTTTACTGTTACTCCGGCTAATCCAAATAATCACATAATCCGAATTAGTTCGAATTAACGGGACTCCACTGTGTATATAATGTAATATACTACTGTAAAAGTTCTCTCTATCCTTTTTTTTTTTTTTTTTTTTTTTGTAAATGAGGTAGGCCTACTTTTCTTCTTGGTCCAACAATCTTCAAATACTATTTAGGGAAGACGATGATCTGAAAAGAAGGAAGACAAGAAAACGTAAAACAGTTTAAGAAAACGTGAAAAAATACTTCACAGAATATAGAAACTATTTTTTACGACTATAGTCAACAATTAATTAATCACAGCATTTTCAGTTAATAGATACGTATAGTTTCTAACTTCATGCTGAGCAACCTGTAGCGTTCAGCTGAGGTTTCACGCATAGCGTGAACGCTCTTTGGGGTGGTTCTGCCTCTTATTTATTATTTTCCCTTACTTCTGCAAACTTATTGAGTATATTAATGAGCAGTGTTCCCAGAACCAGCTAAATGCACCACGATCTTTTCGTTTTTTTTTTTCTTTCTTTCTAATTTTGACACGAAACATTACACTTAAATAATAAATATTGCAATGTTTTGTAAATACTCGGATGGTAGAGTAGTTAAAATACGAGTACTTTCTAATTTTATTCGCCACCTTTTGTTACAAAAGACTAATAGACTGATACAAAATAATTTAAGTACAAAATATTGATAGAAAGAATGTCTGGAGACACAGTTCTGTCTCTAATCCTTTCCTTATCAATTTGTGTGGGTATTATTTATGATGCTCCACGACCCAGTACAGTCGAATAGAGCGTGTGTGTTAGATGCTTAAGGAGCATTCCACGGCCCACTTGTTATAAAGTAATACCTTTCGGTCGAATACAACCAGAGTGAAGGTTAAGGAAGAACTCCGCGGCTCAGAGTAGGCAAACATTACAGGAGAGGTTGTTTGCCGTCAATCTCAGGCTTACAACATCAACGAGATGCTGGTGTTGCGAGGGCTTTTAAGATGAATCTTTAGGTTCATTTCGGCTAGTGTGGATGACGTAGCTTTTTTTTTTTTCTTTGTGGGATGACATCATATGAAGTCATGGTCATCAGTCTACTTTCTTGACATACAGCACTTGATTGGTAGGTGTCACATGGCTGGTCACATTAGAGTATTCAACAAAGGAAGTTAAGTCGAAGTAGCAGCATCTTAGACTAGCCGCTGAGCATATGTGGTTCGTACTTCATGTTACTCTATTAGTTAACGTCTGATATAGCTTTCGTAAAGAAAAATGTAATAAAAAGATTTTCATAGTTTCATTGTAATCAAACTAATAATTTATACTAGCTTTATATTATTTCATACTTTTCATTTTCTACCCTCTCCGAATATAGCATTTGCACTACACAGCGTCACTTCATAATGGGACTTTATAGAGTTCACGTAGGCAGTAAGTTAGGGTATAATTAAATTCTTCATCTATAAGTCCACTTTTTCAATGAAGAAAGACTACTTAGTGTATACATACATCCTGTCGTAGAGATATCCTGGTTCTCGCAGTGAAGGTGAAACCTTAGCAATAATCTGCAGTTGAAGGGGACGGATAGTAGTCCTTAATTGGTTTCCATTGAGTTCGAAGATCACGAATTGGACTTTGCGGGGTTGTTCTTATGCTGAATTTGGTGCCTTGCTGTTTGGGACGTCTCCTGACAGTATTGAATTCAGATTTTTGTACAAGGGGGGCAGTACAAATTTAAGGAGGATCTCTGTCATAGATTGCAATAGAGTAGCGGGAATCTGTCGCATGAAAACTCGCGACTTGTTATTGTCTGGTCGGTTGCAATAACCAATGTATTGCTATTTTTCCCTAACTAATATTGTAAAGCTTTTGTTTGCATCTGTATCTAATTTCCAAATTTTTATTTAACTTCGACTTTATACGAGAACGTGGTTTGTTAATTAGAACAATTAGGATGGGGAAAAGAAGAAACAAATTAAGAAATCTTTGCTTCTAAGACTTTTATTTTCGAAAAAATGAACAAAAAACAAATATTTCAATGCATGTGTTTAGATATTCTAGGCGACCGCATATATATTCTGGGAGGCTCAGCGACCCTTGAACATGCCTAAATTCAACATTGCCTCCTGATACCTAAAGGAGGATGTGAACTTATGTCAATGCTGCAATGCCGACATTGCATATCTCGGTTGGCTCCCATTCGCTGGGAAGGCACCTTCTACCAATAGGTAGATTTATAATTGACATATGGGTGTTGGTAATTTTAGTTAGTAGGTGTATTTGACTACTTTTTTTTTCGGAACGGTTTGAAGTATAAGAGTTAAAATTAGAACAAAGGAATATACTGCTTTCAGACTGGAACTGCTCTCCAGTTTAAAGTGATCATAAGGGTCCAAACAGATGAATCGAGTTGCGGGATGAAATATAGTACGCCTGATAGAGGATGTGGAAAATATGTGGATGTACAAAGTTATAGCGGCTGAGCGTCATAAGAAACGAAGGGGGAGAGGGTCAAGGTTGGTAGGGGAAGGGCTATGTTATGTTATAGAAATACATCAAATAAACTGTTGAATCGTAAAAATAGTGGAAGATAGACAATGAAAACGGTGGTAGTTTCACATATTGGCAAAAGAAGAATGGGCAGATTTGATCACGAACCTCCACCGCCATGCTGAAATCCGCCATTTTGAAATCTGTGATGTTTTTGAAATAGAATGGTAGTCATGTGATACACCAATTAAGGCCAACATATTCTCAAAGGGTCAATTATGGACTTCAGTGATTGTTATCTGTACTCATCTGAAATATTTAGGATCATGTTAATAGTTATTTACGAAAATATAGGAGACTGATACCCGTATGTTGAAAGTTTGGATTATCATGAAAACATACGAAAGTTAAACATATTCACAAACCAAGAAAACTAACAGTGAAATTTGATAATAATAATAATATAATAATATACAATTTAGACATCAGTTTTCTTGACTTATGGATATATTTAACGTACATGTGTTTTTGTGGTGATAATCCAAACTTTCAACATACGAAAAAAAATGAAATTTTTGAGTTTTACGTCCCACGATTTTGCCGGTTAGGCTAAAGGAGACGGTGATGATGAGTAAGGAATGAAATGGTGGAATGAAGAAAGTGGGAGGAAACGGGAGAACCCCGAGAAAACCCACTCACACGGTGTTTGTCCACCACAAAGTTCACTTGGCGGGGGCTGGGATCGAACCCGAGACCCCAAGCACCAGAGGTGAACGCTCTACCGCTGAGCCACTGCGGCCCATTCAACATACGAGTATCAGTCCCCTAAATTTTCGTAAATAGCTATAAAGATAATCGTAAATTTTCCAAATAAGTACAGATAACGATCACTGAAGTTCATAATTATTTTTTTGAGAACATGGCCCTAATTGGTTATCGCATGACTACCTTTCCATTTCAGAAACATCACAGATTTCAAAATGGCGGATTTCAAGATGGCGGCGAAGGTTCATGATCTACTCTTCACATTCTTCTTTTGCCAATATGTGAAACTACCACCGTTTGTATTCCTCGATTTATCCATTGGGACCATTTACTTGTTAGATTGACTTAGAAGAGCAGAGATTACCCATTATGTGACTTCATATTGTCTAATGTACACAATTATGTAAATTACTCATTAATTTTCATTAATTTAACTTGAACTTATTAATAAAAGTTTGCTTCATCAATAAAAAATAAGTCATTTTGCCTTCAAGAGCTCCGTTATAGCTGGAAGGATTCTATGGTGTACGGTACATAATCTTAAAAGTGGGTCAGGGAATTTTTGCTCCGCTAGCTTAAACGGTGTGCACTCAACGCTTTTTTCTGTATCTTTATTTTGCCTCCCAAGGTTTTCCGAAAGCCTTTCAAAAGGGTTATGTGGGGTGAGGTTATGTGGGGGGGTGGAGAGAAGAAAGCAGTTCCCGTCCTCCCTTAATTGTTTCAATTGATCTGTTCAAAGGAACCATCTGATCATGAAGTCTTCTTTTAGTTCGAGAAGACGCAGAAGAGGCCAAATCAAAGTTCCTCTTGAGGAGGAGGTATTAAAACGCTGCTTGCCATGGGAACAACGGAGGGTTATGGGTGGTGGTACTCACGGAAAAACTGAAGAAGATCTATCGTAGAAGGAGAAACTTTTGCGAAGTTTTTTTTCTTTACTACTACTACTTTTTTATTTTATTTTTTTTTTTTTTATTTGTGAACTTCTTTTCGACGGCTTACTCAAGAGAGACCTTAACATACCCTAAGAATTTCGCGCTCGAACTTCTTAAAGAAGAAAAGCTATGTAAGAAGACAGGGTCACCTTCAATTTTCATTTGTAAAATACTTGCTATGTATATTCGGTCTAAACTAAACTTTTCCGCCCAGCTACAAGTCTATATAGGTTTTCGTAAAATATTTTAAATTGTTTTCTAAAACAATATCATTTTTTGTTTCTTCATTTGTTTTGCTCTAAAAAGTAAATGAAATCCGACACAAAAATAAAAAAAGAATGTTGTTGTACAGGGTGGTCCAAATTGTTTTGTCATTCGTTGTAATACCGTTGACAATATATTAGAATTTGTTGTAATTCAGTATATTTTGTAACAGCGATTTTGTTATAAGAAATTCTCTCTTTTTGATTAGTTAAATTAAGTTTCTCGTGCTGTATGGATAGGATGACAACTCTTTCAATGGACCTCGATTGGCCTACCACAAATCGAGACTTTACGACTTGCGATAACTTTATGCGGGGTAATATAAGAAAATTTGTTTACTAAGAGCGATACAAGATAATTCAACCGTTGAAGGAAGTTATTAAGGCAGCCTTTGCATTGGTAACTAAAAAGATAACGGTTCGTAAAGTATCACACGCAGGACATGTCTCTTCACCATAATATGTCACGCTTCGTAAAGTATCACACGCAGGACATGTCTCTTCACTATAATATGTCACGCAAGTGATGGTGCTCATACAGATTTTTTGGATTTATGATAGTCTGTGAATGGCAATGATATTGATCGTCTCAATCCTACATATATGACTAGTATTATTCTAGTGTTGTTCTCAGTGGCGTATTTAAGAGGGTTCCGTGTTTAAGTCGCCAGAAAATTTTGTTGCTATATTGAAGTAAATGAACATCTTGCAGAATTTTCACATTTCCAGAAGTAAAGTTAGCAAAGCCCCCTCTTAAGTACGCCACTGAGAACAACTCTAGAATAATATATAATAACAATTATGTATCATATTTAGTGTTCGTAAGTTCAAATTCATTTTTTAAGTTTTATCAGGAACTAGATTGATTATGAGTAATAAGTATACATTATTCAAACTGATTTATTTTGAATGAAACGGTATTCTTTTGTATTTCACAATTATCAGCTTATGCAACTTTCAACGTAACCTCAGAAAATTCTTCATTGCCCTTTCCACTTTCTCTTAGTTGTAGTTAATGTCTTAAAGACAATGACGGTTATAAAAATTTACAGAAAACCAGTGTTTGCAAAGTATGTGAGCAAATAGTTGTTTCCATTTTATGTTCTATGGTTGCTAAATGTAAATGACCTACAATGATGACACGAAAGACTTATCTAGAATTACCTTCTATTAGAAAATTGGGGGAATCTGTCATTAATTTGCTCAAGAACATTTTGCTAACACAGACTGGTTAACTTTTAAGCTTTTGATGTTCTTAATGGTCTTAGGTTATTCATTAACATTCTGAAAAAGGAGGAACATGTAGTGAACGACTTTACGGCAAAACGCATTCCCGAAACCCAAATGTTCCAACATTCCAACATCCAGTAAATGTAAGTACTTTGGCTTGCCTTATAAGGCGAAACTCCTTTAATGAAAACTTCTTGGTAACGGTTTTTCAGGCAAGAAACTGCGTTATGCATGATCACTTCAGATCTTGTATCTTTTGTTACTGAAAACATACTGTTGATTTCCTCGTTTCTGGAACATGGATAAAAGACTAAGGCATTTAAACGAATCATGAAATGTAACACAATTCAGCTTTTGACATCATTTTTTCTATTTTCCAACCTAATTTTGCTAGGAAACAGTTATTATTGTATTACTTTAAGAGTGCGGAAAGCTGGGATTAGCTAATTAAAAAAAAAAAAACTCCGACACATCAGATTGTATCAAATTTTCCCGGCATTGAATAGTGCTATATTCTACATGTGCTATATATTTATAAATAAGACCACGTATTTCTTTAAAACGACTACTACAAGCAAGCAAACGATATGCATCATCATCATCTCCAACAGGACACGTGATTGAAGAGAAATACTAGCGCTGCCACCACCCATAAAAAAGGTATAAAAGATGCCGCAAAACCTACAACAGCATCATTTTCAATTGGTCAACTCCCCACTCTCATAAGGGAACGTCATTAACTTTGAGATGCGAAAGAATCAATTGTGTTAGCATTTGATATGTTATAACTAGACGAATCCCAAAGTTATACGTGCTACCGGTCGGGATATCATGAGCTAGAACATATTTTGTAATGTAAAAGCTATTAGTTGGCAGAATAATTTGAGTCGGATTATTTGTTTAGAAACAGTTGGGTAGATGGTAAACTCGGCGAACAAGTATCCCATTAGTTTCAAGGGCACGCATTTTTGGAGTAAAAATGTTTGTCCCAGACAGGGTCCAACTCAAAAGTTTCAAATGGCAAGGGCAGTGAAGTAACACATCATTTGAAAGATGTTGCGAAATCAAAGATGGAGCAAATCTCGACTCTCTACGAGAACGCTATGAAAAATGACGGTGAGTCAAAATGTAAACAAAACCATAATTTAAAAAGTCCATGGTTACCCCTACGAGGGACACGAGGAAAGTTTTGAGACATGGGACTGGGTATGCAAAACTTTATTATAGCTATTACATTTTTTTCAAAGTATTCTCCATTACACACTACACAAAGTCACAACCTTCTGAATCAATTCTGAAAGCATTGACGCCACTGTAACTGCTCTGTGTAAGCAGTGACAGCATCTTCAGGGGAAAGAAATCTACGTCCACAAAGTATATCCTTCATCGTAGGGAACAACAAGAAGTCACATGGTGCCAGGTCATGTAGGGTGGATGGCTAAGAAGTTTAACACGACTGTCTTCAATGAATTCAACTGTGATGTTGAGCAGATGCAGTGCCATAATGTAGCATGATTCCCCGCAGGTCAGTTTTTGGTCGTCTCTCCTTGATTTTCTGGAACACTTCTGGAAGACAAACATCTATGTACCATCTCGCTGTAAGTGTTCGTTAATTTTCCAAAGAAATCGTGACCACATAGCCACTTGATAAGAAAAAATGTTCCCACCATTCTCTTTCCAGCACTTCGTGGGTGCTTCTGCGCCAGGAAACAACCACAGAGATGATTGGCGCTTTGTTTCGGGATCAAGTTTATGTTTCGTCAACAGTAACTATGTCTGACACCCTACCAGAATCACCATTCTTAAATTTTTGGAGCATGTCTTGACACCATTCGACACGAGTCTGCTTCTAAGCATGTGTCAAATTGTGGGGCAGCCAACATGACGAAACATTCCTCACACGTAGGTGTTCGTGTAAATGTTTGAAACACTCGGCGAACTAATACCAAGGGCACACTCAATGTCACTGTAGGTCAAACGTGCATCTTCCCTAATTATCTCCACGGCATCAATGTTTTCTTCCGTGACAGCTGTGGACGCCCTGCCACTGTGCACCTCATCATCGAGCGAGGCCCTGCCTTCTATGAATTCAGCATACCAGCAAAACTGTTGCACGTGATGGTGCATTGTCCCCAAATGGAATAGACAACCGTTCAAGATACTGTGATTCATTTGAAACATTTTTCTGGTCGTACAAAATCATTGCACGAAAATCTCTCCTTTCCAACTCTATGGCTGAAGCTCAATTAATGTCAAATGCAGCGACTTAGCAATACTGATCTTCCTAACAAATGACATGATTGTTACGAAACTTGTTGAGTTCACTTTAAAGGAGAGGAATTTCTATCGACGGAAAATTTCACTTCCTGCGTTCCAGTTGTCCATATCTCAACTTTCCTAGTGTCCCTCGTATAAATCGAAAATGGTGAGGCAAATGTAAAAACAGGAAAGCATATGTGGCATTACTTTCTAAGTACAACGATTTAAATTAAAAATGTCTTGTCCCAGAGCCTCTCAGGTGGGTCCAACTCAAAGTTTTCAAATGACAAGGGGGATTAAGTAGTACATCGTTTGAAAGCTGTTGTTAAATGAAAGAAGATGGAACAAGTTTCGGCTTATACGATAACCCTGTGCAAAATGACAGAAGGTAAAAACGTAAACACAAACTTAATTGAAAATTGTATAGACACCTTGAATCCAAGATGGCCGCTTAAAACTTATGTTGAAATTTATAGGTGCTCCAACCTGCTGAAGCTAGGAAAACTAAATTTGGGATGAACATTGATCAGTAAGCGTAGATGATGAAAAGGTACGAAATTTTCAAAAACGAGAATGTTGAATTCAAAATACCGCACTATGTATCACACGCATATCCAATAGTAGATGTCGACAGAAAGTCAAAGATGTATCGTCTGTAATCCAATATGGCTGCCATCGTGAAAAATGAGTTTGTATATAAAAGCTGACAATTATGTTACATCTGACAATCACAACTGACAATTATGATGCACCTTCATTCATTCGATCCGTTGAAATAAGGAAATCTACGAGTGAACCGACCGAAGTATAGAACTTGTTGCCACCAGGTGGCAGCTCTAACCGTTACCACTGACGATTGGAAACATCATAGAACGGAGACTACTATTGCCTTTTTTTATTTATTTACCATTCCGATTATTTCTTATTTCTTTATTATTCAAATTTCATTTTCTATCGTATTTGTATCATACATAAGTTAGTCTGTCATTGTGAACTCATCTTCTTGCATTTCACAACAGCTTTCAAACGATGCGCTACTTAACCCACCTTCCCTTCGAAACTTTTGAATTGGATCCTACCTAGGAGTGTGCGGAGGACCTGGGACAAGACATTTTTAGTTTAGAGCGTTGTACTCTTTCCGATTTATAGGAGTGACCATGGACTTTTCAATTAAGATTTTGTTTACATTTTGACTCACCACCATTTTGCATAGGTTGTCGTAAAGAGTCGAGACTTGCCCCATCTTCTTTCATTTCGCAACAACTTTCAAATGATGTGCTACTTAACCCCTTACTTGAAACTTTTGAGTTGGACCCGTCTGAAACCCTGCGGGGCACCCTGGGGCAAACTGTTTTACTCCAGAAAGTGTGACCTTGAAAATGATGGGATACTTGTTCGCCGAGTTTCCATCTACTCAGCCGTTTCTGAACAAATAACCCGGTTCAAACTGTTCTGCCAGCTAATAGATTTTACATTACAAAATATGTTCTAACTCATGGTAACCTACCCGGTGGCATGCATAACTTTGGGAATCGTCTTGTTATAACTATATCAAATGCAAACACAATTGTCTCGTTCGGACCTCACCGGAGCCAGTTCGTGACCTTCGCATGTTAGCCTGCCTGGAGCTCTGATGTTCATTGCCCACTCAGCATACCTGGAGCTTCATAGGACCTTAACGACTCCCTTTGCTTACGTGGAGCATTGGGAGATCCGAACTACAACTACTTAACTTATCTGGAGCTTTATAATTTCCTAACTGCACTTCTTAGCTTGCCTGGAGTTCTGAAGTATCCTTCCCTTGGCTGTCTAGGATTTGAGATCACCCATTTACCAAACAAGAATCTACTCAGAGAAAATTGTATTGACCTCTTCGGACGTCAATTATATATATTTGTAGATAACAACATTTTGGAATAAAATGTTGTGGGAGAAAGTCCAAAATCGTGTGTGCTAGTTATTCTACCTACTACTTGTTTTTAGCAAGGTATTTTTAGAATAGTATAATGAGATGGGAACAAGTTGGGTTGAGTTTTGTAAAGTCTAATATTGTATAATTTTCACTTCACGTATTGGCGCTACGTCTTTCAACACGGTAACTCTGCAATTTTTTTGACTCATGAAAACACAATCACAAGCGAAGTATTTTTCTTTTCTTCTTTTGGCGTGAAATGTTTAAGATTTATTAACACAGACCGAGTATGAATCTGAAATTATTCTTAATTTCTTATCCTACTTGTACGAAGTTCTAATTAATGTTTTGTTTTCTTTTTAGGGGCACCAGTGGTATCGATATTGATCTACGCCGAGTGGACATTGATCAATGTCCGCTTCCGCCTGGAAGTACGCAGCTCAATATCTTCCAAAATTCCGACAAGTGCAAGAAGAAAACAACTCAGGTAAGGATTCCTTTAATACAACTATTTCAGTCAGCCTGTATCAAAAGAAAGTGTTTATTATTTATCACTTGCATGGTGCATTAAAATTGATATCAAAACTGCCCTTGAGGAAGGTAAGAGAATAATACACTAATCAGGAAATGTAAGATACTTCCTTTACATATAGTTCAACTAAAGATTGCAATTTCTTAACTCTCATCAAATAACTACATTTTAGAGGATAATTACATCTATTCAATTTTCGATCCCTGGTGGTAGCACTCGGTAGATAAAGTGTTACACCTGGGCAAGACATCCTGGGCGAGGTTTGCCTGTGGGTGTGAATTTCTCATTCACTCACATTTCGGGATAGTACGTAGCACAATGGTCCCAGGTTCCAATCTTCCTTTCCCATCCTTTTATTCTTTCCCAATTTCCCAAACAATGTGATCGCCGAAGGACGTCATCCCTTGGTCATCTTGTTACGTGACGGACTAATACAGCATAGTTGCCTAAAGTCCAAAAATGCATTACGTAAACCAAAACCTTCTATTTAATGTTGAAAGAGCGAATACATTAGCTACTCTCAATACAAATTGTTGAAGATACTGTTAGGTATTGAAGATAATATAACACAACAAATTAGCAATCTACATCTACCAGGCAAATATTCGCCAAGCAAAATAAAGCTGAATACAGAGTCCATGAGTATTTTAATGTTAAAGCACTACAAATGCCTCATAGTCCCCTTGTTATCAGACCTGTTAAAACTTACCCCATAGATAATGTAGTTACAGTTGGACAATCATAGTAAATCAAAATCTTGCTGTGTGTTTTGAAGTACGTTCTTCATTTGAAACTGGGACCAGAGTTTACATTTCGATACAGAAATTCGTGGTTCGGACCTCAGTTTAAAATATAGGTCTTCAATGATTACAACGGGCGTCAATGATTACAACTAAAATTGAATACATTTTTATACTTCCACCTTAGTTCACCGAGATTCTTTACTTTAATCTATCTATTTCATTTTTAATCTTTCTGATAGTGATTATTTACTAAATGGATTTAATTTATAAACAAGTAATCTCTGTCTTTTAAATTAACCTATACTAACTCGGTTGGTTGGGTTAATGTTCCATCTCAGGATCAACGCTGTATGAAGCGTGGATCTGTACCCTAACTGGAATTCGAACTACATGAACTTCCATCAGAGATTTACTTTCGTGTATTCCTATTCTTTGTTCAGGGGAATATCACTAGTACGACGTATATTCGTGACATAAATTCTATAATCTAACCCTAACAGGATATATTGCGGGAACCTATCTTTTACAATGATAACCCGCATACTATAAGGACAACCCAGTGTGCTATACTCAATAGCCGCCCTCTGCCCTGGCTTGTTAATTATCCGTAACTAATCCCTAACGAGTATGCATTAGACATTATATAACTGCGCCTGACCACCACCCGAACTGCGACAGCGACCATCACCAAGCTCGCCAAGGTCTACAGTTAACATGCTATACCATAGCATTCGGAAGTATTCAGTATCTGTTCGACGAACTAGCACAAAAACAACTATTTGAAAGGTTACTCTGGGTAGTACATGCACTATTAACTTGGATACTGTATGTTTTGGAATACCATGTACAGCATGTCGAAAATTTGTTATAGAAACCATGTTTATATCGTATTATTATCTTCTTCTTGTGTACCAACTTCTGACTAGTTTTATAATTAAATTCCCACTTGTTGTTGCGGCCGCGGTGGCTCAGTGGTAGAGCGTTCACCTCTCGTGCATGAGGTCATTGGTTCGATCCCAGCTAGCGCCAAGTAAGCTTTGTGTTGGACAAACACCATATGCATGAGTTATCTCGAAGTCTCCCGTTTCCTCCCACTTTCTTCGTTCCACCATTTCATTCATTTCTCACCATCTCCTTTAGCCTAGCCGGCATAACAGTGGCACATAAAACTTAAAAGAGAAAGATCCTACTGGTTGTTCTTGAGTGCTCTTGAGCAAGAAGTTTCGAAAGTTACAAGACACCCTTTCTACGACGAAAGGGATAACGTTAAAGTAGATCCGACTTCACCTCTATAATTGAAACTAGAGCTTTATATTTTAGAGTACTTCGGGTCTAACCGCATTCTTCATCCGTCATACTGCATCGATGCTACATTTTGTAGATCTAAAGAAAGTCATGTACCTAGATTATAAAACAAGTAGGAGGATTTTCTCATAAATACAATGCTGTAATAAGTTTTTTTGTCCATTAATGCTTCAAAATCTTACACTAGGAAACTGTTATAATCGTATTAGTAATAGACCCTATACATACCATCTAAGCCACAGTATAAAAGTCAGTATAAGAACGTTTTGTTTCAATTCTAAGATAATAAACTATTTGCACACAAAAAAATGCTTGGGATGATGACGGTCATTTTCATTAAAATAATGAATTATCTCATGAAAGTCAGATACGAATAACAAGCAAAAGAAACAGAAATAAATTAAGCAATTGGTAAACGTTTCACGAGGTATAGGTACGCGTAGTAGCCCTTTGGGTTCGTAGAGGAAAATGATTGTGTAAACAAGTATTGTTCATATTTCAACGTCTAATGTTAAGCAAAAGACAAAGAAGAATGCTAAATAGGTAATCATTTGTTAACAAATGTTTAGTTTTATCTTTCAAGAAATTTAAGAAACTTCAGAAATGTTAGCTAGCACTCGATGGTCTGGAAAAAAAAAACGAAATAACGTTCAAAATAAATCCTGAACCAGAATGATTTCAATTATAATCAATGCACATTACATTTACTCAGTGTCTAACACGTTACTTTTTAACTTCGAATTAACATTCAAAAGATTTATCCCATGTATTGCTCATGGATCTTATTTCACTACAAAAATTTTAGGATTGATCCAAAAAAAAATGGATCAAAAGATTGCGACCTTGGCCAATAATTAGTTTTTGGATCAGGACCACAACATTGTTGAACGGCCCCTAAATCGAGTTTTCGTATTTTCTACTTAATACGCACATCAAACCGAATTAAGTGATAGTTTGGCTTTATCTATACTGTATGTAGTTCTCCAGATACAAAGCGAACAAGAAAAGTTTTGATTGAATGAAATATATTGGATCTTGCATCAAAAGCCACAACTAGCACAAAAACAACTATTTGAAAGGTTGCCTCATTTTTGAATAGCCCCTAATCGACTTTTCGTATTTACTGCGGAATAAGCACATAATACCGAGTTAAGTGAAAGTGTTGGTTTGACTACACTATATGTGGTTCTCCAGATGTAAGGCGTACAAGAAATTTTTTGATTGAAACATATGGATCTTTTGATCCAAACAGGCAATTACTGTCTTTTTCTTAACATTTGTGATGAAGTTCAGCCATAAATTTAATGACCAATAACTAAGGAACCAAAGGTCTGCACAAGTCTCATGTGTACTAAGCGTGCCAAGTCCTTTCTCAATGCGATGTTCGATTAAGATGAGTTAGATAAATTCTCCATGAAATACACTGTAGTTGGATTGATTTTTTTCTTTCGGGTAAAATCAAATACAAGACGAAAATAATAGATTTCACTCGCCGGCATTTAAACTGCTAGTAATAAAGAATACACATTCCGTGTGAGTGATTTGAACATTTCTAGCGCTTTTACTTCATGACAAGTGAGTTTCGTTTCACGATTGTGAAACTTGCGTAAACTTCCAAACTATGTGAATTCGATATTGCAACAGATCTATAACTTCCGACTGCAATAGGGGGATAGTGAGGGATGAAACATGTTACATATGAAACTCTTTTTTCCACTTTCTGTCTTAGTAGATAGATAGAGAAGAACATTGAATATTTTTTGAAGACTCTGAATCGATTGATAATAACCGTTTGTAGCTATCAGTTGCAGTTTTTGTTCTATGGCGATCAAAGTTCAATTTCAAGTTCTCAGAATTCTAGAAACAATGTGATTTATCCTATTTCAATAGGAGCTTAACGGTAGTAATAGAACTAAACCTGTTTCTAAAAACTGCTTCACGATATCTGTGACCGTTTTTGCTCAGTAGAGTTGATAGCGGGAGTACAAGTAAATTTTTAATACTTCATATTTTAGTAGAGTAATACGGGTGGAAATATTATCTTTCTTGAGACTTTGAATCCATTAAAAATAAAACGCAATGTATTACTGTTTTTATTCTACGGCCATCAAGTCGAAAGCGGAAATGCTTTACTTCTACCTCTTCCGTATACAGTAATACTACACTACTATAGAGCATTATTAACTAGTGTGATCCTAATAAATCTGAAAAACATCATCAGTTTTATCCTGAGTAATTTATATTATGGTGATGATTTCATTTAAAATATTAAACTTTGGGGTTTGGTCGGTCAATTTTTTTCTAGAAGATAATGACGACAGAGTTTTCATTAAATGCTGTAGAGTAGGAAACTCACTGAATATATTACAACGTGAACTCTGTACATAGTCAATAGGCTACACTTCATTTTAACTGCTTCTGTACATCTACGCAATAGCTAGAGGTAATATGAACGTGGATATTCCATTACATTAAATCAAAACTTAGTCATATTTCTTAACAAAATACGTGTAAAAAATGTAGAAGAAAATGCAGTGAACCTCGACTTCCAAGGCCATGTGTATGGTATACACATCTTCCAAATAGGTCCCATGTGGCCATGCCAAGCCATCTTTACGATGTCGTATATTAACGTTTCCGTGACTTCGGCCGTTAATTCCCTCCATAACAGGGCAGCTAGTGTGTTTGCTTCCCATCTTCCATCTCTCTATAAATAAGGGGAGAAAGTGATAGGTGAACACGCACTGAGCGCCACCTAAAATATGATGAACAGAAAGTGAAACTTCCAGTAAATGTGGATGGAATTTATTCTCTTACAAACTTCCTCAATCAATTTTTATTTTCATTTTTTGTTGTCGTTAGTGGATTCAGTGTTTTCTTACTAATCATTATAATTTATTTATTTATTCTACAGTACACCATTTGTAATTAAGTTTAATTGGCTTGAATCACTTGAATGAGTTTCTATTTCTCAGAGAATTTCAGTAGGAAAGGAAAACTTTTCATCGTACACCTTATTTACTTTAGAAAAGAAAATAAATAATTTTATTATCTAATAACTGAAAAATCTTATTCAAAGATTACGTGGGGGACGCGGTGGCTCAGTGGTAGAATGTTCACCTGCGGTGCTTGGGATCCTTGATTCGATCCCAGCTCACGCCGTGTGGACTTTGTGGTGGACAAACACCGTGCTCATGGGTATTCTCGGGGTTCTTCCGTTTCCTCCCACTTTCTTCATTTCACCATTTCATTTATTTCTCATCATCACCGTCTCCTTTAGTCTAACCGGCATAACCTTGAGACGTAAAACTTTCATTTCATTTCATTTTTTTTCAAAGATTACGTATACAGAATGAACATTTATCTTGATACGTCATGTGGCTAAGCAGTTAGCGTACGCGCCTCTGGCATGAAAGATCTGAGTTCGATTTCTTGCGGGAGCTCATGTGGTTCAGATTCTACGTTAAGCTGTAAGTCCACTTCTCATATAGTCTCGCTGCTGAAAGGGGCGGTAAACTAAAAACCAAATCAAATTTTCATATGCACTTGAAACTTTTGAACTAATAGACCCAAAGGATGAAATTTTGTACTATGCAAAAATTTTGAAATTTTGTATTATATATGACATTACATAAGGAAGTGCATACTTCAAACATGCATGTAAGACAGGTAAAATATATGTTTTGAGTTATTTATGCAAAAGTTAAAGTTTAGGTTCTAAAAGTCGTCATCTTAATTATATCGCTATACAGTTATTTTGTTATGGCTTGAGACAAATATGCCGCTATAGTTACTAAATTATTTTCTTTTAGAAAAAATAAACATAAGCAATTCTACCTATAAAAAGATTTTTAACATATTTATTCCTCTGAATAATTGAAGACCTCGGGAGATGATAATGATACCTCACACTGACATGATTCTGAGATACAAGGTGTTGAATGTTTGGGTACTTAGTGACACTAATGAGAAACCTATAAGGAAAATATACATTAACGGTCATAAACTATCGTGTTTTGACTGGTTTTTCATAAATTAGACGAAATATTTTAGTTCAAATATATCTATTATTTGTAAATAACAATAAATTACTATAACATAAAGTTGTAGGTTATCACTTTTTACGGTAATAAAATGAGAACGCTATAACATAAAAAGAACAATTTCCTGTGCAGACACCTTGTAATTTTGGACTATTCTTTAGGTGTTTAAATTAGCATTCTTCTTGTCATCATCACTATAATCTTACCAAACTTAAATAAACTTTGATATATGAGCAACACGCGTGTAGTGGGATCATTAACAATACTTCAAAATAAGATACATTTAAAAGACACGCCATTTTATATTATTTGTGCTAACGAAAATATGATAAATCGAAGATAAAAACTAGTTAAGACATACTGAACAACTGTTACTTAGTTATCAATGATACGTTAATTAGCAATGAGCGTATTTTAAATCCCAATGTCGTCGAAAGTTTTTCTGAAAAAAAAATATCCATCGAAAGAAAACAAAACATTTCCCGCTTTCAGAAATACCAGCTTACTGTGTAAACAAGCAAGTTGTGCACAGAATAATAATATTAATAAAGATTAAATAGAACATACATTTTCTATGAAAAGCATTGTCTTGTAATAGAGCATATTCTAAGCTATTTTAAATATCCACCATTATAATACATGTAAATCCTCATGTGTAAAGCTGCAAGCAAAATGTCTACAAAAATTTGGCACCGTAAAACTTGAAACTACGTCACTTCGATCTTGATTTTCCATAACACTTGACTGCAAGTAAATAAAAATTGTTATTTAGAGACTGTAATTATTTAAATTCTCTTCTGTAGGAAAAACGTTTGCATTAGTGTTATATAAAACTACATTGCTAACCCACGCATTACTGACTGAATTCCACACTGGGAAAAAGTGATAATATACAAACGCTCAATGACCGGAGTATTTTATTTTTTTAGTGCCACTGTTTTTCACTGTTTATTTTTAACCTTAAAGAATATTTTACCCATATTCAGAAAATCACAAACCTGAATTTGCACCAAGCAATAAATTAAACAATAGTTTGTAAGAAAACAATTAATCCCTCACAATTTCACAATGTTTATGACACAACAGCTCAACTATTATAAACATACCTGTTCCTAATTTCCTTCATCACTTGAACCAGAGTTAGATTTAACAGTAAAATCTGGGTACTTTATGCTATTGCCACTGTTAAAAGTATTGTTACTATCACTTCATATCTCTTCAAAATATACACTCACCTTAGTTGCAAACTTGCGTTTTTCTTGATACTCCGCAATGTTTGAATTGTTGGTTATCATTATTTAATGGCAGTGCATGTGATATATTTTGAATTGGCCATATCTCTGTTATCTGTTGACTAAATTCAGTAATTCTTCGACAGATAACAGATCCACCGACGTCAAGTAGCATAGGTTGTTTCACTCATTTTCGAGGGTTAGTAAAATATTGTAAGGATCCACATACCTACACACACAACAAACAACATACTACAAACATGTGTTTTCACAATCAAAATCAAACAGTGGCACACGATATGTAACCAGGAAGATACGAAGAGGACTCGAAGAGCTACGAACATGACCGACTACCCCTCTCTAGATCCGCCTTCCAAAAAAGGTGGCTATAAAAGAGGACCACAGAAATAGGAAATTATAAGTACCAATGCTGATCGCCTCACCTAGAATACATTTATCTTCTCCCGAAGCCGCCATGGGCTACGGAAACTTCCTCTAATATACTCTTGGAGCTGCCATAAGCTACTGAGTATAATCCTTTAATACTATTTCCCAAGTCTGCTATGAGCGAAAGAGATATCCTTCAATACCAAACTCCCGGGTCTGACATGAGCGAGGAGTTTAACTCGCTACTGCTGAATAACAAGTAAGACACATCGTGAGCCGAGGAGTTTCTATTTCCTACGCTGCAAACATTCTAATAGATTTGAAACAAGATGTATAAAAATTTTGTAAAGATTTTTGTAAGACATTCTTTTTATAATAAAATGAAGAGTTCAATTTCCAAGTACGTTATTTTAGACTCTACCAACCAGAACATTGCAACATTCAAAAGAAGAGAGTAAAATTCAAACTATTATAGATATGTTTGTATAGATAAACAGATAGATTAATCATAGCTTAAAAAATACTATAAGATAACCTTCAAACGTCTCCTCCAGGGTTACTTGTAGTCTGTATTCAGTTCAAAGTGTGTTTTCATTTAGTGTATTTCATATATTTGACTTCTCTTCAAATAAAAGAAAAATATACAGCTTGTATATTTATGTTTCAATAATAACACTTTGCAGAAAATGCCTATTTTATTGCTGTCCGTAAAATAAATGAATAGCTTCGCTCCGACGTTAAAAATGAACTTGCTGTTTTCTTGGAATTATTTGTGCCTTTTAACAGACAATATACAAAGTATTAACGGTTTTAACTTTTAAAAAGATCGGGGTTCTGATTTAGTTATGGAATCAGAGCCCTGACTTTCTATCCACTCATCACTCAACTGCTATCAACTAATGGGATGTACATAGTCTTTCGTCCGTTTATTGACCAAGAACCAGATTGAGCCTCAGAGCGGGTCTCACGGTCCAAGCAATATACGTAAATGTCTATATTCCCGCCTGCACACTCTTCCCATAACATAGAAATGTTATATTTCTTTTTAAATAATGAAACAATATTTTTAGTACTTTGAGAATTTCGTAGCTTAATTGTGCGTATCTCAACGATTTTCTGTTCGCTGGCTCCCGAAAACTTTTGATACAGTATTTTAAGAATTATCATATAAAAACTGGCTAACAAAGATCTTCAACCTAGACTATCTTCCACTTTACTTTTTTATCTCGTCAAGACATCCAGACACATACTTACCCCATTTTTGTCACTCTATTATAGACAAACACACACAACATACATTCCTTCTTCATTTTCTTGCCCTTTAGCCATTCTTGTGAATATCTATCTTTATCTTTTATTGATAAAAGTTTCGCCAAGACTGTTTGTGAATATCTATCTTTATCTTTTATTGATAAAAGTTTCTCCAAGACTGTTTGTGAATATCTATCTTTATCTTTTATTGATAAAAGTTTCTCCAAGACTGTTTGTGAATATCTATCTTTATCTTTTATTGATAAAAGTTTCGCCAAGACTGTTTGTGAATATCTATCTTTATCTTTTATTGATAAAAGTTTCTCCAAGACTTTTTGTGAATATCTATCTTTATCTTTTATTGATAAAAGTTTCGCCAAGACTGTTTGTGAATATCTATCTTTATCTTTTATTGATAAAAGTTTCGCCAAGACTGTTTCTGTCGTTGATGTTCAATAAATCTATACTTTCTATCTTGCTCTTTCAAATTATTCTTTCAAGTTTTGTATTTTTATCAACAGTATTTGACGCGATACGGAACATACTAATAACATAAATGTATTTTAATACAGGAAGTGATTGTGGAAAAAATGTACTAATTTGCGTAGTGTATAATGACAGAATAGAATTTGCCACAAAACGAATGTTTAAGAATTATAGAGACATACGAGTCAACTGTTAGGTTGGAAAACACACGGGCTCAATGATTACATGGTACCAGATCAAATTTCTGGCTCTACAAGTTTCTGGTTCGATCCCGGAACAAGTGAGTGTGATTACATATTATTGTATTCGTAGATTTACTCTTCGGTGTTCCGTTTCCTCCCACTTTCTCAATCCACTTGTAATTTCATCATCCATCTTCATTAGTCATCCCTCTTTTAGCCTAAAAGCATAACTATAAGACTAAAATTAGAAATTTTATTTCTTTCAATCTCAACTACAAGTTTGACGTGAATGTAAAATACTTCTTGAATTTGGTGGAGAACTCACCACAGTAATGTTATACACGGATAGACTAAGGTAACGCGTCAAAAATCCGAACCTGTCACTAGAACCTTTTTACACTTTGTCTTAACGTTAGCGATAAACAAATAATAGTGTGTCCGTCGCCGTTATGTGAAGTCAGTGTTTTTACAAAAGTTCATTCATATGTAATCGTTTGTCATACATATTTTTTATTTTTATTTTCTCTTAGACCTCTTAGGCCTTAAGTTTTAAGTGTAACTTACAAGATCAGTGTAATTTAGTGTACGAGCAGGTTCTTCAGAAACATTAAATGTAAGTAGCCTTAAGCACGGAATTGTAATTATTGTATATACTGAATAAGCACTATATCGATAGAAGAGCATATCGTACTGTATATGTAAGCCTGAATGGCATTTTCTTGGTCATTTTCGAAAATCCGAAATGCCTGTGCTCCCAATTAGTTCGAATTTTCGACTTCCTACTATATATATATATATAGGGTGTTTCGGAACAACACCGACAAAATTCAGGAGGCAATTCCTCACATTCAGATAAGATAAAAAGTATAAACCAACCTGGGCGCACAAATGCTTAATTTTGGAGTTACAGGCTGCCAGGAACATGTAAAAATGACTTTTAAAAATGTTTACCTCCAAAACCATGGAACCTACTGTAGTCAGATCAAGACTTCACTTACGAACTAATATGTGCTCTATCCGAAAATACATGTTTCAGAATCCTAAGGTACTCATGCAATAATTTTTATAGAGGGAGTTTGGCTACGGGCATATAATTTGAAGTACTCACCAAATACCTCAATAGCAACTGTCTCAGAAGTACCGCAGAATTCTGAAAAATAGGCATTTGGATAGGGACACACACTAGTTCTTAAGTGCAGTCTTGACCCAACTACGGTATGTCCCATAATTTTGGAGGTATGGACGTTTGAAGTTAATGTTTTTACATTTTCGGCAACCTATAACTCTGAAAGGAAGGATTTGTGCACCCACATTGGTCTGTACTTTTTGTCTTGTCTTGGTGTTAGAATCAATTCCCAAACCTTGCTGTTGTTGTTTTGTAGCACCCTGTATATGTACCTAGGTATACGAGTATAGAACCGGTTGTTTAAAAAAAAAAATAGTATAACACCACTGCAGATACTCAGCGAATGTTGATCTAAATAATCGAAATAATAGCAATAGAAGAAATGCACTGACTATATATATATTATCATGATTTCTGCCATTTGATCAGCAGTTTTCTTTCCTGGACTGCAACCAGTTAAACTAGCGTTTCCCAACCGGTGTGCCGTGAATGGGCCGCTGGTGTGTCGCGAGGAATCGACACAAAATGATTAATTTTATAGCAATAAAATTGCAAAACGTGGGGAAAAATGTATATTACATATTACTATGAACCTCTACTATGAATCTACAATTTTAAGTTTCATACCGGGTTACTGTTCTGTGCATTTCTAATGTTGAAAAAAGAATTTGTTATCACTGTTATGATCATTAGTGCTACTTTATTGTTGCAGACTATTTCGTAACTTGAAAATTTAAAATATCATTCAATCCTTTCGATAAATTAGCTACATTTGTGTTTTAAAAGTGAAAGAGATTTGTTTGTTCGTTCGTTATTTAGTAATCTAAGATTGGATACAGTTTTTAAAAAGAAAACGTATTTTTGAAAACCTGAGTTCAATACTTCGTTGCAATTGTTTTCTATTTTTAAATTAGAATGAAAAATAAGCATAATGATTTACCACAGGGAAAAAAAACAGTGATAGAGCTTTTTCTTCTGTGAGAAGGAGATCAATAATCACAGAAAAAATACCACTGTGTTTTATATTAACAAATAATAATATCTATAAGTGTGCCGCGAGAATCCAAGTAACACCCGTAGTGTGCCGCAAGTTGGATAAAGCTGAGTTAAACATTCAGACAATTTATGCCGGAAAAAGCATGAAACTCTCCGAAGCGAAAGAAATTTTCCCGTTATGTCTTAATAAATTTACGAGATACCAATTTATCTTCTTTGGGAGAAATGTCCCCATGGAATCCTTTACATGTATTCTCTATCTATAACTCCAGAAACCGTTTTCTTAGATAATGTATCAGTAAATGTATAAGAGTAGCAGCATTAAATCTTTAAATAAAAGAACAGGGAAAGGCATTATTGATCTTAATTTTTCCTTCTGCCAATTTTATTTTGTATATATCAGCGTCATGTATTGTTACATTGGAAAGCCAGGAGTCTTACTTTCTTATCAAAAGTGTAAAAAAAATAAAATAAAATAAAATAAAATAAAATAAAAAAAATCTGTATCCCTTTATATTTATATTAACATTTATTTTACGTTGGTAAGTCATGCTTATGACTTACTTTTATTATCTCTGAAGGAATTTTTACAAAATCACAGAAATACAGAACTTGGAAGGAAGGCACATAAACAAAACGCTACCGCTATTTTTAAAATGATGTATGTATCGTACAAGCTTCACAGAGTTTTTTTTTTTCGTGGATAAAATCTCAAGCTAAACTTGCGTAGATTATATTCATTTCTCAACCAGATTTTCTCATTCGTTACACACCTTTCATTCTTTTCTCCTGTCTTATGAGTTACATTTCACATTCGTGTCATAATATCCATTTTCGTCTTTGGTGGTTCAGCGTTGGGTAGATATTATTCCCAGGATTCTCCCTTCTTATTGCGGGAGCGTCAAATAACCTAGTTGCCGCTCTGAGACGCCTAGGAGGGCGAGATGAGATGAAAGCGGTACTCAATCATATGAAAGGTAATCGCGTTGGGAGGTATTTCTCTACCTTCTTCTCACTATAAAATCAAATGATTGTGTTTCCCATATTACACGAAAAGTGCATTATTCTAAGCATCAAGTTTACTCCTATTCAAGTACGGAACCTAAATATGCAGTGCTCGTCAGATGGGAATGGTTTATCAGGACTTTCGTAATGACAAGCCGGATGGGATTTCCCGTATAAACATTGGCACCAGAGCTTGATATCAGAGGGTTGCTACACTATCTTATTAATATTGTGGATGAAAATGTCTCTCCAATTTTCTATAATTGATGGAATAAAACTTTCAAGTTTGTTTTCATTTTAAGTTATATAATACAGATCTAAGTGCTTAAAGCGAGATTTAAAAAACTTTGTGAGCTCCTTCGTGGCTAAGTGGTTGCGTACGCGCCTTTGGCATGGGAAGCCCCTAGTTCGATTCCCGCCGAGAGCTCGTGTGGTTCAGATTCCACGTTAATCAGTATGTCCACGTCTCATATAGCCTCGCTGCTGAACGGGACGTTAAGCTCAAATTCAACTTAACTCATCAACTAGAAACACTTTGTGTCAGAAGCAAACATCAAACACGAATCCTTGTCCACAGAAACCACGCTCTTATCTACTTAGCTCTAAAGAAAAGCTATCCATTTCTCAAAAGTCTTTAAACCTTGTACAATAAATGTTCTCTGGGGGCAGTTTAGTAGTAGACCATTCACTATGGTACAATTAGCGACAAAAGTTATTTGCGTTCGATGTAATTAGCTTCGCAAAAAACTTCAGAATGGAAGAACAATTTGAGTGCAGTTTTCAGTAAATTAAAAAGAATGTACCTAGGCAATTTTCCAGTCATTCTTCTTACCAAACGGAAAGAACTTTTGTCACTGACTGTATAAGACGCTTAACCCTGGATTACAAACCTTATATTTTGCTTACGTGGTTACAAACCATTCGTAAAATTTACGACTCAATTTTAGTCTTTTTATTATTTCTGTATATATTATTATTTTTTAAATATAAAAATGGGCTTGTTTATAGAATTATATGGACAATAATATTGGATGCCTTTGGAATACTTTGTTGAACAAGTACATGTAAAAAGTTATGTATATAACTTGCTAGCTGCATACTTGAATTGCAAATATGACGTCATGAAGATATAGTTACATTTATGTGGGAAAATTGTCTTATAGATATTACAATAATATATAACTAAAGTAAAAGGACCAAGACAACTAAAAATCGTAGCACTTTGCATATCAACTTCGAAAAAAGTAATTAGGTGCAAACTTGAAAGTTGTCATTGCAAACTTTTTCATTTTTCCTCGTCACTCACCATTCAACACACAGCTCTAGTTTCAGCACAAATCGCCTTCCTCCAGTGCTTACACAAATGTGTTGTCATTCTCCTTTCCCTTGATGGTCAGTAAAAGTAAGTTTTTTTCTTATTTCTTGTGGTGGGTTTGCCATAGGGTTAGTGATGTGAATGCGCTTCATTAGCAGTATCACTAGAGCCTTCATCAGAAGATATCCAACAACATTTTTATTTGATTATTTTCACGTTCTTCCTCACTCTCACCCATAGTTTCACCATCAACAACAGTTACAATAATATGACACGAATCTTTGCACTGTTTATAGTCCAAAACACTCATTTAATGTTGAAAACAAGAAAGTAGATTTGTCAAAATTTGTGAAAAAAAAACTAACATGGTTACAAACCTTTCGTAAAAATTACGACTAGACCTTCAAAATATGCATGATAAAACTGACTGACACGGCTGTAAAACCAAAACTAGCCTCTGCTGTAAGAGCTAGGAAGGTATTGGGAAGCAGGCCGGCCGCGCATTCGCGGTTCAGCGAATTCAACAATTTTGGATATGTTCCTTCGTAAAATTTACGAATGGTTTGTAATCTAGGGTTAAGGTTTGATACCAAGTCATGGAGTTTAAGGTGTACAATATCATACAATATCATGTGATGTCAACTTTCTAATTGTTCTCCTGTCTTTTCCTATATTCTCACATTCATATTTTCAACAATCATCCATTTTCATTAACCTCCGTTTTCTTTAGCCTTCGAGTCATAATTATGGGACGTTGCAATAAGTACATATGGAAAGAGAATTTCAGATTATTCTGTAATGGAAAAACTCATTATCAGTGATTCTTTCAGAAACAATGTTCCGCGAGTGCACACTTATTCCGGGGGGTGAGCACTGCTGGTACTATTCTATTTGTTATTACATTATAGAACTATGACCCTGGAATACAAAAACTCGTCACACGGTATGACAAATGCCTCAATTTGCTTGGTGATTATGTGGAGAAGTAGTGTAAAGTATGCTCTTTCCAATAAAAATGTGTATATTTGTTAATATGTACTACTGTGTCTTTATTGCACAAACGGGTACCACTTTCCGGATGACCCTCGTATATTCACTTAAATTGTCGTATATTCACCTATTATCGCAAGGGCATTCTCGTATATAGCATTAATGCTTAAATTATTGTATATCGTATTGCTTGCAAGCCTTCCCCACAATAGTTGGCCAACTAACTACTTCCCTTTGCTCTTCTTTCCCACGCTGAGCCAAGATTAACTAAACTGCCAATGTATGTTCCTCCCGTACTTACTGAGTGCACTATTTCCTTTAGCAAATAATTCTCTAGTAGAGCCAGTGGCGGATCTAGGTCGGGGCCGGGTGGGCCTCGGCCTCAAAGTTTTCTGAGTAATGAAAATAATTTAGGCAATTATTTATATATTTTTGAAGTTTCACTAAACTCATGGTATCCCTACTACTGGGTTTTGGTTGGTCCCCCAGCTTTTTACCTTCTAGACCCGCCTCTCAGTAGAGCCCCCTCACATTTTGATTCAGGAAGAAAGCCTTTATGCGCATCTCTTATGCAGACAGAGATAGGGTAAGGAAACTTGTCAATCTCTATTAATATGTATTTTTCATCATTACAAAAATCCTTTACTCCTATGCAAGGGCACCGATTTCTCTGTAAATTTGGGAGGGCCCATTCAGATGCAGAAGGCATATATAAGGATTTTGAGACAAATTGCATTCAAATTATGCCAAATATCGGATATTCTTAAATACAATAAGGGGGCCCACATCAGCTTTGTGGGCCAGGGCTCCCTCGGCCCCCCAGGATCGGCGCCCTTGCTCCTATGGTTTTGCGAATTTAAAAATTTATCATCCTGGTCCCACAGATAGAATTAGAATTTAACCACCAATTTCAGCAAATGTTTACCAAGCTACTGAACTGTTAATTTAATAAGAATTATATATATATATATATATACATACATATATATATATATATATATATATATATATATATATATATATATATATATATATATATATATATATATATATATATATAATAAAGGAGAAATAGATATAATTGTATATCTTTCGGGTCCTTGTCTAGAGACACAAAATTGCACTACGTGGCAACGTCGCAGATAAAGAAACTCTGAGAAGATTTACCAATCAATCAAATAATAACATCAATTCTTTCCAAATGGCAGTTAAAGTAGATAGACGTTGACCATTTATTAGCGTAGATAGCAGGCACCATTTATTAGCGAAACAATCGTTGTAACTGCTTGCTGGATTCGAGGAACTATGCTAATGGTTACGAGTTAATCTGCGACGTTGCCACATAGTGAAATTTTGATTCCCCAATAGCGGCTGAAGGAGGCTTCGGAGGACATACCATCATATAACATTTTCACTTTATTTTGACCTGTAGAATACTGTTTGTTGCCCGTGGGCGCCATTTTTAGAACACCAGATATATATATATATATATATATATATATATATATATATATATATATATATATATATATATATATATATATATATATATATATATATATATATATATATATATATGAGCATACGAAACAGGGAGAAAGCAGCAAGAAAAATAATTAAATATTACCTGCTCAGCGCATAAATACTCAAATTCACAAAACAAACACTATTTTCTCTAGAGACACAAAATCCCTTCTGTTTTGAGCAGTGATGCCAATCGAAGGGAAATTTCTCTGGGCGCAGGGAAATTTTGAGTAAATTTTAGTGAAAAGGGAAAAAGGGAAATTGCTTATAATATCTCAATATTGCAGGGAAATCTGAACCTCTCTTCAATCATTTATAGATTGAATGTATTTACGTATCTAATTAATCTCATTAAAATTCAGTATAAATTCAACATCCTATTTGTTCCAAACACAATCCGTTGCACATATTTCACATAAATTCTCACAAATTATCTTGCTTTGCATTCGTTAATATTTATCAACATTACACATCGATCAACATATTCAGTTAAATTCGAAACATTACAACAATGCTTATTTAAAATCTTTTATCAAAATTAATCTTCCGATTGTTGAATTAAATGCAATGCAATAAGATTAAATATTTCTCAATTAAATTAGCGCTCCAACTATTATAACAGTTTGGTTTTCCCAATCAGAAGATGTTTTTCCCAACCAAAAAATTGATTCTGAAGAGGATTAATCAATGTAAGAGAAGAAAATCTGCGTGTCGTGAATGTAAATATGTATATATGGGCGAATACTGGGTCATTAGTGTATGTGCGTTTGTGTAAGTTTACAGATTTCCTGGTGACTGTGTGCACAGACTTATAAATTCTTAAGAATTCCGCAACTCTAAACTTTGTATTGTGCTTATGAACATTCCTCGTGTACAGCCAAAGACAGTAGCAGCTAGAGTTTTCTTTGTAACTGTTCGTATTCGTTTCAGTAAATATGGGAGTTCTGTTCTTAAGTAAGCACATACCAAATATATACTTAATAATTTCTTTGTACCTTAGGTTACATTAATATTAAAATCTATCATGATATCTATAATAAATATTAGTTACGTAATATATTTATTTTATATTTTTTATGATTTATTTAGGTTATCCGTCCTGACCGAGGTATTTATAGGGTTTTTCCTCAATCACACCAGGCAAAGGCAGAGATTGCACCTTTAACATAGGTCCTGGCGTACACCTTTCCATATCCTTTCCCCTCCTCTATAGTGACGCCTTAGATACCTAAAAAACAAATCAAGTTCAAATTCTGCGTAAGCTCAAAGGAAGGTTGTCAGGTATCTGTTTGTATGTGATTATAAGATTGCGGTGAGGGGGTGGAAGCGAAAACGATTAAAAATACGTTTACTAAATACAGTACTTGAACGTTTTGGATGAAGGGAAATTTTGTCCGGAAAAGGGAAATTCTGAAGCTTGTGAATTGGCATCACTGGTTTTGAGTTATTTATAGCAACATCAAACAGGAAAATGTGGATATTAGACATATATGCATATCAGTAAGGGTTATTAATTCCTTCTTTTTGTTCCTTTTAAGAACAATATGCCACCATTTCAGTGGGATTTATTATCGATGTAGATGTATTAGGAAGAGCTTCATTGTTCAGGAATATTACAAAGGTATTGTGGCTGTACACGAGGTCGTTCCTTCCCGTAGCGCTTCATTTTTGTTTTATTTGTTTTTGTTAAAACTGAATTTGTACGAACGAACTTCTAGAAATATCACTGAAGCCAAAATGCCATTAAATGCAATGTTCGAATAGAAATGAGTACCTGCTGTATATTAGGAAGACGGTTACTTTTGAGTAAAGAAGGAAAAAAAAAAAAAAGGCTACTCACATTATAAAATTTTCACAGGGAATCGAATGTGGATCCTCCCTTGCCTTGTAGGCTTATCATATAACAACACAGGGCCAGGAAAACACCAGAATTTAAGGACCGTCTTAATGTGAGTAGCTGTCACGTGAAGGAAAAAAGACACCTTCAGACAAGGCAAAAAATGGAAGCGCTTGGAGGATAAAGGTGTTATGTTACATTTTTCGAAATGTTGCATTCTGGCTGTTCATGCACGTGTTATATGCTACTCATGCTACCTAACACATTATTTGGTGAGTCCTCGTCCTAGTGCAGATATTTAGAAACGATGAAGGTGGTATGTTAACGGACAAAGTTGTGAAAATCAATTTTTCCATTATATTCAAATTGTTACATAACACCTTTATCCTCCAAGCGCTTCAATTGTAACCTGCAGAAAAATAAACCCAATCCAAATGTTACCTAAGGACAAAGCAAAAAATATTACCTGAGGGCAAGGCAAAAAAGCTGCATGAAGCCAAGCCAAGAAAGGCAATGAAAGTCGTACCTGACAAGCGCAGTTCAAGTAATTTCAAAATACATCTATATATATAAAAGAGAACGTACAAAATTTTGTCCGCTCATCACGCTAATACGGCTGAACCAATTTCTTTCATTTTTGGGGGGTTATTAGGATTTGGACCCTAGATGGTTTTTATCATATCACTTTAATTTTTAATTACCAGTGTCTTGAGATAATTGACCATTCAAGTGTCCATAACGTACAAATCCTTTGTTATTAGTTCATCATAGGTAAAAATAAACGTATTTATATGCAACCCGCATGACCGTGTCACTCGGCGGGTTAACATAAATGACAGGCGATATACAGCGGAAAATAGCTTGAATCTTCTGTTTAAAATTTTTAAATTGATTTGCTTATTTTTACAGACACTTTTACAATATGCCAGCACCGGGATGACCGCAGCGAAGCGGGGCGGGTTAAGATAAATGACAGGCGATATAATGTTAAGATTTACTGCAATCTTCTATGGTTTTTATCATATCACTTGAAAGCGAAAAAGTAAAAATTATCTAAGTAACAAAGTTTATTGCGTTCCGGGGTGACCGCAGCGAAGCGGGGTGAACGCTGCTAGTATGATAATAATGATGGGAAAGTGGCGAAGATATTACAAACTTTACATCCAAAGTAGTGCGATATATTGGTTACACAAATAAACACTTACCACGATTTTATTGTGAATTTTAGCTACACATGAGAACCTCGGTTCACGTACATTGTAATCTTATGTAGCTGCTCGATTATGTCTTCCGATTGATACTACGATGTATTACACAATTAACAAAATGTTTTATATGATTAATGAGATGTACAGGGTTTGTTTGGAAAGTAGTAGGACTGATTTTTTTCCACCAGTCGAAAATTAAATTGATGTTGATTATCTTTTATGACTGCAAAGTAGTAGCTCATATAGAGTTTCTACTGCCTGGTCAAACTGAGAATGCTGCATTCTATGTGAAAGTACTTGAACGACTCAGAAAACGAGTCGCCCTTATCCGTCTAGCAATTTCTGGATCATGGGAGGTTCATCACGACAATGCGCCCTAGCCATGCCGCCTTGGCTGTCATGGACTTCCTGACCAAACATGGGATTACACAACTTTCTCAGCCATCCTATAGCTCAAATGTCGCTCTTGCAGACTTCTTCCTCCTCCCCCGACTGAAAAGGATCATTAAAGGACGGTACCACGGCTCGGTCCAGGTCATTCAAGTGGCGGAACGAGGGAGCTGAAGAGCATTCCAGTTTGTGCGTTCCAGGGGGCCTTCTGTGATTGGCAGAGTCACTGAAAACGCTGTGTTGATGCAGAAGGTACATATTTAGAAAACTATTAAGTCGATGTGTCAAAATTGTGAATATTTTTTTTGGGGGGGGATCAGTCCTACTACTCTCCGGAAAACCCCTGGATACTGTTGTCATTGTAATCTTTTCCACACATTTCACTGGAAAACATGATCGGAAAACTTCGAGACAAAAGGTAAAAGACATGGGAGAACCTCTAGAAAACCCAAGTACAAAATACTTGACCACTACAAAGCTTACTTGACGTGAAGAGGATCGAACCAGGGATCCCATGTTCCTCAGGTGAACCCTTTACCAGCAAGTGACAGTGCTTAGATTATCTGTAACGCATAGTAGCAAAGATCCTAGAATAAGAAAGATCTTAACACAATTGGAATTCATAGTAAATTACGAACAAATCTAGTCCATTGCATGAAAACTCAATTGCTTGAATATTTAGAAACAATACAACCTGAAAGCACGACTAGTTACTACTTCCAAAGTCATTAGATTAGTTTTATCTATGTAACATCTTGCTGCTAACATTATGAAACACTTGATGGTATATTCTTGAACACGTAGTTTTGATCGGCTCGTTGATAGCTATTGATTAACATTGTTTTCATTATAGACAAATAATAATGTAGTACCTTTAAAAAAGTAGTAGTAATGTAGTAAGAGTCCGGTAGTTTCTATTTGATGGCTCTATGCAGGCGTGCAAGGGGCTTTATTTTATTTATTTATTTATTTATTTTGTAGCTAACGGTGTTGGTGTTTCGTCCCGGAATAACAAAGCCTCAAAAATAGCTTTTGCGCCACGCGTGATCCTCCTGTGTCAGAGGTCGGACGCGATTACTGTCCGGTGCGTTGCTTAGCATAGATCCCCCAGGCTACTGTTAGCGACTGGAGCGCCGCACTGCGGCCAGATTCATTACTAGACAGACAAATCCTGTACAATTAAGTATCAGCTTGTAATGGATTGTAGCCATCAGTTATTATACGCCAATATGTCTGAAGCCATTGCTAATTCATTGCTTCTTTAAACTGAGCTTCTCTTTTCAGCATCAAATCTCTATGAGTCACTAAATGGATCTTCAGTTTAAAGAGGGAATCTGAACCATCGTAATGCGGGAATTGAATCGGAGACCATACGCAACAAACGTGTTCGCGCTAATCACTAGTCCACCGCTAACCACTATGAGAAGTCTAGTCATAAAGTCATTGCGTTTCAACTGTAGTACGTCACTAAATGTAGTTCGAATAACTTACATCGCCATGTCTAATTTTAACGGTACAAGTGCAAATAAGGAGCACAATAAAATATACAGTATATGGGGAGACCCGAACATAAAGGATTTAATATTTCTTTTGGTTATTTTGGAGATATTTCATGCTTAAGATCTATATGTGAACCTCCTTTCAGTGCTTGAAAGATTATTGTCCAAATAATGTCTATAACTCTTATAGTGTTGAAATAATATTCACTTTTCCTTGCATTTAAACGGAGCTTACAAAAATGATGTCTCCTTTTCTTACAACTCTGCTAATTGGAATTGCATCTCTTGTAATCTGAATGCCCCAAATAATTGACGTTTGGTCTTCATGAAGTTTTCTAGACAAAAAAAAAAAAAAAAAGTATCTAATTGGTTTAGAAGAAAATACTAGGAACAAAGCCGTCAAATGATAATTTGAACCATAAGTAAGTAGATACCGAGACGATTGACTAGTTACGTTGTAAGAATTGCATACTTATAATAACGATAATACTTTAAGTCGTAAGAAGGTAGATATTGAGACGATTGGTTAGCTACATTGCAAGTGGCTACTTACGATTAATATTTTCTAAAATCAATAATTTTCAGCTGACATTTCCATGATAAGAAAACCAACTTGCTATTTTAATTATAAGATGGACTCTGAAACTACTAATATTTGGAACAACGCATAAGTTTAACTTTAAAACATTGAGTCAGTAAAGTTCGTGAACAGTAACATTTAGCCTCACTGTAAACCCAAAAAGTGAATTCCAGTAATGATAAACATACAAATGCTTTAAAATTCTGTTAGATCGTCTTTAAATCAAAGTGCTGGGAAAAAAAAAGAAAAGGAGTGTGCAGTAACGGAGTCAGGAAATCTGGAACTATTCGTAAATGATATTTGGTGGTTTGTTACTTTGGAGTAACTCCTTCGAACGTGACTTCTATCCATTCTGTTAAATCGCAGCCGCTCAATCACTGGGAAAAGGGCTTCGCTTTCTCACAACCACAAATACGTTTACAGACAGGAAGGAGAGAGGGAGAAAAAGAATAGTAGAAAGCGTAAACTGAACAAGATGGTAAAAAATTGAGAAACAAACATCATTTTCTAGCGAGGTGTTTTAGATCCATTTTGTAAATTGTACTACCATTCACTGTTTTCCAACATTTTTTTTTAAGAAAATACCAGATTGTATGCGTGCAATGCACTTTGCACGAATTTAGCGTCTCTTTTCAGCACTGAGATTGTATGAAACGTGGACCTACAGTTTAAGATATAATCAAAACCACCTTATAATCATTCAGGGGATGACCGACAGTTGAGCAATACCAACTCTTCTAAGCTTAAAGCGCTGTCAATTCTACCTGGAAGTGAAGGAGTTGGCGTAATCAGTACTAAGCAAAACTGTGGGGTGTATGGAATGTATATCTGTAAAAATTTAAAAATGAGTAGAATAATTTGACAAGAAGGGTCTAAGTTTATGAGGCAAGGTGTGAGGGATATGTGAGAACTGAAGGATCACTGCAAAATTTGAGTCTGTTTTGTTAAGCTCTTGTTTAGAAGTAAAAGTTGTATTGTTCAGTACTCATTGTGGATAATATACATCTGAAAGTTGTGTAATTACAAGTAGTTGGTTCATCAGTGTGCAGTGTTTATAACTTGCAAAAAAAAATATAGTTAAGTGCAACATATACATTCGGGGTACTTTCGACACTCACATTTGGGGCACTTTCGACAGATGCTCCCCTCCGCTTTCGTTGTGGTTTTTAAATATATATCAAAAATACTACATTAGTATTAACATATAGAAAATAAAATATCTTCATCCTTTTTCCATTGCATGAGATGCTCCTGGAATTTGAACAAAATGTCAGTAGCCATAGAGGTCGTAAAGAATGCAATTCCACTTGCTACTGCTTCAAGAGCTTTTCAAGAACCTTGGTTACATTACGTGACATGTTATTGAAAGTTAACTGCAAGAAACATTTTGGTGAACATACAACATTTACAGAAGATGATGAACACGCACTAGAAGAAAATTTAATTATATTAGACGGGTATGAGCTCATCCAAGAAAATGTGATGTGGTACTGTAAAATGAAAGACAATAGTGTCAAACTTTTAACATATGCACAGAATAATAGTAAGGTAGAAAAAATCAAAAGGTAGTGAACATAAAAGAATGTACATACATAAAAATGCTGCAAACCACCGTAACAAAAAAGAGAAAACTCAAGAAGAAAATTGTTGTGCTATTTGCCGAGGTTAGTTTACGGCAAAAACAATTCTGCTGATTGAGTTCAATGTACAAAATATTTTCATCGGTTTAGCAAGGACTGTGTTCTTTATCCAAACGATTCCTTCTTTGTGTGTCAGCAATGGGAAATCTCAGACAAATATGAGTACAATGTTTGCTCCTTCCTGTATATGAAGCTAACACTAATATTTTAATCTATAACCACACTTTTCGTAACATATGATTAACATAAATTAACAAATATTTTATCATGAAGTACAGAATTTTTCTACTCCCTGCACTAGCTCACATTTAGTACATTAATTTTTAAAAGAAATTCTTGTTTCATATATTTCTCGTATCTGAACGAATTTTGTGATTATTGTTTCCCTCATTTGTAACTCAGTAACATTTTAAAATATTTTCCGGAGCTGTAAATAAAGGTATTGTACATTCCTAAACTTATAGATTCCTGTGTTTGTTTAAAGTCTGTGAACTACTTTACGAACAGTAATGTGCGTTGTGGAATTATTAGTGGCACTATCATAGTATGTAAGGTTTTAATGTTGATGTCGGTATTACCCTAACAACCTCTCGGTCTTTCCCATAGAGTTAGGGAAGACCGACACTTCTTCATCGTTCATTTCAATTGTGCCTCCACAGCCATACATTACTCTTGTGTAACACGTATTGTATCTGTCAACTAGATGAAATAATATACTTAATCATGGGCTACAATTCGTTTCTTTAATAATTCATTACAATATTGTAGTAGCTTTAATGTCCTTAGGGTGTCGGTATTGCTCCACATGACCCTAATACGTTCAAATTACAAGGCTCTGTAAAGAGAACCCCGTGCTCCTAGTAAATAATTGCGCTCTTATTTTTGTCATGTAGAAGGAATATGGTGTCTTGTAAAAATGAAATACAGCAAATGGTAAATACGACGATGGTAAGGTTACAAAGCCTACAGTGAAGCATTTATATATTCTTTCATACAACCAATATAGCCAACAGATAGAACATACATTAGGTTATTTCTCTACACAGTCTCCATATGGGTTGAGGCATATTTCGCATCGCGGGATGAGTTTCAAGATTTTCTCTTACAAGAACACTTCCCAAGTGTAACACTTCCGATTTTGATTAAATTTGGCAGGTAGATACTACTATTAAAATAAATGAATACTTGTTTTGTATTTTCTGCGGAAAAATGGTTTTAGGGGGCAAAAGCCCACTCCCAAAATTTTCAAAGTACACGTCCGAAAGGGCAAAAACAAGTGGTCCGAAGTGAACGAATTTGTGCACAGATATTGCAGACGTAAAATGAGGGAATACGTGTTTCGTATTTTCCTGGAAAAAATGTTTAGGTGTAGCACGGACCCCCTCCAAACCTCTGATCACAAAATATCAAAAGTGCTAGTAACAGTATGTCAATGTGTGTAAAGGATATGAAGAATTGTAACGAAACTTTGTGTATGAACAATAAGCAAAAAATAAACGAATTCGAGTTTTTTTTTAATTTTCTGCGGAAAAAAAGTTTTAGAGTGCAAAAGCCCCTCCCCCAGAATTTTGGAATTTGACACCCAAAAGGCAAGAAGAAGTGGATCGAAATGAATAAAATTGTGTACAAATATTGTAGAGGTGATGTGAGGGAATACGTGTTTCTTATTTTCCTGAAAAGAAAAAAAAACTGTTGAGCTGACCGAGATGTTGAGTGGGGGAAGAAGTGGACTGAAGTGAATAAAATTGTATGTAGATATTGGATATGTAAAATAAGACTCTTCGTGTTTCAAAAGTGTCTCCATCCGATTTGGCAGATCAACAGCAAGCACAAAGACTATAGCGTATTTTATAGTATTTCAGAAGGCACCTTTAACCCTTACAATGTTCTCCGTCCAAACAAAAACACATGTCAAGTAATTTCCTGGTGGCTGTTGTGTCACATTTGAAGCAAAACGAATAGAGACACTTGAGAAACACGAAAGTCCTTATTTTTTATAGGATCTATACAATATCCAACACACAATTTCATTTGCCTGGGTCCACGCCTTCCTGCGCTATTATGATATTTTTTTTCGGAGGCGACCTAGGCCCCAACACTGTTTTTGGGCACAAATAAAAGCACGTTTCATTTATTGTTTTGCACATTGTCCCTATACGAAATTTCGTTGCAATTCTCCGTATCCTTTAGGAACTTCTGACTTATACTTATTTGCACTTTTGGTATTTTGTAATCAACGGTTTAGAATGTTCGTGTCCCACTCAACCACTTTTTTCCAAGAAAAGACGAAACTCAATTACCTCATTTTCTTTTACAATATCTGTGCCCAATTTCGTTCAATTTGGTGCATTTCTTCTTGCCTTTTGGCCTCAAATTTCAAACTTTTAGGTGGGGGGCTTTTGCTTCTTAAAACGCTTTCTCTGCACAAAATAATAAACCCGTATTCGTTTATCTTTTGCTTATTGTTCTTACACAATGTGTCGTTCCAATTCATCATGTCTTTTAAGTACTTCTGACATACTGTTGTTAGTACTTTTGATATTTCACCATCAAAGTTTTGGAGGGGTTTGTGTCCCACCTAATGTTGTAAAGGCCTGGAGAAAAACGGAAATTTTGGGTAAGAAAAAACAGTTTTTTTACCGTTTTTTCCCGAGCTTGGAAGAAACGAAAAAATTGGGAAAAATTGAAATTTTAGAATATTTTGCTACATTATGCTTGTAAAATGGAAACTAGTTTACAGTTAAGATTTGGAACATTGATTAGTTATGTTCCTTGTATTAGAATAGAGAAATTTTGTGGCAACAAATATATTTGTACCACTCCTTTAAAGTTAGCATCGTGATAGAATGGAAACTGGTGAGTTAATGCTACAAAAGATACTAAAATATAATCCTACTTAGATTAATTAATAGACGCATTTAAATTATCTTAAGTAATCTTATAAAGTTACGTTTTATAGCAGGAAAGTGTTAAATAACAGGGCCAAAATCATTTTAGTTAATACCAATATGTTAAATATATATATATATATATATATATATATATATATATATATATATATATATATATTGAACCCATTAGAAATAACTCTTTTGTTCGGAAATATTGTCAAAGCCCAGGAAATATAGTTTAAAAACTATTTCTTCGACTGATACTATCTTATTTGCTGTAACGTGTCTGCAGCATGTATGTATACAACGTATTTCGCTAGCGGGAAAAATGCTTAAAGCAACAGCTGTTAATTTTATTTTTTACAGCGACAAATGTATTGCAGAATTTAACATGTGAAATTCCTGTTTTTTACTATTAAAGACTAACTGAATACCCGTTCTTCGCAACTGAATACCCAAAATGAAAATATGTTTCATTTTGGGTATAAAGGGCACAAAAACTGTCACCAATGAACTTCTTCTTGTTCACCTCAACCATAAGTTGGTGGGCATCATGGAAATTTTAAAACTTTTCTCTCCTTTGGGAGAGCTGGTTTATAATTTGATAAGGCCTATTCTTCGTAACTGCATCTACATATTCTATCCAAGATCTTCCTCTTCGTGGTTTTCCATCTGCCTTTCCCTCTATCAGCATAGTGATCCAATCCGAGTGTCGAATAAGATGGCCAAGTATGCTGTTTCTTCTTTTTCCTATTATCTTCACGATCTGTCGTCCTTCATTAGCTTCCTTTAGTACGTCTTCATTCCTTTCCCTTTCTGTCCATGATACGATTCTGCGCCAACACCACATTTCTAATGCTTCCAGGTTGGATGTTTCAGCTTTCAATGTCCACGTCTATGATCTGTACAGCGGCACGCTCCATACCAGTGTCTTAATGAATCGTTTACGAAAGTCCAGCGAGACATTTCTTGATGTCAGTGGTCCTCTTTTCCTATTGAATGCTTGTTCAGCCTGTGTTTTCTGCATGTGCTGTCTTCATTCCAATGAACTTACGGACTCCAAAAACTATGGATTCGACAATAGTAACAGTAATTTTCAATTACTTTCACATGTCACTTTCCCCCTTTAGGAGTAACTAATGTGGGCTGAATTTGGATTTAAACGGCATCGGAAGTGTCACTGTTCATTTCATCTCAGCCACCCAGGATTCGACACTAATATCGGTCATTTTCGATCATTTATATATATATATTCCTTCTCTCCCCGCCTCCTAGTTACGAGGATGAAGTTTGATTTAAACGGCATCGGAAGTATTACTATTCATTTCAGAGACCCCGGAAACTATGAATTTGTCACAAATATCGGACATTTTCAGTCATTTTTATGTATCTCTTCCTACCCAAGTTTCGGGTCTGGATTTGGATTTAAACGGCATTAGAAGTGTCATTGTTCACCTCAGTGACTCCGAAAACTTTAGATTCCACACTAATATCAGTCATTTTCGATCATATATATATATATATATATATATATATATATATATATATATATATATATATATATATATATATATAGATAGATAGATAGATAGATAGATAGATAGATAGATAGATAGATAGATAGATAGATAGATATAGATATATCACCCCTTCCCCTCCCTAAGGTTTCGGCGTTGAATTTGGATTTAAACTGCATCGGAAATGTCACTGTTCATCTCAGAGGCTCTGAAAACTAGGGATTCACACTAATATCGATCATTTTTATATATCTCCCTCCTCCCCCAGTTTGCGGGGATATATCTGGACTTAAACAGGATCGAAACTGGCACTGTTCACCTCAGCGACCCCGAAAAGTATGAATTCGATATTGATATCGGCTATTTTCAATCATTTTTATATATCTTCTCTTCTCCCTCCCCTAAGTTGCGGGCCTGAATATTTATTTAAATAGCATCGGAAGTGTTAGTGTTCATCTCAGCAACCACAAAAGCTATGGATTTGACACTAATATAGGCCAGTTTTGATCATTTTATGTATCTCCCCTCCTCTTCCACCAAATTACAGTTTTGAATTTGAATATAATCTTTATCGGAAATGTCACTGTTCATCTCAGCGACTAGGAAAACTATAAGTTCGACACTAAGATCGGTAATTTTCAATAGATATCCGCACTTCTTTACTCCAAATTGCACTTTCAAAGTGAAATGATAAAATCCATCCCAGGCCCGAACCTCATCTATGTTGAAAATTTTTATCGAGATCAGTCTGGTGATTCAAGAGTTGTTAAGTTACAAATATTGTCACTTTCATAGATAATTTGTCGCACTGAAAACAAGTATTTGTTTACAAACAAAATTTTGTACATAAAGTTTATATTAAAGTCTGCATTTGAATATTATATGTCTTATAGTAATTATATGTCTTAGTGCGTGAGTATTAGTGAAATTTGTCTACTGCTCTTCCTTGTAAGAAGTAATTTGGTTAAAATTAACAAAATTTCACCAGATCAAATAGCACATTAAGAACTCAGCTTCATTCAAGAGACCTATTTGTTACAAAACAGAAACGCTTCATAATGGTAGATGTGTATGTAGTTGTAAAAGTTCTGTAATTAATGCACAACAAGGAGTAAACGACTAAAAGACACATAAAGGAAATGACTGCAAACTATTAATTTTCAAGAATAATTACAACAGTTTTATTTTCGAATGCTTCTTTTTTTAAATATTCCCAATATTGAAATTTTTCAATGTACATTTTTCACGAGTTCAAAAAAAAAAAAAAAGATTTCATTACTAGTAAAACTAACCTAATACAAAGATTTTTGTTATTTTCCCAATTTTTCCGGAAAGAAACCGGTAAAAAACGGTTTTTACCAGTCGGTTCAAAATTTCCGGAAATTTTACAACACTAGTCCCACCCAAACGTTTTTATTTTTTTCAGGAAAATACGAAACCCGTATTCCCTCATTTTATGTGTACAATATCTGTGCACAATTTCGTTCACTTTAGTTCACTTCTTCTGGCCTTTTGGGCCACATCTTTCAAAATTTTATATGAGGGATTTTGCCCCTTAAAACAGTTTTTCCGCAGAAAATAAAACAAAACGTATTCGTTTAGTTTTGCATATTGTTCCTATACAAAGTTTCGATGCAATTCTTCATATCCCTTACACACATCTGATATACTGTCATTAGCACTTTTGATATGAAGTGATCAAAGATTTGGAACAGTCCGTACCCCACCTAACTTTTTTTTTTTTCAGGAAAATACGAAACACATATTCCCTCGTTTTGCGTCTACAATATCTGTGCACAATTTCGTTCAATTCGGTCCACTTGTTTATGCCGTTCGGGCGTCAAATTCCAAAATTTTGGATTGGAGCTTTTGCCCCCTAAAACTGTTTTCGCACAGAAAATAGAAAACCCGTATTCGTTTAATTTTTGCGTATTGTGAATACACAAAGTTTCGTTGCAATTCTTCATGTTCTTTACACACATCTCACATACTGTTATTGGCACTTTCGATATTTCGTGATCAAAAGTTTGGAGGACCCGTGCCCCACCTAACTGTTTTTTCCAGGAAAATACGAAACACGTATTCCCTCACTTTACGTCTACAATATATGTGTACAATTTTTTGACTTCGGTTCACTTGTTTTTGCCTTTCCAGCATAAACTTTCAAAATTTTAGGTGAGGGCACTTGCCCCCTAAAACCCTTTTTCCGCAGAAAATTAAAAAAAAGACGTATTCGTTTATTTCATGTGTAGTGTCAACCTGCCAAATTTCATCAAAATCGGAGTGGTACACATGGGAATTGTTACTTGTTAGTAAAGATCTGCTCTTGCGTGTTCAATCACGTTGTCACGAAGTGTTTCTCCTCCTCGTCTGATCGACGGCCTCCTAAGTTCGACTTCAAGTGCGGAGGTGACGTAACATAATCCTCTTCTTGTCCTGAATCAGCTCATCCACGCGAGCTGTGTTCAAATCTGTTGACGCCATGCTGGATTAGTCACTGCGCTCCTTGTCGTTGACGTTTAATCTACCAGCCACAAACTTTCCACATCATTCTGCGACGCACAGTGGGGCCAAGACGGACAAAATGGAATGTCATGAAAGTGACAATTTGGACGATAATCTATACGTTTTCTATAGTAAATGAAGCGAGGAATCCGATTGTGATAATGATTTTACAATTAGCATTCTTTTGCAATTAGTAATTTGTATTTAAAACTCAACAATGTTGAAGTTGCTGAGTTTACGTAGGTTTATTGAGAGGTAAAATACAGTTTTGCTTTAGGGGGAAAAAAATAGCTGCCCTAACGTGACTGATGTGAATGCAGGCAAGCATGCGGCAAACAATTGGTTCGCCAAAAACAGTTACATAGAAGGGGTAATTTGAGCAAAATAGTGAGTTTTTCAAGGAATTGCACACATGTCTAGGCTTATAAAAAAAGCTCCGCTGAACTCCGCTCTAATTAAAACGTTTTCGTGAAATTACTGTAGTAAACTACTTTCTCTGTAAATTGCATCACAATATGCCGCAAAATGTAGCCATAGCACCGTTGTAAGCTGGCTGACTGCTTTGAGAAGACCCTGTTCCCGTGGAGCAACATAGTAGGAAGTATAAACAGGGCCGTTTGAGCGAATACTATAAAGTCAATTGGCTATCATGGAGGTTCTATTCAGTAGTTACAGTAGTTGTTTCAGTGAGAGTGTGTGCTCTTTTCGTATAATGGAAGAAGCAGTAAAATATGCCGAACTTTGTGAAGTGCTTCTTACAGGTGGATCAGTGGAGTGTTTTATTCGCGAAAGATATCAGCATATGCATGAAGATAAACTTTCTCGAATTTGTGATTAAATAAAGAAAACTCATTGCCTCATTATGTAAAAAACTAAAAATAGTTAATCACAGTAAAACATATTTTCGCAAGAAGTATCGCGAGTGGATGAATGGTGAATTTGTGATTAGTTTCCCCAGTGATGATGCTCATTCGCCGAAGTCTTCCAATCCTGTTGGAAGGCCTAAAAAGTGTTTTGAAGATTGTTGTGAGAGAAGTAAAAGACGTAAAGATAACGATCTAAGAGCATCACATTCCCAAAGCGTAATAGATGCTGCTGCTTCGTCGCAACAGGAAAGTTTCAGTGCTGATTTTGCATTATCAATCTTTACACAGGCTAAGCTTTCCAAGTATCAACACGAGGTAATCAGAGCTGCCACAAAAGAAAAAGGGTTCAATATTTTCCCCAGCTATAAAAAAATCCAGCGCGCAAAGAAAGATTGTCATCCTAATGATATCAAAATTACCGAGACCTCCGCAGAAGTCCCGCCCCAAAGTTTACTTAACCATACAGCCGAAAGGATCCTAAAAACAATAAATGAGAAGGAATTAGAAAAGTTGAACTGTCAGGCAGTGACAATGCATACAAAATGGGGCTTTGATGGTTCGTCTGGCCAGAATGAGTTCTCTCAATGGTTTGCGAGTGAAAGTGACGCGAGATCAGATGCTAATTTATTTATGACTTCTATTGTGCCTTTACAAATAACCCTACCTGGGAATGAAGATAAATCAATTTGGGTTAATCCTCGACCTTCCTCGACGCGACACTGTCGATCACTCAGGTATCAATTCATAAAAGAAACACCTGAAATAATAAAAACTGAGAAATTGAGGGTTGAAAAGGAAATCAAGAACTTGCAAGAAACACGATTGAACCTAGGGCTCAACTGTATCACTGTAAAACATGTTTTACATTTGACAATGTTGGACGGAAAAGTTGGTCAACATATTAGTGAGACATCTGCAGCAAGTAACTGCTTCATTTGTGGGGCTCGCCCATCGGAGATGAACGACTTATCGAAACTTGAACTGAAGCAATCTAATGAAAAAGTACTGAAGCTTGGGATTTCACCTCTTCATGCTCGAATTAAGTTCATGGAATATGTACTACATCTAAGCTACAATCGACAATTCAAGTCGTGGAGGACTACAAAAGATACTCTCCCAATCAAAGAAGCTGCAAAGAAAGCATCCAACAGCGATTTATGAATGAGCTCGGGATTAAAGTTGATGTAAAACAGGGTTATGGTTCGACGAATACCGGAAATACCTCCAGGATATTCTTCCGACATTTTTCTCTAACAGCAGAGATTACACACATAGACGAAAACTTGATTCGCCGGCTTGGTATAGTACTGGAGGTAATTAACAGCAACTCTGCAATTGATTCAGATAAATTTAGATTGTATACAGCAGAAAGGCTAAATTAGCTACACGATTATACCCGTTTTACTATATGCCTTCTACAGTGCACAAAGTATTGATACATGGGGCCGAAATAATACAAGCTGCAGCTCTGCCTATCGGGTTACTTTCAGAGGAAGCGCAAGAAACTCTTCATAAAAATTATAAGGATTACAGGCTTCACCATACAAGAAAATGTTCCCGTACAGCCACCAATGAAGATGCGTTCCATAAAATCCTCGAGTCATCAGACCCATACATAACTTTCCTGAGGCCCGAACTAAAGAAGAAACATCTTCCTCTAAGTACTGAAGCTACAGGATTATTTATTTAGATTTTCTTTGAAAAACACTTGTCTTTTCAGTTCCTCCTGTAAATTATTTCTAAAGTGTGTTATACATATAAGAATATATATATTTTTACACCGTTGTTAATAGAATGAACAGCCTTTTCCCAATATGAATAAAGCAAGTTGTTTTTTTCACTTTTAAAATATACAAAAATCGTTTTTGAAGATTGCAATCTAAGTTTTGTAATTTTCAAGTCATGGACTTGTGAAAACACTCATATAAATGTACCGTTTCTTTGTATTATAATTAAGATATAAAATAACACAATATTGTGTTTTAGCACACTTTTTTGTATATGTTATTTCTCTATGATTTACTTATTCTACAATATTTTGCAGAGTATGACTTCCTCAAATTGAACTTTTTTTTTTTTTTTTTTTAAAAAAAAAAAAGATATTTCTGACTAGCATTATCCATTGTATGCATCAGAAGTTCACACAGCTCAATTTAATGTTCTGTTTGAGAAGATATCTCGCGACATCTTGAGTGCAGTCAGTCGTAATGTTCCGGAAATAGTTTCATTTGATTCACCACCACAACATACAAGGGAGCACACCATCGTCTGTTTCTTGTACCAACATTACACTATTATCGAGAATTTTGTCCGCAAAACGAGTGTTCGGCCCCAGTGTGCGACGTGCCGTCGAGACATTACAGCCTCTCCTTAAACCTCTATCAACTGCTGCTAAATTTCAACTGTCGGTTACAATTTTCGCCCACAGAAATCGAATAACTGAGAATAGTTCTTTCTGAGGGCGAGACCAGCTTCTCAATGCGTCGCCATTTGTTTTTACATGCAACTAGCACCGTAGGTGACGGGTAGTTGAAAGTCTGCACAGTTGCCAACTTTATGTACCTCACACGACTCATTCCTCTATAAGATACGAAACTCCAGAAATATCAGCCTTGAAACCTTAATTTTTAATCCTTCCTAATTCAATATTGTAACTACTGAAAATAGAATCTCACTGTAACATGTTGTGCAGAACATTATATACTTAACACACCATTTTACTCATACAAACGAAAAAGTTCCTGCAATAGGAAGTTAGCTTCTCAGTGGTTTGGGGTGTTTACCTGCCTCTTTCTGTCCAATAAAGTCTAAGTGATTGGTACTGAATAAGGAGTTAGTTTCTCCTGAAATATAAACTACTTGTAGTTGGCCTCCTTTTCGAATTTTTAAATATTTTTTTTTAAATAAGTGAAAATGGAGCTAAATCCTTATTGCAGCAAGGTTCATAATTATTATATAATACATATATTGTGACAGAAACAATCATTACATATTTTTTTTTCTTTCATTTTTACAATAACGGTTTTGCTAATAATTGTAATAACTTATTTTGCTAGGTCATTTCATGGAAAATTATCAGATATTTGGAAATTTAGTTGCATCATGTTCGTGAAATCGGATGTAATTTTGTACAGATATTAGAGTATGTTTGTTTTATTTTGGCTCGCTTCCCGCCAGTGCACTTGGTTGGCTTTTGAAGTGCTTTCTGCTAGCACTCACGTGAACGTTTTAAACCAACAGACGTATTGTTGGCTTTGTCGTGTAGGTTACGTTAGTTGTCAGCCAGCCCATCAAATGAGGTCATTGCTATTTGGCGGGTATAGTTGCCACACGCGAACAAGTGTGTTACAGTGAGTGACTGGTGTGTGGTGTGGCGTTCAGCTGTTTCCTAGCGTATTGTAACTCGCAACTTAACTGCAGCGTGACAAGAACGCGTTGTAGACAGATCCATCCTTTAGGCGGAGAGCGTGCCAAGATAAAACAAACGTAGTCTAGTTAGACCGAAGAAAGCTCAAAGCTAGAATATTACCTCCGAGCTTGGTACCTTCCTCATGTAAGTCAAATTGGCGGTCATTATTTAATTTTGTAAAACATGTCTTTCGTTTTTCTTAAGTAGTACTTGGTTTTAACAAAAGAGACACTGACCAAAGCCATGAATAGTCTTAGTACTTGGTGTCTGACTAAACATACATACAGAGCTCCTTCGTGGCTAAGCGGTTAGCATGCACGCCTTTGGCGCGGGAGACCCGGGTTCGATTCCAGGCGGGAGCTCATGTGGTTCGGATTCCACGTTAATCAATAGATCTACTTCTCATATAGCCTCGCTGCTGAACGGGACGTAAAACTCAAAAATCAATCAAATCAATAAACATGTATACAGCCAGAAATAAGATATCATTTCGAAGGTAAAATATTGACCTTTCAGCCAAAATGAAAAAAAAAAAAAAATAGTTTCGACATATGTTTTGCAGCTGGAAAGATACATGCGGCCACATTTTGTGAACATTTTGTTTCTTTTGCATATATTCATTATTTCGTATCCTTGCTGTAAATGCTAGCAGAAAATAAATTTTTGCATGGAAACACACCTGGTAAAAGTTCGTTTACACACAAGAAAATAATGATGTTATTTTCATGCAACACGACATTCAAAACGATGAACATTAGAAATTTGCCGTTTTGAAGACGAAAAAAGTCAGTATGTGCAAGATCAGATAAGATTGATAACCCAAACTATAGTTTATACTTAGGTATTCCAACTCACAAACCAAAATAAATGAATGGGTGGATTCCAAAAGAGCCTAAGTGAAATTTTGTCAATTTCTAGATATTGGTTCTATTAAGTTCCATTTCAGCATCTTCGTATATTGCACAGGGTTTCATGCCAAAACTACATAAATCAAATTAGTTGTAGGCAAAAGAAAATTGCGTTGTTTTCCAAATTATCCTTAGTCAACTGTATTCTCTGAAGTTATTTTCTGACTCATGCCTACAAACACTTATAAAAACTATTGCTATAAATAATAATTTCACCGTTATCTTACGAAACGTAGACAATTACAATTTTCTTCTATGTAGATTACTTTTCTTTTACGGAAATTGAATTATGGAAACGCACACAAAATACCAACTGAATTTTTTTTTTCTTTACTTAGGCTCTTTTGGAATTGAGCTCTTCAATTATTGTAAACGGAATACATACACGTAGTTATGTATGTCGAATGTATCCCTGATATTTAATGACAAAATTCTGTATATATGGTACAAATGTGTTATTCTGTAATGTATTCTGAACTGTTGCGTGATTAAATTGCACTAGAAATGCTCTGCATCTATAGTATACAATATTGCCGTTGAAATTAAATGTTATGCACAGAAGTTATATATCTCTGTCAATATAGATTTGCATAATATGTAGGGAAAACACGTACCCCATGGAGAAAGTCACATTGGAAGCACGAGGTGTTATAGTTCACTCAGAAATAATTATGTATTCGCAGGACAACGTAATGAGTACTGGACTAGCACTAACCTTAAATCTAGATTTCTCGCAAAAGTCATACCAATCTGGACGAAATTCTATCACCACAATATGGGATCATGATCAGTTACAAGGATAGTAAAGAAGATAAAATGCAGGTTAACAAACAACAAAAGGGCATATGTGGTACCTACGTGAGAATTCAGACAGCTCGGTGAAGGACGTCCATATTGTCAATAACAGAAAAGAAATAGAATCATGAGAATGTTATTAATCTTCGACTACAATTGAACTCTAGCGCTTAGGACATAAGTCTTGAAAGATATAATTCCCAATATACAATCAGTGATAATCAAAGGTAGGCATAATTCATTACTTTTCTGATAGAGCAGCTATAGGCCCGGTCTGACCCAGGTGGCTAGGCTGCGATCGCCGCCCAGACAGTAGCCAAATCAAAATTTTAATAAACAGAGAAGGTCATGAGCAAGAGAAAGAAAACGTGGAAAACAAGTGCGACAACTAATATCCTTGTGAACAGTCACGGCGGCAATTTGCATGTATCAAGCACTTTGAGAGTTTCATTGAAAGTTCCTTGCGACTCACGTCCTCTTAAAGTAAGAATGGGCCATGCCAGCTTTAGAGTAACGTCGGTGCAAGCAAAAAAAGAAAAAGAAAAGAAAAGAAAAAATATCCAATACTAGAAGTCTGCACAGGCCGGAATTTTAAGCCCAGGCCCTGCCCGGGCCATGAATTTACAATGTGAGACCCGGCCTGAGTCCGAAATATGTTTTAGCATTTAGACCCGAGCCCAGCCCGAGTTCATGTGATAATCCAATGAGCCCGAAATAAGCCCGAATTACAGAATCTTGATAATTAACGCAAAATTGTATTTTTATTTGCAGCAATTAGAGGCATAATTTTGCAGTAGTGCTTTAAAAGTTCTCCAGAAAGAACGGTGTAATACTCGTATATATATATATATATATATATATATATATATATATATATATATATATATATATATATATATATATATATATCGTTGTACATTATGTTTACAAAGTTATTATGCTTTATTATGCTTTTAAATTTAGTTCTTCTGGACACTTAGACTACTACAACCGTGTTCAAGGTACCAACCATATGTGTAAATTGCTGTTATGCTTTTGGGTTTCCCTAGTAATTGTCTTTGTTAGTACCTTTCACAATGACTTACATTCTCCATCCGAGCTAGAGTGATTCTAAAAACACAAGGTATATTTTGAATCAATATTATATAGGCGTTTTCCTATTTATCTATTTCTTTGTTTAGCCGTGTTTGCGGTGTTATTTTTACCCTGAAAATTGACATCACCATCTAATTCAACACCACTCAACAGTGGGTTTCGTGCTAAAGTGCTGGCTTCCGAGGAAACTATCTTCTGTTAGAACTGAGTTGTATTAAGATCATTGTTTTTGCCCTATAGAAATTAGATACTTAGCAACAACTTTCACAAGACTCGTTGTTTCCTCGGAAAATCTGATAGTTTTAGCACATTGATATATGCTTTGTATATACTATACACACTGTGTTAATTCAACACAGTTGCTCTATGTTACCCAAGTTGCGTTAAGTTTTCACATATTTTGACATACACGTGGTGCTACAACTCCCACGAGTTTTGGACTAAATTGATATAACAGTAGTGGTTAAAATTACACATTGTTACTTGTAATATGGTGTGTTTAGCAAAATATCATTGGTCTTTTTTGTACATTTACCAAATAGGTACGTTTACAGAAATATTTTCTTTATAATGAAGTGGAAATGACTATGACAAAGAATAATAAACTATGTCCCATAAATAGTTACGGAGAACTAAATATAACTGCATACGAAGAACAAAATTGATTGTGATGTTGCGATTTGGCAACCACGCATTCTGAAATAAAAGAAAGAAAATCGGGAAATTTCCAGTAAAGAAATCTAATGTGTGTCAAATGATCTTAGCTTAGTGCCACATTGAAGAGTCTTTATGGATTGGAATACCCAGAGAACAAGTGTAAGAATAATGAAAAACAGATGGCAGAACTTTCATTAATGTAAAATTTGTGAAACAATTCGTTTGCTTACAAAATCACTTTTGTAAAAGACTACGGAAAATAATACGTTGTTTCTTATTTGTTGTAAATATCAAATGTATCATGTAAATAAATGCTCCTTCATAGCGTAAAATAAAAATTAATTCAAATTGTCAATGCCATTACTTACAAGGGAACCTTCCGAAAATGATAGTTGCAGTGAAAGATATGGCCTATGCCAATTGAAAGAGCTGTAACAGAGATGAGCATTCCCAAAAAATTAGCTGCCCATAGCAATAGGTTCAAGAAATATAACGGGTGAAAGTTCGGGAAACAGCAAGGTTGGACAAGGGGGAAAAGTGCAAATTCCGCAAAAAAGGGGGGCACGGCAAAATACAATTCTGGCAAGTGATGTACAGAAAGAGGCTTGCCACAATAGGGAACAAATGGAGGCCACCAGTAGGGTTAACAGTGTTGCCAACTGTAATAAATGTACATGTTTTGCAAAGAGCACTATATGAATTGAGTGCAATATTCAGTGTCATGTAGAACATAAGATATGGTGTGTATAATCAGTGGTACAATCTAACAAAAGACAATAGAAAAAAACAGAAGTTTCCTGCATACTTGGTGCTTTATGTTTTGTTCATTCTAATATGCACAGCTCGTGATTAAATGTGGCGCATTATGGCCAACTTCGTCTTTTCCGTATTTTTCGTACTTCTGTTTTTTCTATTCTCTTTTGTTAGATTGTAGCATTGATTATACACGTCATATCTTATGTTCTACATGACACTGAATATTGTTCTACGTGACACTCACTACATATAGTCCTCTTTGCAAAACATGTACTTTTCATTGCAGTTGGCAACACTGTTAACCCCAGTGGTGGCCTCCATTTGTTCCCTATTGTGGCAAGTCTCTTTCTGTACATCACTTGTCAGCATTGTATTTTGCCGTCTTCCCCTCTTTTGCGGAATTTGCACTTTTCCCCTTTGTCCAACCTTGCTGCTTCCCGAACTTCCACCCCTTATATTTCTTGAACCTATTGCTATGGGCAGCTAATTTTTGGGGAATGCTCATCTCTGTTACAGCACTTTCAATTGGCATAGGCCATATCTTTCGCTGCAACTATCATTTTCGGAAGGTTCCCTTGTTAGATATTCACAACACCTTAGGACAGTGTGCAAGTTAAAAATACAGTATACGTGGATGTATATGTCTGATACATTGGATTTTTAAGGTGACTCGGATATCTTTCCTAAATCGTTATTTCTAGCAAATACAAGGCTTAGGTGACCCATGACAAATAATAAAAATATCAGCAGTAGGTCCTTAATGGATTCCGTTGACCATGCGAACTCTGTTACTAACAATGCAGGATATAAATTTTCATGTTGAAAGTATACCGTAGCTCTACTTTTAAATTTCTTTAACATCTCAACGGTGCAAAATTAATACTGTAATATTAATACCATCTTCTAATTTAACTCCTCTCAATACTGGCTCTGTGTAAACCAGTACACAAGACCTGCGTTAATCATAACACTGGTAGAGTTGAATTAACACTATCCGTTTTGCTAACTTTGCATAGCTGCATTGTTATTATTGGTCGTTTTCCTGTTCGAAAGTCGTCAGTTTTTCGGTGGTCTTAGGTATATATAGTTATCACCATACAACCACATTTACAGAGGAGAATAGTGAGCAACATCGATAATTTCGCAGAAAAGTATTTATCACGTTTTGCATTCAACACCAGCTGGTTTCCAAACTTGTAAGCCAGGCTCTCAGGTTCAATCGGACTTCAGCACGAACTCTTACGAGTACTGGTATTATAAGTGGATAACACGGCAATGGCAGAGCTTGCGTCCGAATGAGTGTGAACCTCAATGAGGCAATTGAGCACGAGGACGAGTAGGTGCGACTCACATTGAGATAGCGGGAACGAGCCCTAAGTGAGCTCAAGCCTAACAAGGTTAATGAGTGTAAGTTCGAGCTAGAGTCAATCTTGTAGAGGATAGCGAGACGAAGATGGAGAGAGTGCAAGCCTGAGCCTTATTGCAATTAGTATGCCCAAGCCCCATTGGGAATTGTGAGCCTAGATAACGTGAGTCATATTGAAGTATCTGTAAACGAGCATATTGAGAATTGTAAGCTTGAGATAGCGTGAGCATTGCGATTAGTGTGCGCGAGCGCCACTGGGGTAGTGAGCCTAAATAACGTGAACCAACTTGAAAGCTGTGTGCACGAGGGATTTGATTATAGTAAGTCTGAAATACGTGAGCATTGAGATTAATGTTCCCAAGCGCCATTGGAGATAGTGAATCTAGAGAACGCGAGTCACACTGAAATATGTGTTGATGAGCATATTGAGAATAGTGAACCTGAGATAGCGTATGCTTCATTGCGATTAGTATGCACAAGGACTATTGAGAACAGTGAGCTTAAGTAACGTGAGTCATACTGAAATATGTGTGAACTAATATTGAGGATAGTGAGCCTGAGATGGCGTAAAGCATTGGCATTAATGTGAGCGAGCGCCATTGAAATAGCGTGACGAAAATAACGTGAGCCATCCAGAAATGTGTGTGCACGAGCGAATTGAGAATAGTAAACATGAGATAGCGTGATCATTGAAATTAGGGTGCGCGAGCGCCATTGGGGATAGTGAGTCTAGATAACGTGAGTCATACTGAAATATGTGTGAACGACCATATTGAGGATAGTGCGCCTGATGTAGAGTGAGCATTGACGTTAGTGTGCGCGAATGCAATTGGTTATGGTGAGCCTGAAATAATTAGCATGAGCCGTGCAAAAATTTCTGTGCGCGAGTCTCATTCAGGGCAGCGTGTATGTGCTCGTACAAAATCACCACACGAACTACTGTGAATTTATAAAAAATATTAAAAACTACTTAACGTGGGCGTTTTTTGGTAAGAATACATAGACGTAATAAAGAAATTAACAAAGAAAGGAAGAAAAATAGAGTGCTTTTAGCAGAAAAAAAATGTACAAAAGTTTTAAAAAATGGTAGAATATTGTGTGGCGAAAATTTTATTGCAATCTGCAGGCTTATTTGGATCATACCACACTCTTAACGCCAGACGGTTGACTAACCACACAATTATCGACTGGGGTTATCGCTTCACAGCTGCGTGAATCAGAATCTCGTTCCTATCAGCCGATGAGGAGTGGATAGCGTCCACGTGGAAGCCGCAAACCGGTGCTCGATACTACTCGAATAAACCGGAATGATTCGTTTTACATGGATCAACCTTGTTCGCGCGCGCCCTCTCTCTATCACACACACACATAACATACACTGACGCACTGGATATATATATATATATATATATATATATATATATATATATATATATATATATATATATATATATATATATGTGTGTGTGTGTGTGTGTGTGTGTGTGTGTGTGTGTGTGTGTGTGCATTTTCCGTTCTCCTCTTTCTCGTATATGTTGTCGAATAAACTTCTACGGCAGTAAACAAAATCCGTGAGGCAAAAATATGGAAGAGTGTTATGGATTTTCCCTCCTGTTATCTTCAGTGAGCAATGTCCTGGATAAAATGGAAATAAAATTATTCCTAAACTCTTATGTCGATGGTAACTCATTTACCTATGCTTTCTGGAACATATGGGAAGCATTAACGAAAAATCAGTGAAAAAAAAAAAAAGCTTTTTATTATGCATATTACCAGTAGAGAAATATACGTTATTAGTTCTTGACCACAGTATTTCACTTGTCCTAATAATTAAAATAATTATTTAATGATTTTGCTGTAAAAGAAAAAAATAAGCTTTTGAATTTTCATCTTTTTCAATATTTTTCATCATTTTCTTCTACTGTTAATGTTTAATTAATACTTTCATGATACTGGAGAATACAAGCATTATTACCATTTAACTTAGATATGTTGTTATCTATCAATAACCAAATTTACACAGAATTCTGCACTGATACGAATGATTTCACTACGTTTTTCTTCATTTATTCCTAATTTAAGTGTGTTGAAATTTGAAAATTTATAGTAATAAAAATGTGAATTTCAATATAAAGAAAAAATATTACATTATTAATCCTTTATAGACGACCGTTGTATTTGAACACAGAGCCATCGTTCCGTTGAAAACACATCTGGGCTGAGAGAACGAGTGTAATTTACAAGCCTTTTTAATTTTAATTTGCCAAATAAGTTATTGAATACCCAATCGTAAGATGATATGGGAGTCCATGTTTGGCATGGTTTGAAAGCTTTGAAAGGGAGTTGCTCAGTGGTAGAGTGCTTACCTTTGGTGCGTGGCGTTCCTGATACGATCCCGACCATGTAAATTTGTGGTAGACAACATCGTGTCTCTGGATTTTCTCGGGATACTCGCGTTTCTTCCCATATTCCCATTCCACCAATTCTAACATCATCATTCACTTGCCTTAATCATTTACCTCTCTTAACCTAACAAGCACAATTCTGCGACGTTGAACTAAAAAGAAAACAATAAATAACGTATAAAGGTTTCCATCACTTTTTTATAACACCTTGCAATCACAACCTAATTTCAAGAGGCTGTCACATTGTCACAAATCACTCGAGACCAGAAAATGACTTTTATAGTGCCATTATGGCCATACATATCTTAAACATGTACAGGGTGTTTCAAAACAAACACCGATAACGTTTGGGAGATGATTCCTGACACCAAGATAAGACAAGAAGTATAGACCTACCTGGGTGCACAAATGCTTCCTTTCGGAGTTATAGCCCGCCGAGAACATGAAAATAATAACTTTAAAGGTCCATAGCTCCAAAACTATGGAACTTACCGTAGTCGGGTCAAAACTTTATTTAGGAACCAATATGTTCACTATTCAAAAATGCATGTTTCAGAATCCTAAGGTACTCACGCAACAACGTTTATAGAGGAAGTTTCACTACACGCATATAATTTGAAGTACTCACCAACTATATATATAAAAAGTATACGGAAGTGCCATAGGATTCTGAAACTTGGATATTTGGATAGGACATATACTAGTTCTTATATGAAGTCTAGACACGACTACGGTATGTTCCAGAGTTTTGGAGCTATCAACCTTCAAAGTTCATTTTTCCATGTTTTCGGCAGGATATAACTCCGAAAGGAAGCATTTGTGCACCCAAGTTGGTCTAAGACTGTATAATCAAGGTGGTCAACGGCTGTATGGTTTAAAATGAAATCGGCCAATCTAGCAGATAAGGATATAGATCAAAAGAGAGCTTTCCTCAACGTGAGGAAGATTTCAGTTAATGGAGAGCTTTTGTGAATATAATTTTGAACATCTGGTCAAATTCTGTGTTCTCTTTAAATGAACCCCAGGTCCTTCAATCAGATCTTCGTACACTAACGTATTGTTTTCAAGGTTAGTATAGTGAATTAACTAACGTAACTTTTGTGTCCTGAGGGAGCACTCTTTTCAATTTTTGTAACAAATGTAAGATTTAAGAGTGTATAATATCTGAAATTTTCATACTTTGATTTTATTGATTTCTTCTCCAGGTCTAGTTAAATCTTCGTGACTTTTTAAAAGTGTTTTATGTTTTTTTTTTAGGTGAGGGAGTATAGGTATAAAATATGTACCTTTATTCATCATTTTTGAGCATCCATTTTGAGGAAGAGATGTTGCACTCCCAGCCATTAGAGGGTTACGCCCTCTCTTTGACACTGTTTTATGCACTATATATCTATTAAAATGCTACAGTACGAATTAAGAGCGACCGAGCTCTAACCTATAACCTCAGCTTTCACACCTTTGACTTACGGTTATTTGTGATTTCACCTTTACAACAAGAAAATATTTTTCACAAAGTTTATCCTTTTAAATTATTGTTCAAAGGCCTTTGCCTTTAATAAGCCTTCTCCGAAATAAATGAGTTGTGCTGCCATCTTTGGAGCTCTTTTAAATTACGTTTATATGTTTCTGGCCCATCCTTTCGACAATGAGATCTCGGAAACTACAGGCTCTAGAAAGATGACGTTTTCACTGATCGGTTGCAAATTTTATGTAGATTGTCCAGTCCTAATTGAATATTTAAAAAAAAACATGGGCACTATTTTTATTACATTTTTACGGGTACATTGAAAGTGTTGAAATTTAAAAAAAATCCTAAGCATTATACATTCCAACACCACACTGTTGTATATAGGGATTGTATATGTCTCAGGCGATTGTTTCATGGCAAAATAATAATGGAAAAGGAAGGATAACATTTTCTCGAGTCTAAGATAAGTCTTTATTTTTTGAGTGTTTTGCTCAATGAACACCATACATAACTGACATTATAATTAATTGTGTATGTAATGTATTTGCTTATTACATACTGCATGCAAGAAGAAAGAAAACACTGGTCATACATGAATTAAAGAAAAAATAATCGAAAAAAGTCTCCCCATTATGACACCCCTTGCCTTTTTTAATCAATATGTTCCACTAAGGCCCGTCTCCTGAAGAAACCAAGGCAGATATATGCATGAAAACTTTTGTAACTTTGAAGGGACACAAATGACATTATGCTGATAAGGAAAATCCCCCACGAGGGTGGCCTAAGAGGGTTATGAGAGGTAACTACGAGTGCTTCGACCGTACTTACACATGGCCTCCATTATGGATAGAGATACGATGGCGACAAGCAGTTCCCAGAACTTGACAAGTCATCAGATATCAAACGAGGTACGAGCGTATTACACGATGGGGATTGCTATTTAAAATTTTATAGTTACCCCCGTAACCCCCTTGAGTGCACTTCATGGGGGTTCTCCATATCCGCATAATGTTGTCTTCTTTGTCTCTTGAAGGATAAGAAAGATTTCACGTTTCTATCTGCCTTGGTTTCCTCAGGAAATGGGCCTTAGTGTTATGCGTGAAACGTACTTGGACCGTTTTTTACGGATGGCCGCCATGTTCGATAATGACACGCTAGCGACATGTAGTTTCCAAAATTGGTCTCTACACGTGATTACCTTTCAAACGAGGTACTACACGGTAAGGCTTGCTGTTTAAAATTTTATATTTACATCCGTAACTCTCTTGAGCGAACCTCATGGGGGGTTCTCCATATCAGCGTAATGTTGTCTTTTATATCCCTTGAAGGTCACAAAAGGTTTCATGTTTCTATCTGCCTTGGTTTCTTCAGGAGATTGGTCTTAGTGTTATTCGTAGAACGCACTGTAAATTCATCAAACTTTCGTAAGCCTGCAACGGTGCCATTCGTTATCATGTGCAACTCGAATGTTTACATAATGTATATACTGTATTACTTGTTGCGTTGTAGATAAATAGTGAGAAAAGAAAGGGGGGACTAAACATTTTCTTGTGGAACACCGTTAATAAACGTATCAGATCGGGTATCTTGAGTCACAATACACTGTTGCTATTGTAATAAACGTCTTCGTAAAGCAATATGATTACTCTGAAAAATCGTATACTGATGCACTATACTCGTAATGGTGTTGCTGTTCCATCAGTTGAGTTCTCATTGATGCTTCATATTCTTGTTTGGTCGTGAGTTCCTTGTTTTTTCCCTTTTTATGACATTTTGTCTGTTAAGATTTACGGCTGGAACTGAAGAATTTTCAACTCTCATGGATGCAAATGTGCTATAACCGCAACTTTGTTTTCCTTCCAGTACTGCATCCATAAAAACTTGCCTTTGACGTGAATCTCGTCAGAAAACAATGTTTATTTTTTATAAGAGAATATGGAAAGCTTCGTAAAACTCCATCTCCATAAACGCATCAATAAAGCTGGAAATGAGATTGAAATTCAAAGTGCTTCTTCAATCTAACGCTGTGGTTCTCAACCTAATTGCTATCACAACCCCGTTATAATTTTTGGTTTGTAATAAGCTTGTCTGGGATTTTTCATATGCCTATTGCAGAGATCTCACGATATCCTATTTCTATAATAGTAGAATCCATTTCTTGTATATAATGGAAACAGTAACTTCCCTAAAAGGGAATACATCCTTGCCACAGGTTTTCTGGAACTAAGAGTTAAACAAGTTCTGGCTAAAGGGGAGAGGAGAATATCCTGGTCTGGTATCTGGTGCTTTACAAGTAATAATTACACTTGCTACGTCGTACCTAACGCACCGACGGACAAACCTTCAACAAGACACACAGTGACTCGAATAGCACTGTGATCCAAACTCAGTTGTTTTACACTGCCGCACACTGGACGAAAAGCACAATCTAGCTGTGCAAAGGTCCGAAATGAAGTTGCATGCAATTGCACCCATTGTACCTATAATGAGTCAGAAAGAAACCACTGATGACAGGAACAACAGTAGAAAAATATTACGTTCTGCAGGGAAATGGGTTTCCACTTATAAAGGATGGGTTGTGATAAAGCAGCAGCTAATACTAGTAGTGGTTAGATTTGGAGGGTTAAAGTTAACCCATCGTGCTTAACGTTATCTAGACTGTTAGAATCGAGAACTGCTGCATTTGCTGCTGCAGGGATGTATTGTGATTGAAATACAAATTTACCGATAAAAAACGAGTTTACCATAAGTAGTACGCGTACATCAGAAGTTCCTGTTTTTACAATATATATATATATATATATATATATATATATATATATATATATATATATATATATATATATATGTGTGTGTGTGTGTGTGTGTGTGTGTGTGTGATATTGCATTTTAATGGAAAATAATAAAGATATCCACCCATATCCACCTCGAAATATGATTATTTGCAATACATGAATGTTCTTGTATACAATAATAGTGGCATTAGCTGCAGCAAACTGCAATTTGATTATGTGTTTAATCAATTCAGCTACGATGTCTATATCTCGGAGAGAGCTATTTTATATTTGGCGTGAAGAAAGAATCCTTGCTACCAAAAATGGTGCAGCTACAACTAATGTCTAGAGCAGACTGAGACTGAAGAAGACACCCACAGATGAAAACCTGTACATTCAACAACAAGTAAACAATTTTTATAGCAAAGTGTATTAAAGATGGCAGAAATCGAATCCTGAATTGAAGTAATTTTTTATCAAGGTAAGGTAAGTGGCTGGATAACAATGTCAGCTTTGTGCTTCTACAGCAAGAAGATGATCCAGAGCCAGGGTCATCATCCTGCAGGCACACTCGGAAGGCCAGCGAAGGAATTTGAACAACGATCTGTATCATCGAAGAAGAGAAATTTCCCTCTTTAGTGAAGACACATTCAACAGAAGAATTAGCATTTGCCGTCTAAAGTAATTTACTTTTGGCTGGGAGAAGAGATGCAGCAAACGTGTGGGGTGTTATTTCAGAGTCTTCATCTTGTTGCTGTTGAGGCACAAAGCTGACATTGTTATCCAGACACTTACCTTCTCGTGATAAAAATGACTTCAGAACACTATTCGATTTTTGCCACGTTGATACACTTTACTATTAAAACTTTTTACTTGCTGCTGAATATACTCATTTTCATCTGAGTTTTTCTTCTTCAGTCCCAGCCACCTCCAGACATATGTTCAATTGCAGCATTTTTGGTAGTTAGGGTTCTTTCTTAACGCTCAACATGAAACAGCTCCCTCCACGACATACACATCGTTATCTGAAATAACTAAACACACCATCGGGTTGCAGTTTGCTGCAGCTAATCTCATTATTACAGCATACAAGAACATTTATAAAATGCACATAAACATATTTCGAGGTGAGTATCTTTATTATTTTCCATTAAAATGCAATATCACATACTTTTTTGTAGGAACAGCAACATCCGATGTTGTACGCGTGTTACTTATGGTAAACTCATTAAACACCTGCAACACAGTAAACACAGTAAACACCTGCAGCAGCAAATGCAACAGCCCTCGATTTCTAACAGTCAAACAAACGTTGAGCACGATGGGTTAACTTTGTCTAAATCAGACCACTAGTAGTAGTGCCTGCTGCTGTATCAGAACCAATCTTTTATAGTGCAAACCCATTTTCCTGCAGAACGTAATATTTTTTCTATTGTTGTTCCTGTCATCTGTAGTTTATTTATGACTCATTACGGGTACAATGGATGCAATTTCAAGCAACTTCATTTTGGACTTTTGCACACCTAGATAGTGCAATTCGTCCAGTGTGTGCCGCAGCGAACGTGTTAATATATGGCATAAGTCATTCCTCTTGAAAACAAAAATCACCAAAGGGGATTAGTTTACTTTTGATAGAGAATTCTCTTTTGAGGAAAATTTTCGGGAGAGCTTTACAACTTTGTTCATATCTCCTCAAATAAAAAATGTCTCGCTGTCAGTAGTAACGCCAATATAACATTAGTTACTTTAGTTGAAGAAAATGGAGCTAAAAAATTAGTATGGTGGAGCGTACCGTTTCTTCCTTTTGTTTGGAAGTAAATGTTCTTGAATATATTGTTACCATAACAATAAATAGAAATAAATGCTACAACGCATTGTTCAGTAAATATAATAATAGTATTGTGTTGAGTTTTCATCTCATTCAAGCTTTATTTTTTTTAGTAGTAATTTCATCCTGTTTTAATGTGCAAACCATGATTCATTTATTGCAGGAGATTCGAGTTTCGTTTCGGGGTACACACGACTTGTAATTGATCTTTCATATGCATATAGGGATAAAAGTACATATTTCGATTACGGATATTTTTTATTTACACTTAAGTAAACACATTATTTCATTTTACTTATTCATTTTAAATGTCATAGTTAAGACTTGCGCCTTTTCTCTCATTCAATCAATGTACAAATCGAGCAATATAAAAACACCATGCAAATTAAACATTCATTCCTACATACTAGAAACAATAATAAAAAATAAAAAAAAAGATGCTTTACACAAAAACATAAATCCATATATATTGTTTATGTTACTGGAAAAAACTTATTATTAACGTTTGGTTATATCAATACGATATGCACGTGTACATACATGGTTGCCATAATTCTTCAATGTGTGTGTGATATATAGGTCTCGAATTTGTAAACAAAACAGAAAGAAGACAAATAAATAAATAAATAGAAACTGAAAGCATATTTCTAAATATAATGCAACATAAGAAATTTTGGCATTTGAACATGCTGTATAGTAAGTTGTTTGTATAATATATTAATACAATTAAAATATACACCGTGGCAAGAGTTTACTTTGTTCGGACCAGTGACTGGAACTGATTCATCTAACCTCGTTCCCGGAACCCCTGCGGGATTTCTTTCCTGTTCCTGCTCCTACTCCTATTACTACTTGTACTATGGAGTCACTGGTCGGCACAAAGTAAACTCTTACCCATACCATAATACTCGTGTAATACAATATAATTTTAAAATTTATGAAGTATTGAGGGTCAGCCGGGTCGCATATATTTGAATCACGCTCAACGCTAGCCATAGGAACTAAATACATGGTTCTGATTGGTTTGAGTTATATGTTTGTCACCACGTAGCACACATATAGCACAAATTAAACGCCAGTTGCTGTCGGTCGAAACATGTGAGCGAGCCGGCTAATAATGAAATTCACTTTTGGTGTGAGTTTAAAACCGATCCAAAGAAAGTTTTTTTAAAAAAATATTTTTTATTTTCATGACACTTTTATCATTAAAATGAGATGGCAATAATACTCATATGTAATATATAATGCATAAATTGTCCTTTTTCCACCATTTACCTAGAGATTTCTGATAGCACTTATAAACAATGACGTCATCAACCAACAGGAGAGTAAGAAGTGCGACCCCCGCAAACCGATGATTTGTAAGGGGCAATGGAGAATTAGAGACGGACACATACAATTTAATTGATAAAGAGTCATTTACTTATGTTAGAAACATACCTTCAGCGTCAGCGAGCAAAGATGGTTAGAAACCCCTCAGGGCTCGCTTTATTCCACCTTTGCTTCCATGATAATACTGTACCACATGACGTTATATCACATTCGGGTAGTACAACTTCGGTGTAAATCTAACTTCACTCGCTTCCTTGCGACCAATTAGCTAGGGTAGCGCGTGAAAAAATATATATGCAGCCGTTTCACATTAAATAACCTAGAAGATTGTTAAATTTATCACATACTATAAAATCATTGGAGATTGATACCAAGCAAGAAATTATAGCTCTTCAATTGTTCAATATTAGAAGCATTTCATGTCTGCGCCACACACTACGAAAAAAAAATTAAAATTTCAATCTTAGAAACCGATAAGAAGTTGATGATGCTTTGTTCTTTCACATATACCCTTTTCCAAATTCAAGATGATGTCGATTAAGATAGAATAACCAAGGGTATAATGTTACTATTCTTCCATGAAGCCAGTATAGTGAGAGTGCCCTCTTAGTCATGGCTTAGAAAATCTGATCTGCCTGTGCATATGATAAGCAAATATGGGAGAAATCTGCATACTGTACAAAATTCACGCAAGATATGAAAACAAATTCTTAGATTCAGGACCATCATACATATACAGGATATTTCGCAACCCTACGTGCACTCCTGACACGCCTGACCGTACTAAAAAAAAGTAAAGACAATAATGAAATGTACGGTATCCAAAAAGGTATTTTAAGAAGGAACGAAACAAACAAGATAGTGGAGCCAATTCTGTAACCACAAACGTTCTGAGTTGAAACGTATTATTAATATAGTAGCCACAAAATCGAAATTTCCTTATTGTTGGATTGTTGGGCATTGAATTTAGTTTCATGTTCAGAACCGAGGCTATATGGGACATGGACCTAGAGCTTAACGTAGATTTCAAACCACTAGGGAAGGAAGTCTTCCGTGCTTAAGGCGATACGCTAACCACATATCCATCAGACGACTCTTAATTTATTTGAGCTTAGGAAATTTTAAATGCTTGTAACGAAATAACTTAGAACATAAATGATGTTCTTTTAAACAAAATTCAAAAACGTTGGATAACTAGAAGATAGTCGGTTAGCTCCATTTGAGATGAGCTAAAGCAGAATTGACTTAAGATGAACAATGACTAAAGGTAACGGGTTCAAAAAGGAAAGGTTTAACAAATCTCACTAAATTAGACGAACTACGCACTATCTACGCTGTGCCCGTCAAATTTTAAAGTTAGCAACAGAGGTGATTGGAATTACGCTATACTGCTATATGTATGTAAGCATAGTGTCCTAGAGATATTTTCACGAAATTTAATGACCATTGCTAAAGTAATTCCCTAAAACAAGCCATGCATCGAATTCAGAATATGTTGACCGTAAGTTCTCCTTGCCTTGCTCTTGTTTGTTGTCAACTTTGCTGCTTCTGTAAGAAATTGTATCACCTTTATCTTGTTTTTTAAAACTAGAACAATCGTCCTTTCAAATTCCCTCCTCATATAGAAGGAAATTCCCTTCACATTAGTTCAACTTTTCTTTCCAGTGACACTATGTGTGAAGCAATGTTCCGTCATTCCCTTATAGCCTTCACTCTTCGTCATTCGGAGACATCAGATTTACGGGCACTTGGGTACAATTAGGACCGTCGATGACTTTGTTCAAAGATAAAGTCTTAATATAAAAAATATAGGTTCCGGGAGTCACTTTCCTTTTAACCCTTATAACCATTCTTCATAAATAATCCCCAGATATCAGACTAAAATGAATATAACAATTTCGTCTTTAATTTACACACTCTGTCGAAAAGGTGTAACAGATTATACAGACCATACATCCTGAGTGAAATTTTTCCTCATTCACACCTGCCAAATGCCGGAACGATAGTTAACTGCAGTGATCGCCAAACCTTCGATCGCAAGCTACTAGTAGCTCGCGGGGACACTTTCGGTAGATCGCGTTAACGCTCCGGTTGGTTGACTTTGATTCCTCCACTTGATAGGCAATAAACAAATGTAAGACTTTTTCTAATAATAAAAAAAAGTAGTTATTTTGTTTGGTAGCTCACAGTAGGATTTAAAAACGGTAAAGTATCTTAGAAGCTTCTTAAGTTTGGCGACCACTGTTATAGAGGATCCAGGCCGCTGTCTGACTTTCCCTTCTCTGGCTAGTGTGCTCGCCAAGGGACTTCATTTAAGATAATTTAATTTATTGACATATAACACAACAGACACAGGCCTAATTACAGTGTTACATAGTATATACATTATACAGAATTCATAGATTAATAGAACTAATCTTTCTGTATACTAAGGTTCCATATAGTACTACAATATTCTAATTTCGAACTTACGTGTGCATAATACAGTATAATTAAAGTTTGGTCATTTTCAAAATCTTTACTGACTCTATAACTGTATCCAACATTCTTGTAGGCTTCTTTGCAAATAGTTTCAATATGTTGCATAAAAGATAATTTTGAATCAAAAATAACTCCCAGATCCCTTATAAAATCAGGCTTACTCAGTTTTTCCATTAATATTGAATTATCATATTGAATATGTTTTTCTTTCCTAGTGAATATTAAATAACTGCATTTACGATCATTTAACTTAAATTTATTGTTTTTACACCAAATTTCAAGATTTTGTAAGTCACTCTGAAGTTCTAAACAGTCCTGAATTGTTTTAATTCTGTTGAATATTTTAAGGTCATCAGCAAAGAGTAGATTTCTAGAATATTGAAAACACTCAGGAAGATCATTTATGGTCAAAATGAAAAGTAGAGGTCCCAGATTCGAACCTTGAGAGACTCTAGATGTTGCGTGAAAGATTTGAGATTTGTGATTTCGATACAGTACAGTTAGTTTACGATTTTGAAGGTAGGAAGCAAAGTATTGCAGAGTTGATTTCGAGAAGTTAAAAGATTCCAGTTTGTTTAAGAGAATGTCATGGTCAATGACGTCAAATGCTTTAGAAAAATAAGTATATATGACATCTACTTGTCCTTGCCTGTCAAGTTCCTTCGAAGTGTAGTCTATTATTAGTGCTAGATTTGATACAGTAGATCTGTCCATGCTGACTGACAGACAATGCAGGTTTAACATGATCCATTATTGGTTTATGCAATATATATTCATACACCTTGGCAAACTCGGATAAAATAGAAATTGGTCGGAACTGTTCAATGTTACTAGCTGTGTTCATTTTGGGTATAAGACACACAACTGACTCCTTCCATTTTTTCAGGAAAGGTACATGTTTTTATAGATAAATTAAACACAATAGTCAGAGGTTGTAAAAATATATCTGAACAGTCTTTCACAATGTACGTTGGGATCCTATTTGGGCCACTTGCTGTTTTTGATTTCAACTTCTTTGTTGCTTCTTTTATTTCTTTTTGGGATATGAGAGGCAGTGAAAATATATCAAGAAGAGCATTGGAACGATCATTTAGAGACATGCTCGATACACCATAGTCCGCTTTTGAGGAGCCATAGACTAAACTAAAATGTTGTCCAAATGCTTTAGCTAGGTCCCTATCATCAGTAAGGTCGTGACCCTTGTACAGTATGCGATTAGAAGACAAGTCACGCGATTTATTTTTAATAAAGGACCATAATAATTTCGGATCATTTTTTAGTTTATCTTCTGTGCGGCTTAAAAACTGTTTATAATCAACAGTTATTTCTGCGTTAATTTCCCTACTCACGGAATTTGACAGAATTGGTATTCATGGTACTTAGAGTTGCCTACATTGAGACGACGTTTTTTACGATGAAACGTTTTACGTTTAATTTTATTAGTAATATTCGGGATAAACCATGTAGGGTAGATATTATTAGTTCCTCTTTTACGGGGAATGCAATCATCGAATATTTGATACACTACTTCATAAAATAGATCCACAGCTTGATTGACATACTTAACATTCCACAAAATCCCCCCATCCATAGCTAATAGGTTAAGGTAAATTTTTCAAAATCCGCTTTCCTAAAATTATAACCTACTGTGTTAAGCACTGTTTTAAGTTTGGTTAAATAGAATGCTGTAAACTGAATGAGAAGGGGAGGATGATGTCTATCTTCTATTATCAGTGGATCGCATTCTCTTTGAACTGTTACTTTTGAGAGATTTGTGAGAACAAAATCTAAGGTTTGGCCATTGCTATTAAAAATATTATTAATTGAAATCAAATTAAAAAGAGACATAAAATTATCAGGACTTATACATTAGCTGGTAACATCATCAAATCAAAATTTGAACTAGTTATTTGTCGTAGATTCAGATCCCCTATACAAAAGAATTGTGCAACGCACAGGACAATTTGATTCTAAAAATTCAAAAAAAAAAAAACAAAAAAAAACCTGTTCATATATATGAAGTGTTGAATCAGGCTCTATGTAAACAGAACAAATATGCACGGTAATTGACTTCAAAACCAGTTTGACAATTACACTTTCAAAGTTAGTTTCCAGCTACTTACATTTTAAATATTATATTTTCTAAGCGCAGCAAACAATACGCCCCTGCCCTTTTCCTTTTTTTATATATAGTTCAATATTTCTATCTTGCCTCCAAATCACATACCTATCGTCAAAGAATTCTGAGTCAGAATAATTTATCGTTAAAGAAGTTTCTGCCAAGCTAATAAAGTCATAAGAGATAAAACAGCATTATGAAAACAACTTGTTTCAGTTCGCAGACCATTGACTTTTTGAAAGTACAAAGAAAATGTTAGGTTTTTATGTTTTGATTTTGATGGGTCACTGGTTCTACCAGAAGAACAGTTACTTACTGGAAATGTTGGCTTCTGTTGTCTCTGATGGACATTGTATCGAGACCTATGTGATTCATCTCTGGTCGGAGAACACTTGAGGATGTGGGTTTCCAGGTCATTTGTTTTAGCGCTTGAGCTGCATCCCTCGTGTGAGGCTCCTGCTCTTTCCCTGCTCCGCCTTACACAGTCTTCCTTTTGTGCCCGAGAGGTCATAAACCTTCCATGTTTTCCACCTTTGGCTTTCTCTTGAAAGCTGTCTTCAGTATTGGTAACCACACGCACTTTTTCTCTGACCACACTCTCGCCTTTATCTTCTTTTCTGGTACACACTACAGAAGTATTAGCACTAGCGCTAAATTCACTTCTCTTGTTATTTTCATCACTGCTACGCGGAAAATTTTAAACATTGTGTTACTTGTTGTGTCAGCACGATAGATAACCACTTCAATCTTCAATTTATTAAACACTAACACTGCGTACCGTCCTTCCTTCTTTGCTCTTGTACTTTTTCAGACAATAATCGTTTTTCAGCAAGCACTTTTTCTAAAAACTGTTCATGTATGTACATGCGGGATCCCTGCAACTTGGATTTCCCTCACAACATTTCTGCCTTCTTTTTGTACCGCAGAAATTTCACGACTATATCCGACTGGTTGCGACCCCTACCTAAGAAATGTGCGCGTTCTATGTTCTATGTTAATCCCTAACTATTTTCTATAATATCTTTCATAGCCACCTCACAGTCTTTCCATGATACTCGCGTGACTTCACTTTTGACCTGCACATTTCGGAAGATTGTTTCTCATGCTTTGATTTTCGTTATAGTCGCACTTCATTTCAAATTCATCTATTTTCTGTCGCAAATCCCTGTTCTTATCCTGCAAGTGAGCACTTTTGCTTCTAGATCTTTCACTTCCTTTGAAAGGTCATCAAACTTCGACTGTAATTTGTCTATTTTTGCATCAATTAATCCAATCTTGTTCACGTTCGGTTCCATGCTGTTTAACTTTTGAAGGATGTCTTCTATTTTTTGTTCAAGAGCTTTGCTCACTGACCTTTTCAATGTTACCTATCAACAGCGCTATCAGCACAATTGCTAGGGAGATCGCCTTCCCATTTCTATATTTCTCCGTTGTTACAAGTTCTTCCTTCGAAACTTTCATTTCGAATGCTGCACTGAACCTGCCTATAGCAGCGCGCCATTGCTGAGTTGTAATGCCCATTGGGATGGAAACATGATCACTCAGAGCTAATCCAAGACACGCCTGTTCTCTTCATCCTTCTTATGTGACGGGCTTAAGGCTATAGATGGAAGTAATATCCAAAATCTTCTATAACGTAACGTTTTTAATCAACTCTGTATGTTTACATTAGAATGCATATCTCAAGCATCACAAATTATGATCTACGTTTTGGTGTTGCTGTCGAGTCCCTATTTCATGGCCGACGATATGTGAGATGTGTTCCCACAATATCAGCTAAAACTCGAACCACCGTAATGTGTTCAAATCTCAATACTCTATTATCTAGAATTGAACAAGGGTCCCCGTACATCAAAAGTACATGTATGCCAGCCACTAGATCAGAAGGGAAGGCAATCTATGCTTGTATAAGATAAGATATATACCAAATAAAAGATACCAAATAGTAAAATCAGAATCAAACCCATAACCTATATTGTTTAACATGATGTTAGGTTCGTGTCAGACATCATACCGACTTAATCCTATTATAGTAAAAGTAAGATATCCGAATAGTTATTCCCACTAGAGTTGAGTTAAGTTAAGAGAACAATGGATACGTTAGAATAATCAATTTTGTCCAATCCACAAACAAAGTAAAGATATCCCTAAAACGAACATCGGTTGCTTATCATGACTCGAACTACCGGAAATTTCATTCACTAAGTCATGTTTAAGGTTAATTCACACATGCCGTGGCCCATAGAGTTTCTTTTAAGGCTTTGACACTGAAAATTCATTGGGTTGTTTTTTTAAATTCACACATAACGTGCTGTGCCTGTGACGTTCCTATACCGTGCCCCGACAGGCCGTTTTGAATAGAAACTAGCCGGTCGTAGCTGATCGGCCGCGATCCTTCGTCTCTCTTCGGAGCACACGAAGCGACACGAAGGTGACCAGAACCAAGGGAAACGGTATAAAAAGCAGTAGCAGCACGGCACGGTATGGTATATGTGAATCGTTACGGCCGTGACCAGGGTTGCCAACCGTCCCGATTCTGTCGGAACTGTACCAATTTCTGACTTATTTGTCCCGTGTCAAGACCGGACACTCGTCGTAACGCATATTGTCCTGATATATCGATTTTCAAAGTTAATTAATATCTTACTAGGTCTTTCTACAAAGGAATAACTAATTCTTTTACACGCACAATTTTATGTATAGAATCAATTTTAAAAAATTTGTGTTTTTATTTCACTCCTGAAAAAAAAAATAGCAGATCGCCTTTAATTTATAGTTATTCCCTAATTAATTGTTTTGAGTTGATAATCCAGCCGATTGTGACGATAGTATATTCCATGCGGCGCCAAAAATATTGTTTCGCAATCTCTACATGCAAGTGACTGCTATCGCAGTGGCAGTAATACTAACCGGGTGGTAACTATAACCCATTTGTTCGTAAGATAAACCAAACATGTACTGTATTTAGTTTTCTCTCTAAAGTTTGTTTATATTAAATAAATGCCAATTGTTTTGGTTTGAATTTCCTGTATGATGATAGTCAAAGAATAAGACTTGATTTTAGTAACTGCACATGCCAATAATTCCTTAACAGTATTATGGACTCATTTGTGATTTAAAAAATCTGTATAGTTTCCTTTCTAAACTTTGTTTCTATTAAATAAATTGGAATAGTTTTGCTTTGAATTCGTCGCATATATTGCTAATACCTAGTGATGAGCAGTGGATGGGAAAATATGAAAATGTCGCTTCCATTCAAATTCGTGTTGTTCAGCTGATTATTTACATCATTGTCAATGACTTGCTGCTGTACGCGGAGTCGTCTCCGCGGGTGTACTCCAACAGCGATTGTCCTGTCCGTATTTTTTCTTAATAAAAGTTGGCAACCCTGACCGTGACACAGACGGAGTATGGCAGGGGAAATAGCACGGGTATGGCACACTACATATGAATTAACCTTTATACATATTTCATCATATTCATAATATATTAAGATTTAAATTAGTCGTTGTGAAATGTAATTTCATTTTCTTGTCTTATTTATTTGCAGTGTGTTCCAATCCCAGGACTGGGTTTTCGGCGAGGCAGTTACAAGTGCGTGTGTCGACGAGGTTATTACTTTCCCGATACCAAAGCTCAACATCGTTATTACAATGGCACCGTCATCGAAGAAGAATACGAAAAGTTCATGATGGTAAGTTCTTAGTCCACAATTGTTTACTTTAAAAAAAAAAAGAAACTTAATATTGCTTATTATTGCTATTATTGGTATTAGTGTTATGTGCATTGAATACTATATAACCGGTGATTCTTATGTGTATCTTTACTTACTGATTCGATTCCAATTAAGACAATGAATTGCCAGAGTTGATCCAGTATCTTGAAATAATTTGACAATTCATTCAGTTCTGAAATAGCGTCAATCAATCTGGACGCAATCAATCAATCAATCAATCTGGACTCAACGTCAATCTGCACGTCATTTTCCGCCAGTATTTATAGCCGTAACGAGTGTCGAGTCTAATGTTTGAATGTTATCCCGTAAAGGCCATTCGAGAGTGCTCAGATTATGTGTGAGTAAGCTTGAACTTAACAGTATTTGCCGGATCGAGTAGTCTCCCCTAGACGTCAGTTGTAAGTAGAATCGTCTGTTCACTAGCTCTACGGTTCCCAGTTGTTTCGGTTTGGTCAGGCTAAGCCATGAATACTACATATTATTGCAGAGTTTTTTTTTTTTTTTTTCATCGAAACGGTTAAAATCCAGGTATTCAATGTTCCGTCTCTTTAGCAATAAAGGTACATTATGTTTGTTACAAAAATAAATAAATATATGAAGTAACAGTTTCCAACTTCAATTTCAAGTCTCAAAAAATGCCGATTTAAAAGTTAAGCTGACTTACCGACGACTGATTTTCCCACCAGAGTGGTTTAAGAAATACATTTTTTCTTTTTTCCGTGTATATTGATGGAATTGTTTTTCTTTCTTGCACTGAAAGTCCTTTAATAATAAGACGTTTTTCTTTTTTTTTAAAAAAAAAAAAAAAAAGAAAATATTTTGTTTGATACTTTTAGAAGGATCAAAAGTTTCTTAATCTTATCTATCTCAGTAAGTACGACCCTGAATTTTTTTTAAGTGGAACATGCTATATAACTAACACTTTGGAGTGTGTTAGTTTGTGATGTGTCTCATGCAGTTATGCTGTAAAACTTGCAATCATAGACTTGAAAGATAGAAAAATATTAATAGCAATAAAACTAATAGTCTACTCATTACAAATCTAAGTTCAAGTTGTGATACACAGTAAAGTTACGATTATCTGCAGAAATTGGTGACAATAACCCCGCCGATAGCGAAAATCGCGAATAACCCTCAAAAATACTATGGTTTTTAAATGGTTCTCTAAATTACGCTCTAGCTTTTAACGCTAACTACATGCGATGCTGGATGACGGTGGTTAAGTTGTAGAACGGTTACCTCAGGTGTGTAGGATCCCTGGTTCAGTTCACGGCCAGATAAGTTTGTGGTAGGTAACATAGTCACCGAGAGTTTTCTGGGAGTACTCCCGTTTCCTCCCACTTTCACATTCCACCAATTCTTTCAATATGATTCATTTGTTTTAATCATCGACTATGCCCTTAAAATAAACGGCATAGTCGTGGAACGTAAAACTGAAAGATTTCATTTCATTTTTTACATCTCTTGACGTAAAAAGTGATGTCTGGGGGCAGTCGTGGAGACATACGATGCCAGCAGGACACCCCCTCCCTTGCCACCAATAATTCAAAAGTGCATACGTACCAGTATCATATGTGCTTTTCCCCCTTTTTTTTTGGCTTAAGTTTAGAGTTGCCCCTCCAGTCTGAAGTTGCCCTTGGACTTTGCAACATACAAAACACAGTGCTTAAAGTATTAAACATTGTTGTATTTCACTTAATTTCAGTACTCCGTGTGTTTCACAAAAATTTAAAAGGTTTTCTTCGTTATTTTTGCGCATCCGTTACACCTGTTCGCCATATTCGCCATATTTTACAACTACCATGCTGCTGAAACCTTCCGTGAATGCTTCCGCATCCGGCAAATAGTACTAACTTCCACATATCTTTTCTCGCATTAAACATAACTCTCCTGCCGATCTTACATTCCTAAACATCAAATAAAAACTTCAAATTATCATTTCTTACCTCATTTCTCCTGTAAATTTTCCTGATTTTTATAAAAAGCGGAGGGGTAACTCTAAACTTAACCCTTTTTTCTTAACAAAACACACATGGCCATAATAAATCGCAGTTAAGTTAGAATTCTATCTACCTCAAATTACGGTTACATAATAACATACAAAAGCAGCTAGACTAACAATTACGTACAAAATGCAAAATGTATACTAAGTTTGTCTTTCTGTCTGACGAATGTGTCTGGAAAACTTCTTGCAAACTACATACAGACCTAAATGAAACAACACGAACTAAATGTTTGTTGGAAGTGGAAAAGAAAATTATTACAATTACAGAAAACAGGACCCCATAATTATTATTTTTTTTTTCACCGCAACTGAGCATAAGAAATCAGTTGCTAATATTCACCAGTAAGCGAAACGACGAATAGCATTAGTCGACTTTACACTACTGTTGTACGTACGTACAAAGCAAGAGTCGCAGCAACGCTCCATAAAGAAATCGTTGGCAAAGCACGAGAGAACTCCGTTTCAATTTTGTTGCAGAGAAACCGTGTTTCCTAACCGCGGACCATTTATTCACAATATGTGCCAAAGATTTATGGTGGTACGAGTAACCCGTGAAGAAATAACATTTCAGAAATGGAACTACACAATTACAGTGAAAATGAACACTAATTCTGCTGCAAGGATGATAGATTGGCATTTGGCATTTGCGGCTGCTAGTTTACTTTTAGTGCGTCCGTTTCTTCCAACTGGACTCCTCTCTCTCTCTCTCTCTCTCTCTCTCTTTTGAGTGACAATAGGAGGGAAGTAAAGTATGAAAGTATAGTGATCGTGAGAAAAATAAAATCGAATTGAAGAGATGAAAGGATATATACCCTATTTTTCAAGGTCCGTAGATACCAATAAAATGATTTTTCGATGTAAATCCCTGTGTTCACCCGTTCGTCTTGATGTACACTCGCCTCAAGGAGGCTAGATCCCACAGTTTTAAACAGTTTTTTTTAAATGAAATTTTCCAGACGGAATTTCAAATATTCTTCCTCCCCTAAAAAAAACTGATTTTACTGAATGGTGAAAATTAAAAGGAATATATTCAAGAAGAAAAAGCCAGTCTTAATTAGCAGGTTTAATGTTGAACTAATGAAGAATTTCGTCAAATACTATGTATGGACCATTGAACTACATGGTTCACAGACTTGGACATTGAGGAAGTTAGAGAAGAGATATTTAGAGAGCTTCGAAATGTGGTGTTGGAGGAAAATGGACAGAAATAATAAGAAACGAAGATGCTTTAAAAGAGATAGGAGAGAAGAGGACGCTTCTAGCCAGCATCTATCGTAGAAAGGGTAATTGAACTGGGCACATCTTGCGAAGAAAATGTCTTCTTCATACCGCCATAGAAGCGAGAAATAGAGAAAAGAAGAACACAACTGATCGATGATTTGAAGAATAGAAGAAAATATTGTGAGTTAAAAGAGGAAGCTGAAGATCGAAAAACGTAAAGTAAAAAATTCCACACCTAAACTTAAAATAAGGAAAAAACATTGGTTCCAGGACCTGCCAATTGGGAGAAATAATAATAATAATAATAATAATAATAATAATAATAATAATAATAATAATAATAATAATAATAATAATAATAATATAAGAAGAAGAAGAAGAAGAAGAATTTCGTGAAACGTAACTGTGACGATTTTGTTTATTTTTCGCATATCAATATATGATTAAGAATAGAGAAATATATAAGTCGATTCTCTTGGAACAATCCGGAAGAAGTTTATCTTCGGGTGAATGACAATTCCTTTTCCAACTGTCAATCTTCCTCTCAAAGCTATCAAAATACTCAGTAAAGAATATTTTATTTATGCAGTAATCCATAAATAACTCATTAGGATAAATCAACGATGTACTAGTAAATACGTGCCCATTATTTTAGTTTTCTATATTTTTAAGTTTAGCTTCTATCTCTTATTACTGACACTATGCGACATACAGATCTATACCGAACGAAGTAGCTCAACTGGTACAGCATTGGCTTCACATTCATGAGGTCGTGCGTTAGATTCCCGCTTCCGACGATCCCGACTGGGGTTTTCCAGGGCATTCTTCAGTCTTACCAGGCAAATGAGGGTGTACCTACTAAACAGGCCCTGGCCGATACATTCGCAAATCCTATGCACTATTATTATTGTTAGATATCAAATGGTGAGTCTTGATAAAAGTGGATTTAATTATGAATTACTAACACCACGAACTCTAACTCAACGTGGAATAAAAAATGTCGAAACTCAAGTAAGATGCGAATCAAAAGTGACACATTCTTACACAGTCCAGGAAGCGATTTCGGTATCAGGAAAGCTCTTGGGCCCGACTGTCATTGTGCTCCGCGAGCCATCCGGGAAATTTGGATCAAGGCTCCAATGTAAAATCCCTCAGATCCCTGGAGTCATAATCAGGGCCAACAAGTGACGAATGATGACAAAGGCAATATTCAAGGAATACCTGCCACATCTTGTTCGAGACGTTGGAACTCCGTGTCTTTTGTTGAAGGACGACGCAGCCATCATGAGAGATCCGAACTTCTATCAAGAGTGTCCTGACTTACATCCAGGAACAATCACTCCAGGCTGTACTTCCTATGGACAGCCATTCGATGTGGGATATATTTTTTACAGAAAAATGATGGTGAAGCGTGTCCACAAGCATGTTCGGAATGAAGAACTTGGAGACAAACTAGACATGACAAATTGGTATTCCAGTGCTCACTTGATTGGGCTAACACGAAATCAGTTGGAATCACCCAGATTCCAAGATATGATCAAGTCCGCTTTCGGCAAATGTGGATACATTGACCTTCCTGATGATTTTAGTTACCAGTCAGTGGGAGACTTGTCTTTCAGTTTCCACACAAAGCATCCAGCTTTCTCGACATGTTCGACTCTCGACGACGAACACTGCATGGAGAAGAGTTTTATTCAGTGCAGTTGGTGTCTCCAACCACTGTGCTTTTATCACTTCTTCATGAACAATAGCATGACCGCACCCCTCCACGAGACACTCAAGCCTCACTATCACGCTGTAGAGTGATCGTCATGCATATGGCCCTCATACCTGCATAACAAATATAAAGTCCTGGCAGCTACCACGTTGCTACGACCGTGACGTGTGGCTTACGTGGCTCTCACACATAGACCAGAACAAAAGCCAAAGCTTCAGCAAATAACATTCGACGGAGTCGTGTCTTCTAGACAGCTTCTACCAGACGGGCCGTCGGAAAATTGAAGAACGATAGCTTATAAAAGATATACTTCTTGAACGCATCCAAATGAAAACTTCGAAGTAGACTCCGCGTGGGACTCTACGAGGGCCCTGGGGTAAACATTTTCATTTAGATAAATTGCACGTTTTAAATACTGTAACACATGTTTTAGAATTTTGACACCTGTATCACAGTTTTAGAATTCTAGTGGTGGGCATGCACTCTTAGCTGCAGACTGTTTTCAAATTTTGAATCTTCCGCCATTTCGCACAGAGTTTGATTAGAGTTGTGAGACTTCTGTTATCGTTTTTCTTTTAACACTAGCTTTCAAACGATATGCTACTTGTCCCTCTTTTCAATTGTCAATTTTGAGTTGGACTCCACCTGGGACCCTGCGGAGACCCTGGGGCAAATATTTTCACTTCGTTAAATTATGCTTTTACAATGATGAAACAGATGTTTTGGCGTTTTATTATAGGTTTCAACTTTTAGAGGTAGCAACGTACTTTATGTACACCTGCTATAGAAAATAGATCAAAATGTTCTATATATTCTAGCCCCTGCAAAGGCGGGGACACTTCCGGGCACGAAACACCTGTTTTGGAACTTGCTCGAGAAGTCCTATCAGGAAATAAATAGAATGTTTCCCAATTCAAGGTGCAGTTTCGATAACATCCCTGGTGAGATAAGAATATTATATTTTCTTTCTCAGGAAAAACTTATACTTGTAATATTCCAAGCCTGCTTACTGTTTTCTGTCTCTTTCCTTTTCCACAACTTTAAACGACTTACAAGGGAATTAATCTGAAACAGTCTGCTACATGTAACTATATGACTTAAAGTCTATCTTCTGTGGGCAAAAAAATACTATGGCTGTTCTGAATGATGTTAAATATTAACAACTGAAACAATAACATGTTGGGACACAATTACATTCGAAGATTGATGATTTCGTCCATGTCATGGTCGTCATGGGTTGTGACCGTGGTTAGTTGTGACTCCTTATATTAAAAAAAATACCGGAATGGTAATTATTTCTCTCTCTCTCTCTCACGATCTTACTCTATCCCTTCATCCCAGCTAGTCACAATAACCCGTCTCTGAACATGCTCAGTCTAGCCTCTACCGCAGCTGGGAAACGACAGATTCCTAGACATGAGCGCCGTAAGCTAGTGTTGATCAATGTGTAACACAGAAGAAAAAATATTAATTATCCATTTTGATTTTAATTAAAACTAAGCAAAAGGATACTACATATAAATAAAATATTACATATACATAAAATACAACCCTTAAACTTTTATGTGTATGCACGGATCGAAGTTACTACTCGGGTATACTATATTAGTTTGAAGCTGTTTTGAATTATTGAAGGTGGTCCTATGTACGATTACTACGTATTTTTATAGTTACCACAAATCTACCCACGAAATCTGAAATTGTCCTCAGCAGTATGGATGAAGGCGACGGCGCAATCTACCAGTGCATTCGCTCGATGAGAGCCCTGGGGAAGGTTAACTCTTCCGACTGTAGTCAAGAATGATGTTGACACATTGTTCATTTGAGAATGCACACAACTTGACACAATCCACGAAATATAACATAAAAGATTATACTTCAAAACTTTGTTCACTTCGCACAAAATATAAAAATCAAGCTTGTATTGGCGCGAACTTTGCAGGCCCGGCTCTCACTCACCCCAGCGCGCGGATCAACTAAGAACGACACACCCAACTTAATGTTCAGGGGCGGCCTACAGAGCAACGATCAACACGGATCGTGCGTCGACGCGAGCAGAAACACCACTGGAGATTCGCTTAGGTAACTGTGGCTTGTATATGGTCAGCCGGGAAAATCCCGATTTTCACTCGTAACATTGGGACCAGAATCTTGGCTAAAAATATCGATAAGTCTTCCCGTGGAACGAACACTCAGCGATTTTCTTTCCTTCTTTACCATCTTAGGGAGTTCTGGGAGATTTGGTTGAAGCCAAGAGCACCAACACATAGACAAACTTGCGAGGGAAGGGTTCGAGACGTTTCTCTCATATACGAGGCCTGGGCAAGACATATTTAATGGAATTAGTGTCCACCCAGAAGAAAAACCTTCGGACAGTTTCAAATTTTACTTCATCATTAAAGAAGATACAGGCTCTATTCATTTTCCAAAATTCGACTCGTTGCTGCTGGTACACGATAATTAAACTTTCGCCGAGGTCCTGCCGAGGTTGTTTTTCAAAAAATTGCCGGCAGTGCATTTTTGCAGTCGTCGTCCGACTGTCTGCCGACTGTTTCGAGAAAGCTTTATGTGAGGGAAATATAAGCCCTAATTCATATTTTAAAGCAACAAATTAGCCTCTAATTCTCTTTGTTTTCTTTTGGTGAACGGCTCTGCTTTAGCTCGTCGGGGTCGAAAATCACACGGAAAGATGCCGGTATCCGTCGCCTGCAATCATACCGCGACGTCTGGTCGGAAAGGACAAATTACACTAGTTAACAAATTTAAACTTTTTGTTTGTTACATGAGAAAAATCACCTGATCTTAAAGGAACTTTTTGCGCTAAATTCAAATATGCACTCGGTTTCTCTCCATCACGTACAGTTTTCCCTAACAGAGGGATTTTCGGGAAATTCCCTCAAAAATTTCCCTTTTTCAGATATTTTATTCCACTAGCTCCTGTCCCCTTACATATAGTAACATAGAAATTATACCTAAGTATAGCTTGATTTATATTTAATAAACCCTAAAAGTTTCGTAAAAATCGCTTTGTTCTTTTTAGAGAAATAAATATATTTGTATGTATACTGTGTGCACTGTTTATTGCACCTGATAGTAATGCTTTCAGATCTCCTGAGTTGCGGTAAAAACGATTTGCTTTATTAGTACAAACACAGACATAAAAATGAATATTTACAATAGTCAACAACACACTTGTATTGCTCTCTGTAAATTAGAAACGTGTATAAAAATAGAATGTGCTTCCAACGTATATTTTTTAAAACGTACAGTATATGTATATCTTAATACATATATATACAATTCTCCAAGTTTTTTCGTTTTGTTCATGAAATGGTTATCAATATTTGTTATCAAATGTAGCAGAATGCAAAAGAAAGAAAGAATGGAATACAGACTCATTGTTGACAACAATGAACTAATGCAGTCTGAATTTTCCACTACGGTATCGTTTCCCCCCTCCCCCCGCGCATTTCTTTCTTTCTTGTGTTCTTGACACCTGGTGAGGTAGTTTTGTACATTTTTATATTGACGTGTGGTTTAACACTACTCCACTTTCAAAGTTGTCTTTGCTGCTAAGAGTGCTTTCATGTTTGATCTTAACGGCATTATACCCAACTAAGACCAGAAGTTTAGTTTGTGATCAGTACAATGGCGTCAAGAGGACGGCGTTCGTGTGTTAACTCACCAAATAGTTTTTGTTATGTGTGTGGCCAGTTTGTAGTTAAAGGACAGTGTAGATCCATTACGCCATCGGTGAAACTAGCATATTATATATATTTCGGATGTCGTGTGGGAGATCAGGACAAAACTTGGGCACCCAACATAATTTGTGTGTCGTGCTACGTCACTTTACTTGCATGGGCCAAAGGGAAACGGAGGTTCATGAAATTTGCTGTACCAATGGTGTGGAGAGAACCCACCAACCATCTGGATGATTGTTATTTTTGTCTCACAGTAGTTAAGGGACATTCTAAAAAAAGCAAATACACAATAAGATATCCCAACGTTAAATCCGCAATTAGACCTATCCCGCACGGGGATGAACTTCCACTTCCCGAGCCCCCTACCAACTGGGAAGAGATATGGCCAAAAGACTCTGATGATGATCATGACCTTGATGAACCATCGACATCAACATGTACATCCAAGGATCCAACGTTCATCCCTGACTGTGTTCGCGAGCCACATTTCATCCGGCAATGTGAACTTAATGACCTAGTCCGTGATTTGCACCTGACAAAACAAGAGGCGGAACTTCTGGGATCAAGGCTCCAGCAGTGGAACTTATTGGATGCAGAAACGAACATATCAGTGTACAGGAAAAGGCATGTTCAATTTTCAAGCTATTTATCAATGCAAGATAATGTGTGCGTATGTACGGATATAAATGGGTTGATGGCGGAGCTAGGAATTCCTTACGTTCCAGAAAAATGGAGGTTATTTATCGACGCGTCAAAGGTCAGCCTTAAAGCTGTCCTTTTACATAATGGAAATAAAAAACCTTCTATACCACTTGCGCACTCAGTGAAGATTAAGGAATCCTATGACACCATGTCAACTTTGCTAAATCTTATAAATTACAAGGACCATTGTTGGCAAATATGTTATGATCTCAAGGTAGTTGGTATTTTGTTAGGACTGCAGTGCGGTTACACGAAGTACCAATATTTTTTATGTTTATGGGATAGCTGAGCTGATGACAAACATTATGAAGTGAAGGAATGGGAACCTAGAGTGAATTACGTACCTGGAGAATGCAACGTCAAATACGCTCCTTTGGTAGATCCTAATAAGATATTACTACCGCCACTTCATATCAAGTTAGGACTTATGAAAAACTTTGTCAAAGCCATGGACACATCTGGTGAAGGTTTCAAGTATTTGCGAGATAAGTTCCCTAACCTGAGTGATGCTAAGATTTCAGCGGGAGTGTTTATTGGTCCCCAAATTAGAAAATTAATGCTTGATGATAGCTTTGACAGCAAGTTAAACAGTGCTGAGCTAGCTGCCTGGACAGCATTTAAGTGTGTTGTGCGCAACTTTCTGGGCAATAACAAAGCTGAGAGTTACACAGAAATCGTACAGGACATGATACAGAAATACAAAGAGTTGGGTTGTAGGATGTGTTTAAAAATCCACTTTTTGCACTCCCACCTCAGCTTCTTTCCTGCTAACCTAGGTGTTCTCAGCGATGAACAGGGGGAAAGATTCCACCAAGATATAATGGCAATGGAGAAAAGGTACCAGGGACGATGGGATCCTTCAATGATGGGGGACTATTGTTGGGGTCTTGTCAGAGAATGCAACATTTCTTACAAAAGAAGGAAGTAGTGTACATTTTTGTAACCCAATGGAAGTTTCATATATTGTGATAGTTTTGATTGTCTTTTCATGACCTTTTGGTACATTTGTATTATTGTTTATTGTAAATTGTCACACTTGTAAATTATATTGTATTATATTTTATATATGTGTTTGTGGTAATAAAGCAAAACGTTTTACCTCAACTTAAGAGATCTGAAAGTATTACTATAAGGTGCAATAAACAGTACACACAGTATACATACAAACATATTTATTTCTCTAGAAAGAATAAAGCGATTATTACGAAACTTGGAGGGTTTGTTAAATATGAATCAAAGTATACTTAGGTATAATTTCTATGTTAGTATATGCAAGGGGACAAGATCTTGGGGTGTAAAATAAACGAAAAGGAAATTTTTGAGGGATTTTCCCCAAAATCCCTCTGTTACGGAAAAATCGTACGTGATGGAGAAAAACCGAGTGCATATTCGAATTCAGCGCAAAAAGTTCCTTTAAGAACAGGTATTTCCTTTTATGTCACAAAACCTTTGTTAACTAGTGTTATCTAACTCTAGGAAGCAGGATCCTGATGGGGTTCAGTTTGCATTAGTACTCTGAAATGGAGATAATGAACAATGCTATCTACTGGGTATAAGTATATATTTTGGATCAGTACGTCCAATGAACACTACCGAATTTGCAATCGAACCACGCGGAAACAAAGCATGTATGTTAAACTTTTGACATTATCCTGATATGCCTCGGAGATATACAATTCTACTGGAAACTGAGTATGTTGTCCATTATGAAAATAACATAATGAATGTTTAAAGTATCCTCTATATATTCGAATAGTTCTGACAAAAAAAATGTAAAAACAAACGTTATTACTACGAGATTGTTGGATTTCTGAAAACGGAACTTTATCATGTTAGGCTATTTTCTTACTACGTTTGAATTCCACAATTTTATCTGTTTTCCTTTTTCTTTTATCTTCTCTTCCCCTCTTCTCTCTCTCTCTCTCTCTTTCTCTCTCTCTCTTTGTCTCTCTCTTTCTGACCCATTTTAATCTCTGTAATAGACATTCATTGATTTCAATTTTTCAATGTGTGTGTTTCAGTTTCTCCCTACATAAACTTATGAATCTTGTTTCGTCTCGGCTTCGTTATTTCATTTTATCAAAATTAATACATGTATAGGTTGAAATTAGATTTGCGCTCATGTTGTTAGCTAATTTTAGTATGGGATAGAAAAAAAAGGAGGAGAGAGAGAGGATCTCTTTACCCGACACGATTATGGGATAAGAAAGTGTATATTGGGTGGCCTAACTGCACGGCGTTAGCTGTCGCAATTTTTTAATGCGGAGTGTACAGTCCGCGGCATAAAATTTGTTACAAAAATCCTAAGTCCAAATTAATAACAAACTCTTGCCAAGTTTTCTTATGCATTCCCGCAATACATGTATCAATCGATTAGTTGCTTCTAGTATTTATTCCAACTCCTCCCCGTCCTCCACCTCTCCTTGTCTAAAGCAGTGTGCGTGACGTAGTACACTCTTTCCATTCAGCTGAAAAAGAAACAGGAATCAAGTTTACAACGTTATAGCTTTAAAACAGTCTTTTCCATTCGTTTGTTCTGAAATATTTTTAAGAGCCTAAATTAAAGGAAAGTCACACAATCTTCCCAGAGCTTCATAAATATCTTTAGTTTCATTCTTTTCTTTCTTTAAAGAGTGCAAGCTAGTAAGATGCTCCCTAAGAAATCTATGGAAATTACCAAGAGCTCTAAAACATCTACGGACAGAAACGAGTTTTATTCAATGATTCATTTAATTTCTTTTCAGTAAGTGCAAGCAAATGTTTCAGGGGCTTCATTTGGGCAGGACAGGAGGGTGTAATTCCCCCTCTCTTTAGCTTCATAAATACGTATTTTTTGATCAAATGTATAGTAATACACTAATAAAAAGTGAAAATCTTATGTCGCCGGAGAACCTCTTCCTCCCTCCCTCCGAATAAAGTCTAAAAGACACTGGTTTTAACAACAAACCGATAGAGTTACAATAGCATATTGCTAAAGAGCTTACATTTGGTTTCAAGAGTCGAAGGTTTGATCTCAAGCCATATGACTTCCTGGGTGACATTCAGAGAGAGAGAGAGAGAGAGAGAGAGAGAGGGAGAGAGAGAGAGAGAGTGGGATTCAAGTATGGAGACAGAGAGGAATGATTTGTATACACAGATTTAGAATTGGGGAAAAAATGGTCGGACAGCATTCGTATTATGGCGAAAATTCTGATTTTGTGAAAGATAAGAAGGGAAGTTTTCGAACTGCGAGGATAACATTAGGCAGTTGTCGAATTAATGTGGAGAACTCTTTTTAGAGCATCAGATGATTACGAAAGGAGAGAAAGATCTTCAGAACTGAAGAATTAAGATTTTAAAAAATCTGATTTCGGCGACGGGTTTGGAACCACGAACCTTGTGGTTATCGAACCATGACGTTATCCATTCTGCTACGGAGAATTCTATTACCGGTTCACATACGTTTCCCTTAGCTGCGTTGAAAGCTACCTTAAGGGGATATTCCAAAAGTTGACTCGGTGGATGCGCCGTTCAGATAGGACGTAAACCTCTTGTAACTTAGTTAGAATGTGCAAAATGAACTTCCTCTTCTTCAGGACACTTTTTAAAGCTTTACAATTTGTTACTATTGTTTTAATTAAGTTACATTTGATAGAACCATCTGATAAAGTAGTGCCAAGCCCTGTGCGTCATTGTCTGTTAGGTGAATGGTTAATGTAAGTTACTCCTACGTGGATGGTCCGAGCTTCCAATCAAGACCATTCTTATTGATTATTTTATTTGAGCTACGCTCATACTGTATATTCCACAAGTTCAATTTTGAAGTAATGTAGTCACAGCTAGTTTAATTCGAAATAATTTTCCAATATTATATTTGTTACTAAATTTACATGGCCCTGCATAAATGCAAAATTGTTTTAAAAGTATATTCTACTTCCAAGTTTTATTGTTTTTTTAATTGTCCTTCAAATTTATTTTATAATTATTTTCTATTTCTTAATTATAACATATTTTCTATTTCTATTGTATTCTTTGTTACACGTTTATTATTTATATTCTATGTCTTACCTTTGAAGAGAAGCTTTTGACAATTCAGAGTAGCAGGGACATACACAGGATGCAGGCCTTTGCAATCAAGAGCTTTTGCCCCCACGAAATCACTACTTTTTTTTTGTAAATTATATCTAATTTTAGAGATGATGATAGCAGGGGCGGATTCAGGGGAGTGCGTTCGGGCGATCACATCCCCCAGAATAGGGAACTTTTTATACTTTGTATTTTAAAAATAAAACATATCCTAAGTATTTTTCATCTTTGTATTATAAACTTAAATTAAAACCTAAAGTAGACAGGCCTTACTTTCTTAAGAAAGTTAATTCTGCAGAAGAGCTACTTCTCCTTTTCTAAATTTGTTTATTTCTTTTCTTTTCTTTCTTTCTTTTTGTTTTGCAATCCGCTCTTACCTTGATTTGACTTCGAACGACCGCCCCTCCCAAACAATCATCCTGGATCCGCCCCTGGATTAAATACATTTTAGTAAAATATGCCCTCAATCGCTGAAATAAATTCCTGTCAAGCTTTCGATCGCTGAAATAAATTTCTGTCTACGGCCCTGCAAAACAGTGACGATTTTATGGAGTGATCAGTTAGTAATGCCTCCCTGCAGCAACGACACTTCCCCAGAAGTCATATCTCCGATAATTCAGAATGTGATTTGTGCATTATCACTTTTCACTCTCAGTGTCTTGAAACGCACCAAAAAGGAACTGTTCTGAAATATTTACTGGTTCTCCCTATGACCCCATTTCAATATGGCCAACCTTGGACATATACACATCTGAAATATCACCTTTTATGTCAGTGATCCCGAAACCTATCCATTCGACACAAATATAGGATATTTTCGATTCTTTATTCCTGTCACCCTCCCATTGTCAACTCGAAGCCAACCAAGGCTTATTTTGGACTTACGCAGCATCCACAGTGTCACTTTTTATCTTTGCATATGAATTCGACACTAATTTCGTTCGTATTTGACTACTTTTACATGTCACCTTCACCTCCTGGTAGGGATTTTTTCAGTATCTCGCCCCCACAACTATGGAGAAATTTCAACCAACTAAGTATAATTATAAATTATCATCTGAAACACAACAGTACGGGTGATCTTTTTCGCAGAGGAATTCGTTAACTACTGTTTCAATATCAATGTATTGGCTTTTTTTGCTCTGCATGCTGGAGATTGCCAAAGAGCTAAACTTCATCTGCACTATTGTGCAATGAATATAGGTTTTAGTGGTTTCATTTACTGAATACTCGCTTAGATGTTGCTCTCGTCACAGAAAAAGTGATATACAGTTATAAAAGAAAAATAAAATGAAATATCTAATTTGTACGTCCCACGATTATGCCGACTATGCTAATGGAAAGAGTAATGGTGAGAAATAAATGAAATCGTTTAATGAAAAAAGTGGGAGCAAACTGGAGAAACCCGAGGACACTCATGCACACGGTGTTTGTCCATAATAAAGTTCATTCGGCGTGAGCTGGGATCGAACCAAGGACCCCATGCACCATAGGTAAAGTTATAAAAGAATAGGCGTCTAAACAAATACGGAACACTACTATCAATGAGAGTTATATAAGATTAAAGTTTTAGTTATTTCATTCTAAGTTAAAATTTCAATCAACCTTGTTCTTCATTACTGTTCGAAAACTTAAAGTTGTTGCTGCAAGGACGTGATAAATCTTTTCAGTAGACTTTGCAGTCCCCTCCACAGCTTCTTTTTCATGTAAGGCTAAAGTAGTCTCATTTTAGACATCGAGGAAAAATAGTGGAATTATGAATTTTCAATGGGCCCCGTTTTACTCTGGGCTCCCTCAACGCACGGCCGTTAGTTACGTCACTGTTAAGAATGCATGATGCAGCTTCTGCTTTTAGGAATACTTTCTAAGGCAGTACGAGTTTTTTTTTTTAACTGCTGTGTGAATTAAGTTGTATTTGCTAGAAGTGTCGGTTAAAGGAAACTAAAGATCCTACACTCAAACACAAATAATCTCTTTCAAAACTCTAATGGAAAACGAAACGAATCGTCCTAAACATGTTACGCTTTTGAAGATAAAAAGAGCAAAACAGTAGTTGCACATACGCTTAATGGTGTTTCTTGGATACAAATTTATAACTTACAAAAGTCATGTTCACGTCATGGTTTGATAGATTAAGGGTTAGTAAAAGGAATTCTTAAGCTAGTGGTCGTGGGTTCGAATCTCTGCTCTTCTTGTTACTTTTTTCTCTTAGTTACACTTAGTTTGTGCATTCCAAACCTCGAAGTTTGGTTTGGATTATTTATGAAAGCAGGTAGAGAATTAATTGTAGTCGAAATTAGTTTCAAATATGAGATTATAATTACATATTTTGTCTTTAACTTATTACGTATCAATTTTTATATCAAATTTTCCAGTCTTTATTTAATTCATCCTCCAGTGTAATACAATGAACATTTGCAGAGCGACATCAGTCGGACGAAAGTACTATATTCCATTGTTACTCTAATATACCTAGGTATTTGTTCATATATTTATAAATTGTTTACTAAGTAAAAACTTATGGCGGTCCACATTATGTGTCATATAATAGACCGTACGAAAGCGGACATAGCAGAAGGCGTATTGCAAATATCCCTGGTGATAAAAAGTAGGGGTCTTCTTCACTAGATTCGAACCACTGTTACAGGCGGTTTTGGTTTACATAGCAAGCATAATACCACTCGGCCACCAAGTCTCGCACGTTAGCCTCTTTATTAATGCAGAACATACTGAGACACTTACATTCACTGGTGTCGCGTAATGTATTTCATAAAAGTTTGTTAATAAGTGGGTCGAATTAGGTAGCCCTCGAGAGGGCTGATGGTGTTGTGGGCGAGCATTTATTAATAGTATGTGTAGTCCCCTTGGGACTCGATTACAGCTGCCATACACCGTGGCATTGAATCCACAAGGCGAGAGATATAGCGTTGGGTGCAACAAATCGACCACGCATCTTCAACACGCACCCAAAGATCATTAGATGTTCGTGGAGGATTGTTCGACCAGGTTTCCCGCAATGTTCTTGCAACAGAGACCCACATATTTTCAATAGGGTTCAGATCTGCTCCATGAGGAACCCAGTCAACTATTTCGACATCAGGTTGCCTCTGCAACCATGTCTGAACCACATTTGAATTATGTATCGAGCTATTGTCCTGTTGCAAATATAATATGCCGTCACCTTCATGAGCTTTTATTTCCGGAAGCTTTATGTCCCATTCGACCAGAACGGGAAACGTATTCAGAGGCATACCTTTTCCAGGGGGGGGGGGGGCGGTAAACACGCTTCGGCCAGAAGTTTGCACTGGAAAATATTTTGTCGTCTGTGAAAATGACCTCGTTCCACACACGTGCAATATTAAACTGTGTAAACGCCAGATGGTCAACCATGTGGTCTTCTGTTAGTCGCTCCTTAACAGCTGCCCTGTATGATCTCAAACCAAAGGATTTGAGTCTACGACGGACAGTCGTAACATCGCCTGGGAAATTGGTGTCCTCTCGTAACTGTCGGGCAGACATGAAAGGGTGCTCACGGCATTGGGCAATTAAACTCTGGTCTTCTTCGGCAGAGGAAACTCTTTGTCGCCCACTTCCTTTTTTAAGTCTTACATCTTCTGTTTCCTCATATCTCCTCCACCACCTCCGTGCTGTAGCACGGTTAACGCCATATCTCGCGCCTGCCTCGCTATAGTTCATGCCCGTATGCTCAATTAAAGCAATCACGCTGCTTTTAACAGAAGCTTCGTAGTGAGCCATTTTCACACCAGAAGCAAAATGATAGCTTTGCTTAGGTGTTTGAACGGAACGTGCTTCATGTGACGTCACGTAACAAGGCGGAGTTTCCTCTCATTGCTGTAGACGATATCCTATGCCCTCTGCTGGGTGTTTCGTGACGGAAAAATTGCTTTTAAGCAGTTCATGGCCACCGCTTTGAAATCAAGTGTAAAGTATGAGAATTAAATTTGTCATATCTGTAGTTTGGTGTAGAGACAAAATAAAATTGGAAACCAAAGGTTTAAGAACAACTCAGATTATTAATATAAAACAAGTCAAAGATTATTAACTTGTATTATCATACAAGAAATGCGAGAATTTTGAAACAAAGAAAAATAACTGAGAAATTTGCAACTGAAGAAAAAAACTAACTTAAACACACTAAAGGGTATGAGTAGGGGGATTAATGGGGACGTCAGCAATGAGGCTATATGTCCCCGTCTCGATTAACGCGAGGGATGGATTTTACCATTTCACTTTGACGGAATAACGTAGAGGATGGAGAGGAGGGGGAAGATACATAACAGCTATAAATATAAAAATAAAAGTGACAATGTTCGGTGGTAAATAACACTTGAACTACCCGATCGTTCTCAATCACATTTTGAACATAGATGAAATTCGAACCTGGGAAGCTTTTTGTTATTTCACTTTGATATTAGAACTTGCGGAAGAAGAGGGGAGGGTAAATATATGAAAATGAATAAAACTTAATAACTCTTGAACAATCCCACTGATCCCAATCAATCAAGAGGGGAGGGGAGAGGGGAGAGGGATACATAAAATCATCGAAAATGACCAATATCAAAGAGTGCTTTAGTAAGAGTAAAACCATAACATATTACTATTTTTCTTTAATTTAGCCCAGCGAAATCGGGGTGCGACTTAGATTCGAGGACGTCTTAAGTTCGAGTAGTTATCGAGAAATAATTAAAGATATTAACGTGTTATTGAATTACTTTGCTAATAATAATAATAATAATAATAATAATAATAACTATTATTATTATTATTATTATTATTATTATTATTATTATTATTATTATTATTATTATTATTATTATTATTATTATTATTATTATTATTATTATTATTATTGAAGATTTGATCATTCAAATATTGAAAGATCAAAATATTCAAATACCTTAAGACAATTAAACGTGTGTCATCGCCGACTAATGATCACCAAAAATTCTAAATTTAAACAAAATATTCACACATGGTTAAGACTTGAGAACCTCCAGATTATTAGCTAGCGCCTTGAGCACAGATCCACGCTCTATATGCGCTAAATGGTATGTTTTAGTATGTTTAAATTAGATTTCCTTGCCTCCAGTTACAAAATTCTAAGTTAGTATTTTTCGTTCTTTCAAAATTTCTTTCGATTTTTTAAAATCATATAAGTCAATAATCTTTGGCATAGTTTATATTAATAACGTGGTTGTTCTTAAACCTTTCGTTCGCTATTTGGTTTCTTCTCCACACCAAACTACAGATATGATATCTTTAATTCTCATACTTGTCATTTGGTTTCAAAGCAGTCACCATTATCTGGTAAAGCAATTTTGTTCGCCACGATTCATGAGTTTTGTAACAAAACACGTCAAGAAATGAGTTAAATGAAGGCTGCAAGAGTTTATATCAAAGCTGACTATTATGAGCTAGTGACAAGCATGTAATAACGTCTCGTATTTGAAAATAATGTTAGCTACTTTTAATTCACTAACTGGTATTAGATTTAATTCAAGCTTAAAGAATTGGAATGAACAAACAAAGTGTAGCTTAAAGAACAAAAACGTAAGAAGAACGGACGAGATTCGAACCCTGGACCAACAGTACAAAAATCCTGTTCACTAACCCCTTTTTTTTCCTGATTGAACGCATATTTTTTTTCATCTTAAGTAACTAGAAAGTTTTTATAGTTTGTTACCATTTGTTGCATACATAGTTTTACATGACACGGAAATTATACAAAGGAGACAAACAACATAATTTACATATGTAAACACAATGATACATTTTCCGGCTTGTTTGGACAATTTAACAAGCAAATAGAAAACAAAAGAAACTAAGAAATCCTCATGCGTAAAATAAACATGAAGATTTTGTTAAAATTAAAATATTGATTTTTATTTTTACTTTTTATGTCCGCAGTATGTACTGGTTTGGTGCAGTTGAAGGATCTGACTGTTGTATATTATTTTCAAAGAAAGAAAATCAAAGTTTCCCCAAAACGTAATTTTGTTCGTGAAATGAAATGAAACTTTTTAGTTTTACATTTCACGATTATGTCTTTTAGGCTGATGAAAGTGAATGATTGCAAAATTAAATTTCTATGCTCTCCCATCGAGAATCGAACCCACGACCACGTGCACCAAAGACACACTCGTTAGCCACTATTTTTTTTTTTTTAACAATCAGGTTTATTGCAAGAAATTACAGTACATATATGCATATATAATAAGAATAAAAGAGCAATCACAAATTATAAAAAGGATACCACTGCAAACAATTGAAAATCAATCACATGAAGTATACACACAAACACACACACGAAAAAAAATAGTAAACAGCAGTCGGGTAGTGGGCAAAATGACGCAAGCGTAGATCTGAAGGCATTGTTTGTAAAGAGCACTGTAGTCTAAAAATGTACATTGCTTGTGTCACCAGCTCATTTTCGGTAAGTAGGATAGCCGCTGTGTGAATAGTTAACCACACTATGATATAGTGTTTAGGACGTGGGAAGTATTTGAAATGAGGCAAAAGAAAAAACGGCTCACTATTAATAATCCGTTGATCAACACGAAGTATTCGTGCTATAATATGTGTATAGCTACGCCACAAATGCTGGATAGATGGACATGTTTGCAAGCGATGGATGAGTGTGTCAGCGTGTCCACATCGGATACATTGAGCATCTGGTCGAAAACCGAGTTCCCATGCTCGATGGTTAGTAAGAAATACATTATGCACTAACCTATACCATAACTCTCTCATTCCAGAGGGTAAAAAAGAGGAATTAATATTATGCCAAATTTGCGCCCAAGAACAATTGGGATGGCGAGTAACACATTTAGGGGGGGGGGGTATAGAGATAATTTGCATAATAAGTATACAATTTCTTCACAGTCATATCTTCAATAGCTGTGTGACTGATAAGAGCATACGAAATGTCTAGAATGACGGTGCGCAGGTAATGGTAAGGTTGGGACCAGTTCAGAATAGAAACAGGTGAACTGAGAGTCACGTGCCGAAGGCAACGCATGATATGGCATGCGGAGAAAGACTCAGAAAAGGAAGTTAACAGCTGACACGTGCATTGTAGTAGTAGACAACGGCCTTGAAGAGCCACGTCTTTAATACCTAACCCTCCTACTTGCTTGGTCGTACACACAGTTCGACGATGTACTCGCAGTGTCGATTGATACCACAAAAAGGCAAACAAATGTTTGTTAAGTGTGTTAGCGTCTGAGACAGAAAGCTGAAAAATCTGCATAATATAGTACAATAGACTGAAGGCAAAAATATTTAAGAAGGTCGCTCGCTCATGTAATGTAAGATTGCGAGCTTTGTGTTTATAAAGCAAGTTAATGACCTTAGGAACAGCCACTCCATATGTTGCCTGAATAGATGCTTTTATAGTGGTATGCCAAGTAATGCCGAGAATTTTATGAGTGTTAACGACAGGGAAGGGGGAGACAAAAGGGCAAGAAGACGTATCATTCAAAAAAAGTAATTTGGTTTTCGTGGGATGTAATTCCGCACCAGACAGTTGACTAAATATCTGGAGATTAGTAAGGATAGTATCTAAATCGCGCTGGGAGCGAAAGAAAAAGCAAATATCATCTATGAAACTCTGAACTTTAATAGTAGCCGGAGGAACACACAATCCCGTCATTTCATTCCGGATCTTATACAGAACCGGCATAACGGCAATGCTGTAAAGCATGGGGGACAAGGGACAGCCCTGAATAAGTCCCCGGTTAATTGGAAAGACCCGCGTTAAGGCTCCGTTCAGTTTAAGTTGGGCAGTACGCTGGGAGTATAACGTCTTAACCATATTTAAAAATACTGGCCCGAAATGGAGCTTCTCAAGAACTGTGAATAAGTACTGATGGCTTAGTTTATCGAAGGCCTGAGAAAAATCAGTACTCAAAAGCGCTGCAGTTAATTTCGGACGACTTTCAAAATAAGCGATCGTGTCCCTAATATTCGATAAAGCCAGATATGTAGGATGCTGCTGATCGTGACCAAATTGTTCCGGTAACAGAATGGAACTTAAAGTATTACGTAACCGAGCTGCTAGAACTTTTGCGAGAAGTTTATAATCACAACATGCGAGACTGATAGGTCTAAATTGGTTGATGCGAGAGCTCTTGGGCTGCTTAGGAATGATCACTATAATACTGTGTGTAAATGTTTTGCCGACTTGTAAATTAGAACGAAAGGCATTAAAAAGTTCAGTAAAAAAAGGAATGAAAAGATCTGGGAATGTCTGGTAAAATTCGTAAGGTAGGGAGTCAATGCCACTAGATTTATTCTTTTTTGCCTGAAGGAGGGCATGCTGAATTTCTGCTTCAGTAAAGGGAGCATCAAGCTCTGCTTGGAGTTCAACTGGGAGAGGGTTCAAGGTATCGTAAACACCGTCATTACTAGCTGGAACATCATGGTTGCGATATAAATCAGCAAAATAGCGCACAAAGTATGGAATAATATTAGTTCCTTCATATAAAACACCTTTATCATCCAGTATATTATGAATAATCTGTTGTATGCCTCTGCGACGTTCAGCACTGATATGTACAAGACTCGGAGGCTCAGTGGGTGACATTGATGAGATTTTGCTGCGAACAGTAATACCGTAGAGTCTTTTGCGGTGTAATGTTAACAAGAAAGCCTTTACCTGTTTAATTTGTGGAAGTACAGGTTCACCGTTAAGGAATGCCGTATGATAGTCGCGTAGAAGCTGAGAGTAGTAATTATATTGTTCATGGAATCGCTGTGACCGTTCTCTGCTGTATTCTTTACAGATTTGTTTCAAAGCTGGTTTCCCCCGTTGCTCCCACCATTGGATAATATTGTTCCGTCGCAAAAGTTGCTGATTAATTTCTCTCCAGCGTTGGCGTAGCAACTGCTGGAATTCTGGCTCAGAAAGGATGCCGGTATTGAGGTGCCATAAGCTATTATGGTTCAGAAGCTTTTGAAGCGGTAGCTGGATAGTCATAACTAGGCCCATGTGATCCGAAAAACAAGCAGGAATCCTTTCCACAGATTGCACATGTGGAAGTAATGACCGTGAGATATAAAAAGAATCGAGGCGTGAAGATCCAGTGGCGTAGAAAAAAGTATGTCCAGGATTGTGGGGATGAAAATGACGCCAGACATCACATAAATTAAATTGGTTAATCACCTGTAATAAAGTAGGGCAGAAGTTCGAAGTAGAAGTGGAATCTTGAGCGGAAACTATACTGTTATGATCTCCACCCCATATAATCAAACGAGAACTGTCATGTAAGGCGGAAGCTACCTCGGAATTAAAGAAATTATGACGTTCACGCCGTCGGTGTGTACCTGCAGGGGCATACGAGTTGCAAAACCGGATATTGGCCACATTTCCAGTAATAATCCGGCCGGTGGGATGTTTGTATAACTGTTCAAATTCTATATCATTACGATATATAAGTGCAGTACCCGTGCCGTTAACAGTTTCGTTAGAAAAAAAGGTGTGCTGATAAAGGCCTTGAAGGTCGGTCAAGGTCACTTCCTGAGCAAACAGTATATCAAGAGAATAACATTTAATGAAATCCAAAACAGCACTTTGCTTGGTAGGAGATGTTAGACCATTAAAATTGACCGTTCCTATTTTAAAAGAATACATTAAGAGCTGCAAGGAAAGGCTTGGTGTGGAGGGAAAGGCACACACAAAAGAACCGGCAGGCCCAAGGAAAGCAGCAAAAAGATGCAATATTAACAAAAACAAAAGTCCCAAACAGACCGCTAGCATATTCTCACTGCGTAGCGGGTCTGTCCAAAGTCTCGGGGACAACCTCCCCATCATTACATGTAGTAGCATCTAATTGAGACATCTGTCGTAATCTAGTGCGGGTTAATCTACTGGTCGAATCATAGGTCTTCCCGGTCACTTTCAAAACTTTCCCAGTATGTGGGGGTTTTGGCTGTGGGGGTTTTGACCGTTCGTGCGTTTGGGGGATTTGTCCATTTGTGTGGGGGTTATGACCGATCGTGTGGGCGTTTTGACATTTCTTGAGTGTGGGGGTTTTGGCTGTGGGGGTTTTGACCGGTTCCCATTTGTGTTTGAGTATAGGATGTTTTGTTTCCTTTAACCAACAGTTCTAACAAATACAACTCAATTGAAACAGCTGTAAAAAAAACTAGTACTGTCTTAGAAAGTGTTCCTAAAAGGGAGAAACTCCATCGTGCACCCTGAACAGTGACGGGAGTGCGTTGAGCGAGGCCAACAGCAAAATGGGGTCCATGAAGATTCGTAACTCCACTTTGAAGGGTTTTAATTAATTTCACACTTTTTCCTCAATGTGTAAAATGTAATTACTTAGCATTTGATGAAAAGGAAGTTGTGAAGGAGTTATAGACTATGAAGTCTACCGAAAAGATTTATCACGTCCTTGCAGCAACTATTTGCAGCAACTATTTCCAGCAAATGGAATAAGTACATCAGACCTAAGTTTTCAGAAACGCTAAAAAATCTTCCCGAGGCGTTTTTGTATTTGTTTCAAAAAGTGTATAACTGATTAATTGTAGCAAAAGAAATGAGAAACTCTAAGACAAGAAGAAGAATCTTGTACTGTAGCACTGCAATTGGTGAGAAAAGCTTAAAAGTGGAAAAAATATCTTTATGTACTTATTCTCTTTTTCCAATCAGTGGTTCAATTATGAGCCTATATTTTTGAGGTGTTAAAAATAATAAGAAGAAGAAGAAAACTTATTAACTGGTAGGTTACGCTGGAAACTTAATTGTGTATATGGAATAATGGAATGGGTTATGCAGAGGATTTTGGATTTCTGTTGGCGATCAATTAATCTTTACCCTACTAGGGAATACTGGTTGGTCGGGATTTTGAACAGTAATGAAGATCAAGATTGATTGAAATTTCAACTTAGAATGAAATAAATAAAAATCTAATCTTATATAACTCTCATTGATATAATAGTGTTTCGTATTTGTTTAGACGCCTATTCTTTTATAACTTTACCTATGGTGCATGGAGTTGTTGGTTAGATCCCAGCTCAAGCTGAATGAACTTTATTATGGACAAACACCGTGTGCATGAGTGTCCTCGGGTTTCTCCAGTTTCCTCCCACTTTCTTCATTAAACGATTTCATTCGTTTCTCACCATCACTGTCTCCATTAGCGTAGTCGGCATAACGTGGGACGTAAAACTTAAACATTTCGTTTCGTTTTTCTTTTATAACTGTATGTCACTTTTCCTGTGACGAGAGCAACATCTAAGCGAGTATTCAGTGATATAAACCACTATATTCATAGCACAATAGTACAGAATGAAGTTTAGCTCTTTGGCAATCTCCAGCATGCAGAGCAAAAAAAGCCAATACATTGATATTGAAACAGTAGTTAACGAATTCCTCTGCGAAAAAGATCACCCGTACTGTTGTGTTTCAGATGATAATTTATAATTATACTTAGTTGGTTGAAATTTCTGCATAGTTGTGGGGGCGAGATACTGAAAAAATCCCTACCAAGAGGTGAAGGTGACATGCAAAAGTAGTCAAATACGAACGAAATTAGTGTCGAATTCATATGCAAAGATGAAAAGTGACACTGTGGATGCTGCGTAAGTCCAAAATAAGCCTTGGTTGGTTTCGAGTTGACAATGGGAGAGTGACAGGAATAAAGAATCGAAAATATCCTATATTTGTGTCGAATGGATAGGTTTCGGGATCACTGACATAAAAGGTGATATTTCAGATGTGTATATGTGCAAGGTTGGCCATATTGAAATGGGGTCATAGGGAAAACCAGTAAATATTTCAGAACAGTTCCTTTTTGGTGCGTTTCAAGACACTGAGAGTGAAAAGTGATAATGCACAAATCACATTCTGAATTATCGGAGATATGGCTTCTGGGGAAGTGTCGTTGCTGCAGGGAGGCATTACTAACTGATCACTCCATAAAATCGTCACTGTTTTGCAGGGCCGTAGACAGAAATTTATTTCAGCGATCGAAAGCTTGATAGGAATTTATTTCAGCGATTGAGGGCATATTTTACTAAAATGTCTATCATCCAGGGGCGGATCCAGGATGATTGTTTGGGAGGGGCGGTCGTTCGAAGTCAAATCAAGGTAAGAGCGGACTGCAAAACAAAAAGAAAGAAAGAAAAGAAAAGAAATAAACAAATTTAGAAAAGGAGAAGTAGCTCTTCTGCAGAATTAACTTTCTTAAGAAAGTAAGGCCTGTCTACTTTAGGTTTTAATTTAAGTTTATAATACAAAGATGAAAAATACTTAGGATATGTTTTATTTTTAAAATACAAAGTATAAAAAGTTCCCTATTCTGGGGGATGTGATCGTCCGAACGCACTCCCCTGAATCCGCCCCTTCTATCATCATCTCTAAAATTAGATATAATTTATAAAAGAAAAGTAGTGATTTCGTGGGGGCAAAAGCTCTTGATTGCAAAGGCCTGCATCCTGTGTATGTCCCTGCTACTCTAAATTGTAAAAAGCTCCTCTTTAAAGGTAAGACATAGAATATAAATAATAAACGTGTAACATAGAATACAATAGAAATAGAAAATGTGTTATAATTAAGAAATAGAAAATAATTATAAAATAAAGTTGAAGGACAACTTAAAAAATAATAAAACTTGAAAGTAGAATATACTTTTAAAACAATTTTGCATTTATGCAGGGCTACATACAGTGAGGAGTGCCATGTAAATTTAGTAACAAATATAATATTGGAAAATTATTTCGAATTAAACTAGCTGTGACTACATTACTTCAAAATTGAACTTGTGGAATATACAGTATGAGCGTAGCTCAAATAAAATAATCAATAAGAATGGTCTTGATTGGAAGCTCGGACCATCCACGTAGGAGTAACTTACATTAACCATTCACCTAACAGACAATGACGCACAGGGCTTGGCACTACTTTATCAGATGGTTCTATCAAATGTAACTTAATTAAAACAATAGTAACAAATTGTAAAGCTTTAAAAAGTGTCCTGAAGAAGAGGAAGTTCATTTTGCACATTCTAACTAAGTTACAAGAGGTTTACGTCCTATCTGAACGGCGCATCCACCGAGTTAACTTTTGGAATATCCCCTTAAGGTAGCTTTCAACGCAGCTAAGGGAAACGTATGTGAACCAGTAATAGAATTCTCCATAGCAGAATGGATAAAGTCATGGTTCGATAACCACAAGGTTCGTGGTTCGAAACCCGTCGCCGAAATCAGATTTTTTAAAATCTTAATTCTTCAGTTCTGAAGATCTTTCTCTCCTTTCGTAATCATCTGATGCTCTAAAAAGAGTTCTCCACATTAATTCGACAACTGCCTAATGTGATCCTCGCAGTTCGAAAACTTCCCTTCTTATCTTTCACAAAATCAGAATTTTCGCCATAATACGAATGCTGTCAGATCATTTTTTCCCCAATTCTAAATCTGTGTATACAAATCATCCGTCTCAGTCTCCATACTTGTATCCCTTTCTCTCTCTCTTTCAATGTCACCCAGGAAGTCATATGGCTTGAGATCAAACCTTCGACTCTTGAAACCAAATGTAAGCTCTTTAGCAATGTGCTATCGTAACTCTATCGGTTTATTGTTAAAACCAGTGTCTTTTAGATTTTATTCGGAGTGGGGGGGGAGGGAGAGGTTCTCCGGCGGCATAAGATTTTCACTTTTTATTAGTGTATTACTATACATTTGATCAAAAAATACGTATTTATGAAGCTCAAGAGAGGGGGAATTACACCCTCCTGTCCTGCCCAAATGACGCCCCTGAAACATTTGCTTGCACTTACTGAAAAGAAATTAAATGAATCATTGAATAAAACTTGTTTCTGTCCGTAGATGTTTTAGAGCTCTTGGCAATTTCCATAGATTTCTTAGGGAGCATCTTACTAGCTTGCACTCTTTAAAGAAAGAAAAGAATGAAACTAAAGATATTTATGAAGCTCTGGGAAGATTGTGTGACTTTCCTTTAATTTAGGCTCTTAAAAATATTTCAGAACAAACGAATGGAAAAGACTGTTTTAAAGCTATAACGTTGTAAACTTGATTCCTGTTTCTTTTTCAGCTGAATGGAAAGAGTGTACTACGTCACGCACACTGCTTTAGACAAGGAGAGTTGGAGGACGGGGAGGAGTTGGAATAAATACTAGAAGCAACTAATCGATTGATACATGTGTTGCGGGAATGCATAAGAAAACTGGGCAAGAGTTTGTTATTAATTTGGACTTACAATTTTTGTAACAAATTTTATGCCACGGACTGTACCATTCTAATCCGTGAAGAAATATTTTATCCTATACAATGAAAATACATCCCGGGAGATCTAAAATATTATTTTAAAGAAAATATAGTTGCCTAAGCAATTAGACAGTACATAGGGAGTCTAAAAGTAAATGTTTATTTTCGTGAAATCGGACACTTCTATATAAAAAGCCCAACTCTATTTTGTCTCTCAATTTTAATATATGTTGAATGTGTACAAACTTTTAATTTTATATATACAGGGTGCTCGAAAATCCTATTGTTTTTACTTTCGCACTTCTTAACTAATGAATACAGAAGAGCGGATCTATATTGTGATAGTCCGTATCAAGAGCGCCCATGTTGTGGTTTCCAAGTGGGGCAAGTATAAGCGATGTTTCAAATACAGTTTCAAATTTTGCTGTAACTAATGTAAAAATTCTATTGGGTTTCCAATATTCCCAAGTACAATTTCCTCTTAGGGGGAGACGATCGCCCCACCTTGCCCCTCTGATGGGCGCCCTTGGTCCCTATCAGAGAAGTAAAATTCAAAGACGTAAGTAAGTAAGAGACAAATTTCCAAGAACGTTTTTAAATAAATGTGTTAAGGTCAATTCACATGCTTGTCACATCTAAGCATATAAAACACCAACTGAGGTATTAGAATGAAAAAGGGACTCTCCAAAAATTAATGTAACTCTTGAAATTGACTGAATTTAAAATTTATGGCCCTTTATTCAATGTATGGAAATTTGTAAATACACTTTTCTTTATTGTTTTCTCTATCTATCTATCTATCTATCTATATATATATACTATATATATATATATATATATATATATATATATATATATATATATATATATATAGATAGATAGATAGATAGATAGATAGATAGATAGATAGATAGATAGGTAGGTAGGTAGGTTGGTAGATAGAAAGATTCCTTCACCTTAGATTAAAAGCATCATATTTGGAGACGTTTTTCCCTCTTACATTTTGTTGTAACTGCGATAATAACAGTTATCCTTTGTTAAAAGACTTTTGAGACACATTGTATACATATATACAGGATGTATACCCCCTAGTGTCTTTTATTGCACTAACGCGTCGATAATCATTTTCTCTCATACAAGACATAAACAGGAGGTTTTAAACTCAAATCTTTGTTTTATATGCATTCTAGCTTCAGAATAAGTTTTAAAAGTTGATTTTACCTATTTTTCATGAGATCTAAATAATAAGTTTTGTATCTTAACTTTCCAAATATCCTGTATATTCTCTTTTGTGCACAAAATATAATAATAAACATATACATAAAGTAAATATTGTTCTAATTATCCCTTGTGTTAATTTTCTTGTTTTTCTACCTTTCAAAAGTGTATACTCTATTTATTATTATTATTATTATTATTATTATTATTATTATTATTATTATTATTATTATTATTATTATTATTATTATTATTATTATTATTATGAGTTCCAGCTTGTAGCCAATTTAATTAAAAGTGAAATTGGATCTTGCTAATGAAAATAACAAACTTCCGCAAATGATATTTAATAGAAATATCCTATAAATAGGTCTCTATTTTCCTAACAAAATAACATTTTGGAATAATATTACAACTCCAAGAGAACTGCTGATAGTATATTTGAAACAGGGAAACATAAGAAAATGCATGTGTCTTATTATTTTATACTAATTACCTTTTGGTTTCAATCTCATCTTTCTTTAGTTATCGTTTCTGATAGTTTTCAGAGAGCATTGTTAAATTTTAGATTGAATCCATATTTATAGACGTGAACAAAATGTGGGAAGAGACATGACGTGTCTTTAAGAGGGGTACTAATTTGTCAATGGGACCTAGTTCGACTATCGTTTGGAGTATTTGAGGTTTGAATCTCATGTTAAAGCATATAATCATATCTAATTGTAAGAGCTGGGAAGATTAAAAAGTAAATCAAGTTTTGAGTCGCAGATAAGTTTTCCTAGTTTTATTCACCATTTATTGTGTATTTAAAAACAGAACAATAAAGCAATAAATCTGTGAGATCTGTGAAATCATAGTTTTGCTTTAAGCACCAAGGTAGTATACGCTGATTGGGTAGAACTTAATTTTCATTTTCAGTCCCGAGCCAATAGGAGACTTGCACATACACTTTAAAATGGATTCCGATCCACCTTAATGTGTTCAAATCTCAAGGTTCATGGAACAAGCACACGTTCACCTGCCACTAAACCAGCGGGAAGGGATTATAGTAGTTTCATTGTAAAACGTCAATCAAGACGTAATATGTCAATCTATGTAATATCAAGAAATTGTTTATTATGTTATATAATATTTAAAACACTATCACGCAGTTTTTGTCCTTGATTTAAAAGTAATCGTGCTATAATCAAGGACATTCATACCACAGGAAAACTTTTTTAAAATCTTATATTTTTCGGAGGAACAATAATTTAACCAAAACTCTACCTTGTGATTCTCCTATACTACCTCGCAACCGAAGTGATATTTGTCATGGATCAATGAGATTACGAAGCGCTGTTGCCAAGCCGCCTATAAGAATTTACCTTTCAGTGAGCGAGTGTTGCGATAATTTGGTTATGTTCTCACCTCACTAAGAACAACATGTCGGCCAATGTGCAGTCCCACATCACGACGTTGGAAACATCACTATAAGCTGATTAATTCACATGAATAGTAGATCTCAATGTTAAACATCAATTTAGCACCCGTCCACTATTTATTTTCAGCATCTATGTAAACATAATAGACCTCCAATGTTGCCTCTATTATGTGTGATCTTGTTCAATGTGGCGTTCATATCTTTCATTAAAATTAAAACCTGGGAACAAGACTTCTATCACTACAGTCAGCGAGAACTATCTTGGCAGTGACGTCAACGCTCTCAGTTGCAAGGCTACCAACTTACAATATTCACAAATAGTGCTTAGATGGCGCACTGAACGCTTCGCACGTCACGTCGTAACTACAGTTTAAAATAATGCTAGTAGCGAACTAGAGATAATTTAGATAACAATGTATTTGAATAATACTAGCATATATATGTACATTGTTACGACAAAGAAAGAAAAAATAAGATTAGACCCTATATTTATGTCGTCAAACGACAATATCTTTCTTTTTAAAAAGCAGTTTTCTGTTTACAATAGAATTTTCTTTTACACCTAAATCCCAACTTGCGCAGTATTTGTTGTAATGCCCACTCAGAACCTTTGAAGTCAATGCTCTTCTTAAGTTCGCACAATAATTTAAGGTGGCGACAATGCCTTCAGCATAGAGATTGTGAATTGTTCTACGAACTACTACTTCATCGAAAGAATCTAAATTTGTTTGTCTTTTCTGTGTATTTGGCCTTGCTTTACAGTGTTACGACCGGTTCTCCAGACTTTACTCCTTCTCTTTCACAATTCGCCACAAGGATCTCTCACTGACACATGTTGCTCGGGAGGTTTCATGAACAGTGTCACATTTATTATTGTTTGCTGCAAGAAAAGTTGTAAACATTAAAAACAATGTCTCTTGCATCACAATGCAACGGCTTGCCTTTCTTTAAGGTACTATCACCCATTCTTATACACAAAATTTCGAGAACGAGAATAAAACAAAGGATTGACAACTTTCACCAGTCAGCACAGACTGTACAGCCCTACACCAAGAAAACACGTGCTTTTCAGTTCATTTCATTTCGCTTTTGTTTTTTAATTTGTTTGTGTGTTTTTCCTGGAAGTGCTGTTCTTATGTCCTATTGGTAAATGTCATACTCTTCGAAGCTATTCACTAACCCCCTGCTCTGTTTCCGCGACCAGGAAACACGTTCACATATCATTCTCTAACTCAAGGACCGTGATAGGTGAAGACATGGAGGTTTCTTTAAAATAAACTTTGGACTTTCCTTCCATTTCGTCCACTGCATATTTGTGTCTATCTTCAATAGAACGAAAGTTTGTAGCATGTTGAAATCTGAGTGTTGTTAGAGCAGAATAAACATAAATGGCTATCATTTAAAATTATTTTCCACATATTTATAATGTAAAATTCAAATATAAAATAACCATATTCTTCATGAAAGTTACATAAATATAAAAGCAAAAAATGTAGCATTTATGTCTCCTCGAACTCCAGTTATCGTTATACAAAGATGACAAGTATATTTATCAAAACCGAACCTCCCATTTCGGTTCATTTCCTTTCGCTTTTCTGTTGTAGAGAACGCAGCGTGCTTTTAAGTTGGTATTTGTGTTCGCACATTTTCTCTTTCCTGGGATTGGACGTTGAATTGAACGAAGTGTCTGCTTTAACCAGTGGGATGGCATTTGAGCAAGAGCGAATTCTACGTCACTGCCAGGATAATTCTCGGGCACTGTAGAAGGTCCATCGCCTGTGAAGTTAAGCAACCAACATCTCTCTGTAGTCTTAGAGGTTGCATAACATAAAGTAATGTTTCAGAAACTTGAAGTACCCTGTTACATTACCCTCTCTTGTTTTATTTTGTGTTATCGGTGCATATGTTGGATTTGATTTATAGCTTAGCGTCCCTTTCAGTTGTGAGGCTATATGAGACACGAACCTACAGCTTAACGTGCAATTCGAACCATATAAGCTCCCTCTGGTCTCCTACACCAAAGGCGCGTATACCGCTTACCCACGAGGAAGCTCATCGGTGAAAATAACTTTCGCTCATGTATTCTTAACCTTTCTTCCTCGAACACATAAGCCTTTATTCTACGTCTTTCAGTAACTGTGCCAAAATATATATCCATGTTGTTCACTGTATGAAGCTCTTACAGAAAAATGAGATGTTCACTTCACTGTTTCGTTTCTATGAAACTTTCGACCTTATAGAGATTTTCGAAACATGGAAACGTACACAATGCATTTCCAAGCTTATTTGGTTGTTATACCATTATCGGGGATTATTGTTTTTATTCTTCGTTAGTAATTTCCTGATTTAGTTCGTGTTTTTATCGTATGTCTGACTAATTTTCTCTGTTCATATATACCGCATTTCTATTCATACATTTTTGGAGCCAACATTTCTGAATCGCAAAAGGGTCCTTCTGTTAGAGGACAATGCTAAGCTCCAAGTGGCTAGGATGACCCAAAACACCATTTTACGCCTTGGATGGGAAACATTATTGCATCCGCCATACTCCCTGGATATTGTACCGTCCGATTATCACCTGTTCTTTTCATTGGACGCCAGTTCAAATCCCTAGTAGAGATGCAAAATGCACTTGATACCTTCTTCGCTTCAAGACCCACCAAGTTCTACCGTGATAGAATCAATAGTCTTTCAGAACGTTAGCAGAAGGTCGTTGATGCTGATGGGAACTATATTTAATATTCCAAGTACGTCTTAGGTGACATATCGATGTTCGAAGGTGGTGGGTGGTAAAGCGACAGAACTTTCTTGACGACTTTTATAAGTATTACAAGTTCCAGATTTGGTTTAATACTGCATAATAATATAAATAATTGGTAGATAAACTGCATTAATAATAATAAACTACTGTAAAAAGTGATGAACAAGGACAAATGTTCTTAAGAGACAAATATCGCACAGAAACAGGAACTGAGCTCCAACAGGACACTAATTTACCGTCCCAGCCTACTTTCAATTTTAAGACTTGCTCTTGAAGCTTAACTTTCACTTTAAAGTAAATTGCCAATAATTATCAAGTATTCTTAAAATTTCAGAAAAATGTCCCGATATCACTCTAAAAGTATGGTGGCCTAATCAGTGACGAACCAGACATTTGGTGCCCAGAGCAAATTTTGCGATTAGCTGTAGTCAAACTTTGTTTAACAAATGGTGTACTGTTTCTTTCTGAGAACGATAACTTGAAAAGTGTATACTGCAGATCATGATGTCTTTGGAATGTCTTGCTAATTCCCTTGCCCTTTCCCAACTCACATTCGTAAATCGTTTCTATCATGGTACAGGTGTTTGCTTCCACATTCTTATGTTTTGCTTCTACAGTATGATAAGTCGATTCTTCACAATCACCTTGTAAAAAACTAACTTTGGCGTGAACAGGTTTTGAACCTATGTTAGAAAGCTGTATTATTCATAAGGCCATTTCGTTACCCCTACGCTGTCATGCCACGTGAAATTAGAAGCCAAATATTACATACTTTAGAACGGACGGCCTCTTCCTGTAACGTTATTTGCACCAAAGTGCACAACGAAATTCAGTTACTCGACGGTCTAGAGAGAAATTAATGCTCACTAATAAAGAAAAAAGATACAATAGAGGAAAAATAGAGAAATAAAACATATTTGCAGTAATTTCGCCGTGCAAGTTCAAAAGTGAGGTAATAATAATAATAATAATAATAATAATAATAATAATAATAATAATAATAATAACCTATATTATAAAATTGAAAGTATGTATGTTTGGGTATCCTAATCTCTTGAACTACCCGACCGATTTCGATCAAATTTTCAACATTGATAAGGTTCTGGTCTGGAAAGCTTTTTATCATTTCATTTTAACGGTAGAATTTATTGTTAGAAGAAGGGCAGGAGGGTTGATATATAAAAATGAATTAAACGCAATAATTCTTGAACCACCAGACCGATCTCTATTAAATATTCAACATAGATGAGGTTCGGACCTAAGATGGTATTTATCTTTTTAATTTGACTATTTAACTTAGGATTGAGGGAGGGAGGAGTTAAAAAGAATAAATAAAACTTGATAACTCGTGAAACAAAAGATCAATCCCGATATATTTTTTTACATAATTGAGGTTCGAGCCTGAGATGTTTTTTATCATTTCGCTTTCACGAGAGAACCTGGGAAGGGGAATAGGAGAGGGAGATATATAAAAATAAATAAAACCCAATGAATCTTAAACTACCAAACCAACCCCTATCAAATTTTCACCTAGATAAAGTTCAAACCTCAGATGGTTTGTCATCACTTTGACGGCGTAAATTAAGAGATGGGGAGGGGAAGCGACATTTAAAAAAAACGAGAAATGACCGGTATTTGTGGCGAATCTATAATTTTTGGAGTCTCTGAGATTAACATTCGCACATCTGATGCTATTTAAATCCAAATTCAGCCCCTCAAATTGGACTAGGGAGAGACATATAAAAATGATCGAATTAACCAATATTAGTGTCGAATTCATAGTTTTGTGGCTCGGTGAAATGAACGATGACACTGTAGATGCCGTGCCCCACAACATAGGGTGGGGAGGGTATATATAAAACTCATCGAAAATGACCGATATCAAAGTGCGCTTTAGTAATACTAAACAGTGATTGAGTAACGGAATATTACTATTTTTTATCAATTTAACCCAACAAAGCGGGTAATTGATGCTAATAATAATAATAATAATAATAATATAATAACAGACAACTATACTCTGAATGAACCTTTACTATTATTATTATTAATAATAATAATATTATTATTTACGAACTTTTGAACTTGCACGGTGAAATTACTCCAAATATCATCTATTTTTTCCTCGATTGTATGTTTTTCCTTTATTAGTGGGTACTAATTTCTCCCTAGGCCGTCGTAAAAATGAATTTCGTTGTGCACTTTGGTTCGTTCCAAAGATCAGCGTTCAAGTAAGTAATATTTGGCTTCTAATGTCAAGTGGCGTAATAAAGTAGGGGTAACGTAATGGCCTTATGAATAATACAGCTCTGTTACATAGGTTCAAATCCTGTTCACGACAAAGTTAGCTTTTTACAAAGTGATTGTGAAGAATAGACTTATTATACTAGACAAGCAATACATAAGAATGTGGAAGCAAACACCTGTATCATGATAGAAACGATTTACGAATGTTAGTTGGGAAAGGGCAAAAGAATTAGCAGGACATTCCAAAGACATCATTGATCTGCAGTATACAGTTTTCGTGTTATCGTTTTCAGAAAGAAACACTACAATATTTGTTAAACAATGTTCGGCTAAAGCAATCGGTGGTGTAGTGGTAACGTGCTAGACTTCCAAGTGGAAAACCTTGGTTCGATTCCCCATCAAGGTAGTATGATTTTCTCGCATAAAATGATTTTTTTGCAAACAGACATTCATCTTCTGATGGAGAACTTACAAGGCATCACTGGCGATACTTCGAATAAACAGTGTGTGCGTTCTACATCATACACAGCAATGATAAGCATGTTTCATTTTTGTGGTCGTCCCCCTCTCTCTTGACGTTTTCCTATCCTGTTTTGGCATCTTTCACTTCTCCTCCTCTAACTCTCTCTCACCCACACGCGCACTTCGTCTTCCAAAGTTAAAACGGAGCAAGAGCTCGATATACCTGGTCTGGAGAATATAATTAACTGGGAACTTCGGTGTCGGGTTTTTCGCGCTCTAAGAATAACATCTCCAGTCCTGGTCATCTCTGACAGAAATACTGTTTAAACTTAAAAGAATAAGTAAAATCTCTTTTTTTTATCCTCTGGTTACCGAGTTCTGTCGAATTACCGGATCACTACGGACTTGGATCTTCGACCGAGTGGTGGTCTATAACTTGACCAACATCATCCGACTGACACGATGATCCGTTTGAGTTCTTAGCGTGTTCATTCTATATGTGCAAATTAAGTTATATCCGGAAGAAATGAAATCAATACTGTATGTTCGGAACAGATAAATCTTCGGAAAAGACTAGAAAATGGTAACCTCTTTGGTTATTTGAAAACAAAATTTTATTTATAATAGTTCGACACAAAATTTGTTTCCATCCTATAATTCAATGTGTTTTATTCACTTTGAAATTCGAAATCTACATCTACGAGGAGCATAAACTTTTCCCTTCAAACATTTGTAGCATTTCATTACGATACAGTTTGGACTTTTAATATAGGGTATTTCTGATAGAAATTTAGCAGTAAAATAGCACTCTTCAATTTTCTTTCTTTGTTTCGTTTTTTTTTCTTTTTTTGTTCAGTTTTCATTAGTAGTCTGAAATGGAGGATATGACAAAGCTATCTACTGGGTATATTAGAATGTATTTTGGATCAGAACGTTCAATGAATACCTAATTTGCAATCGAACCACGTGGAAACAAAGCATGTGCGTTAAACTTTTGACATTATCCTGATATGCCTCGGAGATATACAATTCTACTGCAAATTGAGTATGCTATCCATTATGAAAGTGACATAATTAATATTTAAAGAATCTATACATTCGAATAGTTCTGAAAAATATGTAAAAACAAACGTTAGCTAATTTTACTATGGTAGAGAAGAAAGGGGAGAGAGAGAGAGAGATTGGGTCTATTTACTTCACACGATTATGAGATAGGAATGTGTGTATTGGGTAGCCTTACTGCACGGCGTTAGCTGTCGCAATTTTTTGATGCGGAGTGTACAATGTCGCTTTGTAGTGTCAAAATGTAACACTTGCATTGTGTGTATTTCAGAACGAGTTTCATGTTTATAGGTGGAATAGCTTAGCTTCGTAAAGCATAAATATTTAGCTTTGTAAAAATTTTCGTTTTCTCTCGAAAATTGCGCATGATGATGTACACTCACAATTATAATTATATGTAGCTGAATGAGATCTAGCTATTTGTATAGTTTTTATTTTTGGAAGTTTTCTGTGTTAAACGCTAACAGTATTGAATAATTAGGTATAATATATGTACTCATATATTAATGACCATCATAGGTGTTCCGCCGCTATTGACAAGTCACTTTTCACAGCTCTATGCACCACGGGCTTCAGGTAACAATTTTTGTCTTCACGTAGAATTTTTATGCTCTTGTACCGCCCTTCAACTGTACCTCCTTCGCCATTTTCTTCTCTTTTCTGTCTGCGTACCTTCTAGCACGATCCTCGTGATGCAGTTCATCCTTAGCCAATGTCCCAATCAGTTTTTCTTACTCGTGTTAATAGTATGTAAAATTGTTCTTCTCCCTCCACCATTTCTAACACGTTGTGATTCGTTTTCCGCTCGACCAGCTTATTCTCTCCATTCTTCTCTGCACCTAGATTTCGAAAACTTCTAGTCCCTTTTGATTTTTCTTTTTTCTTTATTTGCGTAATGTTCATGTTTCTGCTTCATAAAGTACAATGCTCTACATTGAGCATTTTATGTGTCTTTTTCTCAGCTCTTTATTCAAGATCCCACAAAATATTATTTTCTTCCTCTTAAAGGCTTCTTTTGCCATTCCTAACCTTGCTTTTATTTGACACACAGTTCATATTATCACTAATACTACTACTCAGGTATCGAAAACTTGTCACCTGTTTAATTTTCTCCCTTCCTACTTCTATCTTTGATACCTATCGCTTCGTTCCAAGCACCATGGCTTTTTCTGTTTCTAAAATTAACTTTCATCTCATATTCTGCACATCTCTTCCTTAAATTTAGTATTGCGAAAATAATATGGTACGAGTATATTACAACCAACCAAAAACCTATTCCTTTCGGAAAGGAAGAGTTACTACATTTAGGAAACCAAAAACTGAACACTTGGAAAACTGACATACAGCTGCAGTTTTACAACTTAAATAGATATAGTCTTTGCTATATCGTTATTTACACCAGTGAGGAAGGCGTGACCTTTGATTACGTACGCACGGAAGGTTATCAAATTAGAAAACACAAAACTTATTATGCAAGCATCTTTATGTAAAGTATGTAACTATTTAACAAAATTTCGAAATCTTTCTAAAAAAGACTCAATCATGGGGGATAACACATAAAAAAACAAGGGAATAACAGGACACTAACTAACAAACTCTATGGTCTATGGAACCCGGAGGTTCAATACCTGTGGTTCACAAAAGCTCTCCACTGATTTCTACCCTTAGAAAACTCGATCCAGTTTCTACTTCGTACTCCTATTTCTGTGAGATCCATCTTAATGTTCTCCCATCTGCATCTAGGCCTTCCTAATGGCTGTTTTCCGATTGGTCTTCCATTTAAGACTTTGAAAGCGTTCCTACTTTCTTCATTCTGGCTACATGATCTCCCCACCTGAGCCTCCTAGATTTGATGACCCTAACAATGTTTGATAGACCGTATAAATGATGTAGTTCCTCGTTATGAAGTTTCCACCATTCCCGTTTCTCTTGGATGGAAATATTTTTCCCAGGATGTTTTTTTTTTCAAATACTTTCAATCTACGTTGTTACCACAGAATAAGCGATCACGTTTCCCAACCATACAGAACAACATTCATGGTTATCATTTTATAATTTTAAGCTTCAAATTCCTCGACAGAATTCGTGACGACAAAATACTTTGCATTGAACAATAACACAAATTACCTGTTGGATTTTATAAAAGGTCGCTCGACAAAGAAAGAAAAAGAAAAACGAAAAAATTTGAATCAAGTTTGCACTTTTCTTGGGACACTGAACACCATTTTTAAAAAGGAATAATTCGATTAGAAATGGAACATCCGATAACCGTATTATAAGGAGTGCTTATATCCGCATAGTAAACAAATTCTTAAAATTTAAACAATTTTATATTCGAGGGTGCTGATATTTGAGTAAATACGAGATTGAAATAAGTTCAGTATTAAATAATAATAATATGTTATTTACTTTAAAATAAAGTATTTCCTTATGTTTAAGTAATTTATTTATTTTGCTCATTCATATTAACAAAATTTCTTTTTTCTTTTAAGTAAATACAAAATACGGTATAAAATTCATTCTCGTTTGGTAGATTTTTTTGCTTTCTACTACAATAAACAATATTCCATACATAGTTATTTGAATTATTTTTTTTTCAAAGCGAAACGGTAATTTAATTACTAAAACTAACATACCAGTGTCCCACATTTTGTTTTTCTTTCCAATGCATCTTCACATTTTAATCTGAAAATTCCTCCTACAAATTTGCTTTGTAGTTAACGATAAAAAGCAAACAAATTATCAGAATTCCACGAATTTCAGGAGGAAAACTAAGTTTTTATTATTTTTGCAAAGATGAATAAATATAATAAATAAAATAGAGCATTATTAATGATAGATAGATAAAATATACTATATCTCCCAGAAATATATTTGAGTAGTTCCTTTAAAAAAACTTGTATTTATAAATTTATACATGTGTGCGTGTAAGATAAAGAAATGAAATTATTGTACCAAATTTTATTTTTTTTAAATTAACATTTCTTTTACACGTAAATGTAAAAACATGTTCGGTTTAGAAATGTTTAAAAAATTAGCATGTGAGAAATTTTAATTATCTTCTTTTGTCTGACAAACATTTTATTTGTCTCCGTTTGCTATCACATAGAACAGTAATTGTTTATATAGTTGTAGGTGGTAAAGATCAATTATCATTATGCACAGAAACAGAGATGTGACGTTTTGTCTCACGAGTTGAGTGGTTGCGTCTCACATGATTTGACTCCGGGCCAAAAGGCAACGCGAACAACACCTGTCTTTCTTTGCTGTCTTGTCTGAGGAAGGTGCCATTTCTGGACAGGATGTTGACATGTGATGAGAAGTGGGTCGTGTACGAAGCTCCAAGGCGCCGTCATCATTGGTTAGCATCCCATGAACGGGTTCCAAAACAGCGAAACCAGCACTGCACCACAAGAAGGTCCTCCTGTATGTTTAGTGGACTACTCGTGGTATCGTGCATCAGGAAATGCTACCAATTGGTCAGAGCGTCAATGCTACTGTTTACTGTCAGCAGTAGGACCGTGTTCAGGAAAAACTCAAAACTCTGGAGCCAACACTTCTGAATCTTGAAGGTGGTGCTCCTGTTACAGTACAACGGCTAGGATGCATCACGTGGCTAGGATGACCCGGTACACCATTCTACGCCTTGGATGGGAAACACTATTGCATCCGCCATACTCAACGGACATGGCACCGTCCGAATATCACTTGTTCCATTCCTTGGTCAATCACCTTAGAGGACGCCAGTACAAATCCCTAGTAGAGGTGCAAAATGCAATTTATACCTTCTTCGCTTCAGGTCCCACCAAGTTCTACCGCAATGGAATCCATGGCCTTCCAGGAAGTTGGCAGAAAATCGTCGATACTGATGGGGACTATATTTGATCTTCCAAGTACGTCACAGGTGACATATCGATGTTAGAAAGTGGTTGTGAAAAAGAAACTGAAGTTTCTTGGTTACCTTTATACCTAGGTAGTAGTTTCTTCCTCCGAAAGGCTTCTTTCGCTGTTCCTATCCTTTCTTTTACTTCGTGATCGTACTTTATATCATCACTAATCATGTTACCAAGGTATCGAAAAAGTCACCTGTTCTGTTTTCTAACTTCTTATTTCTATATGTGCAAAAATTATGATGAAATATATTTTTTTTTTGTTTAAGCGTAATGTTCTTCAAAGATGACACACCTATGAATGGATAGATCATATTGTGATCTACAAAATGGCATGTTTCAGGAATAATTCTCATGCTTAAATTTTGAAAAAATGAAGAGAAATCTTAATATTTTAGCGTTAAAATGCCTGTCAATCTTTGTCAATCGGTCACATTTGATTGGTTTTATTGTGCTGGAATAAATATTTATTTATTTATTTATTTATTTATTTGTTTGTTTGTTTATTTATTTATATACTGTATGAAATGTAGGTGGTACTAAGTAACAAATGTATATATTTATTTCATTTTCCTAATAGCACCATAATACTGCTAATAATGACTCATATAACCGTAAGTGACGCAAACACTAATGTGATTTTCAGTTATCAAGGCAATATTAATCTCACGAACTTGTCTACTCTAATTGAAACAAAGCTATTACATCAACCAATTAATTCCTTAATTGTAACAGTTCAAGGTTTTACATGTGTTCCGAACACAACGTGCTAACTGTAAACAACTTCGGACGACAACCCCGAAGAAGACGTCGTCGGCCATCGTTAAGAAGCGTCAAATAACGAAGATCAACGAAGTCAGGAGACGTTTTAGCATAAAAGGAGCCCACACACCACGAACGACGTCGATCTCCATCGATTTACCACCACTTCCATTTGCTAGGACGTCTGGTCTCCAATTGGCACATCTTGGCTGCAAGAGCTTTATTTCATATTGCCCTATGACGCTTGATCAGTGGGCTTCACCAGCAAACCACCAAGATATCTAGAGGAACTTTTTATCTGTAACATTTGTTACTACTGTATAAAGGAAAAAACTTTTATTGTGAAAGGTGAGCGGGAAAAACCCAAATTCCAGTGTAGCACTTTTTACCTCTACCCCAAAAAGGACAGAATATTACAATGTGCTTAGTGTCCACCGAAACTTTATTCCAAGTTGCTTCACAGCATATAACTTCAGAGCGTAAGATCGGAACATTCGTAAACCTTTCCAATTAAAAGGTAGGAAGTTAAGAATCATGGCAATTTCCGGCGAGTTACTTTAGTTTGAAGCTTAAGAACAGGCATGAACAGCAACATAGTATTGGCACACTAGTGTGTTGGGAAACAGTTTTTGCAAAAAAAAAAAAAAAAAAAAAAAAAAATGGATAAGATAATCTAATATGTACTAAGAAGAAGAACTATTATTATTATTTTTTTTTTTTTTTTTTTTTGAGAAAACAACCTTGCCTAAGGAACAAGAGAGACTTCTTAATTAATAGAAACATAATTAAAGTGTGATAAAGACGAGGGATATAAGGAGGATACAGGCTGGCGAAAAGGGGACGAAAGACGAAAGGAGAATTCAGAGTTATGTGATTGAGAGGACACCTTATATTCATGTAAGACCATTTCCTGTTTGTAAATCTTAGTTCGAAAAGAATCTGAGCTAAGTAAGGTCTCTTGTGTAAAATATTTTGTGATTACAAATTTACGTTATTTCAATGTAATCTTATTGTTTTTGCACTTCTCAATAATCTCTCTCAGTGTGAATAAAATTTGCTGACTTAAGTAATCCTTCCGGTTCTGTTACTTACTTCCATAGAGAAGAGATAAGAACCAGCATATTTGAATTGACAGCGGCGGATACTCATCACTACTAATACTATAAAATTCTTTCAGTTTTATTAAACACTAGTACCCTGTAGAAACTCATTTCCTGTGCTCTGTAGGGACTCATTTGTATCTTAGCCACATTTGGAAATTTCTGATATTTTAATAATAATATTATCACATTTTATTATAACGTTTACTGAACAATGTTAGGGTAATCAAGTCTAGGAGGCTCAGATGGGAAGCAGCCACAATGGAAGAAAGTAGGAACGCTTTGAAAGTTTTTACTGAAAATCCAATCGAAAAACATCCATTAGGAAGACCTAGGCGCAAATGGGACGATGTTAAGAGAATGGATCGCAAATAAATAGAAAGTAGAAACTGGATCCAGTTGGCTAAGGACAGAAATCAATGAAGAACGTTTGTGAATGTGGCAATGAACCTCCGGGTTCCATCTTCCATAGGCCATAGAGTTAGTTAGTTAATTATTACCGTTTGGGTTTATTTATCAACTCAACGTTATTACGACAGAACTGGAACTTCAGCATGTTTACTGACTCCCATCATTGATGCGTTCCTGCAAATTAATATGATAATCATTCCAATTATTTTCTGAGGTCACTTTAAGAACTTGACAACAGAGGAATGCGTTTCTAGGCTGCTAGTTTTTGAGATGACTGCTGCCATGCCATGACGTTGAGCTTCGTAGTCTTTCCAATTCTAGCAATCAACACAAGGTTAATAGAGTAGTAAGGTTGGGTCGTACCCAAAGCTATACGCTGATTGGCTGTTGATATTGCTTGCGTCACTGCGGGAGCAGGGTAAGAGAAGCGCACAGCCGCAGACAAACGACGATGCTTTGCGTTCGCAGAGGAAATAATCATGTTAATTTCTGGGTACATTTTTTCTGTGGTTAATTGTTTGTTTTTGCTTTATTTTAGTTGATAGGGGTTTCTTCTTTAGAAGGAAGTTGATGTTTTTGAATTTATTGTCCTTATTCAAGTACTGTACTACATGTGAATGAACATCCTGGTTCTCAGAACAGCTTAATTAATGGTTCTTGAACATTAATATAATTTTCCCAAATTTTGCAATCAGTTCTCTCTTCTTTTCTTTTCTTTCTTTTTATTGTTTTACTTTTTTTATTGGACATTCTATTGGTGCTGTTTACATAATTGAAAATCGGTTTGATTCCTTTACTTTTGTCACCTATTCCTTTGGTCAAACGCGGAGACCAGCAACAGTACCGATTTCTGTATAGCTTATGGGGACGGCATTTGAGGTGTATATATATATATCCATTCTTAGAGGCTCAAGCGAATTTTGGATGGACGGAACTTCGCGGGCCTCCAGAATGGCGCCCATGCAGGTCACCACGTAACAGACAGAAACTCCGGAAAATACTAATGCTGCAGCTGATTGTAAAGAAATGCGTCTCTGTGTGAAGTACCCATTAGCGTGTCATATTTGTTTTCTTCAGTGAACAATGTATCTAACAAGATATCAAATCCCTTTCACTAGGTAGGATTGGTGGAACACAGTTGAAGTTGAAACATTAAATTGGTCCTTCCTTGGACACGAGAGAATCCACGTTTTATAAAAATGAAAATTATACTTAGAGGGCTTTCATCTTTGATGAGAGAGACAGTTGGTTCGATTTCAGGCCGTGTGAACTTGTGAAGGACAGCATTGTCTGTGGGATTTCTCTCGTAGTTCTCCTGCTTCCTCCCACATTCTCATTCCATCCATTAATATTTCATAATCATTCACTTTCATTAATTACTCTCTTCTTCAGCCTAAGTGGGTCTTTTTTAAAATAATGATATACTACAGCAATGTATGTTTACAGTTGTGCTCCCTCGTAGCTACGTATATGGTTAGCCTACGAACCTTCCGCGCTGAAGATCGGGATTTCCTTCTGGGAGCTCATTTGGTTCGATTTCACGTTAAGCACTAGGTCTACGTCTCATATAGCCTTGCTGCTAAAAGAGGCTATAAACTCTCATACCACCTCAACATCTATGTTTGCACCATTAGTTTAGGATTTAGGATTATAAATTTCTGAGCTTTCGGTATCTATGGCCATGTTAGCCCGTCACGTTTGGAGGGATGATGTCCCTCGGCGAGCAAACTATCCGACGATAGGGAAGGAGGAAAGGTTTGGGGAAGGGCAGCCTGTGCCCTTTATATTAGGTACCGTCCCGGTATTTGTCTGCTGTAAATGAGGAAATTCAGAAAAATCTCATTCAGGATGGCTAGGCTGTTAAAGCTTTTTACACTTTCTCGATCGAGTGCCCCCAATGGAAATCGAACCGGTGACGGAAGGCGAGAGCGTTAGCGACTATGCTACGTGGGGCCACATGTGCCATTAGTTTTTCTACTGTACTTAGCACACCTAGCCACCATGCAGCAAAACATTCTTCTTATTGTGGCTTACACAATACCATAAAACACAAAAATTCTACTTATATTCGATCTAAACACAGTATTTAATACCCTCACACACTCGTATACAATAGTGAGTATAGTAATATGTCTACAATCCAAAGAGAAGCGCGTGTATATGGCGTGATCAACTATAGTACAAGGTCTAACTGACCCAAAAGGTAGTGTGGTAAGCAAACTATTTAATACGGAGGAAACCACTTCGTGAGTACTTTCAGTTAGTTTTAAGTGGCAGTGACGATGAGCGCTCAACAACGTCTGATACGTCAACTGTTACCTTATGATTTCTAATTTGGGCATAACACCGTAAAGCAACCCAAAACATCATGCAAAAGGGGAAGATGCACTGAACTCCGCACACTACCTTGTTGGTTCCGGGTTGAAAATATGTCGAAGGTCATCCAAGGTCTGGGTAACACATTGTGAGGTAATATGACAAGCCATTGAGGAGAATTCATCCACCAACACACGATAATTGTCGAAAAGATCTCAGTATGTTCCAATCGAGTGTAGTATGTCACCCTCATGAAGTCAGTAAAACCATCACAAGATGCTGCATTGTAGCCTAACTCAGCCCAAGAGGGGCCCGACAAGTGCCACAAAATTCACGTGATGTGCGTTTCCTGGAACGTATTGTCACATGCGACGAAACATTGTTTTTTTCTGAAATACGAATGTGCAAAACCAACGGTTGAACAAGGGCCAATTTCCAAAACAGGTCATCAAGAATTGCTCGCTATGTAGTGGAACAGCATAAAAGTAACTTACCTTGTGTTCATTCTAACAGTCGTACCATTTTGCCAAAATCTTTATTCCGAACAGTAGGAACGAATATATGCTGTACTACACCAAATATCTCCTTTATTGGTGAACTGAAAGCGTGGCTATTGCAGTAGGATAACGCAAAACCACAGTCGGCTCGAAAGACTCAACAAAAATCAGGAAATTGATGCCATCGAATTGATGCCACACTCAGCATATTGACCTGAACCGTGTTCTTTTGTACTACTATCTGCTTCGCTCCATGGAAATGATCATGCTTCATGAACCAGTAGGAGGTGAAAATAAGCTGTGACTTATTTCTTTGCCTCAAACACCAGCTTTCATTGTACTGCAATAAATACAAGTATGTTATGTATCTGAATATTGGAAGAATGATTAGTCATCCTTGTACGTAGAATAGAGCATTAATCAGAATACTGAGACACTAGCATCACTACTCGGAAATAAATCAATACCTCATACTTATTCGGAAATAAATGAATAAGTACTTAAAATTAGGAACACTTCAATAGCCTGTGTAAATTGAGAAAACAGAGAATTTTCCCGTTCAAGGTATCTTATCAATGCACTAGCTCAAATGTCCCTTCTTCGCTCAGGAAAAGTCAGGTGTATGAAAGTGTTTGAAATTCCATTCTACAGTTTTACACGTAGGTTAATCAGACAGAAATGTTAATCAGACAGAAATGTTAAATCAGGCACGTAGCCAAGGGGAAGCCCAGGTGACCCGGACCCGCCTTCCCCCTTCGAAACGAGAAATGAAAAAATTAAGGAAAAACGAAACAAAAAGAAACGATAAAAAGAAGAATCAGCGTTAAAAATAAGAAGCTACAGCCAGCATTTGGTTCTCTTTCTTATGGCGAGCTTTGTATTACTTGCAATACATAGTGGCGAATGAGCGAAATATCCTGGAAAAGTCAGGGAGATTGAAATTTCTAGAAAAGTTACGGAATTCTCAAAATTTCTGCTACTAGTCAGGAAAATTTCAAGCGTTCGAAAATATAGTGCCGTTCTGTGGAAAATATAGTGTGGACATTTTTTATCATAATTTTTCCATCATCACTTTTCTGCAGTATAAAACATGTTATTTCAGAAACAGTTTTCTTCTGCTCTTTTAACCTGTCATTTGGAGCTGACAGTAGTTGACGGAGTAATAAAAACAAAGAAGGTATGTGGAAAGAAAGTTCTGTTAACATTTGATTCAGCAGAGAAAGAAACGCAGATATTGAATAGGTACTTTATTCAATAGTGGAAATGTTCATTTTATAATAGTTGAGGTCATAATGAAAGGACCATTGTTACATTTGGATGAACATTGGAAGGAACGTAAATATTGTATCCTCGTCGCCATAAGTGCATTTACATCGCAGTGACGGGTATGTGACCGCGCAGTACTCCAAGGAAGGGATGGTTGTATAAGAATTTGTGATTAATTTCGAAGAGTTCTTATTTTGACTAGGGAATTAACATAGGTGAAGGGAGTAAAGACACAGATTTGAAGCATCAGTTCACTGTTATTGAAGCATCAGTGCACGAAAAGATTCGTATTCTCAGTTTTTCTATTTATTGTTTTATATATTAAGTTAAACACCACAATATGTATCACTGATATCGCAGATCGTATTATTTTTTAAAATCGTGTTTGTAACCTATTGTCAAAACATTCATCTCCAGACATGATGTAGAGAGAAGAGAAAGAGATACGACATCTGTAATATATGTATATGTGATTCACTAAGTAGCTGAGAAATTAATTAAAGGACACATAAGAGAGCGAAAAGGAGCTCTAGAAGTCTGAACTTTTTAGAAACGTCCTAGATAGGTGAAAATATAGTTAAAAATTGCAAAAGGTATCATGTAAATTACCTCTCTTTTCTTATATTCTAGTATACTTTTTCTTTCACATCCAAACATCTCTATTCAGAATTACGAGATAAAGGTGAAGAGAGAAACATTTCCATTTCAAGAGTTATATCAGGAAAAAAATCTTTTGACTTAGACTAGATTCGAACTCGCAACACTTTGAATCCATGGCTCAGCGCTCTACCAAATGAGCTAACAACTACTGTTGGAAAAGACAGATTTCTGCAACTACTGGTTGCTGAATGGTGTGTATTAACCAAGTTTGCCGAGATAATTGCTTCATATAACTATAATAATAATAATAATAATAATAATAATAATAATAATAATAATAATAATAATAATAAAGCAGAAGAAGAACAGAATCTAAAAAGTCGCATATGTTAAAAGTTTTACGTGCAGAGTAAGTCCTAATATAAGATTTTATTAATTATATATAATAAATGTAAGCGTGGTTTATTCGTGCGTGCTACTCAAACTGCGCAACTCACTACCTAGTCCCATAAGGGTTGTACACGTATGGTATAGTAGCCTTGCGTCCTCCAACCGTGAAGAATGTTTCTGTTTGAACCTATGCGTGTCCTAAGAGGAAGGAGGAGATTGAAAGAAAGAAAAGTGGTTTAGAAATTATGCAAACGTAGAATATCTCACGAGGTGAGGTGATATAGAGTTCAGCATGTCTTTCAGCTACTACTCTATACAAGACGTACATCTACGACTTAACGTGGAACCCGAACCACACGACTCCTGACGTGAATCGAAAACCGTATCACCTCTAGTTCTATCATGGGAGACACAGGAACATGTAAAAATAATCGAAAATTTCTTCTATGTTTCTGATAAAGAAAACAAAGTTGATACCAGATATAAATAACAAAAAAACGTATGAATTTAAATGTAAAATTTGAGTCCAAAATACCCACTTATAAACAACTGCTGAATTTTAGAAAATAAAACACATGTAAATTGAAGTTATGTGATTAACTTGGAGCTTCAGAAACCAACACCCAGAAACCGCCGTGTAAAGTCTAACTGATGCAAATTTTTTTATTGCATAACTTGCTTTCGGCTAGACGGGGAGTCCGCCCCCAGACGCTTACATTTGCTCTTTCTACGACCTCGCACTTCTCATATCCCTAAGACCTCTGATCTTAAGTGGTATCGAGATATGGCTATCTTATTGTAACAATTTCAACTCCCAACTTTGTCTTCCTGCTGTTTTTGTTCTAACCGTAATATATATATATATAAACGCTGAAATACATCTTTAATCAAGATGTTTCTACTCTTAAGGGATTTTGGAATATGGCCATTCTATTTTACCAATTACGATTTAAACCTTTTTTTCTAAGGAAAAATGAAAAAACGCAGAAACATGTCTTTAATAATTGTTTTACTTGCAAAACCTAAACACCAGTTTTCATTCCCGGCGGGAGCTCATGTATTTCGAATTCCACGTTAATCAGTAGGTTAACGTTTCATATAGCTTCGCTACTGAATGGGACGTTAAACTCAAAATCAACTCAACCAATTTTCATGTCAATAACCTTAACGATTTTCGAGTTATGACCATCCAATTATAACAATTGTAACTTTACCCTGTTTTCTTCCTTTCTAGGGCAAATATCATAAAAACGCTTACTTACATATCTAATTATTTTAAATGAGAAGTCCATATACCAAATTTCATGTCGTTAACACTCAAAGATTCCAAGGTATGGGCATTTTAAGATAATTGCCACTCCTCTTTCTCCCTTTTCCCTTCAAATTTCCAAATATTCTTCTTTTAGTGGGACCTTACATTACAAATCATATGCCCTTTCTAAATTTCAAGTTACTAGCTTAAGCGGTTTGGCCTAGCGTTGATCAATCAGCCAGCCAGAACTTGCTATTTTATATAGAAAGATACATAATAAGCAAATTAATGACAAAAATATTACTACAAAAGCAATATAGCAAAGAACTCATATACTGTGTTAAAATATGTAGATATTCATTCATTTGATAAAATTCATAAAACTAAGGGCACAAGCTTAACGTACGCGCGTTTGGCGTGGGAGACCCAGGTTCGATTCCCGGTGGGAGCTCATGTGATTCGGATTCCACATTAACCAGTAGGTCTACATATCATATAGCCTCGCTGCTGAACGGGATGTTAAACTCAAAATCAGCTCAGCTCTGCTAAGGGTATAAGTAGGGTGGACCTACGGCTTTTTGGGTCCAACCACAGATGACAAAATTACACCCCTATTGCTTTACAATTGCTGTAAATCTCCCTGCTTTGGAAATGAACGGAACTTGACATTCTCTTCACCAACTTTTCTATTTCGTGTGTTCATTTTAAAGCCGTACACAGCGCATGAGGGCATTGCTAAAGTTTTCAAAGTCAATGTAAGAAATACAGATGAGTTCTATTTACACAATGTGTACAGTAGAAAATATACAATAATATTCCACATAGAAAATATCATACACAACAGTGTGTAAGAAATTCATCAAATGTTTAAAAATCAAAGAAAACGTACTTCAACACAAATGCAATTAAAACCTTACTCTGAGAGCGCAATAATGTTATCTTGTTCGAAGGGTCAGTGATTTTGTGTCGAACAGGCTGAGCGTGGGCTTATCTTGTCTTATGTTTGGCAACATTGCTCTTGGTCAAGTGGTCTATTGCTTGTGCCTTTAGGTATTTGCCCTAAAGCTATACAGCGAGTTGTATGCGTTCTTCCTTCCCTGCCCCTGGCTGGCGAAAATATCATTTGCTTTTCATGCATTGGGATAAGGGGCAAGACACCTTGCGACCTTGGAAGGGAGTAACATATAAAATGATCGAAAACGACAACCGATGTTCATGTAGAGTTCATAGTTTCGAGGTCGCTGAGATGGTTAGGCGTAAAGCTATCAGCTATTTTCTGTTAGTAATTTCTTCATATACGTCTACCAAGTTAACGAATCAGTGATAGAACGTTCACCTATGGTGCTTGGGGTCACGGGTTCGATCCCAGCCCCCGCCAAGTGAACTTTGTGGTGGATAAACACCGTGTGCATGGGGTTTCTCGGAGTTCTCCCGTTTCCTTACACTTTCTTCATTCCACCATTTCATTCATTACTCATCATCACCGTCTCCTTTAGCCTAACCGGCATAACCGCGGGGCGTAAAACTCAAAGATTTCATTTCATTTCATTTTCAAGTTAACGAACCTTGACTTACCTGCATACAGTGGTTGGTTAGTGTGTCCTCGATGGCTATTTTTACTTTTTCCATGATCATCCCATACCATACAGTATTTTTTATGTTTTGAAAAAGCTTGATTCTATCAATTCGTTAAACAACAATATTTCTTTTTTTTCTAATCATGTTTCTTAGTATTATCCTCTTCATTCTAACTAATTTAAATATTTTCAATAATTCAGAATTTAGACTAAAAAATGTTACAATGATCAAGAATTGTATAAGAAGAGGACCCTTCATTTCTAATCATTGTCATAACCGGAAGGGAAAACTTTAAAAAAATTGAAATAACTTAGCAGACGTAGAAAATCGACGGAAATAATAAACATCAACTATTAGTTGACTCTTAGAAGTATAGTATATAGTTCTCAACCCAAGTAGAAGATGCACTCTTTGCTTCATGAAAATAATAAACATTTTCCCAAAATAATTACAGAAAAGTAATTTCATGACATTTACTGAGCGAACGTAGGTTACTGGTTAGCGTTGACCTTTGTAATTGGGAGTCTCCAGGTTCAAATTTCGATACGAGGCATCCTGACTAGTGATTTTGCAGTACCACTGGGCGAATACCGGGATACTTTTAATACATAAGCTTTGGCAAATTTTCTTGAAAACTTTGTTCTTATGTTGTTAATGTTTCAGTGTGAAATGGCATTTTGCTGCATGGAAAATATTTTTAGTAAACAAAATATAGTAGATGAATGGTTAGTATAAGCAACTCCTACTTGTATGACTTAGGTTCAAATCCCGAATGTTCTTATTGATTTTTTCTTTTAGTTACGCTCATATGTTGCGCTCCAGAAGTTCAATTTTGAATTAAATGTTGTCGCAGCTAGTTTAAACTGAAATTATTTTCAAACCTTTTTGCTATTATATGTTTTTGTTTATTGCGATGTTTCAACTTTGATATTAGATCTTAGACCTTAATGTAACTCATTTTCCTATGTCATATTATGATGAATGTTTTCACAACAACGATAGTCGGGCGGTAATACAGAATTCCATTGTTACTGCAGGGCCGGATCTTGAATCCTGCGAACTACGCGTTCGTAGGAGGCGCCAGGTGAACAGGGCGCCAAATTAGAAAAATGAATTTTGTTTTAAATGTAAATATTTATTTTAAACATGTTATGATGAAAAATTTTCCTCATATAGCTTCAAATAAATATTGTACAGACTGAGATACAGATAAAATACATCAAAAGGAGAATAAAGTCGAATCTTCGCTTGGTTGGCTGTAAAACACCCCTTTACAAATGAAATGGACTCGCACATCAATTTCTTGCTGTACTGTACTGTGGGGTTACAACCATAGTTATTTGCTCAATTATAAGTTCTTTACTGAAAGAATGTGGAGATAGCACTTCGCATGGCAAGAGAGAAAGTACGTGGGGATCTGAGCAGTACAGCGCTGAAGTAATTAATTGGGGATGAATGAAATGAAATGCATGTTTTCTAATAGAAGAAATCACAGAGACACAAAGGTTAGGAAAGGAAAGGGTTTTCCTGTACCTCAGCCATTTCGATATGATGAGCCTCTTCAAATATCGGGTGAAGCCTTATTCTCCAATTCGTTGAGTGTTTCCGTCTGGTATCGATCCCGGACCTCACGTTCGAGAGTGAAGAACCTCTCGACCTCAGGGCAAAAGCTCCCAGATGTCCTGGCCTCTTCAGAATGACACCTCTGTCATGCAATGGTTGGTGAGGGCCCAGGCGTGTCGACCGTCTCTCAATTGCTGCTACGACGACTCTTCTGAATAGGGGTCCAAAGTGTGTTTCTGGCGGCTTCTGTCACACTTCTCACCTCGAGGGTCCCGTGTCCCCTGGTTTCGTTCTACTTCTTTGCTTTCGCTTCTTCCTGGTGCTCCGCACGTGGATGACTAGCTCATCACAATTATCTTGGTCAATAGGAAAGTTTGTTAATTGCTGAAACGGCGTGGCTGAGCTTGTTTTGATGAAGTTACGGAAACTAGGAAGAGAATGGTAAGCATGAATGTGTATTGGGATGAGGTGACAACATAGGGAAGTCTCTTCTTTATTATTTAATAATTACAATTTCTTGTTTGAAGAACAATAACAACATACAGGGAGAATTAAAAATAGGCGCTAAGCCTGATATCCTCTACAAATTGATGCCAATGCCACACTCACAAGAGATGCTAGTTTGAGGAAAATTTCCATGGCACAGGATAGATCTTTTAAAGAGGGAAAATGGATATTTTACGAATATGAGATAAAATCAATGTAAATTTAGCTTTCCAGTAGATGTTGTATTAAGCACTATGACCGTAGAGCTAAAGACTGGTATTCTTTCCGCAATCCCACCATATGCACAAAATACAAATATAACAGACTCTTCATTCCTTTCTCAACAGTTAAGGGTTGAGAAAGATCACCGTAAATGAAATGCACATTACATATCAAAGTTGAAGCAAGCATGGGCACCCAAAAGGGGACGAAAGGGCCAGGCCCCACCTGGCTTACAATGTATATGTATAATTTCTTAAGATTTTCTTAATACAAATAAAAATACCAAACGTAATATAGTAACAAGGGACATGACCACCCTAAAAACATTCTTCGGGCTCCCATGCAAGCAAGTAGGCTTTCTTGTCCATTCGTCCAGGGAGTGGAGCTAATACTAAGAAAAGACGGGCGGTACAAATGGGTTCTTTAAAAATCATTTTTGAGCGAAATTTTAACTTAAGTTCCTAATGACTCATAATCGCTGTCCAGTGCTTAATACTCTCTTTGTTAATATCTATTAGTCATTTGTCATTCGTCAACATTTTCATTTCTATCCAAAGTCATTTCGTTTTTGTTTATATTTTTAATTTATAATGATGTGTGCTTTCACTTTTTAATAGTACTTTGTTTTTCATGTAATAATAATGACCAACGATATAAAACCAAGTGAGCATTTTATCGGAAAGAAAGCTACAAAACGTGAAAGAAGATAAGAGGCAACCGAAGGCTCTAAAAAGTTTCTTTCGAGTGCTGGACAAAATTAGACAAATATTGAGGTGGGGAGTTGTCAATATCAGTCACTGTTAACGAAGCATTTGCAGGTCGACATTCTTTAGAAGCTGACAAATTTATTTTAACCTGATTGCAGTAATTTAATTGTTGAATTAAAATGGAACGATACGGTCATTTCGGTTACGGGTCTGAATTAAATTTCATGTATTTAAAAATTTGTTTGGATACAATTAGTTTTCACGTGGCATATAAGTATAGAACTTGAAAGGATATAATCGAAAGCGACGAAAGATCATTTGGATGACAAGTATTTTTTTCAGTACTCTCACTTTCAATCACAGCAGCGTATACAGATGCTCGTTTTATTATGACAGATAACAATAATTATTAATCCATTCTCTGCTAATAAATTTAGATGGAGCGATATTTTAAATTAGTAATAATTCTAATGCAAAGTAGAGTTTTGATTATTAGTTACTTGTGTTCAGGAATGTACCGGCATAGGTGCTAAGGATGCGCAAGGGGCCAGGTCGAGACAGAATTTTCCAGACAAAATTCGAGTCGAGACACGTCTCTTCCAATAGAGAAATATACATTTTTCGAGTCGGGCCATCACTTTTACAGCACATTTTTGAGACGAGACAGCCACAAATCTTGTATCGTGCGCATCCCTAATAGGTGCAGTTTTCTATTCAGAAAACATCTTCCGGGGGGCACACTTAGTAGGGCCACTGCTGGTACTCTTTTATTTATTATTATATTATAGACGTATTATTTTGATCTCCTCCCGGGGGGAGTGGCCCCCTAAAATATGTGTGGACGAAACACTGAACAGGCAGTCTGAGAGTCTGGATTCCCCAATTAGCATAATTTCAGGGGGCAAATACACAAAATTATTTGCATTTTGTAGGCTATTCCGAAAAACTCTTCGGACACCAATGGGTGCATCATTACTTGTGTTTACATTGTGTTACTGCCTGATTTCGAACGTCTATGTTGGAAAGAAACATGAAAGAATTGAATTGTTCTATAGGCATAAGGGGCCCTGAAAAGAATTTTTGCGGAGAAACCTGATTTTAAAGTTCTGTCACTGATCGGGGACAAATTACATATAAATTAAGACACACTTTTGTCATTTGTTGTGTATTGAACTAGTTTAACTAAAATTAATAAAGAATTATTTGAAATCAAGTATATCTCAAGAACGATTAAATGGACTAGCTTTGATGGCCATTGAAAAGAATTTTTGAATGAAATTGATATGGATGCAATAATAAGAGATTTTGCCAAATTGAAAGCCAGAAAAGTGTCTTTATAACATGATCTTTACAGTAACAAAGAAAACGAGAAATTAAGCTAATTACCATATTTGTATCACTAGAAAGCACTATTTAAATATGCTTTTAATGAAGTGTAAGAGCATATCTCTTTGTCAAAATCAAACCTGTGATAATGTTAGACTTGAAGCTCATTAGTTTTATTCTATTTCGACTTTTATGTTTCAACTGTATTTGTCAAAATACATCTTAGGTATACATTTTAGTTGTTTCCTGTGCTTATTTAATAATAATAATAATAATAATAATAATAATAATATATAAATTATTAAAACTGGAACTTTGGTCATGATTCATCCACAGTTAATTAGGTTTAATTTTGCCATTTTCCTTTAATACTCACTGGAAGACTGAATTATTATATATTGAAGAAATTTGTAATTGTAACAATTATCTGAAGAATTTTTGTCCATTACAGCATTCAATTATTTTATTATCATATAGGCGGGGCGCCTAAATATTATTTGCTTACAGTTACGAAATGTCTACAACCGACCCTGTTACTGTTATATATATATATATATATATATATATATATATATATAGAGAGAGAGAGAGAGAGAGAGAGAGAGAGAGAGAGAGAGACAAAGTTTTGACTCAGAAAAAGTACTGTTGAACGTACGATGCTACATGGGCTCCTGGAGGGTGCACAATTTACCCCTAAAAATGCTTTCGATCACTGAAATAAATTCCTGCCTACGCCCCTGTAAAGCAGTAAGAATGTTAGGGACTGATCAGGGGGTAATGCCTCCCTGGAGCAACGACAGTTCCCCAGAAATCATACCTCTGATAGGTCCGGATGTGACACCACTATTTGTGTGTTACCACTCTTCCCTCTCAGTGTACTGAAACTTAAATCAAAGGAACAGTTCTGAAATCTTCACCGATTCTCTCCTCTGAAACCGCATGCAAATGGGGCCGACCTTGGTCATATACCACATCTGGAATATTACTATTTATGTCAGAGATACCGAAAAATATATATTCGACACAAATATAGGATGTTTTCGATTTTATTTTATTTATTTTTTGCCTGTCACACTCCCACTCTGACCTTCATGCCAACCAAGGCTTAACTTCTACCTAAGCAACATCGACAGCGTCACTATTCATCTGCGACCACGAAAACTATGATTTTGACAGTAATATTGTTCATATTTGACTACTTTTACATGTCCCTTCCCCCTTATTACGAATGACTTCAGTGTCTCGCCCCACTGGAGCAATTTCAACAAACTTAAGTATAGCTATAAACCACCACCTGTAAAATAAATGTGCGGGTGATCTTTTTCGGAGAGGAATTCATTAGCTGCTTTTCCAATGTGGTGGCTTTATTCGCTTCCTATGCTAAAGATTGCCAAAGAGCTCAACTTTATTTGCACCACTGTGCTATGAATATAGATTTTAATGGCATTTACTTTACTGAATGCTCGCTTAGGTGTTGCTCCCGTCACAGGAAAAGTGAGATACTGTTATAAATGAGTAGGGATATAAACAAATACGGAAAACTATTAGCAATGACACCACTCGAAATGAGTTTTTGCAATATAATGGGGCAGTATTTTATTCGAATGTGAAGGAAATCATTGCGTAAATTGTCCATTCCCCTCCTTAGAAGTCTAAGCTACAATACGTATCTAATAATTTTGAAGTAGAAATATATGCATCGAGTTTCGTATCCTTAACTTTAAGGTGTCCTGAGTTAAGTAAATGAATAAACTTCCTGCTAACGAAAGAGTAAAGCTTTGGGCTTTAATAGTATCGGGAGTGTAATTATGCATTTCAGCGACCCCGAAAGCTATTGAATAGACACTCATATATTTCAATTAGGAATTTTTAATTTTCACCCCTCCCATTAAACCTCCATGCAGATAATGCTAAAATTTGATGTGAACGATATAGAGGGTATCATATATAATTCATGTACTCAAAAGCTATGGATTTAACATTAATATCGTTCATTTTCGATTATTTTTACATGTTCCTGTGTCTCCCATGATAGAACTAGAGGTGATACGGTTTTCGATTCACGTCAGGAGTCGTGTGGTTCGGGTTCCACGTTAAGTCGTAGATGTACGTCTTGTATAGAGTAGTAGCTGAAAGACATGCTGAACTCTATATCACCTCACCTCGTGAGATATTCTACGTTTGCATAATTTCTAAACCACTTTTCTTTCTTTCAATCTCCTCCTTCCTCTTAGGACACGCATAGGTTCAAACAGAAACATTCTTCACGGTTGGAGGACGCAAGGCTACTGTACCATACGTGTACAACCCTTATGGGATTAGGTAGTGAGTTGCGCAGTTTGAGTAGCACGCACGAATAAACCACGCTTACATTTATTATATATAATTAATAAAATCTTATATTAGGACTTACTCTGCACGTAAAACTTTTAACATATGCGACTTTTTAGATTCTGTTCTTCTTCTGCTTTATTATTATTATTATTATTATTATTATTATTATTATTATTATTATTATTATTATTATTATTATTATTATTATTATTATTATTATTATAGTTATATGAAGCAATTATCTCGGCAAACTTGGTTAATACACACCATTCAGCAACCAGTAGTTGTAGAAATCTGTCTTTTCCAACAGTAGTTGTTAGCTCATTTGGTAGAGCGCTGAGCCATGGATTCAAAGTGTTGCGAGTTCGAATCTAGTCTAAGTCAAAAGACTTTTTTACTGATATAACTCTTGAAATGGAAATGTTTCTCTCTTCACCTTTATCTCGTAATTCTGAATAGAGATGTTTGGATGTGAAAGAAAAAGTATACTAGAATATAAGAAAAGAGAGGTAATTTACATGATACCTTTGCAATTTTTAACTATATTTTCACCTATCTAGGACGTTTCTAAAAAGTTCAGACTTCTAGAGCTCCTTTTCGCTCTCTTATGTGTCCTTTAATTAATTTCTACAGCTACTTAGTGAATCACATATACATATATTACAGATGTCGTATCTCTTTCTCTTCTCTCTACATCATGTCTGGAGATGAATGTTTTGACAATAGGTTACAAACACGATTTTAAAAAATAATACGATCTGCGATATCAGTGATACATATTGTGGTGTTTAACTTAACATATAAAACAATAAATAGAAAAACTGAGAATACGAATCTTTTCGTGCACTGATGCTTCAATAACAGTGAACTGATGCTTCAAATCTGTGTCTTTACTCCCTTCACCTATGTTAATTCCCTAGTCAAAATAAGAATTCTTCGAAATTAATCACAAATTCTTATACAACCATCCCTTCCTTGGAGTACTGCGCGGTCACATACCCGTCACTGCGATGTAAAGGCACTTATGGCGACGAGGATACAATCATTCTCAATATTTTTTTTACTCTTTTACTCGAGATTTATTCATAGTTGTTATTAAAATATTACTAACATATCCCCATTTTATTGTCCTAACAAACCAATATATGTTGCCAGTAAAGTAGTTTAGATTGATCGAGCTCCTGGGCCTTCAGTATTTCTTGTCACCCCGCCCCCCATTACGAAATTCTGGCTAAAGGAACCAATATATGTTACAGCAAAATAGTTTAGAATGATCGAGCCCTGGTGTGATGGCCACAGTATTTCATGTCACGGACACCCCCCTTTACGAAATCCTAGCTACGTGCCTGATTAAATACATAAATGAAGTCAAGAGCTAACTATTTTCAGAATTTCATTTCGAACGGTTTACCTATTCACGTTTTATAATTATAAATCAAAAACTAAAAATTATATAGAATATGCCTCCTTCAGCCTTTAGAAGTGATATTTCCGAAAACGTTGGAATACGTGTCCAATTACTTTTAATTAAGAGTTTGAATACCGAGTTTCATCTTCCTAACGTAGATGACTGATGAAGTAGGCTACTCTGTTTTTCGCGTGCAATTTGAACGCATGGCATAATTATAGCGAAACATATTCGTTTACTCTGAGAGATGAACGTAGACTGAAAGTATTTAAGAACAAGATCCTGAGACGAATATTCAGACCCAGAGGAACGGGAATGAGGAATGGCGGAAACTTCATAACAAGGAATTGCATAATTTATACCGTTTACCAAACATTGTTCGGATCATCAAATCTAGGAGTCTCAGGTGGGCAGGTGATGTAGCCAGAATGGAAGAAAGTAGGAACGCTTTCAAAGTTTTAACTGAAAACCAATCGGAAAATGACCATTAGCAAGACCTATGCGCAGATGGGAAGACACTATTAAGATGGATCTCGCAGAAATAGGAATACAAAGTAGAAACTGTGTCCAGTTGGCTAAGGATAGAAGTCGATGAAAAGCTTTTTGTGAACGCGGCCTTGAACCTCCGGGTCCCATAGGCCATAGAATTAATTGGTTAGGTAATTTATTTCAACATTCTTTGCTCCGTCTTAGGATACATTCAAACGAAAATGATATAATACGTATAAAGCGGCTTGAGCCAAGTGCTAAGTATGTTCAATAATTCGTTTCAATCGATTCAGCTATTTTCTGGTAACAGGCGAATACCTCTTAATTTTTTGTTATAAGAAAATACTTACGGAGATTCATGGCACCATCTGCATACCAATTTAAAATGTACCTGGGCTTTGTGTCTTTGCAGTCAGCTAATGCTTCCATCTTGCTAATGCAAGATTCATGCTAGCTTTCCAGCCCTGATAACCACTGATTCAAACTTGTGAAGAAAAAAACTTATCGTGGTATTTTTCGGAAAGGAATAAAGGGTAACATATATGGAATTTCTGACATGATACAGTATATTTAAAAAAATATATAAAATTCACACAAATTAAACTCTCTAGGGGTGGAAAGTATACATCATGAATCATCAATAAGCGAGAAAGTAGATAGATGTTAATTGTCAAAAATTTCGGTCGAAGTCCTTTCTTGGGTTGTTGAGAAACTGCATCCTAGTGAGGAAGTGGTTTGTGGAGCGACTTAATTATGTGTGATTCTCAAAACATCAAGAGCCAAGCGAACACAAGTTGTCCTCCGGTATTGAAGAAACGAAAATCAAACATATCAATGACTAAGTGAAAGAAATAAAGTAATATTACCAAACGATCAACTTCCACAAAATGTGTGTAGATGGTGACACTTTCGAGTAAGGATAACTATTCATAAGATATTTTATAATGATATTTGATAAAGCTGTATAAAGATATATACAGCTAATCAATTTCCTAGTATACAAGAGTTGGACAATAATAGGGATGGAAACGCATTAATTTCTACATATAATAATATTTAGTAAGATTAAAATCGTCAATAGCCATGCTTCGAAGAGTCCCGCGAGGAGCAAGACATGCTATGGCAGATGCGCTGTATGAAGTTCTTCAACAGATAGTGATATCTAATAATCTTGAATCTTGGATGAATCTTTTATTCTTCCCCTATATAACACTTTGTATGCCTCCATCTTCTGTGAAAGTTACTAATCTTACTACATGGGTGAAACAGAGAATCCAACTATGGTCAAATAGTTGTTGTGACGATATAACAAACCTAACAAGTTTGAAGAAGAACACATACAAACGCAACAAAACTGCTAACAAATCACCTAATGACATCTTAATCAAGCACATAGAGAATAAACTTGCAGATGGAGACGTACATGGAGCTGTTCGACTTCTTACTTCTGAAGATACTTTAGCCTCAACAGATGCCACGACATTGAAAGTCCTGAAAGAGAAACATCCTGCACATCCTTCTGGTTTTACGCCATCGGACACAGCAGATTTTAATATTAATATTAATAGAGTCACATCCAACGAATTCTTAAAAGCGCTTAAATCCTTCCCTTCAGGTTCTGCAGGAGGTATAGATAGCATGCGCCCTTCAATTCTTAAAAATTTAATACTTTACAATACACAAGATTCCAAAGATCGCCTAATTAAGATCACATGTGAATTCCTATCTAAGATTATATCAGGGGATGTGCCTAAAGAATTAAGACCAATATTCTTTGGAGCATCGCTAATTGCACTGACAAAGAAAAGTGGAGGTATTAGACCTATTGCAATAGGGAATATGTGGAGAAGACTTTCATCCAAAATAATTTGTGGGAGAATTAAACAACCTCTAGTTCAATTTCTCTCTCCACACCAACTTGGAGTAGGCATTCGATATGGAGCCGAAGCAGCAGCACATGCGGCTCGCATATATTATTCTTATCCTCACCAGAAACCTAAAGCTTTCTTAAAAATTGATTTCAGGAATGCTTTTAATGAGATAGACAGGAACGTAATGTTATCAGTCGTAAAAGAAAATTTTCCTTCGATCTATCCCTACGTACACCAAAGTTATGCTCAGTCCAGCAATTTATATTATGGTAAAGACATCATTTTTTCACAAAGAGGAGTACAGCAAGGAGATCCATTAGGCCCAGCATTATTCGCAATAACTTTACAGTCCATCGTCAATAACATACACACAGATTTGAATGTTTGGTACTTAGATGATGGAACCATAGCTGGAGATCCGGATACCGTATTAAATACATTAAAAGTGATCTATACACAGGGAATTACAGTTGGTCTACACCTTAATTTTTCAAAATGTGAAGTTAGCTTTCTTGGAACAACGAAAGAGCATATGCACATACTCCTCACATCATACAATGAGGTAGCTCCAGGCATTCAATTAATGTCTCCTTCAAACGCATATCTCCTAGGAACGGCCCTCTCAACAGAATCAAGAAAGAAATTATTAACTGAGAAGATAACCAAACTGGAGATGTATTTCGCACGTCTGTCACTAATCTCAGCACATTCTGCCTTTTATTTATTAAGAACATCATTTACTACTCCAAGATTACTATATTTTCTGAGAAGTTCACCTTCATGGAAGGAAGAAGATTTATTAGAACGCTTCGATAACACCGTAAAATCTGGTTTAGAATCTATCCTAAATTGCTTCCTTGAGGACAACACATGGCTTCAGGCTTCTCTGCCAGTTGGTTTTGGTGGATTAGGCATCCGACGAGCCATAGATTTGGCTATTCCCGCCTTCGTGGCATCATTCTATGGTTCCCGATGTCTAATAGAGTCACTTCTCCAACAGGATATAAGCTTCCACATGGATTCTGAAATAAAAGATTGCTCTTGCACTTGGTCACTACTAGTTGGATCTGAATTACCTGAATTTAGTACCAGAGCAAAGCAATCCACATGGGAAGAACCTATCTTTAAATCACACTTCTCCTTTTTGCTACGGTCTTCAGACAGCCTAGAAGACAAGGCTAGAATAATTGCTGCATCATCCATAGAAGGAGGAGCTTGGCTTAAAGCTTTACCTTCGTCCCCTCTAGGCCTTCATCTCAGTAATGAGAGTTTTCGAATAGCTGTTGCGTTACGGTTGGGAGCAAATATATGTGAACCTCATAAATGTCAGTCATGTAAGAATCCAGTAGATAAAAAAGGACTGCATGGACTGTCTTGCATAAAAAGTACAGGTAGATATCCCCGACACTCGAATGTCAATGACATTATAATGAGAGCACTCATTTCAGCAGGTATACCGGCAATAAGGGAGCCAAATGGATGTAGTAGAGCTGATGGTAAAAGACCAGATGGGATGACCTTAATACCTTGGAAGAGAGGCAAATCATTGATTTGGGATTTTACATGCACAGATACTTTCGCCCCTTCCAACCTTCCTTTCTCCTCACTCCAAGCGGGCAATGTAGCCAGTCGAAAGGAAACAGAAAAAAGAAGAAAATACAGTAACCTAATAGAGAAGTACCAATTTGTTCCCATTGCCATTGAATCCAGTGGATCCTGGGGCAAAGAAGGACTCAGTTTTATAAAGGAAGTAGGTAAACGCATCACTCAATTATCTGGTGATGATAGAGCAAGCACCTTCCTAATTCAGAGAATAAGTATGGCAGTGCAAAGAGGTAATGTAACCTCTATATTAGGAACCATACCACCAGGTAAAGAGCTAGAGGAGATTTTTCTCCTTTAAAACACCTTTCTTTATGTTATCTGATTTTCTTATGCTTGAAGAAGAAGAAATTGATTTGTACATAAAGTTATCTCTACTGTGAGATTTGCTTTAGGATTGTTCTGTTTATATACATGTTATTTATTCTTGTAATAGTTAAAATTTAATTTTTATCACTTGTTTGACCAGTAGTTGCAAGAAATAATCATATCATTATGTTATGATTTTTTCAATAATAGATTGTATTTTCGCAGGTTTAATCTTCCAGTTATTGTATTTTCTATACTTGTACGGTATTACTCAGCTCTTGTTTTTATAAATCAATAAAAAATAACGCATTTTATAATGATGGAATATCGAAATTTAGAGATAATTTACTCAGATATTGTAAAAAGTACCACATACCCTTTTGTTATTATGCCGTCTTTGTAATGGGAAAATGTACGAGAAAAATGGAATATTTTTCTCTTGAGATGAGATTTTATAATATCTTAAGTTGACATCATTGCTGGAAAGAAACGTTTTACCCGTTACAGCTTTTATTCAACTCTTAGAAGTATATGGCTGGTTCCAGTGAATAACAGCTAAGTCGGGAAAAGTAAATTTTGAAGGAGAGAAGTTTAAAGGTAAATTTTACAGCAATTACCTCGTTAATTTTGACAAAACTGATTATGTAATATGCTGTAACTTCCTCAATTTTACGAATTCGCCTTAGCCACTTCTACACAATAAAGAACTCTCCAAAAGAAGCTTATAACTGTAAAATCTCAATTTTCAAAAAAAAAAAGTCCACTTAGCGGGTTATCCACTGGTACCAGCCTATTGTTGTGGTCCATAAATGTAATAAATATTGTTTTTCAGTTTCCTTTGAATTTTTTAACACCTTCACACAGTAGTTACCGCTTTTCTCTTTTCAAACAAGGGTAAAAGTGAGGGGGAAGGCGGGAAGATGTCGTTCCTTCACTTCCCAAAATATGTGGCGTTCCACTACTTCCTGCAAAATTATTATTGGCAAAGATATGCACAGGTTACGGCGTGACGTCGTGGGTCCCCGTATCTTTTCAAATCCACTTTTACCCTTTCCTTTCCTTTTTTTTTTTTTTTTTTTTTTTTGTTTACAAAATATATATTAAAGTTTCTGGATAGAATATGCACACGTAATGATTTAAATAATACTTGTTAGCAGCGAAGTTTATAAATTTTGTAAGGAGAAAATAGGAATGACTTCGTAGAATGAAATATGTGACTAAGACAAAATAGGGACATTTCTACATCCTAACAACAGTTCAAAAAAATCGAGATTAGCACCAGAAAGAAAGGACTCGAGAGGTATTGACCTTTACAGGTAATCATCTAAATAATTATCGATCACAAACAATTAACACTCAAAACAGTTTAAAAGAAGAGCAGGATATAACTTCCTAGTAATAAATACGCATCTTCGCGGGTTTCAGCGTTATCTACAACCCTTAAAACTTTATGCTGGACAAATACCATGTGCGTATATTTTCTCGGGGTTCTTCTTCATTTCGCCATTTCCTTGATCATCATTACCACCATCTCTCTTAGCATCGGAGCATAAACGAGGGACCAGAGGCGTCATTTAGGAGGAAAGGAGGTTGCAATTGTTCCCCAGGAGTTTGAGAAAATCATACACTGAGAAAAATCCGGTCTCCGGACAGTGGTAAATTGTACAAATATACGGTATCCTCTTACTTACTACAGAAACCAGTACGACGCCTATGTTATCCGTATGCTACATAAGCAAGGACGCCCATCAGGGGGGCAAGGTGGGGTGCTCGCCCCCCTAAGAGGAAATTGTACTTGGGAATATCGAAAACCCAATAGATTTTTCACATTAGTTAAAGCAAAATTAGAAACTATATTTGAAATGTCGCTTGTACTTGTCCCCCCTTGGTAACCACAACATGGGCGCCCTTGTACAATGGCACTGCCCTTAGATGATACATCATGCCGTTGCAGGATGTCTGACATTTAACAGTCTTTCTTATATTACTACATACATATATGTATGCTACCTTCGTCAGCTATATGTTTCATTCGTACATTTGTATGTGAGATCTTGACCTCCTATAGTGTTTCATATGAAAAATACGTACAGATGGAACACTTATACAGAACGTATTACAAAACATGCGTTTTCAGTTATACGTTTGCTGCATTTAAGTACAAAAGCTACAGGATTTACAAATGCAACATACGATTTTAAAGCATGTCACCTACAATTTTTTCTCAGTGTATACTTTAATAGATCGTCTACTAATATACTAGTACAAAATGTGAAAGTCTTATATGTCGGTAGTGCTCTTTCCCCACTCAAGCGAAGTCTGAAATGACGTCTCTGCGAGGGACGTTAAAATTCAAAACTAAAAGTGAAGAAATAAGTCTTTAACATTGTTTTGCAGATCCGAGAGAAACTCTCACAACAGCTAACTCAGTTTTTCTGAACTTTTCAAACAGAAACGAACATCATGCTATAGGTTACTAATGCAGAAAGAATTTACGTATGAAATAAAATTAACATCGCTTGAAACATTTTCGAAAAGTCTCAAATTTCAATTTTCAACTCTGAGAAAAATCCATTATCTGAACAGCGGTATAATGTCCAAATATACGAAACCCTTATATCTACTATTGAAATCTGTATGGAGCATACGTTATTCATACTGTCTTTTGCCCGCTTATGTTATGTCATTGCCGCTGCAGAATGTCCGACATCTAACAGTTTTTCGTACATTGCATACATATACGTATGTTACATACGTCAGCTATATGTTATGCACGTCTATCTGTATGTGAAATCCTTACTGCCTATATACATTTCTTTATTTCATACAGAAAGTACATTTATTCCGAACACATACGGAAAGTGCGTTGTGAACATACGTTTTTACTAATAGGTTTGCTGTACAATGTTACATAAGATTGTACGTTAAATCCAAAAGCTACTGAATTTACGCACGTAACCTACGTTTTTACGTATGCCACAGAATTTTTTTTCAGTGAACCTCAGATAAACAGCTTTAAGCATTTTTTTAAGTATTTGGGGAAACTACAGAACCATTTCTGGAGTACCTGTCGTAGAATTCTTAAGTTTAAAATGTGATGTAGATGGGATAAACGGTATAGTCCTCAACGTCTTCACATATGAGGCAAATGTATAACATCCAGTCAGTAGGGCTACGTAATGTTCATAAAATGACTGTTTTATAATACTTTTTTTAAACGCTTATCTCCGCTGCAAAGTATAAAGAGACAGTTTCAAGATATATGTCTGCCACAGCACTATTCTGCCTATTTGCTGCCGTTTAGTACATTTTTTTGAGTCTTTGTACATTGAGCAAAAAGTATATGGCGTACATAAAAACGTAGGTTACATGAGTAAATCATGTAGTTTCTGACTTAAACTACAGCAAAGGTATACCTGGAAAAGTATATGTTATGCGTACTTTCCGTACGAACGATCGAACTGTATATAGGCAGTCAGGATCTCATATACAGATGGATGGATGTAACATAGAGTTGACGTGTGTAATATACGTACACTGTAAATAAATAAGCATTTAAACACTTTTAGCAGAGATGTTGAGGAGGATATATATCAAGTGTGTGTTTATAAAGTATGCTTCGCGTGTCCAAAAGCGTACATTCTTCGAAAACGGTATCCAGTATGACATATTTAAAACATTTCCTTTCGGCAAACAGTTCGAAAAACAAAGTGATGATATACATTTTGTACATTTTGTACATACATCTGGGACATACTTGAACAAAACAACATCTGCAAGGAGTGATTATATGTCATCTAGAGATTTTCAAAGAGTGTCGGTATTGTGTACAAAGTAACACATCAAGTAGTTTCTGTCTAAAAGTCGTTTATGTATATTTTGCAGTGTATACGTCTGTAATGTACGGAAAACTGTTATATGTCAGACATCCTGTAACGGTATAATGTAACATCTAAGCGGGGAAAACGGCAGTATGCATGTAGTATATTGATAAAATATGGCATGTACTGATTTAAGTAGTGATTTCCGTAGTAAACATAAGGATCCCGTATATTTGTACAATATACCACTGTCAGGATAACAGATTTTTCTCAGTGTATCTACCGAATATGAGAAGGTAAATTATATGTAAATTTTGTAATACAGAATTACGTTTAAAAAAGAAGAACAAGAAGGGAAAATTGGCTAATGACATAACTACTAACATTTTCTGTTCGTTTAATTTTACCAAACGTTACATAGCTTCAGAAATAAAATAACCATTTTAATGAGGGAAAATCTATGTTGAAACAACTCTTTAAAAAACGTTAACATATTTCCAATAATTAGTAAACATTAAATAACCGAAAGCATCACTGTTTGCCAATTAAACTCCTTTCATCTGTGGTACTGAGGATTTCTAAACCGTATAAAATATCATGTTCAAAAGATATATATATTTTTTATTTTCTTCCCTGTAGGTGAATGGCTTTTATGTTAATAATGAATATAGTGAAATAATCTATTTTGCTCGTAATATTATAGCGCAATTTTATGTTCTGTTTGCAAACTGAAATCTAAATTGTAGCTGAGAAGTATTATGCAGTTACTTTCTCATTTAAGCCTTTTAGTAATGATGTATACCAGTGATGGGCAAACGTTTAAAGAAAGGGGCTAAAGAAAGACTTCAAGCGGCGCAATATAATTTGTTATAAACAACTAAAGAGCATGTTACAAAGTTCCTGTTAACATTCAACCCTATTAGTGATTGAAAGATGCACAGAGGAAAAACAAAGAATGGGTAGTACGTAAAAATATAGTTTACATGTGTAAATCTTGTAGTTTCTGGACTTAACACATGACTATATGTAACATACTGCAGTAAAAAACATACAACTGCAAACGTATGTTTTATAATACTTTCCGTATAAGTGTTTAATCTATACCTACTTTCCGTATGACTGTATATATCTCAGATACAAATGGACGTATATAACATATAACTGACGTAAGTAATATATATATATATATATATATATATATATATATATATATATATATATATATATATACGAGTGTGTGTGTGTAATAGACTATATGGAAGAAAGTTTGATGTCAGACATCCTGCAGCGGCATAGTGTAACATCTAAGCGGGAAAGCGACAGTACGTACGTAGTATATGGATACTGTATACTCCGTACACATTTCCGTATTAAACATATGGATACCGTATATTTGTACAATATAGAGGTGTCCGGATGACGGATTGTTCTCAGTGTGATAGAGGAGAATGTGATGAATGCACTTGTGAAAAGTTTTTCATAATCTTCTTTCAACTGGAATGCACTGTATCTAAGAAGTGAACCTAAATTCGTCCCAGGAATCGTATCACGGACTGAATGTACAATTTTAATGGGGCCGTGTCTGGCCCGCGGGCAGTAATTTGTCCATCACTAAGCTACATTAGCAAATAAAAGTTCGGATGGGGACAGGAAATATTTTTCTTTGATTCTATTCAGCATTTAAATAGTAAATGTGCTCATATAAGTCTTCGCAGCTCGATCGCCACTGGTTTGGTAGATAAATGTATTTAAAACTGCCGTTTTTTTTTTTTTTTTTTTTTTTTTTTACTAACGTTTAATCATTTGGCAAAATCATAGTCTTATACTAAGACGCATATAACTCAGCTAGTAATTAATGTAGGGAGAGAATTTGTACTTCATTTGAATTACTATTAAGTGGCAGGGGTGTCATTTCGCACTTCGCTTGGGGGGGGGGCAAGAGCACCACCGACGTAAGACTTTCGCGTTTTGTACTAGTATATCAGTAGACAATCGATTAAAGTATATGTATTCCTCAAACTCTTCGGGGGGGGGCAATTGCCCCCTCCTGCCCCCCTAAATGACGCCCATGTTAAGTGGTCTTTCTTTTAGTGGTGGTTTACTTTGAATAGTCTCAAAAAGGAAGAAATAACATAGTCACAGTTTGAATTTTTTTCTTCTAAAAATGTTCATTTTTTAAATATTACCTTCTCATAACTTGATACCACTGCCTCGCAGACAAGAAAGAAAGAACTGAGGCATACCCCCACTACATGTCCAAGATATTGTGTGAAATAAAATCTTTGATTTTTACGTCCCACGGTTATGCTGGCTAGGCTAAAAGAGACTGCGATGATTAGAAATAAATTAAATGGTGGAATGAAGTAAGTGGGAGGAAATGGGAGGACCCCGAGGAAACCCACGCACACGGTATTTATCCACCACAAAGATCACTTGGCGCAATCTGGGAACGAACCAACGACCCCATACACCAGAGGTGAACTCTCTACCACTGAGCCACTGTGGCCCAATATCGTATGAATGTTAGGTTCATTCTTCGAATAGTATCTGACCGTGAGAAAAAAATATAGTATGTTATCACTTGGAATGAAAAAGTAAAAAAATACGTAAAAAAGTAATCCGATAAACATTGAAGTAACACGAGCGAGTTTTGAAAATTGTCTGTGAAATATTCTCATTGCTTTATTCGTTTTTAACTTCAGTTAGTTAGAGACAATGATAGTCTGGGATTCTAGCCCTTTACCTATTCATTTTACAAATATACAAAATAATGTGTAGAAAGTAGATGTATCTTATTCTTCCTTATGACCAGACGTGAAGGAAGTAATGTTTCATACGGGAACCCCTTCGCTCATTTCAGGCACCGGGGTGTCTAGTAGCGACTCCAGGTTATGGTCCTAGGAAATCTCCTCGGATCATGGCAGCCTCGTGAGGTATGGTTTGTGTTCATGAATTCCCTTCGCTTCAGAGCAGCCTCCATGGATGTTAGGGAAGGTAGATCCCTTTAGTTCAGTGCAACCTCCAGAACTGCTGTGGTTTGGCGATCAGTGGTGAACTGATGCCTCCTTCCTCTGTGGTTCCTCTTTTATAGGCTCTCTTCAGCTGGCTCGTTCTCTTCCGGTTCCCATCGTGTTGATCTTCGTGTCTTCCTGATCTGTGTGTCGTCTGCTTGTTTATAAACAATAACACGTGTCGTCTGTAAACAAGTGCCCATGCTGAAATGCGGGGATCCGGACAATATACAAGTCCAACAGTGATATCAACGGCAACGTTAATGTTATAATTGATATTGTTGAATAAAAATAATGTTTTCACCTACTCTCTCTTTCCTACTCTACCCGGGCCATTGTCACAAAAACAGGCAATGTAATGCAAATATTCAATGTATTTTTCTGAGGTACAATTAGAGCTATGAACAGGAAACTTACGTATAGACTGTATCTATTTACACTTATATTACAACATGCGTGAATGAACGTTCATCTCCCACTTCGCTCATTTCACTTTTCTACTTTTCCATCATATGTGAGAATGTACTGCATTCTTTCTCAGGCACTATTTAGATAATGAACATTACTTCCACACAATGTCATCAAAATGTAGTGGGTTATGCATAAATGATCTGCCAAAAACAGCAACTACAGAACAACAACACCAACACTAAAAATTATTCGAGTTAAATGGTAATAATAATAATAATAATAATAATAATAATAATAATAATAATAATAATAATAATAATAGCAAAAATATAAAATAACGACCACAATAATAACAACAAAACGAAAGGTTTCGGCAACCCGACAACGCTGTACTCTCAGAAAATGTTCTGCGTATAGCGCAAAATTTCATAGGTAGGGATTTACGAGCGAGACACGTCGTCCTGTTCGATTGAGTGGTGAAATTGGTAAACCTAGGTCAAAGCTTCACGAGTCATTGCGATAACAATAACAGCGTTTTAAAGGAACTTGGACCGCCATTTTGAAATACAATCAAGTTTATCCCAAGCTTTATAGTTAACCTCCCTAGCTAAACAATTAATACCCGCTTATATTTAAGCACTAAGTGCTCAACGTTTGTCAACGTTTGTCACCACGTCTCGGTCTGTAGCCTAGATGGGACGATATTCTTTTGGGATATTCTATAGACTTATGCAACCACGTTTCAATTCTCTCTTTTGGCGTTTCACTCTGTCATAAAATAAGCATTTCTCGCTGTGCACAGCTACCATTTCTTCGTACTCGTATAAGGTTTGTGCCGATTTTTCTTGAAGATGGAGGAACCTAATCGCACTTCGTTATTCGATTTTGTCCAATATGGTGCTGGTGCCTAGTTTATTGGTCGTTATATCAATTCAACATGACCCGTCATAACGCGAATTAACACATATATTAGTGATCGTGCAAACTTTTAAATTATTACATCTTTGTCATGGTGAGGGTACGATCTTTTTGGCACAGTCTCATAAATACTATAAATAAATAATCGGTAGCCATACGCATTTTATTTAGTTTCCTTTACGTATGAAATAAAGTATACTTATAATCTCGTACTTATAGATAAGTACATATAAATCTTATATTGGATATTAATATATATATATATATATATATATATATATATATATATATATATATATATATATATATATATATATATATATAAAACGAAAGTGACTATGTCGGATGACCTAATGCCACCCGACCGATCTCGATCAAAATTTCAGCATAGATGAGGTTCGGGTCCGGGATGATTTTTATCATTTCACTTTGACGGTGCATCTTAGTGGAACGGGAGGATGAGGGGAAGATATATATATATATATATATATATATATATATATATATGTGTGTGTGTGTGTGTGTGTGTGTGTCTTCGAAAATGACCGATATTAATGTCGAATCCCATAGTTTTCGGGGTCGTTGAGATCAAGAGTGATAGTTTCGATGCTCTTAAAATCCGAATTCATCCTCCATTAATACCTCTAATGTGGTGATATGTAAAAATAATTGAAAATGATCGATATTAGTGTCCAATTCATAGTTTTTGAGGTCCCTAAGTAGTTCGGTTAAAGTTTTGGTGTTCTTTATATCCACAATGAAACTTATTCTCTTCCTGCGAAGAACGTGTTTACTGCTAGTTAATTAGATTACTTAAGTTTTTTCTTCATAGAAACAAGAATCAAGAAGCTTATTAATAGATCATGTCGTGAGAAGCCAACTCAATCATATTGCTTATTACCATTTTTCTAACATTTATCTTTATTTCATATTTTATCTTTTTTCTGGTCTTCTCAAGGGATTTTATCCCAAAGGCTTTGTAAACGTATAGCAAAACAATATTTCTCCTGTGAGCGAAGAGTCCTTACTTATGTCATGTTTCAACGTTATTATATGATATTGGACGTCGAGCATCTCTAGTGGAGTTCCACATAGTTGGAATTTTTTTTGTTGTCAGTCAATTTGTTGTCCAATATGCGGACAATATTTTTCTTCCTCTTTTTGTTTAAAGGGCTGGGTTTTTTTTGTGGGTGGTTAACATGCCATGACTAGGTACCTAGGCTGAGGAAGGTGAGGATGATGCATTGCATTCCATCGTAAAGGTGGAATAAAGAAAGTGGAAAGAGACGGGATAACCCCGAGAAAACTCACACATAAGGTGTTTACTCAGCACATAATTCACTTGGAAATGGCTGGGATCAAACCAAGGTTTTATAGGTAAAGACTGTATCACTGAGCTACCGTAGCTCTTTTAAAATTTTGAAGAAGGCACGTAGACATATCAGTATACTTAATATTATTAACAGAAAACAACAATCGTTATTTTTTGTTATTTTCTTGCTTTAAAATACTAACACGTTTGACTTTTCTTTGGTTTCTCTCTCGGTACCAACTTCATACCGTTCTTTCTATATAATGTATGGTTTCATAAAACCGTCAGCTACAAAAGTATGAATGTCCTGTGCTTGAACTAATGAAGATGTATGCTTTACCCTTCGTTGTATCGTGCGTTCTCCCCCAAGCTGTACGTGCACAGATAACGGAATATGTTCTCTCCGCTTACACGTGCTACTTAATCAATACGTCCTGTTCTCATGATACATCTCCCGAGACTTGATTCAACGAGCCTGAAGATAAACGACCCATTCTACATTTTGGTACTTTTTCTCTCTGTCTAATCAAACTAAAGGGATTACTAGCCATATAAATGTTGAGTTTCTCTGTTTTTCTACCCATAAATCCATTTTATGATATTGATGATTGGAGCAAACGCGAATTTTGAAACTAAAGTGAGAACTCTAAGTGTGTTATGTCCTCTAATGTGCTCATGTAAGACTAATGCTTGCCATTACTTCCCATTATAATACATCAATCATAGTTATAAATCACTTACACATTCATGTGTGGCGCTACCAGCATTAACAAGAAAAGCTCTCAACCCCATAATTAACCTTATATTACAGTTAATAGTTCGGGCTGTTTCTCCGCTGCAAGATGTTGTAAAAAGGAAATTGCTTACTAAATACAGATGTTGAATAAGGGATGTACGAGGAATGTACATGCACTTCTCGAAAACCAGGACTTCAAAGGATTTACAGGTATCTGATCTGATCGAAATCCTAGTGTAGAATTTAAACTCAAAAGTTCAGTGTAAAATAATAGACTGGAAAAGATATATATAGTGGAGCATATGAATTGGAAGATTTTCGAACACGATACTCGTACTTTGGCGTAAATTGTTGCTGTCTCTACCTTGTCTCTATCGTTTTGGTTGAAAGATTAACCTTCAAGAAATGTAATACTGAGGTTGACCCGCCAGACTGCCAAGTCAACTCTTGGTTTGACTGTCTGCTATACTCTGCAACGTGAGGATCTGGGTTATTTCTTTGTTTTGCCTTCTAACAGTACACCGTCAGTCACTACTGTTTGCACCCAAATTCGATTTATTGGCTAACTTTCTTAAAATATACAAGCAAGAAGGGAAATTATGGGTCAGGAATGGATTGAAGAGTAATGCCCCTTTCACCACTGGGGCTGAGTTTAGGATGAAATCTGAACCACGGTAATGCGTTCAAAGTTCAAACTGGGAATTTTACTAAGGCTTCGTGTGCCAAACGCGCCCATTTAACCAATAGAGAAAATGAAATGAAATGAAATCTTAGAGTTTTATGTCCCACGGTTATGCCGGTGAGGCTAAAGGAGACAGTGATTATGAGAAATGAATGAAATGGTGGAATGAAGAAAGTGGAAGGAAACGGGAGAACCCCGAGAACCCACGCACACGGTGTTTGTCCACCGCAAAGTTCACTTGGCGGGAGCAGGGTTTGAACCCAGGATCCCATGCACCAGAGGTGAACGCTCTACCACTGAGCCACCGCGCACACACTTTTGTGAAGCCCAGTTGGTCATGGACGATACCGCTTACGGAACCATAAGAGATATTCAATTCATTGGCAATGTCCTGCAACCGCACTCTTCTGTCTTCACGAATCATGGCATCGACGACAGCCACATTCGTGTCGGTGATGGACGTTGATGGTCTGCCACTTCTGCCATCATCTGTGACAGTACTCCTACCACTTGCAAATGCGTTACACCACACGTACACTTGTTTCACCGACATAACACTATCTCCGTAGACCTGCACCAATTCTCGATGAATATCACATAGTTTTGTTCCCTTGGCCCAGAAAAAACGAATGACACCGCGCACTTCCTCGTTGGTGTAATGTTCCAGTCGTTGCGCCATCTTTGAGTTGCTCTCAGCACCAGACGGGTGGACATAGAATGTTGTACAAGCCGTCACACTTCTATTACCAGATTACCTGTAACATGGAAAAGAATTAATTAGCTACATACAATACTATGGGTTTGACAGGCAATTTCACCTTACTTTTTGATTTATCTTTGTAACATCAGTCATCTGTAAATTCATAAGGGGAAATCCCCGTTCGCACTGTGTCGTGGAAATTGATAATACTTCTACCCGATTTCTGCAACTCCTCATCAACAATCTGCTTGTTAGACTTAAGTCTGATAACGATTTTTCTTGGTCAGTTTTGAAATACTCACAAGAAGTGTCACCTCTCTATCACCATACCACATCTTTTCTATGTCAGTTGGCAATGTCGACTCATGAAGACAGAAACTTCATCTACCACGCCTTCGATAGGGAATCTTGTGAATAAATTATCAATTAAAGCCTGATAAACTGATGATTTCTTATTTGTTTATAAAAATAATTTTTATAATTACACATGAAGGTTTGATGCCATTACCAAGTTCCCTCCCCCGTCTAGAAAGCGAAAGGGAACGAGATTCTTGGAAAGTGTTTAGAGGTAAATGGGAATTTCCCTCCTTTTTTTCCCTTCAATTACCACACTGATTTTTGCCATGTGCCAAATTACGATAAATTTCAATTAAATTATCATAGTATAATTATTTCCTTGTTGAATTATCGATACTTTTCAGTGGAAAAAGGGATGAAATTTCAAAGTCCCAAATTAAAGTAACTGGACCAACGTAAAGGGGAAAAAGTGTAAAATTTTCCATATAATTATGCGTACAATCCAAACTTAAAATTTCAATGTAACTAAACTTACAGTACAAATTTTATGCCTATTTTCTCATAACTTTATGGGTTGATTGTTCTGTGCTGTAAGCGCTCAATATAATAAACATAAGCTTCAACAATTATTATAGTAGAAAGCAATGGATATGTGAAACCAAGCACTGTATTTTTTTCTGATTTTTTTTTCTTAAATAACATCGATCGGTTTCGATCATTTTTACAAACCAACTCACTACCAATTTTCCAAATAAAGAAAGTGCATCCCCCCCATAAACGAGAATTTAAAAAAATGCTAGGATATATTCTGTTTATTTTCAATAAAGAGTTAATACTCTGAATTTCAGCTCCATAAGTTTAACGGCGTGCGATATACTATTTTTATTCGCAAAAATTCGGATCCTCACTACCCCCTTAGGATATTATGCATTATAATAAAGCAATATAACATCCCAGTTTGGATTAAGACCTAACTATATACCAAAAGTAATTTCATTTGACTTTGCAATTTGATCGTGATGATCAGGCACACATAGTTATATTCAATTTTTTATATAATAATTTATATATTACAGTGATTCAAAAATGTATTTTTTCCAGTGGTTAGCTCCTCTAAAAACTCACAGGTCTCGAAAGCCAAGTAATAGTATAAGTCCTATTGCTATTATTACAAATAAAAATATCAATATCCAAAAGTGCCTGAAGTTCTTTTTTTTCACTTGGTTAGATATACTCACCTCAGGTAAGTAGACAGAAACAAATGGAAAAGGAAGGGAAATGAAGGTCTTGAAAGTAAAACGAAGACAAATTTACCAATCTTCAGAAGATACTGTCTACAATGCAGTGAGCAGAGTGGGTCGCTAAATCATACTGAGTCGGTGGGTCGCAGTGGATCACGGTGGGTGGTGGGTCGCAGTGGGTCACGGTGGGTCATAGTGGGTCATAGTAGGTGGTGGGTCACAGTGGGTCACATGTTGTTGACCCATGACCCAGTGACCCACTCAGAAAACTTGACTCATTTGACCCACTGACCCACTCCATCTCTGCACTGCTTCTGAGACGTTCTGCCCAATGTCTCTTTCGTAGGTTGTTTCAGCGAGTGAGAAGCCTACAGCCACATGGGAGCACCGCTTTTTCAAGTGTATTTGTTTCAGCCGCGTTGAGATATATTTCTTGTTGTCTCTCTGCAGCCTGTTTGACGGAGATAGAACTTTTTTCCCGAGTTTTGAAAAATAAAATTATTTAGAAAGACTCTACTACTATTCTTATTAACCAAGCTATCGCTGAACCTAGTATTTCTATATTATTCTTCAACATGAAATGTATGTTAGTCCTTATTAATAAGGAAATTCTAAAGCTGTTCTTTTAATTTGAAAGGATAGACGGTGTCTCGATGTCTCATAGCACTCTACGCTACTGTATGGTGGGTATTTCAAGGCTAGAAAAATACTTATCATAAAGCAGAATTAACACGCGGGACAGATTTCATAGATCTTTGTATCGAATACTACATATGTTTTTATGAATAGGCCAAATGCATAACTATACAACATCATCTTCAAAATTTCCGACATTTTTTCAACATAGTGTAATATTTTTCAGCGTAAGAACAGCACGTATCAATCCCCAGAATTTCATTGACCGCATCAATTAAAAGTTTTTCCTGTTGAATATTACGTTTTTAGTAGTAATCAGAAATTTACAAATTGACATTTTTATTGAAAATGATCATCTTTTGAAGATATTAGTGAATTTCTGCCATCTGGTATAGAATACGTCTTACTATGCCAGAGAAATTTCAAAGTTAAATAATTTATGCTATACTTTATATCAAATTTAGTTGGTGACAACTGCACTGAGAAAAATCCGTTCTCCAGATAGCAGTATATTGTACAAATATACGGAATCCTCTCGCTTACTACAGAAATCAGTACGGAGCATACGTTATCCGTATGCTACATAGGCACGACTCTTAGATATTACATCATGCCGTTCCAGGATGTCTGATATCTAACAGTCTTCCTTATATTACATACATATAGGGTTTGTCCGGAAAGTAATAGGACTGAGTCGATTTTAAAAAATTGAGCCAATCGTCACAATTCTTTAAAAACTTTCAAAATAGGCTCCTTCTGCGTCGATGCAGCGCTGCCAGTGCGATTTCCAAGCATTAAAGACGTCACGGAAGTCATTCTCCGGAATAGCCTTGAGAGCCGCTGTGCAAGCTGCTTGGATCCCCTCTGTCGTCTCAAAATGCTTGCCTTTCATCGGGCGTTTCAGGCGAGGAAACAAAAAGAAGTCCGGGGGGCACATCTGGGCTGTAGGGCGGCTGCCGAAGCGTTGGGATGCCGGCCTTGGTCAGGTAGCTGTTCACAAGAAAGGCCGTGTGAGCCGGGGCGTTGTCGTGGTGCAGCTTCCAGTCGGCTCCGATGTCTGGTCGGACCCGATTGACCCTTCGTTTGAGTCTCTTGAGCACTTCCACGTAAAACTTGGCGTTGACGGTTTGTCCAGGAGGAACAAATTCATGGTGGACGATGCCTTTGATGTCAAAAAAGAGAATGAGCATCGTTTTCACTTTGAATTTGCTCATTCTTCCCTTTTTTGGGCAAGGAGACGCAAGCGTGTGCCACTCGGAAGATTGCCTCTTTGTCTCGGGAACATACTCAAAGATTCATGATTCGTCATCTGTGATTACCTTATTCAAAAATTGGGGGATACTTTCACACATGTTCAAATTTTCTTTGCACAATTCCACTCGCCGCAATTTCTGGTCGTCAGTGAGCACTTTTGGGACAATCTTCGCGTACACCTTGCGCATGTTCAAATGTTCCGTCACAATTTCATGAGCCTCAGTTTTTGGTAAATTTAATACCTGGACAATTAAACGAATACTTAGTCGACGGTCTGAGTTCAAAACTTCGCTCACACGAGTCACATTGTCGGTGTTTGTCGAAGTCGAAGGTCTTCCAGCACGGTCTTCATCGGCGACCTCTTCCCGGCTCTCCGAAAAGGCCTTGTGCCACTTCTTGCTAAAGCATCATCTGGGTAAGCCTGCTTGATCATATCAAACGTCTCTGTCGCAGATTTACCGAGCGTACAGAATTTAATCGGGTACCTCTGCTCTAACGAACGCTGCATTTTCGGCTTGCACCACTCACAGAAACACGTCGCGCGAAAAAGCCTGTCCTGACTCTCCGTGTGCTCGGAGACAACTGACCACCCGATCGTTCGTTAGCTAGGAACGACCTCTACCGGATCCAGTTGGTGCGTGCACGGTCCCGAAGTACAGTCATGGCGGAATAAAATCAGTCCTATTACTTCCCGGACAAACCCTATATATATATATTGTTACGGTGTAACATTAGGCTGGCATAGGAACCATAATCAAGCCGCCACTGATTTATTTCGGCCACGGCCATTTCGGACATGAAGTGACCCTACTCTTGGAGAAAATCGGTAGAGGATCGTTATTGAAATTTGGTTCTTGTAGGCATCATGCCAACATGATTGTTATTTTTTATTGTCTTTTTAATTCTCCCACACTTTTGGAAAAGGTAACAGAGCAAGCCACGATGAAAGGATTGACGTAAATAAGTAGCCGATGATAAACACGTATTAAATTATCAACAAACAATTCCCTGAAGTAAGTGACGAACAAAAGTCAGAGCGTTTCTGAGATCTCTATTCTACGCAATTAAGAAAATTACGGAATTGAGTTCTCCTGAAGTATGACGCTCAGAATTATTCTAAATTCGTCAGTGTCCCTGCACATTCCAAAAGTTTTGGGTTGCGTTATTTTTCAAAAGGAAGGGAATGACAGCGTTTGATAAAATTGTGCAGCTTTATCTCAAAACCAAAAAATAAGAACGGCTTCTGCCGACTCAGTTCCTGAGTGGGTGATCTTACGTCAGACGGCGCATATAAAAATTAGAAAAGGAAATTCTCGGTGTTTTTTTGGGGGGGGGGTGAGTCTTGTGTGGTGTTCGCCTTGTGCGGATCTTGGTTCAACGCCGTCGTACGGAGTGTCACTCAACACTTAGTGTTGAAGCTTCTTCAGGTATGTAAGAAATGAATTTTTAATATTTTCTACTAAACGGCAAAGAAGGTGCAGATATGAACGTTGGGAGGCTGAAACTTTGGACTTTAGCATCTTTCCGAAAATTAGTACCTTAACTCCTGCGTGGTAGATTATATTCTTTAAATATTCCATTACTACATTTGTCTTCTGGGACGTCAGTAGACTACCTTACAGTCGTGAGATAAAATGAATTCAAATCGGTGATTAATATTAAGAAAAAGAAACTACATAATTGGTAAAAATATGATATCGAAGACGACTCTTGTAAACCTTTATGAAATGCTGAGTTACTTTGGAATTCTTATTTTATAATTTTATTGTATAAGTTATTTTAACTATCTTGTAAATAAATTTGCTAGCTTAAAAGGATCATTTCATTTTTCTTATGGATTACTGTTCAAGAGTTAATGACTATTTTCAGCTGTTTGGAGGGTCAGTCGATAGACATATTATGCTACTCGATCCCGTTAGTGTATTGTAGCTAACGTCCCCGTTTTCTTTATAAGTATCCTGTGAACTTGGCGCTGATGACAGAATGTTTTCTCGAGGCTGTTTAGATAGCTAACTACTCACTATCTTATCCAAGGGACATGGTACTGGGAGTTGCTTAAGCAAATACTGAATTAGAGTGTGAGACGCTGTCGAGAACGAAAGGTGTGTCGGAATCGAACCTTCTCTATGAGTCTCACTCTCCCTCAATCTTACTCTTCTGACACCTTTTCTGCGTGCATTCACAACAATGTAAGACTTGCTTAAGGAAGATTCGCCTAGAGGAACAATCTGGGACCAACCTCGATAATGGCATGCATGGGAATCTAATACCCATATTTGGTCAAGTAAGTATGTTTCTTTTTCAGGATCCTTCTAGGAACTACATGACTAGTGTTCTGCATACTTACGTAGTAACTAAATTAGGGTCGCCACTTGACCCTTGCCAGCTCCCTCAGATTTTAGTGTAAAAGGTAGTGTGTGCACACATACACACAAATATATATCGTAATAACTTTGGTGGAGGCTTTTCCGGGTACCATTTTCACTGTCTTAACGCTTTTTCTCCAATCCCTCCCTCCATACTCTGCATTTTTCTTTGCCAACTAATTGTTGTAGGTAGAGTAATTATATTTTATTTTTAATTCAACCAATGTTTATGTTTATCTTTTAGCTATAGTATTTTATCTAATATTCTTCTAAGAGTGATGTTTGATATTTTAATGACTATTCAGTGGCGTAGCTTAGTATTTGTCTTGCGCGAGCGGGTTTTCTCTTGGGAATGCAAAAGAAAAAATATATCTAAGTTAAAGAGTAGTATTATAGAAATAAAATTTTGTTTCTGCTCGGACACTATTTCTTGTCAGTTTTGAATACCGGAGTACACCTAATCACTTGAGAATTGCAACGCTCAACAAGTCCGCCTGGTAATGAAAAATCTGATATCTTAATTTTACTGTTCAACTTTTCACAACAATCTAATAGGTGTAAACGACAGTTCTTTTAAATTAAAAAAAAAAGAAAGATAGGTCTATCGGAAATGTAGAAAGGAAGGAAGTGGTAAATGATAATAACGATATTTAATTCATTATCTTAAGTAGGTTACTATAACAAGTAGTGGATAAGAATATTGGAGCAATGTCATGAAAAAAAAAAAGGCGCCCACACAGCATATGAACAGTTATGAGTTTTTCTGAAAAGATTAAACAAGCTTTCCGAGATTTGGGATTTCGACTAGGTCCATATTCGCCCATTCCTAATGGTACGCCGTTACATTATACGAGACCGATTTGGAAATGTATATTGTATTCATTGTGATAAGAGGAGGGCGATAGGAACACGACGACCGGAATTTGGTCGGTGGATAGAGAATGAATCAAGAGTATCTGATACGTGGAACCAAATACAATATTTAGACTCGCTTACGCTGGGTTCTAGTTCCACAGTACAGGACGTACCTAGGAAACATTGCGTCTGATATTTCGTAATAAGAATCGATCACGTAAAAGACCGCAGACTGCCCTCGAAGTCGTTTCCCAAGCCATCTAACAAGGATGGTTATCCTTCTGTCTCCCCCTCCCAGAAATTACTAAGCGAAATAATTATTAGTGAAAATAAAGTAATTAGAGCAGGAAAGAAGTCTCTCCTCATTGGAATGTGTGAGTTCATGAACAAGCACGCAAGGAGAACGTAGAGATGAGGAGGCCGCAGACACTGTCGACTCCTCAGCTAAATAATAATAAATAAAAAAAAACTTCATCGTCTGTGAGGAAGCGCGCAACTATTTCTTGAAAATAGAAACGAAGACAGTGTTTCCGTAAATCCGAGGATAATAATTCTCGCGAAAACTCCCGGAAAGCAAGAGGAATACTTCTACTGATCTGTGTATAAGCGACGCCAGTAAGGCATCCACTAGTCACATACCCTCCATTAAGCTACTGTATAACTACTTCGTTTTCAGAGACCATCGTTGCAGATTTACAGGCGAAATCCCCTCGGTTAGAGGTTATTAAGAGTCCCGATATGGACGCTAAAACGAGTTCAGGAACAGGCGATTAGAAAGGGAATTGCACAGCACTGTCAAGGAGAGATAATTAAAGCTACTACTACTAGCCTCAATAATTAAGTACACGCTAACTTCCCTCAGGCAAAAAATACAATTACGGTAACAGTAACCTTAAGGCAAGAGTCCGATGGTCTTGCGCAATTCGATTGAGGACATGGAGGACGGAAAAACGGGACGGAAGAAAATAATCACACAAAAGTGAGCACCATTTCTGTTACAGAACAGCAAGAATCGAACTCAGGTGCTGGGGCTCAGCTCCAGTCCCGGAAAGGTTGCCAACCATTAAATTACTCGAATAATGTATCACTGTCCCAGTAATGCGGGACAAAGGCGCAACATGAGCCTGCTAATATGTCAGACGCTGAGATCCTTCCTCCTCGTTACAAGTTGGAAGACAGTTCAGACGAGTGGGAAACGGAATTAAAAAGCAATTCTGGTACTCTTGGTCAAGTCAGAGATGAAGAATTTCTAGGTTTTGTTGAAATTAAATCAAACGAATATGACTCTGTCGCAAGACCATCCTCCAGTGAAATCTTTGATGAGTACTTTAACTCACTGGTAGCCGAACATTTCCCTGACCGAAAAACAGATGGGACTGTACGAAAGGACGGATGGACACACGTCTTCAAGCAATTACAGATGCTATAAAAATCCTGTATAAGCCTGGTTAACTAAGACTGCCATAAAACTGGTAGGCATTTCAAATGTAAACACCTACTGTGTTATTTTCCAATGATATCAATAATAGTGGTAATAATTATAATAATAAGAATACTAATAATACAAATAACCTGAAGCAGGGCTCCTCTGTCAAAATGATAGTGGTATTTCAGTTTTTTTAACAATATCATTTCATATTCAGGTGCGAGAACTGAATTGTATAACATTTCCGAATTTCTCTCTTTTAATCGAGTTCTGAAGAAACTCAAACAAGAGTACAGTTTAAACTTTTTAAACTTACACCTGTAGGGCGAAAAACAGGAATTACATCTATACAGTGAATAATGAATGAACTAGGAAGCATACATTTCCTTTTTTGCGGTTGCTCGATAAGTAGAGAACTTAATTTTACTTCAACAGAGTCACTATGATGTAATTTACGATTTAAATATGAATGATACGTTATCAACGGATGTTTTTGTTCCCTTTAAACTTAGCAACGAAACTATCTGTGGTGAGAACCACTATCTCCGGAAGCACTCTCATTGAGTGCATTCCATAGGAAATAACTCGCGCGAAAACGTCACCATAAGTTAAACCGCCTATTTTCCAAATTAAAATACTTTTTCAATGTAACCACTTATAGTGTTCTCTAATTATGAAATTTTTCTGTATCTATTAGTGTTTTTCAAGTGGTATTGTACAGCCGAGTAAGAAACAATGAACACCAGCACGAGTCCGCTATCGGACGCTTGAATATGTTTCAAAATATTCCGTCTACAATACCTATGCAAGTTTGACGTGAGTGGGAGGTATTTAAAATATAAATACATAACAAAATATTTGCCATACTTATCCAGTATGACGAGCTCTGTTTCGTTGGGTGCATATGAAATGCCTCTGATGAGGTCCTGTTTGGCATTATACTTTTACTCTGATCATTGTTATCATTACATATTGGGTGTCAGGAACTCCCTATACTAGTCATATAGTTCCTGCAGAATGGCAACTTGCAAGGGATTGAAACGACTAGATAGATTTATTCACGTTAATCACAAACCAGTAAATACCGGTTTCAATTTTGAACTTTTGTAGAGTATAGGGATTCTATTGAGTGAATGTGGCCGGTCATGGATGTGTTTCTTCTACAACTTATCTTCCCGCCACTCTACAGAATGTTTAACAATATGAACAAAGAAACTGGTTTGGACCCAAACTTTTATAATCAACTTAATATTTATTACACCACAGTGAATAAAAAGTGGGCTTAAGCCATATTACATTTTATGCGTTATTCCACATTCCCGAAAATTTATGTCGGAGTACGTTACTCATTAGTAGTAACAGTAATATAATAATAATAATAATAATAATAATAATAATAATAATAATAATAATAATAATAATAATAATAATCAGTACTATTTTACTAATACGGCTTGTAAAAGGGACAGGAATCCCACGTCCGCTCTCTGAGCCAGCGTGACCCCCACAACAATATTTGCAATACTTATTGCCTTACATAGAGTAAACAAATTTGGTAAATCTATGAAAACGTTAGCACTCCGATTTGCAATCGGGAAATCTTATGACAATCACAACTATAGGAAGTTCATAAAGTAAGGCTATGGTGTTCATAATAGATAAATGTGATACATACACTTTTTAGCACAGGTTCGTTCTCACCTATCTTTAGCATCGTCCATCAGATGCTGAGTAGTGAGTAAGTAGTCTATGAGTAACGTTTACGTGACAAATTACTGTAACAGTTCGGCGAGCTTCCGATCTGTAATTATGTTTCCATTCCTCTCTGTATCCCTGCGGCCTTGTGATCAACGGAAACACGATTATGCATCACTTGCCTCAGTCCTTAGACACCTAAGGTGGTTGCATCATTAATTTGTAATTACTTTCGGTAACTTCCCGTGTCTTAATTGTCGTACTACTGTACTCATAATCTTCCTTACATTCGTTGTGTGATATCATCAGATGTAGTACAGTAGAAACGTGTCTAGCGGACAGAGTCATTGCAGCCTATACATTAATATTCAGAACTGTATTCCCATGAACGAATTATTTTTACCTATTGTGAAGCGAGAAACAGCTCTGGTAGAATAATGGATAAATAAATAAATAAATAAATAAATCATCTGACAATTGTATATATTCATCAATGGTATTCCTTTTCTTTAGTAATGTTCGCTTTTACGTGCAACTCCCGTACACTTAGGTCGCTCACTACCTCCTTGCTCCGTTCGAATTTTTATTTTCCGGGAGATTCCGGCGGGCATTCTGCATTCTGCCGAAGCAGGTTTTATAATAATTACACGTCATTGTCATTATATAGTACTGAGAGTAATAAAAATTCGAACATATTAGAGCTATATCTGATCTCAGTTCCTTGTTTAATGGTAAGAAAGCTAAGTTAGGAGATATACGATATATAAAGTTTATAGCAGAACTTCGTCATTCCAAAATAGTAAAATTTATGGACCCCCGTTTTTTTTCTCGCCTTGTTATGGCCCATCGTCCACACCGCAATTCGAGTGCTTCATGATTCAGCTTACTTAAATATCTGGTATCTAGTTAAATCAACACTTGTGACCTTACACATTACCTCAACAGCGGATTAATTTGCTTAAATTAAATTTGTGTTAGGTTAAGTGTCTCTCTCAGAATCAAGCCAGCCGCTTAACACCTTCATGGACCAGGAATGAAAACCATAGATGTTGGACCAACCAAGGAATGGAAATACGGAATACGTTCGATGGAAGATGTATAGTAAAAACCATTTTGATTAATTCTTACGTTTCCGTTTTTACTTTAGACTAATACAAAAACATATACCTAAATACCTAGATTTCTTCTACTTAGGCATGAATTGATGCAATGTAGGAATATAGTGAGTTATCAAACACTCATGATGTCTGAGATCAACATAAAAATTCAAATAAAAGAAAGTCTAAATTTAAAAATTTGGCAAATTGGTATCAATTACAAAGGTTAAACAAATTAGTGTTAGCTGTCAGTTCCACCTGATTCAGTACATTCACTAGGAAAGTGTATAGATATAAAGATATGGCTTCGTTTATAAGAACACAAAGTTCTAGTAAAAAGTATGAGCATATCTCATAAAAAGAGAAAATATCACTAGTTATAAAACCTGAATTGAGTAATGTTGACAACGTTTTATAATGATACAACAGACGACAGATTGTAGAGTTATTGGTAGAAATTTAGAAAAAAAAATGGAAAAAAATCTAGCTAGTTTATAGGAATTCGGATATTCTAGTTTATAAGAATGTTTTGGTTAAAGATTTAAACCAAAGAAACTCTGTAACCCAAAAATTACCGTAGTAAAAAGAACTGTAAGAAGCTAGTGTTCAGAAACTTCTCTACCCCCCCCCCCTTCCATTACGAAATAAGATCCAGAAAATGGAAGTTAGTATGAGAATGTGGGAAAACTAGGATCTGTTGAACATAAGAAATTTATGTCTATCCCGAGGTATCCTCCCACATGTTCATTCTACAAACATTCGACAAATATTAGAGTCCCACAAGTTGTTGTTGTGTTAAATCAGATTTTGAGAGTAAAACAGCATAGGCGAAATTCTTTTACCTATTCCTATATATTCTACTTTACAATCAATTCTCCGATGTGTAGTCAGCACACATGACTTTATAAAGGGGAAAACCAAATCCACTCATGCGAAATTATATGAAACTAGGATGAATAGAATCCCTCATAGTATTTCTTTAATAGCTCAAGAAGTTATCAACCTGATCTCTCCCATGTAAGCCCGAATGTTTTAAACACAAATTACAAATTTTTTCTATATTGTAGGACCGTTGAGTACTTCTACCTAGCTACTCACTAGACAAGGCTTAGAGGTAAGCCACGCCAACCCCCGAGTTCACCTGATGGAGTCCAGTCCGGAGATACTACCGCCGGATGGTGTCAGAGGAGACGACTCCATGAGATCTGAAATATCATGAAGCCAGACCGACGTCCGAATTTACTCAGACGTCTCCAAAAGCTAAGGCTGCATACACCGCATCAAATGGTTCACGAAAAGCTCCCCCTGTTCCAAACAAAGCCTGTACGACCGTTTAAGGAAGACACTTTCATGCAATGTACTTGAAAGGACGAAAGGAAAATTACCCCTTCGCATCCTACTTAGAGGCAATGAAACAGAAAGGAAATGAATGACCATTGCTTTGCCATTTCGAGCTCTTATCATGATATGATCTACTGCACTTTACCCAAAACTATTAACCTTGGTAAGGGATCCAACAGAAGGAATAACCTCCTTAGGACAACATCAAATTGCTCCCGGAACCATGTGCCCCTCCATGGGAAGAGGCCCGTCAACGCCAAACGGCCACCATAGTTCAAATTAGTAAATATGTGCCAGCGATTTCCAGTGCAACAATTCGTTTATCAGTGTGTAGCCCAGGTGAACAACCACCCTTGTGAAGGTAGTAAATCAGCAAGTGTCCTAGTGATACATGCAGGTGAGAAACTCAATAGAGAATCCGAATTAAACTCGTCCATCAGTGTACAGCCCAGGTGAATACCCACCCTTGTGAATGTGGTAAAATCAGCAAGTGTCGTAGTGAAACACACAGAAGAGAAACTCCACACAGGATCCAAATTCAATAAATTGTGCTGACTCGCTTTCCTAGTGTTCCTTTCTATTATAAATAGAAAAGAACACTTGGGTATGTTAAATGCCATAGGACCTATTTTTTTTCTTTGTATGTGTTAACCGGATAGAAGCATAAAACACAGCTTCGGTACAAACAACAATAATTTGATTTACAAGTGATAGACCCCTCTTCTACCAATTCAATCATTGTCTACATAATAACGTTCGTATAGTCAAAGAAAAATATATATGTAACTTTGATGTCCCGTACCCAAGGGTACATGACCTTTCGCGTTTTTCTAACCGTGTGGAGATATATACACTTCATAGTTTATCCTTTTCGCCGTTTTGAAATAAAAGCAATTGTTACACCCGAACGCAAAATTCGAGCGACGCCACTGTAGCTGATTTTTATGCTTCATCCACGAAAGGATACCTCTTGATAAAGTCCATTTCTCTTGTGACGCATTACACAACATAGTTCAAGTTCACAACATTGATTACGTGAGAGCGGAAACAGCCTACCAAACAGGAAATACTTCTAGCCACAGACGAGCTGTTATCGCTCAGCCTGTTCACAAAACACGCATAGAAGAGTGTAGAACAAACGATATAGGAATAACATTGTCAAGAGGCTTAATAGCTGTAAAAATTAGTTTTGTATTTCTTTTAACCAATGATCGGATCCGGCTGCCGGAAGGCGACTAACCTAGAGTGAATGCTACCTAATTCTGTATTAAAAGGTTCCGTAAATAATATTGGTGTTGACATTGTCATTATTATTATTAATCATAATAATAATGATAATAATAATGATATTATTATTATTATTATTAAAAATAATAATAATAATAATAATAATAATAATAATAAACGCAGTATTCTCGCTGGTCGACTGCCGTTCCGAGCATTGCTATTGAATTAAGTTAATTGCTAGTCAATTAGGTTTAATAAAAAAAAAATACTCATATTATAATTATGTGATCGTTATTACTCTCAGTGTAAATCTTCGCTTAATGATCAGTTGAATTCTTGTATATATTCAATTCAGTTTGAAATTATAACCCAATTACGGAGAGTACGCCAATTTAGGTACAGTTAACATAATTCGCAATAATCAAGGGACTTTGTTATACTGAAAGTAAAATACATTAGTTTCAATTAATACAGAAATGAGGAATAAAAACGAGATCTATATTTCACTCCTGAGGCTGTGAAACCTTGGAGAAATTGGTTCGAATCCCCACCGTTCGTAAATGTAGAATGATTGGGCTTAATAATTTCTGCATTGAGCTATATAAGATACCCGCCACTCGGCTATGAGTAAGTAAATCTTGTTGCCTTCTAAATTATATGTTAAGACTGAACAACCCTTGCTGCAACAAGGAATACATGGTCAGTCTATTGAGAAGAGGGCTTAACCCTAATGTAGGAATTATGAATTATTGGTTCGATGGATATTTTTTTTCGGTAGTAAGATATTCACGAAGAAATTAAATGTCGACTAAAAGCAGGGAATTCGTGTTACTATTCGGTTCAAAATCTCTTGTCGTCGCGAATTCTGTCGAGGAATTTGAAGCTTAAAATATATAAAACGATAATCATGCCTGTTGTTCTGTATGGTTGCGAAACATGGTCGCTTACTCTGAGGGAAGAACATAGACTGAAAGTATTTGAGAACAGGATCCTGAGAAGAATATTCGGACCCAAGAGGAACGAGAATGGGGAATGGCGGAAGCTTCATAACGAGGAACTACATAGTTTATACGGTTTACCCAACATTGTTAGGGTCGTCAAGTCTAGGAGGCTTAGGTGGGCAGGTCATGTAGCTAGAATGGAAGAAAGTAGAAACGCTTTCAAAGTCTTGACTGGTAGACCCATAGGAAAAAGACCATTAGGAAGACCTAGGCGCAGATGGGAGGATAATATTAAGATGGATCTCGCAGAGATAGGAATACAAAGTAGAAACTGGATCCAATTAGCTAAGGATAGAAGTCAGTGGAGAGCTTTTGTGAACGCGGCACTGAACCTCCGGGTTCCATAGGCCATAGAGTTAGTTAGTTAGTTAGTTAGTAAGATATTAGTCAATTTACAAAGGTTAATAATTAACTAAAACAACATTTGGAGTATGGTAATCATTAATTCTGCTTGTAGAACTGCATAGCAACCTCAATTTTTAGAATTCAACGCATAGTGAGCGTATTGACTCTTAAGTCATAACTTATTGTCAGTCTTGAAAGACAAAGATAATTGGGTAACAATAATTATGTCATGTCTACATACTAGGTAATATATCATAACTAGATTTTTTTTCAAATATAAACTACAATCGGTAATATCATCATGCATGTAATAACAAAAAAAAAAAAAAAAACGTACCATGCCCAGAAATCACAAATTATCTTGCATTTGATATAGAGTTTATTGTACCGTAACAAAATTACTCTGGTACTCCTTCATAGAAAAACAATGATATTATCAAAATTTAATTTATTAACGCTCTTCTTTCTGGGTACCCGCAACACACGTCGTTTACCGAGTACCAGCATCAGTACCTAGCATTTTACACACTGTAAGTCAGTTAAAATTTCTAATGTTCGTTAAGGTTCATGCATGTTTAACACTGATATCAGTCAAATCTGGTTTAATAGACTCAAATAATAATAATTAACTATGTAGTTAGAAATTAACATACGCATCCCACGACTGCTCGGTGCTTGGACCTACTATGCATAAGGGTAAAAGGTTAATATGCGAGTATCCAGTTAATAACTTTAAAATACAGGTAAAACCAAATTTATTCAAAACAACAAGCTTTCATACCTTTAACTGTGTTCTCCACAACTCTCTGCTTTTAATGTTATATGTATTGTAGCTGCGACTTAGAGTAAAATCCGTATTGTTAATTACCAGGACAGGTAGAACCTATGACTGTATCATTTAAAAAAATGGAAAAAGAAAAGTAAAGGTATTGTCTGTTCATCTGAAAACGCATAGTAGATCCAAGAACTCTGTCGAGTAACTTGACGCATTTTTTTTCTTTTTCTGTTTCTCTTTTTAAAAAAGTCCAAGTTTCAGAGGATGTTACGGTGTAACATTAGGCTGGCATAGGAACCATAATCAAGCTGCCACTGATTTATTTCGGACACGGCCATTTCGGACATGAAGTGACCCTACTCTTGGAGAAAATCGGTAGAGGATCGTTATTGAAATTTGGTTCTTGTAGGCATCATGCCAACATGATTGTTATTTTTTATTGTCTTTTTAATTCTCCCACACTTTTGGAAAAGGTAACAGAGCAAGCCACGATGAAAGGATTGACGTAAATAAGTAGCCGATGATAAACACGTATTAAATTATCAACAAACAATTCCCTGAAGTAAGTGACGAACAAAAGTCAGAGCGTTTCTGAGATCTCTATTCTACGAAATTAAGGAAATTACGGAATTGAGTTCTCCTGAAGTATGACGCTCAGAATTATTCTAAATTCGTCAGTGTCCCTGCACATCCCAAAAGTCTTGGGTTGCGTTATTTTTCCAAAGGAAGGGAATGACAGCGTTTGATAAAATTGTGCAGCTTTATCTCAAAACCAAAGGAAACCAAAAATTAGAAAAGGAAATTCTCGGTGTTCGCCTTGTGCGGGTCTTGGTTCAACGCCGTCGTACGGAGTGTCAGTCAACACTTAGTGTTGAAGCTTCTTCAGGTATGTAAGAAATGAATTTTTAATATTTTCTACTAAACGGCAAAGAAGGTGCAGATATGAAGGTTGGGAGGCTGAAACTTTGGACTTTAGCATCTTTCCGAAAATTAGTACCTTAACTCTTGCGTGGTAGATGATATTCTTTAAATATTCCATTACTACATTTGTCTTCTGGGACGTCAGTAGACTACCTTACAGTCGTGAGATAAAATGAATTCAAATCGGTGATTAATATTAAGAAAAAGAAACTACATAAATGGTAAAAATATGATATCGAAGACGACTCTTGTAAACCTTTATGAAATGCTGAGTTACTTTGGAATTCTTATTTTGTAATTTTATTGTATAAGTTATTTTAACTATCTTGTAAATAAATTTGCTAGCTTAAAAGGATCATTTCATTTTTCTTATGGATTACTGTTCAAGAGTTAATGACTATTATCAGCTGTTTGGAGGATCAGTCAATAGACATATTATGCTACTCGATCCCGTTAGTGTATTGTAGCTAACGTCCCCGTTTTCTTTATAAATATCCTGTGAACTTGGCGCTGCTGACAGAAGGTTTTCTCGAGGCTGTTTAGATAGCTAACTACTCACTATCTTATCCAAGGGACATGGTACTGGGAGTTGCTTAAGCAAGTACTAAATTAGAGTGTGAGACGCTGTTGAGAACGAAAGGTGTGTCGGAATCGAACCTTCTCTATGAGTCTCACTCTCCCTCAATCTTATTCTTCTGACACTTTTTCTGCGTGCATTCACAACAATGTAAGACTTGCTTAAGGAAGATTCGCCTAGAGGAACAATCTGGGACCAACCTCGATAATGGCATGCATGGGAATCTAATACCCATATTTGGTCAAGTAAGTATGTTTCTTTTTCAGGATCCTTCTAGGAACTACATGACTAGTGTTCTGCATACTTACGTAGTAACTAAATTAGAGTCGCCACTTGACCCTTGCCAGCTCCCTCAGATTTTAGTGTAAAAGGTAGTGTGTACACACATACACACAAATATATATCGTAAATATATATATATATATATATATATATATATATATATATATATATATATATATATATGTATATATATATATATATATATATATATATATAAATATATATATGTTACCTTCGTCAGCTATATGTTATATACGTCCATTTGTATATGAGATCCTGACCGCCTATATTGTTTCATACGGAAAATACGTACAGATGGAACACTTATACAGAAAGTATTATAAAAAATGCGTTTTCAGTTATACGTCTGCTGTACGTTAAGTCCAAAAACTACAGGATTTACATATGTGACATACGATTTTACGTACGCCACATACATTTTTGTCCTCAGTGTGTGCAATCCAGTTTACATCTGAAAAGGATTTTCAGATACCTTTATAACAGCATTAAATTTATCAACGAAACAACTTCTTGTAGCAAAATACTTATGAATAAAATTGAAAAAGTTAAAGAAACTCCTGCTAGACATTTTAAATTATTTTTATTTGTGAACGTCAACTTAATATGAGCTAAAACTATTTGCTCCTAATCCACGTACTTGCAGTTGGAATAATACAGGTAAATCATTTACAAAGTCCTTGACATTCTATCTTTTATCCAAACTTAGTTGTTTACAGAGCTACTGCGTGGCTAAGCGGTTAGCGTACGCGCCTTTGGTGTGGGAGATCCGGGTTCGATTCACGATGTGAACTTATGTGGTTCGGATTCCCCGTTAATCAGTAGGTCCACGTCTCATATAGCCTCGCTGCTGAACGGGACAATAAACTCAAAATCAACTCAACTCAACTTAGTTGTTCACAACTCTGCGATTGGTGGAATTTTGCTCCATATAACTTTCTACATACGAATGCTCTTGATCCTACGTTATTCTCTAGGACCCCATATTTCTAGCCGACATTTGGTTATCTGACTTCATATGTATCCTCAGTGGTAGAGCGTTCCCTCCGGTGCTTGGGGTCCCTGGTTCGATCCCACCTCGCTCCGTCTGAACTTTGTGGTGGACAAACACCGTGCTCGTAGGTTTTCTCGGGGTTCTTCCGTTTCCTCCCACTTTCTTCATTCCACCATTTCACTCATCTCTCATCATCACTGTCTTGTTTAGCCTAACCGGACGTGAAACTTACATAGTTCATTTCATTTTTCCATATGCAGCCTGGCTAGTACGTAGAATGTCTCACATACTGCACTGGGGCTGCTTCAGTTGAAGAAATGGCTTCGGACGTTCTCTGTTTTATTGTAAACGAGAGTAGTGCTAGCGAATATGACTTTGATCATGGCCACGAGGCTCATTTTGCAATGCTGTGTCATCAGTGTGAAATTTGGAAAACCACCATCATATGGTGAGTTCAATCACCACTTCAGGCGGAAACGTTCTGATATTCTTTTGTGGCTTGCTATGTAGACTTCCTATTTTGAATTTGTAAAGGAAAATCAATCAGAATTGTAATTTTTTCGCTACACTTTCGTATGACCCTGCTCAATAACGCACTGTTCCGTGATTGTCAGGATATCCCAGTATGTTTGCTCAACACGTACAGAGATTTCGTGACGTTAGATATATAACCTTAGCCCGTCTATATGTTGTGTTGTTGGTCCACCAAATATCAAATAAATATTTCATTCGCACCAATTTTATTATTTTAGTTTATGAATGTGTTCTTTCCTGACACTCCTTTGCAACGTATCCGAACTTCATTTGTTTTGTCCGTACATCTATCTGATCGGCAGTTAGTACAATCAGCTAGTATTATAAAGTTCCCTAACTTGATGTTTAGCTCTGATTGGTAACATCATGTCTATGCGGTTTTCTCTGTATTCTCAAGTCCCCTCCCACATTTTCATCCCATTAATTATTTCATAGCAATTAAATATCAACCGTTTATTTTAGCATATAGATAGATAGATAGATAGATATTTAAATATATAGGTAGATACAGGTGTGTGTGTGAGGTAAAACTAGCAGTTTAGTTTTAGGTTTATTGCTTACAAGCCAAACTATCCTTGCGTTTTTAATCGACTTGTTGCTTACAAGCCAAATGATCCTTGCAATTTTAATAGGTTTATTGCTTATAAGTCAAATTATCCTTGTATTTTTAACAGTTTTATTGCTTACAAGCCAAATTATTCTTGCAATTCTTGCATTTTAATAGATTTATTACTTACAAACCAAATAAGCCTTATATTTTTAATAGACTTATTGCTTACAAGTGAAATAATCCTTGAATTTTTAATAGGTTACTTGCTTGCAAACCATGTTATCCTTGCATTTGTAATAGATTTATTGTTTACAAGCCAAATTATCATTGCATTTTTAATAGGTTTATTACTTACAAGCCATATTATACTTGCATACAATGATACAGAAATTTCAAGTGCGTTTGAAGGTAAATGATCCACATTGTATACAGGTATATAATAACCCATAGAGCTCGTTGTGCTGAACAAAATTTTGATATTGATTATGATATGTGCTCATATTGATTATAATACGTCCTCATGTGTATTTTCCAGAAAAACGTACTTTTCAGAAAATCGAGAAGAATGTACTTTTTTTTGTAAAGCTAGAATTTTATTATTTATGATCTTTTAAAATGAAACTGATACTAAAATATATAGCAATCAAAGTTTTAAATACGACCCTAGGAAAATTGTAATGTACAGCATAAGTGCCTGGGCCCAATCTAATAATTTATATCTAAATCCCAAAAAATCTAAATGTATCATAATTGGTTCGAGAAATATTCTCTCCAGACTGCGGAGCACCGAACTTCCTAAAATTACATTAAATGGCACACATATAGCTTTTGATGAAAAAAGTGAAAAATCTTGGCCTCATATTTGATCAGAATCTTCTATGGGTGGATCATATAAATCATGTATGCAAAAAGGCGTCTGGGGCACTGCACTCTCTATACCGCTTGAAAAATATGTTGTCTTATCCAATTAAGGGCTCTATAGTACAAAGCCTCGTACTATCACATATTGATTATTGCATTGGAGCTTATGGCAATGTAAATAAAGAAGCGCTAACAAAGTTACAGGGGATTCAGAATGCATGCGTTCGGATTGTTTATAATCTTAAACGTTCTGATCACTTGACGCCATTTCTCAATGAATTGGGCTGACTAGAATTCCAAGTTCGCTACATATACCAATCAATGACAATTTTATTTAAAGTTTTGACATTTGGTGTGCCTATATATCTTTACAATAAACTACAGTATGTTAGAGATAGCCACAATCGTGATACTCGTTCTGGCCGATCAACACTGCTGTCGATACCTCGTCATAATACGAATCAAATGGCTAATTCATCCACAATCTCTGGTATTAGAGAATGGAACAGACTTCCACCAGATGTAAGGAATTCACCCACAATTGCGACATTCAAAAGAAATTTGAAGCAATATCTGATAGCCTTAGCCAATGTACACCAATCTCGGGAATGATTTTTTTTTTTCACAAAGCTGAGCAGTAGGAATCAAATGTAAACAGAAACTTGAGGTATGTATCTATAATATTAGGTTTGTGGGGAGATATGGGGCAGGGGGAAATGTAAGGTAGTATACTTTTAAGAATACATATATCGTTCTGTGTATGCTCTATGTATAGTTTTCTTGTTTTTTATGATAAATAGTATGAGGGTATGGCGGGGGAGCGGGTATGTAAGGGAGCATATTCGTGTGTAAGGGTATATATGTGTGTATGTATGTATGTACATATGCATTAATGTAGCAATTGTAATTTTTATGTACTCGATGTCAATGGTAGTACGTATATCTTGTATACATTTGAGTTGCTTGAGTATAAGAAAAGGCAAACATAGCCTTAATTCTGCCGTTAAATAAATAAATAAAATAAATACAGCATGGTTAATGAGGTATAACTCAAAATTACCATTAATTTATAAACTTAACTATGTTTACCTACAGTATATCCAAGAATTATATATATATATATATATATATATATATATATATATATATATATATATATATATATATATATATATATATATATATATATATAGGGGGACTTCGCTAACTCGAAGATGAAGGGTAAAGATAAAATTTAGAGTTATCGAATTTTTTGAGTAATCAAAGTTAGAGTTATCAAGGTAGCCACAACAAAAATTCGAGATACCGAGGTTTCGCGTCCCTTATAAAAAGTGAATATATAACCTCTATAACTTGAAGTTTTATTCATTCAACCTCTATAACTTGAAATTGTGAAAATTCCTTAAATGAAATAAGATGACTAGTAAAAATAAAAAATACTAGACGTGAGGGGAAACACAATTACCGTACACATTAGCAACAATGAAAGGACTATCAGTAATAACAGGACTACACTGAGGAAAAAATCGTATTTGGCGTACGTATAAACGTAGACTACATATGTAATTACTGTAGATTTTGGATTTAACGTGCAGCAAACGTATAAATGAAAAAAGTATATTTTATACGGACTTTCCGCATAAATGTTCCGAAGCGTATTTTCCGTACGGACAAAAGAACTGTATATAGGCAGACAGGATCTCACATACAAATGGACATATGTAACATAAAGCTTACGTATTTAACATACGTATAAGTAAGTAATATCTGGAAGACTGTTAGATGTCAGACATCCTCCAACGGAGCATAAATATAACATATGCTCCGCTCCGTACTGATTTCTGTAGTAAACATAAGAAACCTGAAAGTTTGTGCAATATACTGTTGTCCAAATAACGGATTTTTCTCAGTGTTAGAATAATGACAATATATGTAAAAGCATAGAGCTATGGCTTCGAGTTATCGAGGTCACAGAAAGAGAAATTCGATTTATGGAGGTAAACGTCGACTTGTAGAAGTTCACAAATACGAAAGTTTAAGTTACCAGCCATTTTAAATATGATTATGAAACCCTTAAAGTTCGACTTATTGAAGTTGTATTTTTTTTAAGATTCGACTTACAGGGGTTAATTTAACATTTATTATTATGAATAGTTCAGGGGAATGTGAAAAAATTTCAGTTATCGAAGAATCCGTGTTATCGGGATTCCCTTTATATATGAATCAAGTGACCATATTGAGCTATAACATAGGGTGTAATAACATACTTCAGAGTAAACTTTCATCCGTAAATTTTTGTGCAAGTCGAGGAGGAACAATTTTTGGCTTTAGAAACTATGTCAATCGTAGGCCAATTCCTGCAGTTGGTAGTTTTTAGTTTACTGAAATAAATGACTTTTCTTTATTTATTGACGTTCTGCAGTTAGTGGTCTATTTTACTGTAATAAATTATTTTTATTTATTTATTGACATTGTGAAGTTGGTAGTTTTTATTTTACTGAAATAAATTATTTGTTATTTATTTATTGGTTCTTCTGTTAGTAGATTTTATTTTACTATAATAAATAATTTGTTACTTACTGATTGACGTACCGTCTATAATAAACATACCCTATTACGTAGAAGACTGTGTCTATTGACTGACTTCTTCCTACATAGCCCTATCGATGTCTAACATAATTCCAACGGTGACACACACATAATTTGCAAGCCAAGATAATTGTCATTTAATTCAATTAAATCATTCATTTTGCTTTTTTTTTTTTTTTTTTTTGTTCCATTTCACTGTAACTCCACACATTCCTTCTTATATTACGAAACATGATCCTTGTGGTAGCTGTATGCGAGTATCAGAAATATAAAAATATAATAAATTCCGCCAACTAAAAAAAAAAAAATTAAAAAAAAAATAAAAATATCAACTCCCCCCAAAAAATGTTTCAGTGAAAATTATTGTTATTACCACAACGAACTTACAACTGAAAATTGGCACAGCAATTGCCAATTAATATACTTAAATTACTACATGTATATACAGAACAGCAAATATCATATATATATATAGGCTATATATACCTAGGTAAAATAAAATTGAAAGTGACTATGTTTGAACCCGACTGATCTCGATCAATGTTTCAAGAGTCATGAGAAAATGACTGGGATGTCTTTTATCATTTCACTTCGACGGAGCAATGTAAGGGAGCGAGAGGAAGGGGAGATATATAAAAACCAATGCCTATAAAATAAAAGTAACTATGTTCGTGAGTTGATAACTCTTGAACTACCCTATCGATCTCAATCAAATTTTCAACATTAAGAGGTTCAAACCTGGAAAGTTTTTCATTATTTCGCTTCGACGGTACACCTTAGGGGAGGAGGGGGAAATATATGAAAATGATTAAAACTTAATACTCTTGAACCACCCGACCGATCTCGATCAAACTTTAAACATAGATACGACTCAGGCCTAAAATGTTTTTATCATTTCAGTTTTATGGTGCAACGTCGAGGAGGGAAACGGGAGAGATATATGTAAAAAAAAAAAAAAAAAAAAAAAAAAAAAATGACCGACTTTGTAACTTCATCACGCTTAAACCACCCGACCGGTAATGACCTTAAGCAAATTTTCAACATACATCAGGTTCGAAACTGGAGTGGTTTTTGTCATATCACTTTCACAGTAGAACTTAGAGGAAGAGGAGGGGAGGGGGAGAGATATATAAAAATAAATTAGACGTAATAATTCTTAAACCACCTGACTGATCTCGTTCAAATTTTCAACATAGACGAGGTTCGGGACTGGAAAGTTTATATATATTCACTTTGACGGTAGAACCTAAAGGAAGCGGAGGAAAGCGGGAGATTTACATATAAAAATAAATAAATTCGACATTGGTATCGAATCTATAGGTTTTGGAGTTGCTGAGGTGGACACTGGAAGTTCCGATGCTATTTAAATCCAAACTCAGCCCCGCAGATTGGTAGAAGGTGAGGAGGATATAATATACAGTGTATATATATTATGTATATACACTGAATGACAAATATATAAATGAACAGATATATAAATGATCTGAATGACAAATATCAATGTCGAATTAATAGTTCTCGGAGTCGCTGAGATAAATAGTAGCACTTCCGGTGCCGTACCCCGCAACATTGGGATGGGAACGGATATATAAAAATAATCGAAAATAAGCAACGCGGGTAATGATGCTAATATACATATTTATATATTTATATATATTTATATATATAAGTATTGAAGTTTCGAGATGTAAGATTTTTTTTACACGTATTTTTGAACTTGCATGTATGACCTTCCATGTTATAAACATGTGTTGATTAATTTGCATATTGTAAACATCGTAATTATTGCGTAGCATTGAACATGTGCCTGGACCACCTTCACAGAGTTAACAAACTTTTTCCTTGGTCAGCATTTGTATGCACAAAAATGTTGACAAATTAGTCGTGTGAAGACTCATCATTACTCATACAAATTGTCATATATAGTTATTAATTCATGTTGACGGAAACATAAATACAAATGCCGACAAACTGGACTGCTTGATCATTTCGTGTTATATTTTTTCTTCAAAAATAAAATATTCTTTTTCTCTTTTTTAGGGTACATACAGGGTGTCTTAAAAGTTTCCTGATAAAAGGTAGCTCTGTTATTATCAGAGTAACAACAAAACATAAGAAGGAAAACCGTGTCCAAATATGATGTTTTGAACTTAAAGTGAAGGATTTTTTTAAATCGAACGAGCCGTTTGGACTGTACATTCTTTATGCGCCCTTGTTAAATGAGAATGCAATGTTGCCATCTACCTGGAACCGCAACATAAGTGAATAAAGTTAGTCTCTTTTACGCTAAAGTGTTGATGGCGAGCTCCCATTTCAAACATGCCCCAATTCAACGTACAAAATTTATTCACATCCCACCATGCCCTCCTCTATCCCTTTTATTATTTCATGAGGTTCACTTCTTGAAATTAATCCTCGTACCCCATTTATAACTACGGACACATTTGTTACATACTTTTATTTATCATACGGTCAGAAAATTTACCCACATCTCTTCCCGCTCCTCCTCTATTTTTCATTACGTGTTCGTTTTTACATCCCACGCCACATTTACAACCACGAATACATGTAAAACTGCATACTTCTATTTATCATACGGTCACAAAATTTACCAACATCCCTCCCCTGGAAACATGCTTGAAGTAGGGGCTGGCCATTGACATGTTAGCTTAAAAGACAGTAACTTCATTCACTTATGTTGTAGATCAAGGTAAATGGCAATGTTACATTTTTATTTAACATTGGCCGCACAAAGAATGTACAGCTCAAACAGCTCATTCGATTTTTTAAAAAAATATTTCACTTTAAATTGAAAACATCATGTTTGGAGACGGTTCCCCTTTTACATTTTGTTATAACTCTGACAACAAGAGAGTTATCCTATGTCAGGGGACTTTTGAGACACCTTGTATACACGTTATAACTTTTTTGATAGCGTTTAAGTAATATACATGTACCATATTCGAAGAGAAACTAGGAGAAATATATTTTCTAAATTTGCTCTGGAATTCCTTATTTTCGAATATTCTGTCTGTTACTTGGGAATACTGATTGCGAAAGAGACAAAAAATTCTTAGAAATTCACTGTCATATGCCCAGTGCCTTGCCGTGGGGAGGAAGACGAGTGAAGAGGCTGCCCTGGGCGACGAAGTAAGGGCAACAAAGTTTGGGAGGAAAATAGAAGAGAAAAGAAAGAAGAAGAAGAAGAAGAAAAGAAAGGGAAAATTACTTGGAAAATTTTAGATCAACAGCAGTATTTTTATATCTAATATTTAATTTGATCAGGGTCGGATATATTGAAATGCATGTGCACAAATATAAAATGGAAGGAAAAATAATAAGTGCTCAAAATCAAGGAAAAGTAGGATTTATTTTTGAAAATTTTCTTACCCTTCGCGCCAACTACGGTGGCACATCACGGCTAGTCTGTCGACCATACTTATATATACGGAGCGCCTTCGTATACTCTCGCCCCGGGAGCTGATTTTCCGCGTCACGACATTGTACATACCCAGGTTATCTTTACATGTACCGTACGTATATCTATCTAATGTTTCATGTAGAACTATCTAATAGGGCTACAAGAAAACGAATGAGCTCCTTTTAAATTAGTAAATCTACACAATAAAAATGGCTGAGTTAAATCAACACAATGTGTGTTAGCAACCCGAGTTATGTTAAATTTGGAGACACTTCTGATGCTAGTTCTATCCCATTGGATTTTGGAGTAAATTATTCAAATGGTAGTGGTTATATCAAATATATGATATCGTGGCAGGTAGTGTGCAACTTTAGTAGCACCCCTTGTTGTTCTTTCATGTAAAGTTACCAACCAATTTGGTACATTTACGAAAATATATTCTTTCTCATTAAACAAAAATAACTAGTATGTTAGATGATAAATGTATGACAGAAATAGGAGGAACAAAATACAGTTGAATTCTACTATTTCTGGCAATGGATCGCCTTGATCAATGAATTCCGTTTCTAACTTCTGATCTTCAACATTCTGGTTAAAGAAATGATTATGATAAAAAAAAATCGTTTTTGAGATTTATTGTGTCCCGGATAGACGGACACACGGACAGACACGGTATGACTTGGATTAGATTGTATTTAAGTTTAGTGTGCCGTTCAGCAGCGAGACATGGATCTACAGCTGAACTTGGGATGCGAACCACGTAAACTCCCACCGGCAATCGAACTCCAGTCATCCACATCAAAACTACGTGCGCTACCCATATCCCCAAGAGGAATCTCACATTCAATGGCATTGAAACTCAAATTAGAATATGTCTTATTACAAAAGGTCTAAGATGCAAGGTCGATGCGAACACTAATTAGACTGGATCTATAAAACACACTATTGTTAACAATACTACCCAGTACACTTAATACTCCTGCACACAGTGACACCATAGCTTCAACGTGTGCACACTAGAACCCCGTGCAGGTTGCAAATCAAGACCTCTGAATACCTTCTACGGTTGCAAAAGCAGTGCCTTTTCAAGTTTTTCTTCAGCTTCAAGAACACAAAATACTCGCAGGGTAAGAAGTCTAGGGTAGCGCATAGAGTAACTGAAGAAGCGTTGGTACGCCTTTCCTAATAAGGAAACTTGAACACAAGTTTTACACATTTTTTGAATCTGCAAGTCATCGGTTACACCCTCCGGGTAACTTCCGATTGTTTGAGGATTTCTCAACACCTCTCCTACTAAACAAACTCTCAGGCGTCGGACAGATTCCAATAAATGACAAACACGATCCATATTTTCCCTTTCTTGTCCTGATTAGGCACCTGGATTGTTGCTTAACTTTCACATTTTATCTCCCGTTTCTAAAGACTTTGTGCCATCTAAATTTCAACATGCACTCATGACTGTAGAATGTTTTTAATATTTCTAACGTCTCCGGCTCTAATTTATTAAGTTTTACGTGAAACTTAATGAGACGCTTTCGATATTACTTATCATTGTCCTCGTCACGCGTTTGTAGCGTATAAAGTCGGTTCATCGACTATCTGCTCACTCTCACTCCTTCTTATCTGCTAACGCACCACCGTTGCACAGCTCAGAGTTGCCTCTTTCTTACCTGTAAAGTGCGTCTGTCCGTGATAGTGGTGCCAGTCTTATTAATTTTTGAACGGACTAATCCAAACCACTTTTGTAAATAGTTATATGAAGGAAGACCCAAACATAACCGGAAATTACTGAGAAAGAACATGGATTTTATTGTTGTTTTTAATACAACTTTGTTTCAAATACAACTTTAATCATTCTGAAAGTACTCTCTGTTAGTATTAGTGCACTTGTCCAAACGTTCATTCCATTGTTGGAATTACCTTCAAACTTCGGCCTCCTTGCTACCTGCTGCGCCGTCGTGACATTCCCTTTGACTTTGACGACATCAGCAAAACGCTTGCTTTTCAAGTCCCTTTTCATCCGATGGAACAGGAAGAAGTCCGCGGGAGCCAAATCTGGCGAATAGATAGCGTAGGTGAAAGTAGACGTCTGCGTTGAGTAAACACCAGCGAACACTGAGAACGGTGTGCGCCGGGCGTTGTAATCATGAGCCAGGAACCACTCGCTAAATTTGCTCAAGACTGGACGTTTTCATTCCACATTTCCGCGCAGGCGCTTCAACACCTCCAACTAGAATTGTTGATTAACAGTCTGGTTTTGAGGAAAGAATGTTGAGTGTACGATCTCTTTAATGTCAAGAAACAGGTCAGCATCGTCTTCACATTTGATTAACCTGTCGAGCTTTTTTGGACGAGGCGATCCAGGTGATTTCCATTCACTTGACTTTTTTGTACTTTCGGGATCTTAACCATAGCACCATGACTCGTCGCCTGTGATGATTTTCTTGAAAAACTCTGGATTTTCTGTGACTATGTCCTTCATTGCACGACAGGCTTCCGCGCAACGATATTTGTTCTTCGGTGAAAAGTATGGGCATAAACCTAGCAACACTTGTTTTATTTCCAAATCCTTGTGCAAAACTAGCTGACTGGAGCTCCAGGATAACCAAAATAAGTCTTCGAGTAAGTTGATTGTTTTGCATCGATCTTTCCTGATGAGATCACGGATTTTGGCGATGTTGTCATCGGTTCGCGCACTTGAAGAAAGACCGGAACGGAGCTTATCTTCAACGGTCCTTTCCTCCATTGTAAACCGAACATACAATTCGTACACTTGTATTTTACTCAGTTCATCACAACAGTTTCTGCTGCGTTATTGGCAAGTTAAAAGGAAAACTTAACAGCCACCCGTTGTTCCTGAGAATCTGCCATTTCTTCGTGTCACGAATGCTCTACAGGCACATACACACAGAACTGGCAGAGAAACCACACATGTCGTTGTCGGTTGACGCTACTTGGTATGGTGACTCAAAAGAGGTCCTTCCACAGCGCTCTAGCGGCGCAACCTTGTACTACAAGTACAGGATGCGCAGGAGTATGATTCCGGTTTATTTTGGGTGCTCATCCCCTTTGGATTTGGAACTAAATCGACCATGGAACCATTTGTCGTATTAGAGTTGTAATATTAAAACAAGAAACTTTGTTTCTGACAAAGAAAAAAACACGACCTAATTTTCATGAAAGCATCGGAGGCTTTCAAGAGAAGTCACATCAGTAGATATTTAAATGTTATAGCTGTACATTAAGGGAAGAAATCTCCACAAAGTTGTATACGATAATTAGGTAAGCCCATTTATTTTATAAAGTTTATTTAGTTTGTTGGATACTCAGTTTGTTGGATGGTTTTTATTTCTCATTGTTTTGGAATAAAACCTGGGCAGAAGGTAACATGAAATTATACACATGCCGTCCTATGGCTGTTGTTATGGATAGAGCCTGTAAAATATTTAAAATAGGATCAACAGGATGCATTTTTTTTTCGATCCCAAACGTTTCAGTATTCGCGCGATACCCTATATCATTTTCGCTAGCCAAGTGTTTTAAAAATGAAATGAAATCTTTAAGTAAGTTGGTCATGTCAAGTGTTCAGAAAAATTTGAACAAGTCTTTAATTTGCCCATTTGATGTCGAGAACAACCCAACCAACCACTGCGGGCTTCTAACCTGTTCTTACTACTACTACTGTTACTACAATTACTACTACTACTGCTACTACTACTTTTACTATAGATCCGCATAGTAAAACTGGAAGATTATTTTAATGAAAAAAGTGTCATGAAAATTTTTAAAAATAAGTAAAAACTTTCCTTTGGCAGAATTTGAACCCACGCCAAAAACGATTTTCATTGCTAGTATGTTGCGCTAGCGTGCTCAGCTACGAGGCCCAACCGAGTGTGATGCTTACTTTCTGCTATATGTAGGTCATGACTCTTGATGTCCTATCTGTATCGCCCAATAAGATCAAAGCATACCTGAAACGTTTGGGATCCGCAAATATGCCAACAGGATTGAGTAACCGTTAATTATGTTATGAAGTAAAATTAATGATTATATATTATTTACAAACGTAGCTATAGAGGGAATGTGACAAAACAACTGAAAGTTTAGTTTGACAAAATAATTGTTTGTAGTAAGTGTTTATACAAGTAAAAGGTATAGAATTAAATAATCTTCTCAGTGAAAATATTATCTTGATTTTGGCACAATTGTAATATTAACATAGTTACAGAAAAGTTCTCATTTTTAGGTAACATACCGTATTGATCTGACATATATTTTAGCACACGAGGAGTGGTTTTAAAGTAAGTACCATTTTGAAATTCGGCCGCTGGCGCGCTGAGGTCAACACTTCGCGCATGCGTACTGTGTACCTACATCTGTTGGCGAGCCATCGATGCCATTATGGATACCTGCGACAGTCTTTACGTTTGTGAGTAATTAAATTGCCTCCATTGATTAAGAACCCTGCCGACTGTGAAAATGCGCTGTGATTGTTTTTCTTAGTGGTAAAGGCATAAAAGCACCTGAAATTCATCGCCAGATTAGTGAAGTGCATGAAGAAAGATGGTCCCAATATTATTCATGATGAGGAATAAAGTGGTCGACTTTCTGTCATCAGTTAAGACTTGGTGCGAAAAGTTGACGAAAAGGGGGGAAGAGGTCTGATGCTTTATGATTTCGTCGTTCTTTGTTAAGCTTCTTCAAGTTTCGAAAACTGTTCTCCATAAAACTGTGACTCAACGCTTAAATTATCGAAAGTTGTACTCACGCTGGGTGCCGAAAATATTGACTGAGGTACACGAAATCACACGTTTAGCCATTGCGTTGACTTTCCTTGAGCGGTACAGTGAGGAAGGTGATGATTTTTTTAAGCAAAACCGTGACAGTGATGAAACATAGGTGGCTTACGTCAGACCGGAATCGAAGCAACAATCCATGAAATGGCGAAATTCAATATCACCCAAGAAATTCAAGTTCAAGCAAACAATTTCAACCCGCAAAATCATGTGTACTGTGTTTTGGGACAGGAAGGAATAGTTCTTGTGAATTCAGATGGCAGACTTCTATGAGGATAGTATTCAAAAGCTTGTTCTGTGATAAGACAAGTGCCTTAATACTTTGGAAACTATATAGAAAAATAGACTAAGGTATCATCATCATCATCATAAGTATTCTGCCTTTATTGGCAGGTCACTTGCCGCAGCTGAGAAGCTTCCATGTCCCACGGTCCTCCGCTAACCTTTTCGTCTTCGCGTATGATTTTTCTGTTTTAATATCATCCATTAATTGTAGTCTCCTTCGTCCCCTCCCTCTCTTTCCCGCCACCATACCCTCTAGGACGTCCCTCATGATACAATCTCTTCTTAGGCAATGTCCCAATCAGTTTCTCTTCCTCTTCCTAATTATATCTAAAAGTGTTCTTTTCTCACCCACCATTTCTAACACTCTCTCATTCGTTTTCCGCTCGACCCAACTAATTCTTTCCATTCTTCTCCACAGCCACATTTCGAAGGCTTCCAGTCGATTTTCGTCACCTTTACGTAATGTCCACGTTTCCGCCCCATACAGTACAACACTCCACACGAAGCATTTTATGAGTCTTTTTCTCAACTCTTTTTCCAAGGTCCCACAAAACTAAGGTATAGGCTTTCAAAAATATGTTACGAAGGGTATATTTAAAAAAAATTAAAACAGTACTTACTTTAAAAATCGCCTTGTATATTAGACATCAACAAGTTTTCCTGCCTAATGAAGGTATTTCCAAGAACCCCGATCATCTTAGATAAGCATTTTCTAATTTTTGGCAAACTAATTGTGTAATTTAAAATTCCTTCACCATAATTGCTTGTTGCATACAATAATATTACACAGAAATTAACATATTCACAAGATCTTTAGTTGTAATTGCTTGCGATACAATGGCTAATTGTTCGAGGTATATTTTATGATCTTCGACTGTCATTATGGCCCACCAAAAGGCGCACTCACACTGTCGAAAACAATTGAAAAGCGTTAAGCAACTTGAACACTGTTGTAAAGGGACACATAGTGTTAAATACAACAAGTAATCCAAAAAATAATGCAAGAATATGAAGATCTCGGTCATATCTATATAAATTTAACTCTTTTCTTTTTTAACATAGTTAACGTGAAGTTAGTTTGTACTTTCGATCATGAAACTCAATTACAAACAAAATTACAGGTGAAGTATTAAATAACTTGTATTTGAGGTGCAGATCTGTATCATTAATTAGTTCCAACGTTCTAACCTTATTTCGGCACACCATTTGAAAATTACTGGTTTAGGTTATCATACAATTGATAGAGTAAATAACAATATAAACTTACATTTCAGAATCAAACTTTTACACTTCGTAATACACAATATTTATGCAACTTTTTACTAATGCATTGTTTTTATCATTAAAACTCAACGAAGGTAATTAATTCATAATTACTTCAGTTACATGTAAAATCTCGAATTCCGATTTATCTTTAAGAGACTTAATCACTCTTATTAAATAGGAATGATAATGACATTGAATGCTCACGAAGTAACATGGTGTTTAAGCTAAGGAAATGTGTGTCTGTGGAGACATTTAACCATGAAATTAGTTGGCGAGAATCTTGCATATTTATATTTTGGTTTAGCTAATTGTTATTGCTAGTGGAAGGAGTGGTAGATACTGGGATCATCAGTTAGAAGCTCTCGCTTCCAGTTAGTTGATAATCGATTGTAAATCAAGACCATCTAATTACAACACACTTTTGCTTTGCAGTGTCATTATCCATCACGCTGTGTTGTCACTAATCAGGATGAATTTTGATTGATTACAACGTGTACTGATTATTCATCTGTGATCACCAGGCTCCGTCAAACGACCAATAGGTCGCCATGTTAAATTAATGTTCAGATATAACAATTCTCCAGACCATTACTTGTTAATACTATGGTCAGTGTGAGTAATTTCTTTCCATCATGTTAACAAACGAGAAAGGATATTTATAGCTCAGATAGGTTAGTTCCGTACTCTTTTTTTCTATTTTTCATGTGATGAGATATTGATAAAAGCAATATGCAGTAAGTGATCTATATGAAGTATCACTCGCATTAATTGCTTTACATAAATCACATCTCAAAATCGAGATAATTGGTGTTTTAACTAATGTTACAGAGCAGTTTCGAATATTATTTATGTAACCTATTTCAGACATTACAACAGTAATGTCTTTCATAGTTATCGATTTACCCTTTTTCATTATAATAAACAATTAATTTCATTACATCATTATATTGCTTTTATCTCCGTAGCGCCTTAGCTCCATGACAAAATGGCTTCGTACAGTTCCAAAAGGGAACTTGTTCTTCAAACAGTTCCAAAAGGGATCTTGTTCTTCAAACAGTTCCAAAAGGGATCTTGTCCTTTAAACAGTTCCAAAAGGGATCTTGTCCTTCAAACAGTTCCAAAACGAGTTTTGTCCAAATTACTTTTTTAATATTTCCTTTAAACTACTGCATAGAGTTTGTTCAAATTTTTAGCAAACATTTATTTGCCCCTCATCGATAAGTCTGCAAGAAAAAAAAATATCACATACTCGTGAAAATTTGACGCTCCAGAACGTTGGTGTCCGATTTCTAGAAAATTTTGTTTCGTGGACAAGATGCCATTTGGAAATTTATGACTCATATCCAGGTAATATTTTTAATTGTTTTACTGATTTTCTGTTATACTAGGTATTATACTAAAGTATGAAACATGCATGTTTATTAGACCCTAATAAAAATATTAAATACTTTTTTTTTAATATTTCATTTAGTTGAAAAGAAATGTGAGTAAATAAGATATATTTTTTCAGTATTCGAGTTAACAAAACAATACAAATATCAAATAAAAGATAATAAAGAGTGTTTCAATAGGGGGTCTTAATTTTCAAATTTGTATAACTTTTCATGTAAAATGGATCGCGTATATGATATATAGAAAGGATTCACGAAAGCAATAGTTGTGACTGTGTTACATATGGAACTTACGTTCTAACGCAAACATATTATTGTTCTATCTTGCTTCCGCTACACACTGTAATCTAAAGACTTATGAACTCCGAAGTCACTGGACCTGACGTCAGTAAATTATTTTCTGTAGTTCTATCTCAAAGAGCCTACAAAAATAAACGACGTATCATCCAAGATATCTCGACAAATGTCACAGTCGAACTCAATAATATTGATGAAAACATGTTGAGGTATGGATCTGACAATATGGTGAAACGGCGTGGGAAAGTTTGTACCACTATCAAAAGGGAGAATGCCTTCAGCTGTATATTATTTCCCTGGTGATAACTTTTACTTCACACTTAATGATTTGTATACATTGTTATTCATTACAGCGCTATGCCTTTTTAAGAAGTATGACGCTCTACTGAAACATTCCGTGTATAATGTGCAATGAAGCAATGTCTTAGACATGGAAAGGACAGACTGTTTTTTTTTTTTTTGAACATATACAAAAAAAAAAAAAGAAAAACAAGTGTGTGGATAAGGAAATTATACAATGTAGAACTCCACAGGCACAGACGATTATACTAAAAGTAAAATAAAATGACTTCTAAACTGGAAAGGTTATGGAACATACATGGCTTATAAATAAAATATTGTCAATAAGGTCTGGAGAAAAGTATGCACATGATTGTGCTTGACAAGGTCCTTGAAAATGGTAGGTCGCCCACGCCAAAGGTGCGTACGCTGTTTAGCCACGGGGGAGTTCAGGGTATCACAAACAGTCGACAAAGTGAGTAGTTACGTATGTGCTGTGCGTGATTGAAGTGACCAATCCTGAAGCGTATTTACGAAACTTAAACACTGTTCTTGGATACAACTAGAAGTGACTCGTGGCTAAATTGCATGTCAGTGTTTGAAGGTTTGATGAAAATGCAGTACCATGTCGGAAGATTGACGATGGTCTAAACCGTTTCGTACAGGAAAAAGCGTTTTGTCCAGAAAAAGTCAATAGATTTTGAACTCGTAGTGGTACACACAGAGCCCGTAGTATGTTGATACGACATAAAAATATATGTCAAACCTGTCCGTAATAGGGCACACACACATGTCGTAATGATTCTAAACACACTACCAACAACGTGAATAATACTGTCACTAAACACACTGCAAGAAGACGCAAGAAATATTAATTTTAGTGGAAATAATGCTAGTTTAGTCACTAGACAACTTTTAAAAGGTGCTAAATTTGTCTTCTAACAATGATAAATGTCCAATTGTTTTTGATAAAAATATCCTTAAAAATTTCTAGATCTAGCGACAGTGTTACATTGGTAACACTGATAACAAGAGACAAACGTTTTCGCGCTTGTGTATAATTTCTTGACGTACAAGTGTATCTTGTCAAAAATTGCCCTAATGATCAAAACATAACATACTAATCCGTCAAAACTAATGAACACAAGGCAGTAGATCATTTTGACATGCTATAGTTGCTCACATTTTTTATGTTAATGGAGGACATATCCGTAATGTCAAAAAATCTACATATTTCCTTATGTCTACCATTAGAAGGCAATTCATTTGTACAGATTAAAGTATGTCTAAATTTGAAGACATGCACTTTTGTGTAGTTTTGAGTCGTTTCGGGATCTGTTTGGAGTTCGTCCGTTGCGAATAAGTTAGTTTGAGATGGTCTTGCCATTAATTATTACTTGGCTTTTAGGGTGTTAGGTCTATCTGGAGAAGTTGGAAATTGTTATCCAACTGTGTGACTCAGCCGGTAGGAAAACCCACAACACTGGTTGCCCAGTGACAAGTACATAGAATTAATCATTAATTAGGTAGCCTTGAGAGTCTTTTAACATCCGTTATACTCGTCAGACGTGAACCACTGCGATTTTGACGTGTTCCCATGTTTGAACACACCCCTCTAAGACTCCATGTTGGAAGAAAGAATAAAACAACAGAAATACGACGTCAGATTAAGAAGAGAAAATGTATACAAACAGTCACAGAAACAGGACGTGAAATAGATTGAGAAAGAATAAAAAGGCTAGAGATGGAAAAGATAAGTGTGATACGGAAATAGAAAGAAGCTTAATGGATTAAGAAATATAGAACGGATGTATTGAGGAATTGGATTAACGGGATTATGATTCTTGAGTTATGAAAAGTAATTCTGGACAAAACAGAATAAAAAGAGTTAACAAGAAAGGACTAAATAATAATGATATGAGGTGATGTCCAAAATCAGTACAAGTGTGCAAACAATTAGAAAAATAATGTTATTAATACTATTTTATGTTTTGCGTATAATTAAATAACAAACATCTAATTAAAATTTTACGATTTGAACATCTGAATGTCAATAGTGCAGGGAAAATTTGATTGACTCTGGGAAGAGGAGACGTGATCTTCTTTCACTTTTTGTTTGTAATTAAGTTTCTACTCTTAGATTTATCTTTCATAGCGTGTCTGTTGAAGACAGTTACATTTTCGAATCCGTAACAAAACATTTATTAAAATTTATTTAGAGCGTCGGTCAGTTCTGGTTTATTAAACAGGTTTCCATATATTCCGTCCTTGTATTGCGATCCATCGCCAAGATAATCAAAACAACTTCACCAACTACCATTGCTTTGAGAAATCGTGCAAGACAAAGAGCCCCATAGCAGGAGACATCAAAGACAGTGGCGCAACTAAAGGCTTGGTGGCTCTCCCGCAGACAGCGTGGTGTAAGGCTCTTCTCTACGTCCCACTTCAGGATTTGGGGCCCCCCGCAATGCGCGGTCTGCGGGGCCCTTATTTACGCCCCTGATCAAAGAGTTGTAATTTGATTTTAACTGTCCGTGGAATAACTTACGCATACTAAGTTACCAGTGTAGAGTTTTATTTACAAGCCACTTATACATGTGTCCCAGGAGAAAGTTGCAGTATGTTGAGAAATTGTACTATGAATGGTTCTAAGCAAACAAAAAAGTTAATATGAACATGGGTCCGATTTTGTACGACACCTGAGATATGAATAAATATAAAAATTAAGTCGAAACAAGTAAACAAAAACAATAGCATGTTAAAATAGAATGTAAGTGTAATTGCGCAAGTAAAATTAGAAGGCTGATACTGATTGTTACTGTATTAATTTGTGGTGTAGCAGTAACTACTACAAGATAATTAAGTAACGAAGTAAGTAATTAACGGTGAAAAATACAATGTAAATACGTACTGATCAGTGCTGACATAGACGGCTGTAAGGACTTCAAATCGCCACTAACAGGTCACAGCAGATTCTCAAAAATGGCACCATCAAGATCAATGCACTTCTGAGCCCACCAGAAGGCATCTTGTGTTGCACTACGAAGATTCTGATGATGATCGTGTATTACTTAATCAACATTAATTATAAAAATTTGCACTTCATCCATTGTGTTCCCCTCTCTTGGTAAACCCTCTGTTTCATCCACCTCATAAACAGAAATCAAGAAAAGTGCGGACAGAATGAAATGTCCAAGTATTGGGGCTATTATTCACACCGGCACGAGTAAAGGTCGACTCATCTGTGAATAAAATGTATTGCATTTGTACTGCATTATGTAGTAACTAATGACAAAATGAAGTCGGGAAGCGTAATCAGCATGGTTGGTTGTGAAACAGATACTAATTGTTCACATGCAGTGTTCGCCACACATGAGTACGTGGATAACCGTACGTGTTTATATTCGTCTCCTATCTGTGGCAGGACTTCGTTGCCAGGTAATTATTTTCTCTTGTTCTTCCACAGATTGTGTGGTTTCACGTTCGGAATCATTTTAGCACTGGGAACTGTTTCAACCATCTTAATGGATAACGCCTCCTATATTTCTCAAGAGCCGCGTAAATAATTCCATGTCCAAACATCATGTCCGTTTACTATTCATTCAGGAATGTAAATACCATTTTACGACAACTGTGTGTGAATATCCATATAACAGCAGCATATAAATGTTCACTGTTCCAGGTACACACACTCACAACTCTGTTGGTGTGATTTTTCGGTCCGAAACTGTGCCAAGTGTGCTGCCACCTGTTGACAAATATGCGAAATCAATATGAAACATTCCTAATCGACAAGCATTTTAGAAGGTATGAGCCTCAAAACTACTATTTAGTAGCTGTTAAGCAACGTAATGATTTATCTACTAGCTAATATGTACCTAGCTTCTAGCTACTTCAATAAATTATTTACTTCCCAAACACGAAATGCATTGATCTTCGTGGTGGCATTTTTATTTCTGTTCATATCACAGTTATCGTTTAAAATCGGACCAATGTTCATATGAACTTTTTTGCTTAGAATCACCAGTACTACAATTTCCAAGAGTATTCCCACTTCGTCCCGAAATACTCTTTATACACGTCTTAACTCAATCCTTTAGGAAAGACTGTACTGTAAAACAGTGTCTTCATTAGATGTATTATAACATCTTTATTCATTAGTTTTCCAGGAGTACCTAGTGTCCTCTGGTGGATAGAAGATTACTTATTTGGAATGTATGTGCTGATCGATCATTTCTGGTATTCTCATGCATCTTGCATTTCAATTATCGTAACCTGTATTCAGTTTTTTATGTGAATTAGGAATTTAATCCCTTTTGTTTTTAAAAAAATCTCGTACGTTTTTGTAAGATATTTTTCTTATTTTGTTTCACAGGGTGAAGATAGTTTGTTCGAAGTAGAAGGAAACTTCGAATGTTTGCAGTGTGCAGAAGGCTGTGAATCGTGTGTGGACGATAGACCATGTGTTGTGTCTTTGAATTGGGTGATGAGGACGGCCATTTTGATTCTTTCCTGTGTCATGATTTGTTGTCTTCCTGTCGTAGTCCTCTTTACATGGAAATATGGCGAAGTTAAGGTAAGTACGATACAATTCTACAGTACTATTTCAGTTTTCAATTTTAGCGAATATTGGCAAAGTTTGGTATCTATTTTTTATCGTGGATTGTTTCTTGAGATTACTTGAAGCTCATTAAGTCTTGGATGTAGTTGTTGTGGCGCATGAAAAAACTTCAATAACGAAGGTATACTAAGGTTACTGTACTTCGCGTATCTCCGTGATAATAGTAGAGACCACGTCAATGAAAACCATTAACACTGATGACAAAACTATTCGTAACGAAGCACGTTGTGAAAATATATAATTTAATGTGTACCTGAATTAATTTTTCTCTTTTTCAAATTAGAGAACTGATGTATACACAGAAACCCTTATCATGATGAACTGACGGGTTTTCTAAAGACCGTTCCCGCATTTCGATTCTCTTTTGCTTCACAACAGAGATATTTCAGTGTTCAAAGTGTGTACTACACAGGAAACTGCAAAATTTCCGTTGGCTAGTTCACCTCTGATCTCCACAGCCATATCTTACATGGAATCGGGTGTGGCAGGACAAGATGTAGATTTTCTGCAGCCAATCCACCTGCCTCAAAATTCCTGATCCAGAAAGTTTCTGACTGAAACGTTACGTGCGGAATGAACAGGGTACAATTTGGAAGATCTATTTCGTCTTCTATAAACGAAGGGAAGATATTTCAAAGCATCCGCAAAGAACTCTGAGGATTTCTAATTAAATTTATTTTATTACACTTTGAATGATAATGGTATACAATGTGTTGTATGCAAGTGCAAATTCGAAAGTTTTACCTTGCAGCGTAGCTAAATTACAGCCATACTCACATCAAAGTGATAATGCAGTTGTTTCCAACCGATGAGTCGCACAGTCCCATAGAATATGTTGCGAAATTTTAGAATATGTAAATTATGGAGCATTTAATAATATTAAATTCAATTTTGAGATAGAATGTACCATCAATGAGCAGTAATAATACTCAGTACTAGAGTAGTCACTACTTTAAAGAAACTTACTTTTACACTATTGTAATTCATATGATTATTATATCATAAACAATGAAACAAATGTGTGGCGAGTCATGGACTCTCAGCAAAGTGTGTCCTTAGTGAAAAACAGTTGGGAGCTACTGCAATAACGTATCTCAGTTTACACACTTATAAGAATGTTCTTTATTCTCGCTTTTATGGCCATCCTCATTCTTTAACACAGGTGCATAACTGATTTTTCTTCATACCTATTGTATTTACATGGTACTAAACGGCATGACAAACATCTTGGCATTTGAAGGCGGCGCTCCAAGTTCCCTTTAAATGCTGCCAGCAAATGAGAGACCAGAGGTATTGCCACGTTTATTTTACACACATCCACGTCTATCCCCTCTCACCTGAAAGCGCTGTAGTTTGTCTGGTTAGCCATAGCCACACCCCTTTACCACGTGGCAACGTCGCGCCAGAGCTTGCCTTTTATTCGTTTAGCTGAAATGCCAAAATGTTTGTCACAGACTTTAAAACGTAGCGTTCATTGGAGGCCGCGGTGGGTGAATGGTAGAGCGCTCTCTTCTGGTGGGTGGGATCCCTAGTTCGAAATAAAATGAAATCTTTCAGTTTAACGTCCCACGATTATGTTCTTTAGGCTAAGGGAGACGTTGATTAGAACAAGTGAATAATGATAGAAGAATTGATGGAGTGAGAATGAGGGAGGAAACGGGAATACTCCGAGAAAACTCTCGGACACAATGTTGTCCATCACAAACTTACTTGGCCGGAAGTCGAACCACGGACTCCCTGGTTCAATTCCAGCTCGTGTCAATTGGACTTTGTAGTGGACAAACGTCGTTTACGCCAGACAAACACCGTTTTCCTATTTCCTTCCACATTCCGCATTCCACTATTTAATTCATTATCATTATCACCATATCTTTAGCCTCAGTGCATAATCGTGCGACGTTAAAGTAGAAATATTATTTTCAAAACGAAAGATGGATTCTTCTTCATACCTGTATTTTGCAGTGGCCATTGAACCTTCCGTCTGTACACTATCTATGTACGTGTTCTGTTCTTGAACAACTATTTGTATACAGCCATATTACATTACTGTGGTGTGTTCAGGAATAAATAGACTTACATTTGGTTGTCGCTTCATGATTACGCTTTTAACATTTGACTGTGGTGTGTTATAGCAAAAATTACATACTAGTTCATAATTCCTCTATGTTTTTTCTATAGGGAGTCGTGCGTAATAATGGATATTCAACAGGCTAGATTAATAAAGAGGATAAACAAATAATGGTTATTGCATTCACAGTAATCTTCATCCTAGTCATATTCTAATCTATTACAGTTATTTGGGTAGCTGCGGGCTTCGCCCCCAGACCCTTGAGCTAGCTCGGCCTATGGCCTAGACTCTCATAAACACACAATTCTACGGAATGTCAAGTTCCTTTTCCCATTTCAACTATCTAAAACATAAGATTTTGTATCCCAAGAACACGCACATTTAAATAACATGGGTATTTTTCATCCCACCTTTAAATCCCATAAAAACTAAAAATATTCATCGTTGGCAATTTTCCTATGAGTTGGTACCAGAAGGCTACAATCATGCCACATTTCATGGTTTTGATCCTTCCGGAAGTGCCTAAACATTTTAGGATGTAGATGTCCAATGTAAGTAACATGGGAAAGATTTTTCAGTTTCCTATAAAACCACTCTAAAGTTGGAAATTTTTATTTTTAGTGATTTTGTTAAATAATCCTATAGAAAACGTACTAGTGTACCGAATTTCAAGTTTTTATTCCTATTCCAAGTACCTAAAGCATGAGATTATATGTCCAAAAAAAGACCTGTTTAAATAACATGTGAAGTTTCTTCTCCCCTCCTTTACATCCCCTAATAATTAAAAATATTCACTTTTGGCAATTTTCTTGTGGGTTAGTCCCGAAAAGCTACAATCATGCTAAATTTCAACTTCCCATGTCAACCGGAAATACTCCTTTATTTTATGTCACTTCATTTAGTTTTATATAGTAGTACGTATATTAAATTCTCCCATTTGCATGCATATTAAATCGTTGATCGCCTGTTTAGGATAGAAATCTGTTGTTTCGTTGTTGAAATTAATTTACACTGGTTTCATTTTGTAGACTAGTTTTGATATATTATTGCCTTTTTAAAAGTTAGAAAAACAACTGAGAAATTACTTCTTCTCCGTAACAATGTTGCGGTCTGGTATCCGGTCTAAACAAAACCTTACGTTCCATGATCATGACAGTCGTTTTCTATTCTAGACTTTGCGGAAACCTCATGAGACAGATAACCGCAAGAAATTTCCTGAATATCTGATTTTTTAGTTGTTTTATATATATATATATATATATATATTTCTAGAATTCACATTTACCTACCACATTCAGGTTGAACCATTCTAGTTCACATTCCAGGAAAATGTCTGGATAATTTATTTTAAGTGCATATGTAGTTGCCATGGAATAATATCTATTGGTAGTTGCATTTCGCCGATAACTCTTTAATTTAAGCTCTGTATTGGTATTTGTAAAGTTTAAACTCCTTAATAGGAATAGACAAATACGGAATATACATTTTTTTTTTTTTTTTTTTTTTTTGTAAAACTCTACAAATCGTATCCATTTCTGTTATGTATTAAACACACTAATATACGAAGGTATGCTGGAAAATAATGCTTCCTATTTATTTTATGTGAAAATGGATAATGTTATGGGTATACAACAAACACACGTACATTGTATGTGTGCTTGCGCCTTGCTTCTACTTAGTCTTCCTCTATATGCTTGGACTGGTAGATTCTATGTTGCAAGAGTGAGGTAACATTAAAAGCCTGACATACTAAAAATAATACAAAATTTATCATTTTTCTTTTGCTTGTTTTTTTCATAAGTGAAAGGAGATAATGAAATGTAACTTACCACAGTCATAGATAATGTTATTCTACAACAGAAAATATGAACCTGAAGAATTTTCAGTGTTGCCATCCATACAAAATTACAGTGTTACCAAAAAAATATCTCCCCCAAAAGCAAAGTTAAGGTAGCGACTAGAGGAACGAACTCAATTGCATTTGGTTATGTATCATATTGTTTTGATAACTTTTTAAAATAACAATAGCTGAACCTGAGCTTTCTACACAGTGCATCATTCACATGTAAGCACGAATCTCCTTGTCATGCCTCACAACACCTGTACCTGTCCCTTTACAGAGACAGGTGACGACTTAATAACAATTAGTAAGGGGTACCACGTAAAGGGGAAATTTTTGAAATTATTTTTTCAATATCTCGCACCATTTGCAAGATTTGAGCCTACTTCCTGTTGGAGTTTTTAATTCATGTATGATCAATGTTTTTTTTTTTTCTTCTTGTATACAGTATGTAATAAGCAAACACATGAAACACACAATTAATTACAATGTCAGTGATATATGGTGTTTATTAGGCAAAGTATTCCAAACAATAGATTCATCTTCCACTGGAGAAATGGTTTATCCTTAGTTTTTCATTATCTTTTGGCCATGAAACAAGCAACTGTGAGAAATCCAAACCCTGTATACAACTATGTGGTGTCGGAATGCATAGCGCATAGGATATGATGCTTTTCTAACATTTCAACACTTGCAGTGTACCCCTAAAATGTAATAAAGAAATAACGGCCATGTTTTTTTTTAAATATTCAATTAGAATTGGACAATATACACAAAATTTGGAATCTACCACTGAAAACGGTACTTTTCTAGCATTTGAGGTTTTCGAAATCACATTGTCGAAGAGATTGGAGACAAACATAGAAATCTAGCATCTTAATATATAGACTAGCTGAACTTGGGCTACCTACTCAGCGCATCATTCTGTCATGATCATGATTCTCCTTCCCACTGTGCATGTCTTCTTACTCACACAAGTAAAGGATAGGAAACTCACAAAAGAAGTGAATTGCTATGTATAGGTGTTGGAGTGAATTTGTAGCAAATTTGTAGAAATAACACGATATCAACACGATTTGTTTTTTTCTAATAAATCCATATCCGTCTGAGTATGTCTCATTGCGTCTCTTGAGGCCATTGAAGTTACCAGCATACAATAGGTTTTACTATTCAGATTTAAGCAAAGCGCTTGCAATGTCTGTCAACCCGCTATTAGTAACTCCTCTACTGGTTGCCCAACACCGTAGTTTCGGCCTGCAATAATATTAATCTTATGGGTTCAAAGCGGAAACTACAATGTTGAATAGAACAATAACGGCATGGGTTTTGAAAATTTGAATGAGAGCTGGACAATCTACACAAAATTTGGAATCGACCAATGAAAACGATACGTTTCTAGCACTTGTGGTTTTCGAGATCTCATTGTCGAAAGGACAAACGGATAAAACTAGCATTTTAATTTATATATTATTATTTAATTTTAATAACTGTATGTTAAAACTACTTTATTTATTACGACCTAAATACAACAATTATTTTTTTAAAAAGTAGTTCATAGGATTCCAAGACAACTGGATACGTAATCAAATAGCCTACAGTTGAATTAATTCCTCCAGTCGCTGCCGTAACTTAGATTATTGGGGAAATGTTATTTTGCCAACACTGTAACTTCTATGGATGACTACACTGAAAATTGTTGAGCCTTCTCTTTCTCATAAAATAAAAATCAGTAAATTCATATTATTTAATAACCAGGAATATGATGTGTTATATCTATTTAAATCTCCTCCCGGTTTGTTTAGCATTACAAAATCAAAATTGCATTACTCTAATGACTTTTAGTCGATTAACTTTTATAGTGCAGTGAGTTTTGTAGGATTATTGAACATGTCCCGAATTCACTTTGTAACGCATATCCAGTTGTTTCTTTTTATAATTATTATTATTAAAAGGATACAAGCATGTTACGCGCACACCTTGCTTCCGCAAAGACAAAAATTAAAGGTATACGCTGGAAGGAAGGTGAATATAATCCCCCCACTGATTGCTAGCTTATGTTGGTATAGTACTGTTAACTGAACAGAAGTGGGAACTTATTAAATCCAATATCTATCAGAAAAATACTCTATAGCACGCCAGGTAATCTATGGTCTACAATAGTCAAATAATACAGTTAAATCGAATATAATCAACTTTATATAAATGAACTTGAACAATATAATTAAATTCAAAATTATGGTGGTACGTACAAACAATAATGCAAAATGAATTGAATCTAGACCAAAAATTACACTTAGAGCTCAACTCACTTAAACAGTCATAATTCAATATCGCCTAGTGGTAAAAGAGTATATACAAGCACAACGTTAAATGGTGTACCAGCTTCCAATGAGAAAATCTAATAAATAAACTACTTATAGTAATTATTCCACTTATAGTCCATAGCATTCACAGTAATAAACTTTGATTTCACATTCATCACATACACTACCAACACTTAATTTAATTTGGTAAACCAAATATGTTGAAAAGATTCGATTTTGGCACAAAAGATAATTGTTTTCCTTTCTATTTGAAGGCAGCCTGTGATCTGACGATCCCAGGTAGCGCTGCACTTAAACAAAATTTCCATTCTAACAAGCACCACCAGAGGTCATAGAGAGCCATAAATTTTATCGAAATGAATTTAAATCTTAATTAGCATATTGTTATCACAATTAGGCCGAAAACTTATTATTTCATTTGATAACAGGAAAAGCAAGTCTAACCCTTAGTTGGTAACATCCAAAATATAAGCTATAACAGTAACATCCGCCTGAGAGACGGACACACACAATTGAGACGCTTGAAGCCAAAGTGGTGTAAGTCAGTTTTCAATAAGGTTTAGTTACACCCAGAGAATTGATTCTACGTAACAAAATTAATAAACTGAATAAGAATCACGTCGTAGTTCACTTCTAAATGTACCCATAAGTTCAATGCAACATGCTTTGCCGCTGAGAATTAATTTCTAAACATATACCTTGTAGAGTTTTATCAACACATATATGCACCCCAATAGAATATGTCGTTTGGCAATTAGAAATGAACTTATTGAAAACATTGGGGACTGCTGCTGGAGAATTCTTTCTTTTCCTTCGATCACGAATAGATGAATCATCAAACTTAAGACCCGCCAGCAAAACTTCACACGTTTTGAGAGACATGGTTGCATGAAAAACATAAAGTCCAGTGCAGTCAGTTGGTAAAAGTTACACCAGGGTCTCATGCTCCGACTTGAAAATGAATCACAAAGTCATTAAACCAATAAGCGCTTCAATTTTAGTCTTATCAGTATTCTTATAACTTGAGAAGGAATTATGTAACTTTCTTCTCATCACTTCCATTGTACACAAATGCAGTTCACAGTTTCATTCAAAGTGTCATCAGTAAGGAATAAATGCCAGATGTCCTCTAGATTTGGAAAACTCTGTAACTAATTCGCGGGTCCTAACCATGATGATAATTCAATTTTTATCACGTTTTTCTTAGGTGTTTTAGTACCCAAATTTGGCTTCTTGCAACTCTATCTGATTGAACTTTTTTTTTTTTTTTTTTTTTTTTGCAATAAACACTATCAGTTTCTGTTGTACTTTCGTATTATTCTGATCACTCTTCTGATCATTGATGTATCCCTTATCAGATATGTTATTGGCATCATTAAAATATATTTCTGGATTGCTTTCATGAACTTTTGGATAAATGATCTTGTTCAGGAACATACGAGTCATCGGATCCGTAATCACAATCAGTTTCTGATCTATAGCCATCTCTAACTGTTCTATAGCCATTTGTAATATAGTCCTATTCCTTTGTGGTATACCTTTGCTATTTGACATCATAAAATATTCAGATTTTCGAAACGAAAGAAACAACCAAATATTAATAGTTGTAAGTATAAAGTAATACCCGTCCCTTAGACAGATAAAATATATTTCCTTTACAGTAATATCCGCTTGCGAGACGGGTTGGAATAACTTTATACACTTCGAAGTTTGCAACAATGAGCTAGACACGCGACCACCCGCTGAAAGCAGCTCAGTCAACCCACAACTCAAGCATAGGTGAAGTATCATATCATACCTCGAATGTGAGTACCAATTCTGAAGAAAAAAAAACATCGTACATCCGCTTGGGAGACGGATATTACCGACTAAGGGCTAATTATGACAGATAATTATTATTTTCGAAAATTCACCACCTTAGCTATTTAATAACATGTTACAACTTCCACACAAAGATTTCTCTACTAGTATTCATTAGGACGGGGTATGTTGCAATGCGTAAACGAAGTCCATTCTGACTTGACTCACTGACTGATCAACGCCCGGGCCAAACAGCTCAAGCTAGACACGCGGAATATTTTAAAATTGCATAAGATTGGTGACTAAGAAAGATATTTGGAAATTCGTTTGGGAAGAAGAAATTAGGGTGACAATTATTATAATAAAATGTTCATATCTCAGAATCTCTGAAGGGTAGTGATATGAAACTTTGTATATGGGCTTCCTATTTAAAATAATTAAACACGTGTTTTCCACCTTAGTAAAAGAGTGGGGTTTGCAATCGTTATACTAAGATGGTCGATCGGTCGATCGTATGTCGAAATCTCTTGAGATTGGAGATTGCTAAGTAAACAAGTATTTCAGCTTTTTTTTTTTTTTTTTTTTTGCTGTTTCCTTAGAAGGAAAGAAAAAAGATGGAAGAAAAAGGATCAGCGATTGCGATTGTTTTAGTAAGATGATATGTAATCTCGAAATCCCTTAAGGTTACAGATGTTTTAATGTGTTTAAATCGTTTTCTGATGTTTCCTTTAAAAGGGAAGGAAAAGTCGGAAAAAATACAACATATGATCAAAAAGTAAGGTAAATAGTTGCGCAGTGATAGTTGCGCAGTGCCATCTATCTACGTTGTATCCATTTCAACTACTAAGCAAGGTAGCCTAAACATTTGGTACAGTGTATGTCGTGTTTCAAAGAGTTGCGACATTTGGCTTCCAGCGGCAAAAGTATAAGGACGTGTAAGTGTAATGAATGTCTGTCGCGCGGCAACATTAACTTTTGTCCTAAGTTGAAAAAAAAAAAACAAAAAAACAAAGAAACTCAGGAAATGTTAAAATTAATATATGGCGATGCAAGAGGTCATTGAAGAGTGTTTACTCGTATGAGCGATTTAAAAGCAGCAAGGAGTCAGTTGAAAACAAGCAACGATCGAGAACGTTAAAAACAGACGTTAAAAACGTCAAAAACAGATGAAAACATGCAAAAAGTGGCACAAATGGTTTATTCAAACAGACGAATGACTATTCGAGAGCTTACCGAAGAAATGAACATCTCGTATGGGTCCGTAAAAAACATTTTAACCGCCGATTAAATGGACAAATGGCTTCCTTCCTCACCACGAAAACGCGCTGTACCACACGTTGGTTTTGATCCGTGTGTTTCGGGCGAAAAAATATTCCTGTCTGTCCACGTTCGCTGTGCTTACCAGAAGAGCCAGCACCGTGTGACTTCTGGCTTTTCCCAAGCATTAAAGCCGTGGTTAAAGGAAAGCATTTTGACACCATTACTGACAATTGAGAAGGCCATGACACAGCAGTTGAACGCCCTTCCAGAAATACTTCAAGTCATGGATTCAACCTTGGGATAAGTGCATTGCTAGCCAAGGACAGTACTTTGAAGGTAATTAAATCAAATTCCATGTAAGCTTATTACTTTGTTTGTAATAAAATTATTCACTGTATTTCTGATCACACCTCGTCAAAAAGATGGGGATTGCAATTATTAAAATAAGATGGTTATATCTCAAACTGTTTTAAAATTAGAAACTGTTAGGAGCGTGAGAGGTGCTAGGATGTAGGCCGAGCACATACAGGATTATGTTGGCGAATTCCAAGCTAGCCGAAGGCTATTAACGAATAAAATCGAAACGAAAATGGTTAAATTTCAACATAGTAAAGAAAATGCGAATTTTTCAGAATAAACTTTGTTCCATATTTAGGTATAGTCTTGTTCAAAAAAAAAATAAATTTGGCCATTCATTTCTTTTGCAAAATTGTGTCATTATCCATAGACGGAAGTATATATTTTTTAAAGAATAAATGGATTCTTTATTTCCCATTAAATTTTCGCAAATTGTTCCGTACAATTTCGAAACTTCCAAGTGCATTGAAAGACAGATAAACGAACAGCTTTTTAAAACACGGATGCAGTATACATTTGTTTGTTTGTTTGTTTGTTTGTTTATCGTGGAATTTGAATTGAAACAGAAAATAAAGGAACAATTATGTCGTCGTCTTAAGGAAGGTGTAATACCGTAATTGCTTATTGAAAGAAACAGGCAACTCAGTCCGTCAGTGTGTCGTGCCGTGAAGACATCCAACGGTAGAAAGTAAGCGAGACGGAAGAAGTTGATCCCTAAGGAGTAACTGGGCTAAAGAACCAGCAGACCGTTCCAAACTGATATCGGTCAATACGTGACGTGGCTCAACAAAGGAGTGCTTCTACAAATCCCAAACCTTTCCTCACTGATCCATAAGAACAATTCTTTTTCCATTGATCCATCAGACTCTGTTTCTTTTTTTTTATTTTTTTTAGTTAGTGCCATCGTCTGGGAGTCTTTACCTTGCACTTGGAGAATTTCCTTTATCTTAATGGAAGATCTTAAGAAATGTTTAAAGGGAGGTTCTAACCATTACTTATTTATCTACTATTTTCGTGTTAAACCTTAAGTATTTCGCTTTACAAACATAAAACATACATATGTTTATGTTAGCTTTTTGTAAGACCAAAGAAGTATGACATGTATACCACGTGAAGAAGTTTGGTTTCTGTGATGTGATATTTTCTTAATATTGGAATTGCAAATAATTTCTATAACATTCGATTTTAGTAGATTCCTCGGGGTTCTCCCGTTTCCTCCCACTTTCTTCATTCCACCATTTCACTCATCTCTTATCATCACCGTCTCCTTTAGTCTAACCGGCATAACCGTGGTACGTAAAACTTAAAGATTTCATTTCATTTTTTAAATCCAGTTGGCTAACTATAGAAATAAATGGAGAGCCTTTGTGAACGCGGCATTGAACCTCCGAGTTCCATGAAACATAGAGTTACTTAGTTAATATGAAATAGTGTTCCGATAACTTTCACAAAGCGAATAGATCATGTGGAAGAGATTTATGTCTTCTCCACTGGTTTAGTGGTTAACGCGTGTGCCTTTGTTGCACGTAGTCCCTGGGTCGATTCCTGGTGGTAAAAGCATTGAGATTGGAACACATTAAGATGTTTCTGATTCTACCAAAATTGTACATGCTCATTTTTTATTTCCTTGAAGCTCAAAAGGAACACTATTCTTCAATAAACATATTATGAGTTAAAGTAAGAAGAATGAATTACTACTTACATATATGAGTAGTGTTTATCGGAGTTTGGATAGTCTTAATAACAGAAGATACGTTTTTTCAAAGTTCTCATGCAAAAGATACAAGTTAACTTACGAGGAAACGGTCTTAAGTGTAAACAACCGATTTGGCTGGGGTCCGGATATGTGTTACGGGAGACCAAAGTAGGAGACACGTAATTTGGCGTTTGGGCCCATATGCAGAAATTTCCGAAATACGGGGCCCCAAAGTGGCCCTACATGCTATAACTAGGAAGCGAATGACGTTACTGGTACACAACCGATTTCACTGGTGTCCAGATGTGTGTTAAGGGATACCAAGGTAGGAGACACGTAATTTGGCGTTTGGGCCCATACGCAGAAATTTCCGAAATATGGGGCCGCAAAGTGGCCCTACATGCTATAACTAGGAAGTTAATGACGTTACTGGTACAGAATGTTGGCCTGGGTTGGAATATGTTATAATATATCCAAAGGTATGAGACTTGTGTTTGTTGTTAGGTCCCACAAAAAGGAATGTCGAATGTACAGGGTCCGGTATCGGTAGATTTTCAATAAGGCCATGAAGTTGGCATATGTGGTACCCATGCAATTCTGAACAGATGTTCAGCTGGAGCGAGCCGTCGAGTGGAATCTGCTGACCACGAGGGTGTCAACGGAGCGAAAGAATGTTTGCGTTTTTCGTATGTATTTCTATTGTTAGGATGTGTGGATACCGGGCGGTACACTTTTGTGCAAAAGAGTGAACATTAATATTTAATCGATACGGCGTGTGCTGTCAGGAAACCGTGCACAGTGGCATAAGTAAAGTTTGCCGCCCTGTCAGGTTTTGTCGGAAGATAAACTACATGTCTTCGACTTGGGCTTATAATAGCCATATCCGGATCTCAGTCAAACCGGCTGTGTACAAGTAACGTCATTCGCTTCCTAGTTATAGCATGTAGGGCCACTTTGGGGCCGCGTATTTTGGAAATTTCTGCTTATGGGCCCAAACGCCAAATTACGTGTCTCCTACTTTGGTCTCCTGTAACACACATCCCGACCCCAGCCAAATTGGTTGTGTACAAGTAACACCATTCGCTGCCTAGTTATAGCATGTAGGGCCACTTTGGGGCCCCGTATTTCTGAAATTTCTGCGTATGGGCCCAAACGCCAAATTACGTGTCTCCTACTTTGGTCTCCTGTAACACACATCCCGACCCCAGCCAAATTGGTTGTGTACAAGTAACACCATTCGCTGCCTAGTTATAGCATGTAGGGCCACTTTGGGGCCCCGTATTTCTGAAATTTCTGCGTATGAGCCCAAACGCCAAAATACGTGTCTCCTACTTTGGTCTCCCGTAACACATTTCCGTACCTCAGCCAAATCGGTTGTGTACAAGTAACGTCATTCGCTTCCTAGTTATAGCATGTAGGGTCACTTTAGGGCCCCGTATTTCGGAAATTTTTGCGTATGGGCCCAAATGCCAATGTCTCCTACTTTGGTCTCCCGTAACGCATATCCCGACCCCAGCCAAATCGGTTGTTTACACTTAAGACCGTTTCCTCGTTAGTAAACACTGTTTAGGTAATATTGGTTTCAAAGTGTCAAATTATGATATAATCAAAGTGTCAAATCACGCTATGATTTTACGCTGAGAAAAATCCATTATCCCCACAGCGATATATTATACAGAATCCCTATGTTTATTACGGAAAACTGTACAGACCAAACATTATTTATGTGCCATATACGTACTACTCTCTTCCCGCTTACGAGGGAAGGGCGTGATGTCACTCAGACATAATTGCACCAAATTTGGTGTAGGAGTAGGTAATGGGTATAGTAAAAAACGTGTGGAAGTATTCGTTTCGCAGGCGTTCGGAATCAGAAATAATGGGTCCTACAGTTCTGGAGAAGTATGGTCTATCAATCAGATATTTATGGGACGGGGCCTTTGCTTGCTGTTGCGACCAATGCAGAAGAAGTTAAATAAAGTAGAACGAAAACAGAAAAGAAACTGAACAGAAAATGCGCCAATGTCCGGCCTCAGTCCCACCAGGCGAATGCCGGGATAATAAATCTATCAACTGCCCTGCCCTTGATATTACCAACTGGGTATACAGCACTAGTTAGTTTAATGAAATTATATTTTAAAAATAAATAAAATATATACAGAAATTAATCATGTGCGTCACCAGATTTCCAGGGAACGGGTCGAAATGAAGTCGCTGTATTTTGTCACATTAAAAGATGTAGTCAGTACGCAAATATTGAATTTATTGAGCCCACCAATATTAACTGATTTAATTTGTACGGGTGTTTGATATCTACGATGTGACGCCCACCAAAATTAAAGAATTAAATGTTTGTGAGGCTAAATTAAATATATCTATATTTCGGGATTAGTGATGTTTAAAATGGGAATGACATGTGGACGGCCATAACAAAAATAACCGTTTGAGTAGATACAAGACTGTTCATTAACACAATTATGTTAAGGCAAAGGATAAAGCAAATATTTGAATTTGGTCTATTCACACCAGAAAGCAGCAAAATATATTGAAGAGAAGGAGCTTCATAACAACTACGTTCAAGACTCCAATTACGTGTAACTCACGCATATTTCACAAGTTTCGCTGCTGAAATGGACGTTAAAGTCAAAACCAACTCAACTCAACTGCACTTTAATAGTGTGTACTCAAAATGAATATAATCATTTCACTTCTGTTGTTTAGCACAAATGAGACAGAAAGTATTCACTGTGTACACGCATGCTATGTAAGTAAAGTTAGGTTCCAAATGGGTCTCAACAAAATTAGAAAATACCGTAGTTAACCTTAATATAACGTACAGTGAGTTATATACTGTTTTTTAACATAATGAAACAGTTGTTAAAAGAAGCATTAAAAAATATAACAGGCACACATAGTACCAGGCACTGTATTCGAAAAATAAATATGCAATAAACAAAAACAACACACGTTCAGTCTGAAACAGATAAGATTGCTTTTTTAAAAATGTATTTCACTTTCTCTTTATAGAGATAAGGTGGGTAATGACAAGGGCAGTTGAGGATTTTGTATCCCGGTATTCGCTTGGTGGGACTGAGGGCAGATATGGCCGCATTTTCTGTTCAGCTCATCTTTTCTGTTTTCATTCTACTTCATTTAATTTCTGCATTGGCCGCAACAGCGAGCAAAGGCTCCGTCCCATCAATATCTAATTGATAGACCATACTTCTTCAGAACTGTAGAACCCATTATTTCTGATTCCGAACTCCTGCGACACGAATGCTTCCACATGTTCTTTTCTATTCCCATCACCAAAATCCTACACCAAATGTGTTACAATTATCTCTTAGTGACATCTCGCCCTTTCTTCGTTAGATGTTTCATCATGTCCACTGAAGGTTATCTCACATCTAACAATCCTCCTCATATTACATACGTATACGTATGTTACACATGTCAGCTACGAGTGTCCATCTGTGTAAGTGAGATCATTACTACTTATATAATGCTCTTTCTATCGTACGGAAAGTACATTTATTCGGAACACTTATACGGAAATTACATATAAAACATACCTTTTCAGTTATAGCTACATTTGTTGCAGTATGTTACAGAGAGGTCTACGTTAAGTCCAAAAATTACAAGATTTACGCATGTAACGTATGTTTTTTTTTCGTACGCTTCATACGTTTTTTCTCTCAGTCCAGTTCCCGTATATTGGAAATATGAAATTTTATGGACGTTGGCAGATATTTTGAAGAAATAAATTTAGATTGCCTATATAAAACAGGTAATATTTTATGATATGAAAGTTTTAAGTGATAACTTTGTCATCATGCTGCTAGAACTTAATCTTAAGACTGTTTTATTTATTTATTTATTTATTTATTTATTTTAATTAAATTGTAATCATGAATATTTTAACAGTGTGATAAGGGAAACATGCCCTACTTAATTAACTTATATCTGCGGTTATATACAGTATTACATTAGTTTTCTTGGGCTTTTGTTTTTCTCAATTCTATTTTCTGTTACTCTAATCTTATATTTTAACAAAACATAAAGTGTTGTTTTATTATTCACATCCTGTTCGCGGTAAACAAATGAGAAGATTAACTTGCATCTGTCCTCTAACTATCATCTTCGTGTTGTGATGTCAAGCGCACCTCATCTCGTCATCCCACATATCTCTTTGCTCCCACAAAGAAAATAATGTCCAGTCTTATAATATACTAAAACAGAATTCACTGTCCAATAGTGAACCTTCCCCTATCCTTATGATTGATATCGCAAAGATACCATTATCCACCTCACTATACCATAGTATTATGAATAAAATTTCTTAATAAAATAACGAAACATCGTTTAAACCCTCTTCCAGTCCTTTTCCTATCAATCCCCAAATTTATTTTCCCCATAGAGGGCGTAACCCTCGAGCGGGTAGCTAGCCTTGGCTAGCAACAACAACAACAACAACAAAAAGATAACACTATATGTTGCAGTGAACACTGCTTTCATAACACGACTTCAAAATGCCAAAACGTAGAACAAGTGATATGACCTTAGTACATATATGATGAACAAAAATTGGAATTTTAAGGAGGTTTAGATAAATTTAAAGGTACGTAACTGGATTAAACAAGTACATATAATTATTTTTTAGGAGATTTGATTGGTCCTTTTTTCCTGCGTTTATCCTTGTAATATTCTGTCAAGTTTAATTTTAAGATGCCTACTTTTGTTTCCTTCTCTGTTTCTGTCTTCGTTTCTAATCAGTCTGAATGTTTGAACAATGCAGTCTGAATGTTTGAACAATCATTTTTTATTATTGGTGGTGTTAGTTCTCTTCTTTTCCTTTATAGTGTTGTTCTGTTTTATACCTGATATCCCACAGTTTTGTATTTGTGCTCAAAGCTATTCAGAACAGTGATATAAAAGATAACTATTATTCGTTGTTCCCTATAGATAAAGGGTAAGTGCGCCTGTGTCTGATGCACTTTACCTTTGGATCGGTTTTCTGTTGGTGGTCCAGAACTTTCAATGCTGTCTTGTGCATCATGAAGCAACTAGGAAGTCGAATAAATTAATAAGTGACATATATCGATTCAGTAACTACTCGTCAGACAATTAAAAGCTATCAACCGGCAATGAAAATTGACTTGTTTTCATGTCAGGATGATATTATTATTATTATTATTATTATTATTATTATTATTATTATTATTATTATCTTTCAGCAAATAGGTAATATAGAACATCCAAGTACATCATTATTTTCCTTTATTCTGAGCGACACGCCTCTAGTGCATGTCGTCCTTCGTTCGAACCCCAGCCAAGTAACCCTAACAGCACAATTACATAGCAGGCATATGCCTATCATGTTCCCTAGGTACGCGAATGTACCTAGGGAACGTGCCTAGTATGTTCTAGGTACGTTCACCATGCCGTAAGCGTCAATGAACCACAAAATTACTCCCACAAAATATGTTAAATCGTCTATATACGTAATGTGTTTACATTAAGGTGAGTTTAAACAACACTTTAAACCAGTAAGAAAAAATGTAGGGTTACCCTAGGATATGCACGAACCACCAACCTTTGGATTACTAGCCGCGTATTCCTCCGACTTAGCCATAGAGGCAATGAAGAGAACGTCGCTTGTAGAGGGATAAATTACTGAGGTCTTTTGCATTCGGCTAATCAGTGTTCCTTTACCCGCATATATTCGACTAAAACCGTTTGGGATCAGATAAAATCTGCTCGCCATGTAATTTTATAACAAATTGACGAGTGTCTATTTACTTTATTTCATGGTTCTTCCATGTTCACTTACAAATGATCGGCGACAGTTGCCATCTAATAAAGTTGATGCCTTTATTGCTTCTAGTACACAATCGCTTAGAAAAAGAAGCAACAAATGCATCAAATGTGGGAGATGAATTTAGAACACCTACATTGCGAATACCTAGCACATCTTGTGCTGTTAGGGTATCTGAAATAATATGTACCCAAAGAACGTACCTAAAACATGACAGATATAAGTCCCAAGTGACGATATAAAAACAAATGAGTGTTAGAGTGCGAAACTGAGCCAGGTATATAAATGCTTTATTTGTGGTACATAGCTGCAAATATCAATTAGGTGTAACAAGTATCTAAAACTGTAGGTAGCTGAAGTACATATTTAGCACATGAGTATTCTTCCACCATCATTCATTTGCTTTAATAACCCTCCTCCTTGAGCCTAAAGGGCATAATCGTAGGACCTTAAACTGAAATATTTCATATCATTTCATTTAATTTGTTCTGGGGTTTGAATTAAGTATTTTTACAATTTAGGTGTTGGGCTGAGCAACAGACTAAACTGCAACTTGAACAGAACTAGGATTTCCAGTGGAACATCAAGATTTGGGGTTCCCCTGCCGTATCTCAATGTTTATTTAATCGAAAAGCTGCAAAATAGCTTTGGAGGTTTGATTTTATTTAAAAGTACCGTCCAAGCCGAACATCTGGACACATGTCAACAACACGTCATCTTCGTCACTAAAGCTTATGGCACTACGTCAGTCTTGTTTTCTCTTCAGCATACGGGATTGCGGTGGTCATGGTGAAACAGCTCTAGAGCGTTTAACTGTGGTGCATGGGGTCTATGGTTCAATTCCCAGTCAAGTAAGATTGTAGTGGGTAATATCGTGTCTGTGGATTTTATCGAAGTACTTCCACATTCTCATTCCACTAATCTTACATTTTCACTCACTTGCCTTAATTAATCCCTCTTCCCTTAGCCTAACGGACTTAATCGTAGGACGTTAAACTGAAAGATTTCTTCCAAGTACGATATGTTTCTTTTTACTTACTCATTCTTTTAAAATTCCAGTCATTCATGCTAATTTCGTTTCATAATTTTTTTTTTACTGCGTATTTTTAGCGTTTACTACGAATAAGTAAGATGCATTATTAGGAAGAAGAAATATCTTCGTTCGTGAGCTTTGATTTAAAACAAAATCTGATAGTTTATAGTACTTGTGATTTATTTATTAAAAAATACAATTTTTTCCAAAAATACGGTAAATACCTGTACAATATGTGATACGTTTTTTTCTGGAAATAATATACAAGAGTACCGTTTTGATAACGAATTACTAAAATTACGTAGAGAAAAGTTTTATACTTATCTTTCAACGTATCCTGTTTCATTTATTTACTCGTTGTCGAGAAACAATAGCTGAGAGAGATGAGGAAGAAAAGGGTTTCGAATACCGTATAGTGTTGGTGAAAAAAAAAAAAAAAAAAAGATCCTCAATAACCAGTGGAGGATCTAAGTCGAGATCGGGGAGCCTAAGCCACCCAGTATTTTGAGTGACAAAAGTAATTTAAGCTATTTATTTACATTATTTTTGAAAGTTTATAGCAAACTCATGATATACATATGCCCTATCCCAGTTTCTAACTTCTAGATTCGTCTCTGCCAATAACAATGAAATCTTTCCGTCTGTGATAACTTCAGTGCAATAATGGAGTTGGTGGACAGTTGCTCTGTACGCCCTACGTAGATGGGTGCAGTATGAGCTAAAACTTTTTATTTCATTGTAATTGACCCCTGCACAATTTCCTCTCTGGCATTTGTTCCGTAGTGACCGAAGGTTTGAATTCTCCATTTGTCTTATATTGCGCTCTCATCTACCGTTTTTTTATTCTTCTATTTCCCCTTCAATTTTAATTGTTTTAAGTATTTGATTCGGAATACAAACACCCTATAATCCCTGAAACTTACAGTACCAAGGAAAAATTAGAGCAATTATTTTCTCCAAATACGAACGCTGGTTTGGAATCTAAACACGCAGCTCGTATTTCGTGTGTGTTTAGCGTACATTTCTCCTGCGTGCTCATGTGCTTTGTCATTCAGTTTGATTCGTAACTGGTGTGAAAGCATTTCATGTGATTTTTACTGCTAATTTTATCTCTTTCTACCTGTTCTCTGTTATTTGCTTGGATAGGAGTACTCCAATCATGCTGGTACACATTTTTTTTTAAATGTAATGTTTTCTATGCAGATAAACTATTATTCTTACGTAGTAAGTATTCAGCCTGTTTACTATAGGCCTATATACAGTTTATTTTATTCTTCTAGGTTTGGGCTGGGAAATGTTTCTTGTAATTGTAAATGTACATTCCCCAAATTATTGAATTATTATTAATTACAATCATCTTCGTGAAAATTATGTGGAATATAATGATGTAATGGAAAGTACGTCTAATTGTAAAATGTTAACTAGCCGTTTCTCTCATATATTTATAATGTTTATTAACATGTAAAACAGGGACACGATTATATTTCATCATGAGTCACACATGCCCTTATCTGGTATTCCATGCGGAAGTCGTGTTTGCTAACCATATAACCATGAGAAAGCTTAAAATATGTGCGAAATTCTTGAATATTCGTTATTATCTACTTATTGGTATTATGTAATTATTTATTTGAATTACAACTCTAACAGTTACATATGTGTCTGCGATTTTGCACGCTTGTTTTCACAATAACACTACACAGGTAGATCAATTTATTCATATATCGGTGCTAAATTCCAAAATTCTAAAGTGCATTAAGAATCTATTTTATTCTTTCTTAATAATAATTAATAATGAGCGTCGTATAGAAAATACAATTCTTTGTCGAAAATCTACTGCGAAGCTATCTTATCCTTGAGACTATATGAATCACTCTTCGTTCCATGACCCGGGTTCGATTCTCGGCGGGAGCTCATGTGGTTCGGATTCCACGTTAATCAGTAGGTCCACGTCTCACATAGCCTCGCTGCTGAAAGGGACGCTAAACTAAAATCAACTCATCAACTCAACTCTTCGTTCCATGACTAATTCCTGCTATACACTATAGGATAGATCCTAGGAAATCTCTTACGATTTTTTCCTAGAGTCAAAATCTGTATAGCATCAGATCGCATGTCACTTCCTATGTTCTAAATGATCCTATGAGACTTCTCTTATTTAGAGCAAGCTCTATTTCAGAAAAGAAGTTCGTAGGATTTCGATTTAAGCGACACTGGGTGAGAGAAAGTGAAAACAAATTTGGTTTCTCCCTGGCAGTCATATGTGGGTGAAGGAGCAAAAATACTCGACAAAATGAAGAGTGATACAGGGACTGATGTTTTGTTAATTTATCTTCTGATTTTTATGCTTTTTAGAGGTTTGCAATTTGACAATATAAAGCCTGGTATCGATATCAGTAGGACGTGCACTGTAGTTACGTGTATCGCGCAAAAGGTTAGGATTTCCTATGAGATATGTCGTAACATTTTTCCTCAGATAAATCCTCAGATAATTCCTAGAAATTATCTTATAATGTATAGCAGGCCTAATTGCTCTTTCCTTCTATACCTATCTTTATAATGTGGAGCGCGCAATGTGGCATAGAGCTGAAGGATTTTACCTAACGCTCATCTCTCTTTTCTCGGGCTGTCCTCTTTTCGTCTGCCGGCCACAAAATGGTAGGTAGAAATAAAAAGTTCGTTACTCTCACCAGGGAAGGGTCCGAATGGGGCACTCGAGTTGCCGAACGACACGTATCAGATATGAAAGAGGGTGTAAAACTATGTTCATATGCAAATTTATAGCGGCTGAGGGCAACATGGAAAAGCAAGAGAGCCGGAAGAAATATGGCCGACCGTAGGGCCCAGCAAAACTGAAAGCTACGGAATCAATTGTTCTACGCGTGAATGGCTACAAAAATTAAGGTCAAGTGTTTAGTAGTAGATGCATGATAAGATCTTCTATATCTGTAATTAACATCATGACTGCCGTATTGAATTTGGATTCGCAATGTAAAAGAGAAAGTGGGTCATGTGGCATATGAAATAGCACTGAAATTTTCTCAGGAATTCATTGGTATTAACCATTTTGTAGTAACTGTATTGTGAGTTGAGAAGTAACATGCAAGAAAGTCGTGAGGGGATATTTGAATAAACTGTGGAATAATCTGTCGGAATAATGTTGGCACATGATGCCCATCTATAAAAAGATTACAAAGACCATTTGCACGTGCAAAGAGCTGGTAATATTGTAGTATAATAGATGTATAGTTGTTGTCACGTTAAGACATCCGACACAAAGGAAGGCTGGGGATTACAAGTACAATTACGACGTGGTTCTTCTGAAAGAAAGTGGCATATATCATCACATCAGCAAGTTTAATGATAAAGGTACATACCAATCTATGAAGGACAGTTGATGTAAACAATATCTACAGTATGAAAACACAAGAGCTGTTCTCATCTGACACGCTATCATCTATCTCTACCGTTTGATATTCTTTGATCACTGTATCAATATTCACTAATAACTACATTTCTGATGTTCTTCACACGGATTATTGTCGCACGTCCCGAACTCACTCACTAATAATGACACAACTACCTGGGTATTCATATTCATGCCCACAAGAAGAAATAACTTCCAAATGATGAATTAGAATATACCTTGTCACTTTCAAGCACTTCCTCAACAGTGGCTCACCGACAAAGGGCACGTTTACCTTCCTACCAAACACCCTATCTTACTTGACTACTTCACTGATAACGCAGATACTAGCTAATGAGCTTTCTCGCGTAATTTCTGTCTGCAAACTGGACACACAGTAGGTGGCACGGACTCACCTTTGGTCTCTTCTTTCTCTATCGTCAATGACTATCTTTCCCTTACTCGCAACTACTCTCCATGTAAAGACACTTTTTCTTTGGTCTGTATACAAACCAGAGTTCTGCAAGCTAAAACTCATACTAGTAAGTCTATATCACACAGTTTATATGCGTCCTTCTTGCATGTTACTTTTCCACTTACAACAGCTACTACAGAATGTTTAACATCCACGTATTCCTGGCAAAATTTCAGTTCTATTTCATATGCCATAACCCACTTCCTCTTTTATACGGTGAATCCAAATTCAAGATAGCCACTTGCAATATGTCGGCCATGATGTTAATTACATATAGCAGATTTTATGCATCTACTAATAAACATTTAGTTTCATTTCTGTGGCCATTCACGCGCGGAGCAAGTGATTCCTTAGCTTACTCTGTTGCTGGGCATTCACGAATTCCTTATTTTCACATTGTTGTTATTCCATTTCTCTTTGATGATTTGGGACACATATTTGTGTATTTGAAAATAAAAATACTTTCTCCACTTACTTTCTGTAGGTTTATGATTGATATTCTATCTTTTAAGTGTGCCTTCAAATACCATAAATTTGTCATCATGTTTTCTTAATGTTTTTATCATCATGTGTTTTTTTATTTATTCATTTTTTTCGCGAAGCCTTGTTTCCCATATATATTCATTCGCTAAATATAAGTTCTTACTTTGATTCACTGGAATTTATTATATTATTATTATTATCATAGAAGAAAAATAACAAATTTAAACATTGCGATATAGTACTAGTAAAAAGCAATCTAATTATTGAAGAAATAATCAGTAGATTATTAAAATTAAATAGAACACATGCTTCCAAAAATAGATACAAGGGAAGCTGCTGAGAAGCCATACCACTCTCGATCTTGGTTTTCAAAGTTGACACTTGGTATTACTTTAATATTTCCCTTATCATTTCTTTGATAGTTCCTTGGTCAAGTTCTCGGTCCGTTTCTGCAAGATATTCATGCAAATGATCTATATTTAGGGAACATATTGAGGAAACCAAAAATGAAGATCTACAAAAGGATATTTTATATATTGTGATGAAAACACGAAAGTTGTACGCTAGCACGCTTGCAAACAAGAACAAAGATAAAGCTTTGGAACCAATGTTTTCAGAAATGTATTTTATGTACAAAAGACACGAGATCATTATCTCATAAAGAAAATTATAACAAGACTTAAGCACAAGGACATTTTAATCGGATCAAGTACGAAGATGGCCAGCACAAGTTCGAGCTATTATATTGCTCACATTAGCTTAGCACAAGGTAATATCTTCTGACTAGCTTTTGTTTAGTTATCATTCAGTAATTGGTTATATGATTAACCCAGCAGCTTGTCTGATCTGCATGCCCATCACAGCGCTTAACCAAAGCATAGTGGGTTTATTTAGAACTTTGATGGATCACTGGTGGGACTACCAGATGGTATTCATCCACTATTAGCGAAGTGGCTCTTCTACTTGCTAATGAAATAACATGTTCGTTAGTTTAACCCATCTTTGTTCTAAATACTATAGATATTTTGAATAAGTTTGGCAAAAGGTAACACCTTTGTCGAATTTTCCTTTAACTACACTTTCTATTTCACTTTGTCTTCTTTGGAGAGCACGGTTTCTGAACGGTAGAGCGCTCACTTCAGTTGTGAGGGATCCTTGGTTCGATCTCAGATCATGTAAATTTCTGGTAGATAACACCGTGGCTGAGTTTTTTCTCTTATATTCTCATTGCACCAATATTTTTGTTGGATCATTTAGAATTCAGAGTTCATTTTTAGCATTTACCGTATATGAGACGTATATCTAGAGCTTACCGTAAGATCCAAACCACATGAACTCCAGCCGGAAATCGAATCCGAGTCTCCTGTACCGAAGGCATGAATGCTAACCATATAGCCACAAGGGATCTCACAACAATTGTTTTATAATCATCCGTTTCCTTTTAAAATGAAAAATAAATATTTCTGTTTAATGTCCCACGATTATGCCCTTTATTCTAGGACAGACGATGATCAAAGCAAGTGAATGATGATGGAAGAATAGATGGAATGAGAAAGTGGAAGGAGACGCATACACCCGAGAAACCCACGGACACAATCTTGTCCAACACAAATAGAGAATGGACAAAAATATACAAGGAGGTATACAGCCTGGCCAATCGAACAGATGGGCCAGTTATAGTCCAGCGGCCAGTCCGTGCAAGTTATCGTGAATCATGTCAGAGTTTCAAAGAGAGCAAATTGTAGATGGAGGGAGCTTCCGTGACGAAAGTAGCGGAAATGTTTTGTGTATAAAGATACCAGCCTCGAAGATCATGACTCCCTACCAATGTTTCGGAAAATCCGCATCGCTGAAGCGCCACCATGGACGCAAGTGTATGTTACATGACAGAGACAGACGCACATTTAGTAGGATTGTGACCAAGCAAAAGATCACCACGACGCCAAAGTTTACAGCTGAGCTCGAGCTGAATACAGTGCTTATAAACACTGTTAGCGTCAAAATAGTAAGAAGAAAACTCCATAAGCAGGGCATTTATGGTTCATCTGCAATTCCCAAACCACTCTTGATTGTTGACAATGCTATTGTACGGAGATAGAGGTGCAATGCCCATGAAACCTGGACAATGGAGCAGTGGAAGAGTGTCACATGGTCAGAAGAGTCTTCCTTCCTATTGTTGGCCGAGTTTGTGTGTGTAGAACGCCAGCACAAGCGTACAATTCAGACTGTCTGTTACCAAGAGTGAAGCATAGCGAAGGTTCTGTAATAATTTGGGGGTTATGTCCTGGTATTATGCTGGTCTCGTCATTACCCTGCATGGACATGTCACTGCCAAGGACTAAGTAACATTTTGAATGACCAGCTGTGTCCCATGGTGCAAACATTGTTCCCAGATGGTAATGCTGTGATTTAAAATTAGTAATGTCGTGTTTGAAGATGACAGAGCTCCTGTTCATACAGCTCACATCTTTCAGAACTGGTTTGATGAACCCGAAGATGAAGTGTTACATCTCCCATGGCCTCCACAAATATCATTGAGACCTTGTGGTCAGTTTTGGAGATCAAGATACGAGCTTGCTACCCACCATCCTCGTCTATACAACAACTTATAGCTGCTTTGGCGGAAGAATGGTACAACATACCTTTGACACCCATACGCGAGCTGTATTTCTATTCCCCGTCAGCTGCAGGCCGTTCTACATGACAAAGTTGATCCTACTCGCTATTAAAAAAAGGTAATGTGCAATTTGTCAAGTGTTTCCATATTTTGTCCATCCACTGTACTTGACCTTAGATCCAACCAGAAGCCACACGCACCATAGATAAGAGCACTACCACTGAGCCACCTTCCGTCTCTTTTAACCTACAGTGCATTTTTGTAGACGTAAAACTTAAATTTCATTTCAATTCGCTGTCTCTTGGCATATATACAAACTCTTTAAGTAGGTAATAAACTGCTTTGAAACTTGATAATACAAGGAGAAAACAAGTACTATAATCAACTTGAAATTGAAGAGTGTAGTAATATGCACTTCGTTCCATCATCTTCTTAAAAATGAAAAAAAAAAAAAAAAGTTGACGTCTCCATACCATAATGAGTGAAAACTGCTAATTCAATATTTGTAACTACAGCACAATTTCAGTGACAACTTAAAAGTAACGATTCCAAAGGAAAGAATATTAGTCTTTTTTAATAAATCTTGTAAAGTCATTTACACTTTATGTTTTAAATTGTTATTTTTTTTTTTTTTTTAAGTTTAAGGAGAAGAAGATGGTTTAAAATACAAACTGGGAGAATAGAGGAGGAAAAAAAAGAAGGAAGCCTTTGAAATTCGAGCCAAGTTTTTGGTTAATGAGTTTAGAAGTTCTTAAAAGAGCGAAGATTCATTTTAGTGAGCACATGAGTGGAATTTTTCATTGACAAGAGGCATTGAAAGGACGATGCAAGAATACCCTTAAAGAAAAAGAGCTTGAATAAGGCCACGTAAAGGGTAGAAAAGCAAACAAACGTTGTAATCAACGGAGCTGAGAACATCAGTTTTCAGTTTTCATTACAGATCATGTACTTTGGTAGGAACTTGATCAAAGTAATTTTCTTTGATCAATATGATTTATTTATTTATTTATGCAATGAAACATTGTTGGACGAAATTACACTTGTTTTGCAGATCTACCTAATGAAAGTTATACTATATTTGTGGTTTAATAACTCTTGAACCATTTGACCGATCTCTATCAAATTTTCAACATAGATGAAGTTCAGACCTGGGATGGGTTTCATCAATTCGCTTGGACGATGCAGCTTAGAGGAGGTGGAGAGGGGGAAATATATAACAATGACCGCAAATGACCAATATTAGTGTCGAATCCATGATCTTCGTAATCACTTAGAGGAACAGTGACACTTCCGATTCCGTTTAAGTCCAAATTCAGCGCCCATTAGTACTCCTAAAGGAGGGCTCTAAGTTGATTGGTGACAGTTTTGGTGCCCTTTATGTCCAAAATGAAACGTATTCTCCCCGTGCAAAGAACAGGCTTTCTCCTAATATTTTAATAAAAAAAAAATGACTATAGTTTTGTTTGTGAGCGGATGACGGCCAAACGATTCAAGCAGTTAACCTGAATGTTTTCACTTATTTAATTCCATCTTAAACTAGGTTTTTTTTTTTTAATCATATCATATTCATTAAAACATACTTTGTGCAGTGCTAGGTGAAGTTCAAAATTCGAACTTCAATGAATTTATTACCACTGGCGAATCTAGAAGGGAAATCTGGAATACCAGCGAGAATCTAGACTATGATAGAACCTAAACTATATATCATGAGTTCACTTAAACTTTCAAAACTATATAAATAATAGGTTTAATTATTTTTGTCACTCGAAAAACTAGGGGGTCTAGGCCTTCCCAGCCCCAGACTAGATCCGCCACTGTTTGTTGCAATTTAAGTATGAATATTATCCGTGGTTCATTATTAAACTTCTATGTTTTTGATAGTTTCTAACGTAAATTTTCAAGCGAATTTGAAAATAAAACCAGGAAGGCGTACACCCAGAAAATGTTGATGGGAGGGGCCCAAGCTCTGATGGGGGAGGGGGGATCTAATACTACAAGCTGCTACGTCTGCGTACTATTAAACTTAATGTAGACCAGAAAAGATAATAAGTAATTATAAAACACTTTTAGCTATATTTTGAGAAAAAATGATGCAACTTGATTGTTTTTAATAAGAGGAGTGCAAGTGAAGTGTAAGATCAAATTTTCATGCTAGATCAATCATTTCCAAGGACGCCCATCAGGGGGGGCAAGGGGGCGCTTGCCCCCCCCAAGAGGAAATTATACTTGGGAATATCGAAAACCCAATAGAATTTCTACATTAGTTACAGCAAAATTTGAAACTATATTGGAAATGTCGCTTATACTTGTCCCCCCTTGGAAACCACAACATGGGCGCCCTTGATCATTTCCCTGTTAAACAAGTATAGTTTTATTTAGAAAGTGTACACATTTATGTTAAGTTATGAATAATTTTAGGGGCGGACCCGGGGGATGCGCCCCTGAAACCAGGCATTACTCTATGTCCAACAACAACAAGAGAGTGAAAACACAAAACTTTGCCTCAAAGAAAACCATTTCGAAGAGGCCACTTCCATATGCTGCATACCGTTGGAAAGGTTATCGCCTTTCAAATCTGCTGTCTCACCTCCGTAGAATAATTACAGGGTGAACAATACGCAACATAAAATCAAAAATGGTTCACAACCTATAGCTCTCAAACCGTTGAGATTAGGACAGATTTTCATATGAACCTTTTTTGCTTAGAATCACCCGTGCTACCATTTCCCTAAATATTGGCCCTTCCTCCTGGGATGAACTGTATATACATAAATCATTGGACATTTTTTTCCATTAAATCCTAATAATATTGTAGATGCTTTTGGACATAATAACTCTTGAAACAACAGCTGGTAAATATTTCCGTTGTTTCCTGCTTTTGAAAACGTTTAGTGCTTTGTTATTCTGAGAACTCTCTTCAGATACTATAGCATATGCACATATACTCTAGGTCTCTTTTTTAAGAGTTCTCTTTTACGCTGATGGAAGATTACGAACACAGGAAAAAATAAACTAAAACATTCTTCTGATACCCTTAAAACATATACAGTAGAGTAATATTTCTTCCTTTTTTATGACTGAGCACCAGAATATTGAGCTTAAATAGAATAAAAATGTCTTTTATGACACGGTTCATAACAAATGAAGGAAAAAACAGCCTGGTATAAAATATTAAAATGGAAACGGTAGATTTATTTGAACACCAACTCGTTTTTTTCTTCTTCTTCTTTTCTTTCTGTATCAGACTGCATGCATTTGCTGATGTGCGTTTGAAGTTAACTTTTATAGCGCTGATGGTGTTATGTGAAAGTATGAGCTTTTTATATAGAAATTGAAAGTATGAATTTGTGTATGTATGGCTATATACTGCATACGCAAAGCAGAATAAGAGATATTATCTCTATTCATTTATATAGCAGAAGCTCTTTGTGTTTTGATTCATTGTGTTCTCTTTCGAGTTTATATTTTTGGAAGTGTATTTACGGATCAAACGAAGGATATTACATATGATGTATAGAGAGCAAACTGTTTTATTAAGGTTTTAAACAAAAGAGCTTTAGTTGTGGTTTGTAATATCGTCCATATGCAAATATTTCTATTGTGTTGTAAAATTTCAATGCTACTTTCATGTCTGCCTAGTGAGGTGAAACATAATGCAGTTAAAGCTACTGAAAAAAAAAAAAAACAGCAATATGTGTCGTCGGGAATTCTGAAAGACTGTGTTAGTGATCCATTGATTGAAATTTAATATTGCTTATAGAGTGTGACAAAGTTCCCTGGTGATTCCATAAATTTAAAAAGTATTACTTGCAAGAAGTTGCTATTTCTACAGCTTTCTACGAAGTCATCCACTCTCTGTTTCCTCATTGATACAATAACTGCACTGTGTTGAAGACGCCATGTTTTTTGAATTTCCTTCAATTCCCTTGTAAGGACCATTTCGATTTCCACCAAGTCCTCAAACATGGAATTTCAACTTCGGGGATTTAAAAAAATAGTCTAGTAGAGCCAACTCTGGTGAGCACAATGAGCAACTTCGGGACTTGAACACCTTAGCAATGTACATTTATACAAGGAGTATCTTAAAAGAATTTTCCAATTGCAAAAGATGATTTAAGCAGACAATATCCTATCAAATGTAATTGGTTGAAGGAGTCACTGCATGATCTAAGATAGAAGCTGCCATTGGTGCCGTGTTGTTTTGGAGCAAATTCATGATGAATGAAGCCTTTAGCATCAAAGAAGGTAATCAACAAAATTTTGACTCGTGAGCTCTGAATGTGAGCCTTCTTTGGATTTGGGTTCCCTGTCATCTGGTCATTCTACGAGGACTCTATCCTTTTATGAAAGCATTTAAGCCACTCAAATTTGTTTGTTATAGATACTGCACTATTTGTGACTTGACGTACTTTTTTTTATAGTTGGCAAGCCAATCGAACTACAAACTTCGTACGAGTTCTATGCCCTCTATTCCGACCAAGTGCTAGAGGTCTCCACGGGCCGGAATTTTTAGTCCGGGTGCGGCCGGGCCCGTGAATTTATAATGTGAGGTCCGACCCGAGTTCGAAATATTATTAAGCCCCAGCCTGGCCCGACCTCGTGTGATAATCAAATGAGCCCGAAATAAGCCCGAATTACAGAAACTTTATAATTAACGCTAAATGATATTTTTATTTATATCAATTAGAAGTTTCACTTTGCATTTATGCTTTAAAAGTTCTCCAGAAAGAACGGTCCAAACGTCCAATAAATATCGTTGTATAGTACATTTACAAAGTGAGGCCCAAAAAGGCCCGAGAAATATGGTTGTGTATTTAAAAATTCACGGCCGAGCCCTGTTCGGGCCCGAAGTGATATATGCTTTGTAGGCCCGAGTCCGGCTCGAGTCCGTGCAGACCCCTACCAAGTGCTCATTGCATTTTACAACGCTCAAACCAAGAAATGCTCAAAACTGGTGAGTCATGTTCTATAATCATCTTGATCGACTAGAAAACTTAATTACGTCCAGAATAGAGATATACAGCGACCTCAGCTCAATTACGTGTCTTAGCTACAGTTTCCTTGCACTCCTTAAATTGTAATTTTAATTCTGATGTAACGGGTGTTTCATAGTTTGATTCAAAGGCACCGACCCTGGGGAGCCGGGGGACCCGGGCGCCCAAAGCTCATGTGGACCCTTTATTGTATTTATGAATACACAATATTTGACATAATTTCAATGCAATTTGTCTGAAAATTCTCATATATATACCTTCTGCATCTGAATGCCCCCACCCAAATTTACAGAGAAACCGGCGCCCTTGGTTCGATTCACGTTGGGAGCTCATTTGATTCATATCGCACGCTAAGCTATAGATCCAGGTCTCATATAGCTTCAGTGCTGCAATCCAACTTTAAAAATAAGAAATGTCTACTACACTTGTTCTCCGAGGTGGATGAGTGTCCTACTTAAAGACACAAATGTATAGACCGACTTGTAGATGTGTAGTGATTTTTCGTTCGAAGGGTACCTGCTTCGCGCGTAAAACCCTCCCGAAGTAAGGTAATTTAATACACTCGTTATCGCGATGAACTAAAGTCCATAATCCATTTACACCTGCTGGTAAAGGGATCTGCCGGCGTTAGTAGAGTCTACCGTCATTTCCCGTGTCGCAGCCGGAGTGCAGGCGAGCTCGTCTCCCTCGTTTGGTGCTGAAGCACCTCAAGGTATCGTGTTCAATGGTATGACCAGAACCTAATCGCGCCCAATGGTATGACTAAAATCTGATCGAGTTCGACTTGTTTCTGGGAAACCTTCCCTACCTCAACTTTACGAGCTGAGGTACCACGTACACTCCCGAATCGAATGGCACGTGTTCATCGCCCATTTGAGTGATCAGGTATGCATCTCCTCTCTCGATAAACCGCCAGAGATAAACATTTTTTTCTGGAAAGCCCTGTCTACTTCAACATTAATGCCTGAGATATCATGTATGTTCCTGGATTCAATGACACGTGTTAGACTTTCATTGGGACATGAGATACGCCTCTTCTTTCCCGGTAGACTGTGCCCCAAGTTGGTGACAATTTAACATTCTCAGGCTTGTATTCACTTGTTTTATTCTTCATGCAAGTTACTACTTCCTTTAAGGTATATGATATACAGTACGTACAACGCTATTTTTGAATAAGCCTTTTTCATTAAAATATTGGTGTAAGCCTACGCCTGATACTGTAATGAAACTACAAATAGTGATGACTTACCATAATATATTAATTACTTTGATCTCAGGGTATTGTGGCATCGATCTTCTGTCCAGCTTCCGTTTGCTGCTAGCTTTCCATCTACAGTTATCTGTGCCATAACTCTTTATTTGCTCAACAATAAATTTGGGATAATGAAAACTCAATAGTTTATTTTAGCTAGTAGTTGCATAGCTTATTGAGAAATAAGATAAAATTTACAAGTACAAAGCCAGTTATCACGACGGTGAATAATTGTGTTATTTTACAAAACCAATTCTCTGTTAATTGCAAAATTTATATTTAACTCTTAATAAACTTACAAGTTGACTGAAAATATACTGCACCTAACCCAAGTATATAAGTTGGCCTTTTTACCTAACTCAAAAATGTAAGTTTCCTCCTCAAGTAAGGGAGGAAATTTAATTTTACTTAAATTATAAATAAATTTAAATTGAGAGTGTGCCATTTGGTTTCTAGTATTAGACGCGCAGTACACTCAAAAATCTGATAATAAAATGTCACTTTATCTTCTTGCTGATTACTGTCCATTAAACATCTTCCTTTACTCCCGACAAGGTAGCTCCGCTGTCTCTCTATGTGGAAAGTTTTCGTGTTGTTTTTATCGCCCCGTTCACCACGAAGTCCTCAGATAGTTCAAACTTCTGGAAATACCTGCGAGTTCCAAACGTCTACTCCATCCACTCAGTTCTATCAGCACAACCAATGTCACACTTTTATAAAACATAGATCAAAATTTTTGACTTATTATTTGGTCTTCTGTTGTAAGCTGCAATTGCTACTATAGAGCTGCCAAAATGTCTTCAGCCATGGCAAAAATGTGAACTGAAGCTCACACCTGCTTCACACCCACGTGTTGAACCAATAAGGGTTCAGCTCTTGCTAAGCGAGAGAGCCTTAGCGAAAGGGAGTGGAATTCCTTCAGCCGATAGCAGCGCTTGGAATTGAAGACTAGATATCAAGTCAATGCGGTAATTGTCCTTTATCACAGCCCGAAAATAGCCTACTCTTTCGGTCTTCTTCGTTTTGACTACCTGTCGATCTACTAAAACTCTTTCAACGCTCAGGGCGCAAACAAGTTTTGGTTAACGGGATGTTACCACCGAAATTGAAGTCTGGACTCCGCGGTTCGATGATCTTAACAACTTAACTGAACTCAACTAAACTCCTGTCCTCTTTTTGTCCCCTTCTTTTATTGTTTCGCACAACTTAAGTATTCATTTTTGTTTCTCCTTTCCTATTCGTCCTTTACAAACACTAACCATTTTTCTCCGTTCTGACACACCCCTTGTCTAACTTGACCAATAATGTTCTTCTTTATTTTGTTTCACTATGTTCTATTTGCTTTCTTATTGGTTTCTCTCCTTTTCTTGACCACTCTCTCTTTTTCATTGGTTTATCTCCTGTTTCTTAACAAAGACCTCCCCTTTTCCTTTTTCCTCTTTTTTTCTTTCAAAGTCACTGTCTTTGGCCACAGACTACCTGCTGAGGTTACACGATCTACAAATTTAGAATAATCATCCTCCAGTGACAAATTTGAATGGCTTATGAAATTATTTTTCAAATAAAGATTCGAATATTCATTAATCTTGATTTATCAAATATTATATCTTTTTGTAACAATTTAATTTGATTTTCTAAGATGTTACTTACTAGAATACGAATATTTATATTTCTACCGTAATCTTGCCTTGATATAATAATGGTGGTATTGGTAATTGTTGGATAAAACTCCTTCTCCTAATAGTGTTACTCCAGTTCGATACTCCTATTACTGATAGTGTTAATAATGATATTCATACTTGTTGGCTAAATATAAATACAACGAAATTTACAACATATAAGCGATATATATATAATAGTAATTAAGGTATTCCTATAAAAGTATCTATATCTACTTGAAATGGTTATGCATTATTAAAATGTTCCTCCTTTTCACTATTTCTTTCTATGATATTGCAAACTACTAGTGTCAATAATAATAATAATAATAATAATAATAATAATAATAATAATAATAATAATAATAATAACGCTATTTTATCTCTTAATATTTCCACAGATTACGTACAGCTTTTAACTAGGTCAGGAGTGATCTTTCGCCTAGCAGTGGGTGGATAATATTAGTACTTATATAATTATACGTAATATATAATTAGACGTATGTGAATAGATCCTATATAGATAGAGGGAGAGAGAGGGAAATTCTTTTAAAGAAATAATAATCCATTTATCCCTTTAAATTAGCGTGTGGAATATACTCAACTTTGAGCATTTTTACGTATTACATTAATTTGAGTTAGCTAATTATATTAGTTAATAAAATTCCCCTATATTTTTGTCCTGTGTATTTCTACACCCCTCTTCTCTAAGTCTTCCCTTGCTCTATGATGCTTTGTTTTCTTTCTTCTTCTTCTAAGGGTTGCTTTTGAAATACGTCTTGTTTTCATCACAGTTGCACTCTCTCACCACACAGTCCCATTTGCCATGTTACATGTCTTAATAAATTCCGTGAGACGCCACTACGTCCTGGGAAAATTTAGTTTTTAGTTACACCCCACACAACTTAGTTTTTGCCATCATGCGATTTGTGTTTTTCGCTTATGTGTCAAATAATTAAAATTCTTTTCTAGCGTCAGGTCATGCCATTCTGGACAACTTACGTAGCCGAATTCTGGGATTGTTTTTATATATCCCGAAGCAAAGTGTCGGGTTCAGTTTCTTTACCATATGTTTAATTGTTTCCATATATCTACGCGCCTAATTCTAATAGTGCCTTATACAGATCATTATTTCACGCTTGTTCCTCTACTAAATAATATTATCCTCTCCCGACAATGCTACGTATTTCATTGTATACTCTTAGTAGCGAAGCTTTATTTATACACTAAAATGTCGTGTCCTTATTTCTCTTATAAATTTGGCAACATATTCGTCACTTCTGTTTTTGTTTGTTCGTCTCCAGTTAGTCTGAAATGTGTGAATGTTAGCTAATTTTGGGAAATGACCCCCACACTGGTTTAAAACCGCACTCCCACCAGAAACTATCGATGGTCATTTTTCCGAAAGTGTCTTGGTGACAACAAGTAACAATCTTCCAATAAATCCATAGATTTTTTTTTCTCTCGTATCAATCGATGAACTGTTTTCATTAAAATTCCTCTCTGGGATGATATAGACGCAACAATCTAAAAATTTCACGGAGGAAACCTCAAAACCGACATGCTTGGTGACGCGCTTTTTTACTCATGTGTGGCCGCAACTATCTTCTTTGATTTTCTTTCTTTTTAAAAAAATAATAATAAAAGGAAACATTGGAGGTATGCAGAGCCAGTCCGTTTTGTTTATTTTCATCTTTAATGAATGTAGTCAATTAATACGTACAATTAAGCGTATTACAATACATTTTCAAAAGATTAATGCCGTAATAACGTAAATGGAAGGTAATAATATGTGGTGAATTTTCAGGAAAATATATCGTATTAAAATTTCATATTTTTTATATATTGAAGGTTTTATTTTCATACTTTCTTTCTTTTATACGTTGTCTCTCTTCATTGTTAATATTATTATACTTTTATTGATAGAAATAAAATATGTACTTCCTTATACGAGGAAGCAATTTCAGACTACATATTTTATGTTTATATTTTCTTTTCTTCCATATTCAATTGATGTCTCGCGGCCAATAACAACGAATAACAATAAACCTCTGTGCACAAGGTCAGATACATAGAAGGAAGTATTGTACCTTTTTTTCTTATTCTCCGTTTATTTTCTGGAAGCTAATGGATAAACAACAACAAAAGATACACCATGATTTGTCTATTACATATTCATGGCAACGGACTATGTTTTTATTTCGTTAAGAGAAATGCATTTACTACTAGGTATCCTCTTATACCTTCAGTTTCTTTTATTATTGTTATTGGTATGTGCCAGGGGCACTTTTTCTGGACTTAATTTCATATACAGGGTGTTTTCAAACAACACCGACAATGTTTGGGAGGTGAATCCTGACACCAAGATAAGACAAAAAAGTATGGACGAACCTGGGTGCACAAATGCTTCCTTTTGGAGTTATAGCTGGCCAAAACAGGGAACTTTGAACTTTAAAAGGTGCGTAGTTCCAAAACTGTGGGAACTACTATAGTCGGGGTCAAGACTTCACTTAGGATCTAATATGTTCACTTTCCAAATATCAATGTTTCAGAATCCTCAGTTTGGCTACGGGTATATAATTTGAAATACCCACCAACTACCTCTAGAAAAATTGTTGCGGAAGTACCGCAGGATTCTGAAACATAGTTATTTGGATAGGGCACATATAGTACCTAAATGAAGTCTTGACCCGACTACGGTAAGTTCCATAATTTTGGAGCTTTGGACCTTAAAAGTTAATCTTTCCATATTTTCGGGAGCCTATAACTCCGAAAAGGAATCATTTTTGCAGCCAGGGTGGTCTATACTTTTTATCTTATCTTGGTGTCAGGAATCAACTCTCAAACGTTGTTGGTATTGTTTTGAAACTCCCTGTATATATTAGAAAGATCTTAATTGTATATATTTAAACCTGTATATATTAGGAAAATCTTCTGAATTGCACATATTTAAGAAAACTATATGATTTTAAAATAAGTTTGTTCCAAGTACGGTACTTTCTCCTGTAACGGGAAGTTTACTCTAAAACATGAATATCAGGACACAAAGTGTAGAAAGATAAGAAGAGACGTGTTTTCCAAACATTTGCAGTAGGTATGAAGGAATCAGTATTTTCCTCATTTGGAAAAAGTTTGTAGTGACTCAGGTGAGTGGCTCAGAGCCACTTAACAAGTAATATAATCGTGACCCCCTTTCTAATAATTTAGCAAAAAAAAAAAATTCACTTTCTATTTATTTAACGTGTTTAAACTTTAGAAAATAGAATTCAACTGAACTTTCTGGCTTTATGTCCCAGGATTATGCAAGGGCGCCGATCCTGGTGCGGCGAGGAGACCCGGGCTCTCCCAAAGCTCATGTTGGACCCTGTATTGCAATTATGAATATACAATATTTTGCATAATTTGAATGCAACCGGGTCCCCCAAATTTACAGAGAATCCTTGGTGGGAGGGAAATCATGATCTATATATTAAAGCTGGGTTTCTATGTTTGTGGTCAAGAAAAGGTTATATGTTTGTGGATGTTTATATGTTTGTGGTCAAGAAAAGGTTATATGTTTGTGGATGTTTATATGTTTGTGGTCAAGAAAAGGTTATATGTTTGTGGATGTTTATATGTTTGTGGTCAAGAAAAGGTTATATGTTTGTGGATGTTTATATGTTTGTGGTCAAGAAAAGGTTATATGTTTGTGGATGTTTATATGTTTGTGGTCAAGAAAAGGTTATATGTTTGTGGATGTTTATATGTTTGTGGTCAAGAAAAGGTTATATGTTTGTGGATGTTTATATGTTTGTGGTCAAGAAAAGGTTATATGTTTGTGGATGTTTATATGTTTGTGGTCAAGAAAAGGTTATATATTTGTGGATGTTTATATGTTTGTGGTCAAGAAAAGGTTATATGTTTGTGGATGTTTATATGTTTGTGGTCAGGAAAAGGTTATATGTTTGTGGATGTTTATATGTTTGTGGTCAAGAAAAGGTTATATATTTGTGGATGTTTATATGTTTGTGGTCAGGAAAAGGTTATATGTTTGTGGATGTTTATATGTTTGTGGTCAGGAAAAGGTTATATGTTTGTGGATGTTTATATGTTTGTGGTCAAGAAAAGGTTATATGTTTGTGGATGTTTATATGTTTGTGGTCAAGAAAAGGTTATATGTTTGTGGATGTTTATATGTTTGTGGTCAAGAAAAGGTTATATGTTTGTGGATGTTTATATGTGTATAGGCAATTCTTTTCACAATGATATCTCAGAAACCACAAGCTTTAGGAAGATGCCGTTTTCACTAATCGATTGCAAATTTTTATAAAATGTTCAGTCCTAATTGAATATTTAAAAATGGCCGTTATTTCTTTATTACATTTTTAAGGGGCACATTGGAAGTATTGAAATTTTAAAAAGTAAAGCATCATATCCTGCAAGTTACATATTCCAACACCACGCATTTGTATACGGGGTTAGTATATCCCTCCAGCATTTGTTTTTGTGTCAAGGAAAACCACTTCTCCAATCTAACAAGGAACATGTTTCGGTTCGAACGCGAGGATCAATATAAAAATTGGTAGACATATACAGGACTAAGTACTGACACTGTAGGGGAAGTCATTCCCGTGAAAAATTCGTTTTCCGCTGACAGCGCCACCTATCCTTCGAAACACTAGCAGTTAGATTCCGCGTTCTAGGCGCTGAGTGAAGATCAGTCATGTGCGTTAGTGAGTGGTAGTAAGCTCCAACTAGTGTTAGGTGTGGTAGACTGTGTGCAAAAATGGGACGGGCTGTTGGCATTAACCGTCTTCATGTAGTCCAACTGTTAAAAGGCAAACTACCGCGCAAATTTAAGGTTCAGACGTCACTTTGAGTGAAAGATGAGTCATTTACGACAGGCTTGTGCAATGTAATTAACAGCGAGTACGAAAATGAATTAGAAATGATACACACATCGACACTCTACAGATATTATGAATTATTCGTGATATAATTCTTGCTTGTTTCTAAAGATTTTGAATGAAAGTCGGCGACATTTTGAACTCCGATAAGCCAACTTCATTTGCCACTTGGAAAACCCAGCACTGTAAAAGCCAGTAATATAATCATACACCATGCTCTCTGATGACTTCACATTTCACTGATTGGAGTTTCATTTCCCGATTCCCTTTGAATGAAACAAAGTTCGTCGACAGCGCGTATTCATAATCCGAATATTTTTGCAATTATTTAACGAAATAAGTTTCTTATGTCGTTCCAGAAGCTTCCTATATGAGTTGTATCCTCCTTCATGATAATCTTTGTAGATACTCCAGATTTACTCTTCCATAAATTGCAAAAAAAAAAAAAAAAAAAAAAAAAAAAAAAAAATCTGTACTTTTCAGTTTTCGTGCTGGAGATACGTCGAATTCGCTTTGATACTGTCTTGTTCCCGCTATAGAATACTGTCTCATTCCCGTTCTGAACTGCTATCATAGATGTCTTCCTGTGCCCTGCCATGTTCTTCATAGTATCTCTAAAGTGTCGATTTGTGTATTATTTCTAATTCATTTTCGTACTCACTGTTAATTACATTGCACAAAATGTCTCAAATGACTCATCATCCGCTCCAACTGACGTTTGATCCATAATTTTGCGCCTTAGTTTGCTTTTTTAACAGTTTAACTACAGGAAAGGAGTTTAATGTCAACAGCCCGCCCCATTTTTCCACACTGACTAACACACCTAACACTAATTGGAGCTTACTACCACACGCTGACACACCTAACTGCTCTTCACTCAGCGCCTATAACGCGGAATCTAACTGCTAGTGTTTCGAAAGATAGGTGGCGCTATCAGCGGAAAACGAATTTTACACGGGAGTGACTTCCCCTACAGTGGTCAGTACTTAGTCCTGTATATGTCTACCAAGTTTTATGTTGATCCTCGCGTTCGAACCGAAACATGGGCACATGGTACACGGGCAGAAGTTCGCAGCCATACATAAACTTATGTAGTCAGCACAATTCAAGCCACTTTTACCAATCAGATTTGTCCAGGTAAATAGTTACCCGTTTTAAAAAATGTTGAACGAACTCTCGACGCATAGGAACGGTAGTAGAACAAGAAACACGAATTCCACTCCAGCCGGAAATCGATCGATCCAGTTGATAGATAGACGCTTTACATACTATGTCACTTTCAAAATTCCCTGTCTTCTGGCAGCCCATTGGCTGAAATATATTGTACATGTTGATGGAATAGTTGGAGTTTAGTGTTCCTTTCCAGTACTGAGATGATTCATAATTGAAGTTTAGTGTTCGTTTCCAGCACTGAGATGATTGAATAGTTGGAGTTTAGTGTTCCTTTCCAGCCCTGAGATGATTCAATAATTGAAGTTTAGTGTTCGTTTCCAGCACTGAGATGATTCAATAATTGAAGTTTAGTGTTCGTTTCCAGCACTGAGATGATGGAATAGTTGGAGTTTAGTGTTCCTTACCAGCCCTGAGATGATTCAATAATTGAAGTTTAGTGTTCGTTTCCAGCACTGAGATGATTGAATAGTTGGAGTTTAGTGTTAGTTTCCAGCCCTGAGATGATTCAATAATTGAAGTTTAGTGTTCGTTTCCAGCACTGAGATGATTCAATAATTGAAGTTTAGTGTTCGTTTCCAGCACTGAGATGATGGAATAGTTGGAGTTTAGTGTTCCTTTCCAGCACTGAGATGATTCAATAATTGAAGTTTAGTGTTCGTTTCCAGCACTGAGATGATTGAATAGTTGGAGTTTATTGTTCCTTTCCAGCCCTGAGATGATTCAATAATTGAAGTTTAGTGTTCGTTTCCAGCACTGAGATGATTGAATAGTTGGGGTTTAGTGTTCCTTTCCAGCCCTGAGATGATTCAATAAATGAAGTTTAGTGTTCGTTTCCAGCACTGAGATGATTGAATAGTTGGAGTTTAGTGTTCGTTTCCAGCCCTGAGATGATTGAATAGTTGGAGTTTAGTGTTTGTTTCCAGCCCTGAGATGATTCAATAATTGAAGTTTAGTGTTCCTTTCCAGCACTGAGATGATTCAATAATTGAAGTTTAGTGTTCGTTTCCAGCACTGAGATGATTGAATAGTTGGAGTTTAGTGTTTCTTTCCAGCACTGAGATGATGGAATAGTTGGAGTTTAATGTTCCTTTCCAACCTTGAAGTGATGGAATAGTTGGAGTTTAGTGTTCCTTTCCAATAGTGGGGTGATGGAATAGTTGGAGTTGAGTGTTCCTTTCCAGCACTGAGATGATTGAATAGTTGGAGTTTAGTGTTCGTTTCCAGCCCTGAGATTATTCAATAATTGAAGTTTAGTGTTCGTTTCCAGCACTGAGATGATGGAATAGTTGGAGTTTAGTGTTCCTTTCCAGCACTGAGATGACTCAATAATTGAAGTTTAGTGTTCGTTTCCAGCACTGAGGTGATTGAATAGTTGGAGTTTATAGATCGTTTCCATCACTGAGATGATGGAATAGTTGGATTTTAGTGTTCCTTTCCAGCACTGAGATAATTCAATAATTGAAGTTTAGTGTTCGTTTCCAGCATTGAGATGGTTGAATAATTGGAGTTTAGTGTTCGTTTCCAGCACTGAGATGAATGAATAATTGGAGTTTAGTTCCTTTCAGGAACTGAGGATTTATGATACGTGGACCTGCAGTTGTCAACTGATTTTAGTGTTTTAATTTTTTCTTCTTCTAGTTCTAAATTTTGTTTGCAATCGATCCCTACTTGTGACTAAGCCTGCAATATGGAGCCATGAAAACGTGGGAACGTCGTTTATTGTAGGCCAAACTCAGTACAAAATCAATGTTTTGAGAAAACTGCGTTTAACGTTTTTCCCACCTTTAGATTTATGTATACACTTAGACACAATTTGAAACTTGTGTTTCGTTTTGACACATTCGAAGATAAAATTCACATTGATATGTATGCTAAAGCACAGATTATAAGTTTAAAATATGTCTTAAGTCAAATTAACCACAATTTCACATTTTTATTCGTTTGGCGTAAAGTTGACGATGTATATTCAAATAGTCTTTACGTCCTCATTTGACCAGTTGAATAAGTTGGCCTGTTAGGCCGGTTTCACCAGAATTGTTTCAGATAAAACGTAAAATTTGATGATCACCGATAGTCGTTACTGTCACCTCCGGCAAGCACCCATGAACAACACGATTACTTTCTCACATTCATTTTCCCAGTGCTTTTTCCATCTTCGTTACAGCTCTGACAGAAGGAGAGAAGAAGCGAACCTCTGCAGGAAACCATCAACTGTGCTTTTTGAGGTAATGAAGCACATTAATGGATTAAAAGAACTTTTCTCTGGGTTTGTTATTGAAAATGGCCTTTTGTTGCCAATTTTCCGTTGCGAAGAAAAAAAAAACACGAAATATAGAGAGCTTCCTCACAGGAAATGACGTGGTGCTTGTGAAAGTGGCACCCGGAAGCTCAGATTAAATGCAGCTTCTTTCAGTGGTTGAAAGAGGCCTTCGCTTTAAATTCTCCAACAGGAAATTAAACACCCTCACTGAACAGAACAAAGTACCACGTTTCGAGAAGGCAACCGCTGCCAAAATGATGAGGTTTTGCCACGAGATATGTTTAATGAGCAAAACTCATATAAACGTCTCTAAATGTTAACCAAAGAGAAAGTGTATCTGAACATTTATGTACAAAATGTGTACTGGTTAGCCAGATAGAACGTTCTGCATTTTTAATAACTATCAAAAATGGAATAATTGCACTATTCTGTACCCACGAAGTTTGTATTAGGTATTGCAAAACCTCTGCAAAAGTACACTATTTTAATTTCATAATTCGTGTTAATTATTGTGCTGTAACATGAAAATTACACAAAAAGAAGTAGAAAGCGCCAAAATGAAGAATAGAGAAGAATAGAGGTGAATAGAGATGAATTTTGTGTCAAACTTCAAAAGGAGTGCCTTTGATAAAATGGGGTCTCAAATTCAATTCCCGATAAAAGAGCTTTAGAATTTGAACCCAATACGGTGATTCGGAATGCATCTTAAACTGTAAGTTCGCGTGTCATACAGGTTTTTTTGGGGGGGCGGGGGGGGGGCGAAGGAATGTTGAATCTCAACCAACGTATCCAGAAGGAAGTGCTGGCGTTTAACTTTGATCGTACTGCTTATAATGTAACTTAAGTCTAATACCAGAGGTCAAAGTCTTTTTAAATTCATGTTGTTAATTCTATTCTTAATAGGGTAAACTAGGTGTGATCAGATCGTGAAAAACATTATCAGTTTGGTAGAATATATTTTAAGATATAAATGTTAATCATTGTGTATGAATTATGTGTCGTAATGAACCGTAGTTGAACATGTTTCTCGGCAATAGCCTGTGCGTTTATTTGTTTTTATTTTCATGGGCTTTGGTTGCGTCAGCTAAATCCTTTTATCTAATGTAGCTCTGTCTTTTCGCTTCCTCTGCTCCTCAATACTATTATTAACATCTCTATACTTGAATGTTGATGTCGAATCTTGTAGATTATAATGAATCTACAATATAACTATGAAATTACCTGTTAGTTTCTGGTTTCGAAGTAGCAATATGAAATTTTATGCAGACATTGATCAATTTCTATCGAAGCAAATCGAAACTGCCCCTTACCTAAGAGATTACACCCTGTCATCATCAATTATATTTGAAGTGGTTGTCATCGATATGAACCATCACATGATTTCACAGTTTCCTCTGCACCTGGCTTCGTTGCAGCTATATCAGAGGTATCTTATCTCATTTCTGCTTGCAGGTTTGCAGTAGGCACTCACTGTTCGAACCCAACAATGAAAGGCGCAATTTGAGAAATTCAAAATCATCATAACCCATGGGGCCAACACCTGGACTTTTAATGGGAATATCCTCGAACGGAATAGTGGATCAATAGAAGGCCAGGAACATTTTTGGTGTGTTACTTTTGGTGTCGTAAAGTTCTATATGATTGGTGCCATGGCCATACAGTGCTTGATTTAGTCTGTGTAAACTGGGAAGAGGACATGTTATTGCTAATGATCAGAATTGATCGTAACATTATTTTGATATTATGAATCTTGAGCTTCCATTTGTAGCAAAAGCTAGTAAGAAATACAAAACCTTTAGAGGATTTTTTTCATTGACACATAAAGTTACGTCGGTCATGAACACCTCAATAGGTAATGGCACGAATTTTATTACCGTTACTGAGGTATATCCGTGCTTCGTCCACTATCACTTCGAATTTCAAATTGTTATCAACTGTATAAGTGCCTTTCACGTAGTTTTCTGTCTTGTTCTTCTTCTCTGTAATATGCTTTTATGTTAGCGCATGAATACTGCCTCTGCAGGCAGTTTGCTGTCTTAATTTGTATTAATTGCATCATTTAGTGCAGATTGTGCCACATCTAACTGTTTGGTCCGCAGACCGTCTCATCCTGGTATTCTTCAGCATAGGTCGTGGCAGGTTTTGTCTCATTCTCTTAGAATGAAAACACTGCTCGACAAAATTAATCTTTTTGAAAGCTGTTTTTGATTTGACACCTGATTTTATATAATTTGAGGTTGTTAATTACGAAAATGAAATTAGTTTTTTTCCCATCAGATTAGGTTTCTCCACAAATCGGAAAACATGATTGGGCAAATTGTGCTATTTACACAGCAACGCTACTAATATAGAAAAAATGAAAACTTTAAGTTTTACGTCCCACGGTTATGCCGGTTAGACTAAAGGAGACGGTGATGATGAGAGATGAGTGAAATGGTGGAATGAAGAAAGTGGGAGGAAACGGGAGAACCCCGAGAAAACCCACGAGCACGGTGTTTGTCCACCACAAAGTTCACTTGGCGGGGACTGGGATCGAACCCGGGACTCCAAGCACCAGAGGTGAACGCTCTACCACTGAGCCACCGCGCCCCCCCGTTACTAATATAGAGTAACATTATGACTATATATTATGACTAACAAAGGAACATTATTTTGCTTAATAACTAATGTGAACATCGATATTCTAAATTATTAAGGTCATTGACAAATGACTTATCTCATTTTTGTCTCTGTCTTTTCATTTGGAAACTCCTAAAACTAGACTTCGGTTTGTGAGTAGTTGTGAATCTTCCCGTACGAACATCCAACAAAAAATCGCAAGCATTGTTGTACTCCAACGTTCCTGATAGCGGCATTCAATTTCTTTCATGTCCTGGCGAAATCATTTACCATGTTCTTTAATTAAGATAGAAGGAAAAGTCTAAATCTGAATAAAGAAAATGAATCTTAAAACACATTTTGCACCCTAATGGTTTAAGCTTCTGGAGCATATTAGACACAATGTGCTTGTAATTTTCGTGCTTGTTGTTCCCGAGGAAATTATGACACACGTCTCGGAATGCACTCCATGCTTCCCTTTTCTACACTTCTCATGCAATGTTGAAAGTCTGAATCCTTAAACAACTTTCTAAACTAAGGACCAATGAATATTCCTTCTTTTAGCTTAGCACTTGAAAGTTCTGGGAATTTTGTCACTAGATACTGGAAGCACTGCCCATCTTTATTCAGAACTTCGGCAAATTGTTTCATTAGACCAAGTTTAATATGCAAAGGTGGTAATATGACTTTTGAAGGGTCTACGAAACGGACATTTTTCACATGTTTACTTCCTATATTGTGGCTTTCCTTGACAGACCAATCATTTTCAGTCCAGTGTTTATCGCCTTCTCTGCCGTCCCATTCGGAAATGTGGCATGGATATTTGGTGTACCCTTGCTGCTGTTCAAGAAGCATACATATCACCTTTAATCGCCACACATCAACTACTGATGATCCTCGTACTTGATTTTTTTTCAAAAGCATTTCCACAATTTTCGTAAGTCTCCTTCAAACGTACAGAATGTGCAATGGGTGCAGAGGGTTGTTGGTTGAAGCTGTGAAGAAGCACACCTTTTAAACTTCTCTTGTTGGAATCAACGAAAAGCCTCCATATTCGTCTGTATTGTATTCATCCCCTGTGAATTTTATCATGAAATTTCTGACGTCGCTGCAAAAAGCTAAGTTTCCATCAGCAGAAAGATATCGTACAAATTGTTTTTCACGATGCCTAAAATATGAACATGATGTCCCTGAAGCCAACAAATTCTTTCACTAAGCCTTGAGCCTAAGAGTTCCGCTGCTTGCTTGGACAGGTTCAAATTTCCATGTAAATAACTCTAAATCGTTTAACTCGGGTTGTGTAAATAGCTTCGGCTCAGCAGTTTCCTCTTCTTTTCCGTACATCTCATCACTACTTTCGGTGCTACTAGAAGCAGAATCTGTAGACAGTAGTTCTTCCTGTGGGTTCGGTACTGGAATACCAGGACCATGTGATACAGGTCGTAATGCAGATGGTAGGTTAGGATATGTAAGGCTTCGTTTGTTTTTTAGCGGTAAAACCTTTAACCTCACACAAATAGACATAGCAGTCATTACTATGATTTTTTGCTTCATACCATATCATTGGTATTCCGAAACGTAGAGATTTCTTTTTACCTTTTGTCCAGTTCCTTAGGTCATCGACACATACTTTACGTACTGTGTTTGGTGCAAATGATTGTCTTGATTCCCTAACTTTATTCCGAAATAGGAGTAATATTCACGTTTCATAAACGATGTAATTTTTTGTCTCTGTTTCGACACTAAGTAACGTTCCATTTCGAGTCAACAACAAACAGAACAGCTAGACACATCAACCAAACATACGGCGACCTATACTTCTTGCAATCAGGGTTTACACAGCGTTATTATCGCGTTTCCCACCTGTAACGAGCTGTGATATCATACCAGTGCTACCAGATACTGTACATATTTTTGTAATGTTAACAAAAATAGTAACTACAGGTCTTTTATTACAAATTCAAAGATAATCAGAAGGGTATGGCATCGAAAGTATCTTTTTATATTTGTAATTATAATCAGTAGTTCTTCCGAAATATGAATTTATACGGCTATTTTCCTCTCCCCTTCCCCTCTATTTTATGAGAACTCTACGTGATAGAGCAAAACTACCTACATGTTTGGAATTCTCAAGTCAAAAACATTTAGAAAACGTTAATAGTTTCCAAACAGCAAAATCATTGTAGAGCAGTGAAATCATTGGTAGTGTGATGTGGAGGGTTCTGCTGTGCTTAATGTTTCATTGTAACACTAACAGTGGCTCGTCTTAGCACAAAGCCATTGCTCCGCCAGTATTCTACTATGCAGGAAATGCTAAAACTTCCATGGTATTGAATTGTGAGTATTTTTCCCAGAAGTGATTCTTTAGAGGGTTGGCATTTGGCTCTCTACAACACATTCACTCTGCCACTCAGCAGCTAAGAGACTGATCGCGTGTATGTACACTTTTGTTGTTTCATGAAAATGTCTGACAGGTGTTACTGTCGGCAAGTTGTTCCGCTGGAAACGCATTAGTCTCTTGACTTAAAAGAGTTTCTAGATTGAAACTTCATTCACTGTAAGTTGAAGAAAGCCATTCGTCAACTTCTATCAAACCTAAATCTGAAGTCGAACCGACCCACTGCAATCTCATGATTCTATTTGTAGTTTGTATCTTAATGTTATTAATGTTATCTATGTGATTCTGAATTTGAGATCATAGGCTTTTATAAGAAGTTGAATGCTAAGGTTTTCAAGTTTAGCTCAAAATTTGGTGTAATTAATCTCAGGCAATATGATACGTTATATCTTTGGCTACAGTATCTGATTTGTGGAAAGATAAAATGTCCAAATACCAAATTTATATAAAGGAGAAATTTCACTACATATTGTTGCACTATGAATATATTGTTGCACTAATCTCTATTACATATATGTTTGATTCTAGAAAATTATACATAAACAATACTGCTTCAGTGAAATAAAATCAAGATTTGAGCAAAACAAGGCACATTTTAATAGCCTGAAACACAAGGTTATTACGATTAGTGTTTAGATTTGGTCACATCTAGATTATTTCTGTATAAACTAGATCCAAAGTTAAGATGAGTGATATACATAAACAATACAACATACGTAATTTCAGTAGACCAAAATAATAAACTCTATTTACCAAAATCGAAGATTAGAATTTTCAAAGTATTGCAGCAATAGTAGGGAAGTAAGCAATAACTACCTTCCGATCAACCTACGAAGACTATCACTTTTTTTTTTTTTTTTTTTTTTTGTTATACTCTGTGAGGTCAGCATATATATCCCTTTTGGGATCTTGTGTTTTTGGGCTATTTTTTAGACTTTCAGTCAAGCAGCTACTGCATCGTCACTATGCTAGGATCATGGTTCATACCTCATTCTCTTCAGAATAGAGCTGGCTTTCAAATGGTACCACTTGCATGCTCGTACCATATACCAGAAGCTGGAAAAAATGTCAAAGTGAAAATTCCTGAGGGAAATTTTTTTTCTCGAACTTTGGCCCCCCTGGCCCTCCCCTGTGTGAACATAGCCATCTAAAGAAATCTGAGAAATAGTACTTGGTATACTGAATGTGTGTGCCAAATTTGAGGTTTCTATCTTGAATAGTAAGGACGGGCGAAATTTTATCAGGAATTCCCACCATGCCCCAAATTACCATAAAACACTATGACCTCAGTGAAAAAATTTCCTGAGACATCCCTAATTACCCTAGGGTCATGTGTCGCCCATCATTCTCTTCAGAATAGAACTGCTTTCAGGCGGTACCATTCACATGTCTCTATCATGTATCTAAGGCGGGAAATTCCGGAAAAAGGGATTTTTTGATCTAAATTTCATTTTTTTCAACTTTCAGCCCCTCTGAACCCCCCTGTTTTAACGCAGAAATGTGAAAAAATCTGTTAAATACTACTCGGTGGACTGAATGTTTGTGCACAATTTCAATCTTCTAGGTGCAAAAATAAGCCCGCCAAAAAATAAAATTCATAAAATGCCCCATGTTACCCTATACAGAAGTATATTTTGAAAAAAATTCACTGAGACGGCCCTAATAATCCTAGAATAATGATTTGACCGTCGGTCTCTTAAGAATGGAACTGCCTTTCAGACGGTATGACTTACGTGTCTCCATCATGTATGTTTGGCGGGAAAATGACGAAAAACGGGATTTTGTTGGTCAAAAAATCCCTTTTTTCAATTTTTCCCCCCTCTGGACGCCCCCTGTTTTAATGCAGAGATCTGAAAAAAAATCTGATAAATACTACTCGCTGGGCTGAATGTTTGTGCACAATTTCAGTCTTCTAGGTGCAAAAGTAAGCCCGCCAAAAAAATATACCGACCATGCCCCATTTTTCCCTATATAGAAGTATATTTTTCAAAAAATCTCTGAGACGTCCCTAATTACCCTAGGATAATGATTCGACCGTCATTCTCTTTGGAATGCGGCTGCCTTTCAGATGGTATGACTCACATGTCCCCATCATGTATGTGAGGCGGGAAAATGACGAAAAACGGGATTTTGGGGGACATATCCCTTTTTTCACCCCTTTGCCCCTCTGGTTCCCCTCCTGTCTTAGCACGGACATCGGAACAAAACATCTGGTAAATACTACTCGGTGGACTGAATGTTTGTGCAAAATTTCAATCTTCTACGTGAAAAAATAAGTCCTCCAAAAAATAATGAACATAGGCTTCATAAGGGAAAATTTCTATTTCAAAATTATGACGTCATCACCTCCTATGTCTGGACGCAGGACGGTCTGAAACCATACGTAATGTCTTCTACAATGTATCTGGCGTGAAAAACAAAAAAAACCGTACGAAAAAGCTCAAATAGAAGAGAAATAATGCAATGTACCATGAAAAACGCGTATGGTACAAAAGTTACCATAAGATCCCCAAAGGGATATTCCAATCATTCTTTATTTATAGCTTTCCACTTCTACGATTTGAGTTTGTTAGCTTTTTATTCAAATTGCTCTCCAGTTTCCTGTCTATATTGGATCAATACCCTACAAAAAAACTTCCGCATCAGAAATCGAACGCTAAGTAACTCGTAGAAAGGCAAGATCTAAAACCAATTCGAACACATGAAAACGGAGATCTTTTAAAAGATGCAGACGTTAGTTCAGGATATGTTTTCAGTTTAGCGTCCCGTTCAGCAGTGAGACCATATAAGACGTAAACCTACAGCTTAAGATGGAATCCGGTTACACGGCTCTGATTGGTTAGCGTTATCAGTTTCCTGGCACTTAGCTTACATATAACAGAAATCAAACGCTTGTTGCTGTCGACTCAAGTGGCCGAGTGTGCAAGCGTAACATACTAGTAACAGAAATCGCTTTTGGAGTGGGTTCAAACCCGGCTTAAGGAATGTTTTTCTTTTCACATTAAAATAAGACGAAAATAATACTCAAAAAAGAATTTACTTACTTTTGTGCAGAGAATGAGAAGGAGAAGAAGTAGTAGTAGAAGAGGAGGACGAGGAACGGGTTAAAAGCCCCGCAAGGCTTGTTTTGTTCCACCTTGACCTCCATGATATAAATTTTGTGACCAACTTAAAACAGCTGGGAGCTCATTCGTGGCTAAGCAGTTAGGGTACGCGCCTTTGGCGTGGGAGAACCTGGGTTCGCTTTCCTGGCGGCAGATCATGTAGTTCGGATTCCACGTTAATCACTAGGTCCACGTCTCATATAGCCTCGCTGCTGAACGGGACGTTAAACTCAAAACCAATCGACTTAAAACAGCTGGCTAGGATGGCGCGCGAAAAAAGTTTCTTCCGGGAGTATTACTCTCCCGAGCAGGTCGTCTTTCTATCCTGAAGTATTGTTGATTCTAAATTATTAGATATTAACGAGTCACAAGCAATTAAACAAATCACATTTAAAGAAAAAAAGTGGACAAGAGACGTTTTGGAATTGGATGTCACAGTTCAGATAATGGTTTGATTCACTCAGTTCATATCAGTATTGATAACATGTTTTGCTACAAAAGAAGTGTCAGTGAGGTAGACAGGGCTATTAAATCAGGAGAAAATGTAGGCCTATAGAATGGACATTTCTTTTCTAGTCTGATAGTTCAGACTAGAATATACAAAAGCAGCTTAGCTATCCCCTGGTCTAGTGCGTGCTTTTGGGGCACTGGTTCAATTAGTGATAGGAAAGTAAAAAAAAAAATAAATTTTAGAATCACTTACTTTCATTATTCATCCGCCCCCTTAGCCTAAATGGCCTAAACATGGAACGTTATTTGAATGTTAAAAGTTTCATTCTATTTCAAAACCAAGCCGCAAAATCTTTGGGTGAATGGAGTCAAATCCTCTCTACATTTTATTTCTTAAATACTATTTATCTCACTAATAAGCTACTGACGGGTGAATAAAGTGGCATTACTTTGTATTGTAAGGTAGCTTGGAAAGTAATTAACAGTAATTCCTGTGTAATTAATATGCATATAATATGTAATTAACTAGCGGTTTGAGAAGACACATAAAACAATTGGATTTAATTATGACCTGCGAAAGTTGTAACTGTTGAAGCATTTCAGTGCAAAAATTGTTACGTTTTTACTCTCCTGGCTTCCTGACACTTCGACTGTGATAATTTCGCGTTATACAAAACTGGAAAATAGTGTACTTATTGTGAACTAAGGCGAAGAAATAGATTCAAATTGTCATTAACAAATATTACTCTACATCATGCTCTAATTAATTATTATCATATGTATTCATAATATCCCCTTCGGCCCTCTAAAACATATGTCAACACCAATTCGTCTGCATCATCCTCTTTTTAAAATTTCATATGTATACTTACAGTAATATTTCTAGTCTGTTCTAAATTCTATTTAAACCGCAAACATTATTGATACAAAATATTTGTCAACATTCTACCTCTTGACATTCTGTTCTGTGATAGAATCAAGGAAGTACGAGGATCATTTCATAAATAATGCACACTATGGTAATACTGTGGAGTGGATGATGAAATATTGTGAATTCCTGTTGAAACTGCGCAGAAAAATGAAAAAAAAAATTCTTAAAGCGAGTTCACTGATTTTACAAGATAACACTCGCTCGCACACCGCTAATTCTGTGCGTCAAAAGTTTTGCAAAGACAATTGCTAAATGTTACCTTACGCTCCGTACAATCCGGACATGAGTCCCCCAGACTACGATATGTTCCCAAAGTTTAAATAACGTATATGTTGACATCGATTTCCATGACTGGAAGAGTTTCTGCAACCGTTACCCGAATCATTCTACAGCTTAACACAGATAGCATCCTTGATGGAATACAGAAGCTACCCAGTCGTTGAGATTCCATCATTGCCAAGCAGGGAGACTATAATGAAGGCCTGTAAAGAGATCCTCTGCAAACAATAAACGTATAAGTCACAAAAAAGTGTCATTATTTATGAAATATCATTAATGGATATATTTATATCAACACTTAATTTTTAAATATCTAGATAGAATTTAAACTATGTAAAAGCACATTTAATGTTACCATATCTATGTGGGGAACTTAATAATAGAATATACTTTTGAATCATTATTAGGTCATTTAAATGGCGTAGGCACAAGTCTGCCTCGAATCATCAGGAATCCACACACTAATCAAAAGTGGATACTCTGGGGAATATGTCACACGGACGGCCGCATCTTGATTTCAAAACTTGTGTTTGTGAACGATATGTGGGTAGTGTGATATATGACCATAGGATAGAATTTTCTCAAGATGACAAATATGCAATCAAATTACATGTAACTTAAGTTGGTGAACTGTTAGTGGCGGTGGTAGAGTGTTCATCTCTGGTGCATAGGGTCTTTGCTTCGATTCCAGTCCGCACCAAGTGAGCTTTCTGGTGGACAAACACCGTGTCCATGGGTTTTCTCCGGGTTCCCCGGTTGGTCCCACTTTCTTCATTGCACCATTTCATTCATTTCTCATCACTATCACTTGGGAGTGAACTTGAATTTAAAAAGCATCAGGATTGCCAATAATTAATTTAGTGACGCTGAAAACTAATGATTTGACAGTGATGTCGGGCGTTTTGGATATTTTAACATGTCATCATTCCACCTTCTCCTGGGTACTAACGGGGCATTAAGTCGTACTAGAACGGAATCGAGAGTGTTACCATTTACCTAAGCAATTCTGAAAACTATGGGTTCGACACTAATATCTGTCGTTTTCTATCATTTTTATTTGTCTTCTCCTCCGCTCCTCCTAGGAGTACTAGGGACGTCTTATCCCAACTGAGAGTTGATCTTGGACTTAAAAGGCACCAAAACTGTCACCAATTAACTTAAGAACCCCGAAAACTATGGATTCGACAGTAATGTTCGTCATTTTCAATTAATTTTACGTATCAGCATTCTCCCCCTCTGGAATACTAATAAGGCTTAATTTAGATTTAAATGGTATCGGAAGTGTCACTGTTCATCTCAGCAAATTCCAAAACTACAGATTAGACACTAATATTGACCAATTTCGATCATTTTATATGTCATTCTTTCTACTTCTCCTAGGTGTCCTAGGCAGCACTCTCACTGGAGACATCTTGAGAACATGGAGACAAGAACATGGAAACTGTTACCAATCATCTCAAGAACCCCTAAAACTATAAATTCCAGAGTAATATTGGCTATTTTCGATCACTTTATATGCCCTTCCACCCCTAGCACACCTAAAAGGGTCTTACCCTGACAGCACTCTTTTCCAAAACTATAAGTGATGTGTGTACCAAGTTTGGTTAAAATTGCCACAGTTATGTTGGAACACACAGACACATAAGTAAATCAAGTTCCTGTTTTTTTACGCTAACATGTCGATGGCCAGCCCCCACTTCAAACAGTAACTTCATTCACTTATGTTGTGGGTCCAGGTAAATGGCAACGTTGGATTTTCATTTAACATTGAGCGCATAAAGAATGTACAGCCCAAACTGCTCGTCCGATTTTAAAAAATCCTTTACTTTAGATTGAAAACATATTTAGAGACGGTTTTCCCTCTTACATTTTGTTGTAATATGATAATAAGAGAGTTATCCTGTGTCAGGGAACTTTTGAGACACCCTATATATACTGTACAGAGTGATCCGGAAGTGGGCGTTCCCCTAATTGGTGTTTTCTGCCGTTTTTAGGTTTTACCCACATTTGTTTGGTAATATTGCTTGACATTGTCTGGCAACTTTGCTATCCATGTTCATTTGTTTTATCCTGTTTCCTGCTTGGTAACAGTTATTTGCAGTGAAGTTGGAGTAATCAACAATGTGTGATCAAAGTCCATATAGCATCGAAAAACGATTGTTGCAGTTTTGCTTCATGAAATGCGTTATACAGGTGACACCATGGAAAGTGTAAAGCGAAATTTACAGATCGCTTAGGTATTCATCCACCAAGAAGAGCAACAATGTTGGGGTGGGAAAAACGTGCATTTAATACGAGCAGTTAATACGATGAAAGACCTTTCCTGAGGTGGTCGACCGATAAAACGGAGGGAAAGGTGCCGTGAAGTGGAAGCATCAGTGCAGCAGTCGCCTTCAAAATCAACACATAGAAGTTCTTCGGAGCTTGGTATTCCTCAGACCACCATGATGAGGGACATGAAAGATCTAAAATTAAAGGTTTAATGTCCAATTCATGTAAATGAACTGAGTGACCGGAAAGAGACATGCAGAATTCTCCTTAAGGTGTTTCCTTCCAAACGATCCCATGGTGCAATCTTCTTCACAGACGAGTGTGCTATCTATCGGAATATGTATTTCCGGAACGTTGTAATGTGGTGTAAACAAAACCCCCGGTTTTACAAAGAGATGGAGATAAACCCACCACACGTGGTGGTTTGGGCTGAAATGAGTGCAATATACATTTTTGGACCTTACTTCTTCGAAGACAATGTTAATGGACATTCTTCCTGGCGATGCTTAATGAGTGGTTGGTGCCTCAACTGGAAGAAAATGGTATCAAAGATACTGTTTTGATACCGCATAATGGAGCAACAGCGCACTTCGCGATTCAAGTGCGCAATTACCAGACTCAGACGTTTCCTGGCCGCTGGATTGCAAGAGGTTGTGCATCTTCACCATCTCCCTTTGCCTGGCCTCAAGAAGTCCCAATCTGACAACACCAGGCAATGCTCTCTGGGGTTTCATAAAGTAACATGTAAGAAACACTCGATATGACACAACGAAGGAATTACGAGCAGTCCCCCCCCCTTCCTCGTGACTCAGGAGTATCTCCGCAAAATATCTGCGAGAACTTGGCTCAGAGTTCAGCTGTGTAACGACATGGATGGTGATCATACCGATGTTTAAGACTTCAAGGAACTGTGTACAAAAATTCTACTATAGCTAATACTATACTTTTGAAACTAGAGGGGGGTACGACCACTTTCGGACCACCCTGTATATGTATGTACTGTACATACATTTTTATATACGCTTATATAAAGATTATAGCAAATTTATTATATACTGTGTTTCAGCTCTTTTTCTTTAGCATATGGTAGGCATAAAAATTTACCATATGGATGGGAATAGGGATAACTATTTAAAAAGTGGGTACTGAAGGTTTTAAAAAGATATTACTGAGTTAATGCTTCGCCGAATTGTTTGCGCTCGCCTCTTCCGTATGCATGGTCGCTAGTTCTATTCCTCGCCGGTGCACTGGATTTTTTTCTATTTGCTCAAATATCATAACATAATCGCATTTAAAAAAAAAAATGTTTTAAAGCTTCACTTCTCCCTGCTGTTCCATGTAACTTCTTTATTTATAGCAGACAAAACTGCGTTCTACTCTCTGTTTTCTTTTTACACTATTTTTTCGAATTATCTCTTCTCTCTTTTACGATTTGTTCTGCTTAGCTAGAACTAGGCTCTTCTTTATTAGCACGTCACCTTATGTACGTAAATGTATCGTTTATCCCTTTCTGTTTTTATCTGCATATTTTTTTTTTTACATTACCACTTCCTCTACCGTAATTAAACACATTTACATAAAACACGTACAAAAAATAAAATGTCATTCCGTTTAGTTTTCGCAGCCATTTTTCTGTTCCCATAAGTCTTTGTTAAATGTTGTTATATCTTCTTTGTTTTCTTTCTCCTCTCTCAATTGTTTCCTTTCTTCTTTAGACGATTTCTCTCCTTTCTCTATTATTTTATTTATAAGGTAACCAAGAAAGCTCTATCGCTTTCCCACCCACCACCTTCGAACATCAATATGTTACCTGGAAGATAAAAAATACTCCCCAACAACATCAAACGACCTTCTGCCAACGTTCTGGAAGGCCATGGATTCCATCGCGGTAAAACTTGGTCGGCCGTGAAGCGAAGAAGATATCAAATGCATTTTGCACCTTTTCTAGGGATTTGAATTAGCGTCTCTAAGGTGATTATCCGAGGAAGGTACAGGTGATAATTGCAAGGTGCAATGTCCAGTGAGTATGGCGGATGCAATAGTGTTTCCCATCCAAGATGTAGAGTGTCCCGAATCATCCTAGCCACATGGAGCTTAGCGTTGTCCTGTAACAGAAGTGCTCGCTCCAGAGTTTTGAGTTTTTCTTGAACACAGCTCAACTGCTGTCAGTACGCAGTATCATTTATGCTCTGAACAACTGGTAGCAGTTCCCGATGCACAATGCCGCGAACAGTCCACTAAACACATAGGAGGACCTCCTTGTGGGGCAGTGCTGGTTTCGGCTGTTTTGGAACCGGTTCATGGGATGCTAACCAATGATGACGGCGCCACGGAGCTTTGTACAGGACCTACTTCTCATTTGTAACAATTTCATTGAAACAAAAAAAAAAGAAGTTTGTAGTCGATTTGTAATGTAAATAGCGCCACTCATTTTATAGCGGGAATAATTGGTACTAGTAGCCTAGGTGGTTCGATGTTCGTAGCCGTACGCATATAATTGCGACAAGGATGAAAAGTGGACACAGTCAAATTCTCATGGATCAAGTATTGTAATAATTGGTCTTCTTTTAAATTTACTATAAATTATTTACTCAGTTAAAGTGAAATAGTGGAAAAGAATATAGAATTATAAATAAGATTCTATTTATCGTATATCGTCAAAAATTTTCTGTAATAAATTTATTCTAGAACTGGATAAAATAATAACCGATAGGCAAGAAGTGGTATGTTGTCGGGAGAGGTTGAATACTATATAAAACTGTGCTATTACGTTCGAATTATTGCTTTATGATTGGTGTTATTAAATGAATTTTCCTCAAATTTTTCGGGAATTTATTACATTTTGTGAGTGTAAAGATATTAGTGATTTTGAAGATATTGAGTGGCAAATTAAATTCAACTAATTAATAAATATTTTTAAATTAATTGTTAGTTTAAATTAATTAGTTAAGATCGTCATTTTGTGTAATTAGCAACAATAGAAAGCATCTATATATAATTTTCAAATAAGTATACTTAAAAGGGATTTGCTGCTGCCAGGAACCAATTAGAAGAAAGATCTTTCAGTTGTTGTATGCATATGAAATTGTATAGCTATTCTGTATCTCATAGTGTCTGATGAAACCAAAGAGTTAATTGGTGAAACTGTAACACACGTTTAATTTTTAATGAAAATATATTGTTTTGCTCAGCAAATAATTAGTGTGTATTTAATCAACATTATATTTAGTAGTTATCATTATTACAATTTTCTTTAAAATATATATAGCATAAACCGACAGAGTACGGAAATATTAGAAACATGTGACAGTACGCACTCGTGGTTAATATATATAAATATTAACTTTTTAAAATTTTAACAGCGATAGAAAAACAGCAAAACAGTAAGCAAAACAGCAAAAAATAAGGAACCAGACATGAACAATTTTACGCACAGAACCCACTTTGCATTAAGTCCGCTGGCAAAATTACAAAAGATTACATTCCTTGAACAGTGGACAATTTACATTTTACAGAATAACAATATAATTATCCACTAATACACGTTATTGTGATAAGCCTCGTAACAGCATCCTCAAACCTTCGTCGAGATTACAGACGAAAGATCTCCTCCAGTTCCTTACCAGAGGGTAGCGTTCCCAAAACTGACGCAACGTTTCCTCTTTGTACTGCCATACTGATGCGTTGCAGTAGAAAAGAGGTTGCTCTAGCGTCTCCTGACGATAAATAAATGCGGTGTCCAACTTCTTTTATACAGTTAAGGCATTCGGGACCCCATGAACCACCCGATTCGACAGCTATAGCGACAAAATGATATTTGTCGAGTAAATTGCTATACTTCCTGCGCTTTTCTGTTTCCCCGCGAGCAGCCACGTTGCCAGCTTGTGCTGAGGAAGAATGCAGATTTGAAGGGGCGAAGGTGTCGGAACAAGTAAAATCCCATAGAAGTGCTTTTCCTTTCTTCCACGGTATTAGGGTCATACCATCTGGCCTCTTGCCGTCTGCACGACTGCATCCCAACGGTTCACATATAGAAGGAACGCCTGCTGAAATTAGTGCCCTCATGATAATGTCGTTGACGCTGGAGTGGCGTGAATGTCTTCCCGCACTATTGGCACAGGAGAGTCCATGAAGGCCCTTCTTGTCTACGATACTTCTACAGGCAGGACATCTGTGTTGCTCGCAAATATCTGCTCCCAAACGCAGTGCACTGGCAATTCGAAAACTGTCATTGGGTAGATGTAATCCTAAAGAAGGTGATGGGATAGCATGGAGCCAAGCTCCTGCTTCTGGAGATGATGTAGCTAGAAGTCTGGCCTTATCTTCTGGGTTATCGGATGACTGAAGTAGAGCTGAAAAGTGATGATTTATAAGAGGATCGTCCCAAGAGGATTGTAGTCCTCTCTTATCAAGGTCAGGGGGATCTGATTCCACTATAGATGACCACTTAGCAATGCTATCGTTGACATCCGAATCCGATACTAGGCTAAGATCTTGTTGGAGAATGGTCTCGATCAATGGCTTAGCGCCATAGAATGAAGACAGAAAGGATGAAATGGCCTGATCCATAGCGCGACGAATGCCGAGACCTCTGTGGTTAACAGGAAGGGACGCCTGCAACCAAGAGTTATTGTTGAGTGAACAATTCAGAATAGATTCTAGACCGGTTTTCAAGGTGTTGTCATAGCATTCCAGTAGATCAGCATCCCGCCAAGAAGGAGCACAGCGAAGAAAGTATAGCAGCCTTGGCATGGACAATGAAGCACGTAGTAGGTAAAAGGCAGAGTGAGCTGAAATCAAGGAAAGACGTGTAAAGAAGAATTCTAATTTAGAAATTTTGTCTTTTATTTTTGTTCGTCTTGCCTCATTAGATAATGCTGCTCCTAATAATCTGGCGTCATCTGTCGAAATTCTTTGAATCCCAGGCGCGGCTTCGTCGAACAGCTTGAATAGGTTATTAGACTGCTCATTGGAAACTCCGAGAAAGGTGACCTCACATTTGGAGAAATTCATTTGCAATCCGATCTCCTTGGCCCGTCTACGGATCATTTCTAATGTCTCTAGTACTGTATCCTTGTCTCCAGCTATAGTCCCGTCATCCAAATACCATATGTTCAGTTCTGTATTTATACTATTAACGATGGATTGTAAAGTTAGTGCGAACAAACCAGGGCCAAGAGGGTCGCCTTGTTGTACACCACGCTGAGAGAGGATTATTTCATCTCCTAAGTATAATTGCTCGGTTGCGAGTAGCACTGATGTACGTATCGATAAATTGATGGAAAACTGTTTTTTACCTGTATGAGCATAGAGTCACGATTCAACTCGTTAAATGCGTTTCTGAAGTCTATTTTCAGGAAAACTTTCTCCTGCTGGTGTGGAAAAGAGTAGTACATATGAGCAGCGTGGACTGCTGCTTCTGCTCCATGTGAAACACAAACTCCCAGTTGGTGTGGGGATAGAAAATGTGTTAGAGGTTCTCTAATTCTATGGCAAATGATTTTGGCTGATAATCTCCTCCACACATTGCCTATTGCGATAGGACGAATGCCGCCACTTTTCTTCTTCAAAGCTATTAGTGATGCTCCAAAGAAAATAGGTCTAATTTCCGTGGGCACATCACCGGAAATAATCAGGTGGAGAAAATCGCAGATGGCGTTAATCAGGTTGTCTTTAGTTTTGCAGTCTTGGGAGAGTAGGAGGTCCTTTAATATTGAAGGACGGAGACTGTCCATACCTCCTGATGACCCGGAAGGAAATGATTTAAGTGCCTTCGTAAACTCGTCAGCTGATACTCTAGGCACTACAATACTGGGCTCAATGAGATCGGGAGGTTCAAAAGGGTGGCTGTGAGCTGGATGTTTCTCTTTTAATGCTTCTAATACAGATCCATTCGGAGAAGCTATAGTATCTTCTGAGATGAGAAGCCGTACTGCGTTGCGGACATCACCATCTACTAATTTGTTCTCGACATTCTTAATATTAAAAGTGGAATTTACTGGTCGTCGAGCTTTGAAGGATTTTTACTGTGGTTAGGAAGGGCTTCGCAACGAGAATCAGACCAACATCGCACTCTTTGTTTAACCCATGATGTTAAATTATTCACTTTGTCAGCTTTTGGTGGCACGCACAGTGTAACGTAAGGAAAAAAGAAGAGATCCATCCAAGCTTCTGAGTCGTTTGTACGTACAATCTGTTGCAATACCTCGCACAGAGAGTCTGCCACTGAAGCTCTAGCCCCTCGAGGTACCCTGCGCAACATTGGAATAAAAGACTTCAATCTTGCTAAATGCTTATTGCATTTGGAGATCAATTTTTTCCTTGGGTGATCGACATTATCATTGGATGATTGCGACTTCCGTGAAAGCGAGCATGATTTGGTTTTATTGATATCATAATGGCACCTGCTATTGTGAATTGCTAGGCCTTTTAAACTAACACACAATTTGTTGCAAAGCTTACAGGTAGACTCGTTAGGCCTGTTTGAAAAATCAATGCTCTTGTTTAATGCGGTATCATTTTGGGTTTGATTTCTTTGGTTAAATTTTGATTCTGATGCGTTGCTTACATTCGAGAAATCTGCATTAATGGCCCTGCAGTCTTTATTGATATCATCACTATTAGCAGTGAAAGGATTACTGGTATCATTAGAAGAGTTACGATCATCTTCCATACTTATTATAAATTTTAAATTTAAATTAAACTATTTAATTATATTCAAAGCAAAGCTTCTACTTATGGAAAATATTACAGTGATTGTTTTTATTCAATAGATTTGCTATTTTGCTTTTTCACCTCGTTACTTTGTTAATTTTACTATTCAGAATTTTGCAGAATGTTTGCACTTATTACTACATAGTAAACACTATTACCTTACAGGACACACTACACAAAACACAACACTAACACTATTTCATTATAACACTATACTAATACTTATTAAGGTGAAATCTCTTCTAGTTTCTGATATTCGTCAGAACTAACAATTGTTTGTTTTGGAATTCTTTGTGTATCTGAAATTATCATTGTAAGTAATTTGTGTTCTACTAAATATAGTATTTTTGATTTCTTCCCACGCTTGTTTTCATTACATTTCTAATCCGTCATACGTTGGTCTCTTCAATAAGTTATCGTCAATGTTCAGTTCTCATAAGTTGTTCATTTCACGTTTCATATTCTACAACATCATTAACCCCTTTCTGCATGATTTTTTTTCTTTTAGCGAAAAAAAATCAGTATTGGAAATCCTCATATGGGAACTTGAGAAATGAATTAAAACTTAAATTTTAGATTTTTCACTTAATTGCGACGAGAAATAAGTAAGTGCCATATATGGCATACTTACAACTCACAAGAACATGCCAGATGACAACAAAATCTCTTATTCATACACGTCAATATCTCACACAGCAGACAAAACAGTCATTTGGTGTCTTTGATAAATCACAAAAAAACCTAAAGTGAGAAAAGGGTATGTGCCATATATGGCACGGCATGCGGTAAGGGGTTAAACTTATTGCATTTCCTACATACTATCCATACACTATTTTCCAAATTTAGAATTTTCCTGCATTCATACATATCAGTGTTCTCAATATGTAATCCTTTTAGGTGGATTTTAAAGGAATCATGTCCTATTAAAAGTTCCATCCTTCCTGTGCCTATTTTACCTATTTCCTTTCTTATGTCTTGTTCAATATGGGTATGTGTGTTTTTTTTTAAATTTGCTGTGCCACACTGCGTATATGTAGAGGATTAGATTATTAATAGCTAATGATTAATAGATAATTAATAACAAATAATTTTACTTTTCTCAATTTACTCTGCATATATATACATTTATTTATTAATTTGAAGGTTACTTTTGTTTACATACAATGTGTTCATAGTTGTAGAACTTTTTTCTTTTCAGTTTATATGGCAGATTTCTTGACTACTGTACAAACAGGGTTCCCTTTTCGAAGCCTCACCTTTTATTTTTAAAGTTTCATTTTGCTAATTTAAAAATCAATTTTATTTACATATACATGGAGTGTGCTCATGGCAGTAGAACTTTTTTCTTTCAATTTATATGACACGTTCTATTGACCACTGTAGCAGACAAGGCCTCATTTCGAAGCCGCACCTGATTATTTGACTGATGTGGCTTTATATGTATCCACAGCACGTTTTCCAAATGATTTGGTGTGTAATTACAATCGTTTGAACTTAGCTGTCAAGTTAACTGTCAACTTAATTTGACACTTTCTATCAATCTGTTTCATATTCCAAACTTTGGACAATTGCATATAGTCTAGTTTTGTGATCAGATACAGTCTATTTTCGTTGCATTGTTTTCGCGCGACATGGAGCTTCCCCGTCGTGTTTTTTTCCTTTCTTTATTTATTTTTATTTATTTATTTATTTATTTTTGACCGAAATAATTTTTTACTCGTGGTCATTCTCCGAAAATCAGAGGCCGAGTCTAAAGTTGAACTCCTTGGATCTATCTAAATCGGAAAGAGTGGGACCGCGGTGTCTCAGTGGTTAAAGTCTTTCAGTGGCTTTTTGCAAGCGGCTCTGTCCCACCTGTCGGGAAGGACCGGGAGGCAAAGAGTTGTGCTTGTTAACATTTTCCTTGTTGTGATGCATAAACATCATCATCGCACAGACGAGTAGGTTCGCTCAGAGCCACACCTAGAAATTTCTTACCCGTCGTCGGTCTCAGATTACGCCTATATTGTATCCATGTAGTTTTCATATGTAATACTAGTGACAGTATAATAAATACTAAAATGATAGAGCGTTCACCTCTGGTGCATGGGGGTCCCTGGTTCGATTCCAGCTCGCGCCAAGTGAATTTTCTGGTGGACAAACATCGTGTGCGTTGGTTTCCTCGGGGTTCTCCTTTTTCCTCCCACTTTCTTCATTCCGTCATTTCATTCATTTCTCATCATCACCGTCTCCTTTAGCCTAACTGGCATAATCGTGGGACGTAAAACTCAGATTTCATTTTTAAATCGCAAACAAAACCAACAAAATTGAACGAGCTCGAAAAAAGTTTTGAAACTGCTTTCTTTAATATTCATCTGACGCAAAATTAAACAGAATAGTAAAATATATATTTTACATGGGAGAAGAACAACAAGCTACACATTGTTTCTTCTCTGTTGGCAATTTCATTTAAAAATGGGCATTTTTCAGAAGCAACGTTTAATTTACAGTTTGTTTCCAAATATCTGATATTGTCAAATAATACCGATAATCGTTATGTTAAAGAGAATACGATTTGCATGGAGTATAAACGAACAGATCATTTGGTGTTTTGCATTCCTAATTGTGTTTCGTTCGTCCGTGAATGAACAAGTTAGTTTATTGTGTTTTGCTAATCTTTTAGAGAATATAATTCCAGTTTTAGAGAATATAATTCTTTTATTTATTAATTTATTGACTTATTTTTCTTTATTTTTTTACTATTTACGCATTATAAGGGATTCTATTACGATTCTATATAATTTTAATTCATGTAAACTTTATGAACATTGTGATGTAGATCTTATAAAACTTATTTTGCTTGTAACAATAGACAGCTGTCGCTCCACTGGCAAATTGCTCTTTGGGTAATTCCATAATTCTTAAGTACAAATATTTGAAATGTATTACTAACGAAAAAAGAATATAGACCAAGAGCCAAGGGGGTAATAACTCCCTCCCATTGGAGAACTTTTGCCACTATATTAGAAGTTTTCCTTAGGGGCCTTAGAATCAAAAAATACTTGTTGGTCAACATATAAGTTCAACACCTGTGTCCTGGGGCCTTTATATCTTTACCACCCCTGTATATTTACAGACATCGATGGGATCTCTTTAAATGACGTATATCACACCGTTATTGCAACACTGGAACAGGTTATACCTCGATCGATTTGTAAGATAGTAGGCTTTCAGTTAACGTAACAAACGGGGCATTTATGTGTACAAAGGAAAACTAATTGAGGGATATTTAAGAAAATTTCCTTTAAAAAGACCCTTCTCGCGATTCTTTTAATTATTACGTGGCAACACTGCACACTAGGTTAGCAATAAAATGCATTTGTGTGTCATATTTTATGCTCAACTTAAATTGAAAATTTCATTTTGATCCATCAAACAGCAGCAGACGAAATATATATTTTATATTCTTCACAGGGTTCATAATAATTGATTTTTATGGAAATACGAATATGACTTTGTGTCAATGTACAGTTATTACGTTGCAACACTGGAAACTACGTTAATAATAAAATGTATTTATGTGTCCTATTTTATGTTCAACTTAAACTGAAACTTTCGCCTTGATCCACTAAATAGCAGCAGAGGAAATATGTATTTTATATTTATAGTCTTCACAATTTTCACAATAATTGATTTTCATGAAAGTACGAGTATGACTTTGTGTCAATGTTCCGGTTTATTTTTCTATAGAAAACAAGTGAAACAAATTATTCTAGTGATTTTCTCATTCGTTATATTATGACAGATTCCCAGTACCGAGAAATCCCCCAAGAAGATTTTATGGTTTGTTGGTTCATAGTATAATAGAAATTATTTCAAAGCAATAATTTTACTGTTGTGCGGTTACATTATGTTCTTTTGAAAATACTTGTTGTTCTGTTATTCTGCAATGAATACAACTTTCAAATATGTCTGCTGGTATGTGGAGTTATCAAACAACTTTCGAAGTTATTGCGTAGGCCGTGTATTCTTATTACATGTGCACACAGATAATCGCGCTTAATATATTACGTAATATGTAGTTTTCTTAATTGCCGTAATATTAAACAATTTGTTATACTCTTTGTGTTCTTGTCTGTCTGTTAAGTTGATAATAGTAGCACATTGGATCTTAAATCCACGTGTTCTCAGTTATTCTGAAGAAGAATGCCAAACAAAAATAAGCCAGTCAGACAGACGACAATTGCAAAAGGAAAGGGGATTGCTGTTGTGAAAAATAGAAAATTGTGTGTAATACACCTCGCATAAAACGAAACTGACATTAGGGCAAATAATTTTATCGAAACGAGCTTCTATAAAAACTTTGAGGTCAAAGAACTGCGGCAAGAGAGTGACAATTCAAAACTGCACTGCTTAACATCGATTTGCACCCAAATTCCTACAGAATACGACACAAACAAGCACGGTCTATCACTGGGAATACCAAAGTTCCATAAAATTACCACGATTGCTAAGTCAGTCGGCTGAATCATGTGTGGCGGAAAATCTTAGTCGATAACTCACCATATTTGGAGAGTACTGCCGTGCGACAGTATGTAGCAGACATCCTGCTTAATAAGAGGGAATGCGTATTTTGCCAGAAATAGAGCTAAAATTGATATCACGATAAAAGGAAAAGGATGTTTCGTGGGAAACTCTAGTGAACACCTATTCGATGGGAATATGAATCACTACTGTTGCAAATTCAAGAAATGGATCTCAAGCAGCCGGAATGAGGTACCACAACTTGTACCAGATCGGAAGAAACATACCTAAAGATAAATTCGTTGAATTCGCATTCTGTGCAGGTATGTCAATAAGTGTTTTGGTTACCGAAGTAGCTCTAATTTTACTGCAAGCTTTTATTGATTACCATCGACAAGCAATAGATCTTTCGTGGCTGCAACGTCAAAATTTTCATTCCAAGAGCTTAGACTTACCTTATCTCGTTTTATAGTTTATGTCTATTCTTTTAGTTGCAAGCAATACATGCTCAAGTCTTCGGAAAACCCGTGTTGCCAAATTTTTAACACAAGATGTTTGTTCAGCTGCTTCAGGTGTACCATGGTTGATGTCAAAACAGATGCTTCTAGTTATAACAGTTAGATATCTCAGAAGCAATACAGCATTAATAACTCTGCTCAACCTTACGGGCCACTCATCTTCATATTCACAAATATTTGAATTAGAAACAGCAATGTATGATTGTGTTGTCAAAAGCGGTTATGACCTCCAGCCATCAGTCTTAAAAGATTCATCTATGGTCTCCCTCTTTTGATGTGATAATTTCCAAGGATTTGAGTATCACTTCCACTTAAAAGGGTAAATATAAACCGCATGAGAGACGAGGTAAATCTGAGCTATTGGAATGTAGCATTCCCGTCGTGAGCGGCCACGAAGGAACTCATACCTGTTGATGGTGATTAATAAAAGCTTGCAGTAACAGTAAATCTGTTTCAGTAATCAAAAAACTTACTGACATACTTGTACAGAGTGCGTCTTCAACGAATTTATCTTTAGGTACGTTTCTTTCATGAACAATTTCAGCTCGATGTTCTGGTACCTCATTTCAGTTTCTTTGATATAGACTTCTTGATTCATATTCCTATCGAATAGGTGTTCCTTTACGTTGAAATAGAAGAATATGTGGGTACAAAGTGTTTTAAAATGTGATATTAGCTGTTTCTAAGGAAGTTAGTTATGAGTATGTGCAAATATAGAGATTATAGAGATTATTGAAATTACAAGGAGTTCCGCGGTGATTGTGAAAGTGCAAACATCTCCGATAGTGAGCTGCTGAAAAGGAAGTGGTTAAAGTGGAAAATACTCATCAGTCACCATCTACATACATCACATTTGAACACGAAAACATTTACACACAATTACAATTACTCTACACGCACTCATTTCATTTATTTGTCACTTTATCCAACATTTTCACCCCGAACATCTGGGTAACTGGCCCTCTTCTTCCCGCTGGAACTCCTTCCCGATTTTGACCATTTTCATACCTGACTAAGACATTACAATTATTACCTGGATTTGACTAATTGTTTCTTTATATACTATAACCTACCTAACTAACAATTTATACTTAAAAATACAATTAATACTATATGTTACAGGTAATACGACTAGAAAGTCGACCAAAAAAATGCAAATGGCGGATTCCGCCATTTGTAAAATTAATTACAATACCAATAAAAACATTTCAAATTAATCACATTTTTAGCATACATGGCGTAAGCTGATGCTTTATAATAACACCGATAATGTGTAATATGCCATTACAGTCTAATGATATTATGTTTTTAACAGGAGGGTGCCCGAAATTTTTTGCACCGACTGTACTTGATGTTTAACAAAAAAAAATTTGTGGCTGTTCATATAATTCGTAATTTTATTTGTTATTCTATTTCAAATTAACATGGAAAACTGTAAAAAAAAATCATTACGGATTATAGTTTTGGGAATCAATATCTTTATTTATATTTTAAATTAGTTATAAGTCTTGCATATGTATATGTAAATGGATTATTACAATTCTTACGGTGTCAGTGCTATCCGAAAATATAGATCCACTATTGGACGGAACTTTCCAGATCAAATAACCAATCTAAAATTCGACAGAATTTTCAGGACCACCCTTCACCTCTCTTTTAGATACCTAGGTCCTTCTAAAATCTAGTTTGATCCAGATTTTACCAAATTTTATTCGTTTCAAAGCCCCACCGCCAAAATGCTTAGTTTTGATTGGCTGATAAACCCACGCTATGATATTAGGGCGCAATTATTCCATTCCATGCCGGGAAGTCTTACTGAAGACACTGGATCCTGATCGTCTAGCTTGGGAACTTAAAGGGGAGCTAGAAAAGCTGCAGTAAAAGGTAAAACTAATATAATAGTTGAATAACTACCAAGCAGGAAGCTAAGGAGCCATAAATTTGCTAGATTCTCATAGTAAAAACCGGACTGAAGAACTAAAATAGGAAGCATAACTCGGTGACGCCATGTTGTGCAGATATAGTTCGTGATGGACAGAATTCAGGATAGTGCGTGCATTTAATCTCCTTTCCCAAACCCAGTTTGCAGTTCAGTGAATCAAATAGTTAAATTTCCCTCTTGCCCCTCCTGAATCAGTGTAGGTTCGGTCAGACCTGTCCGTTCAGTAATCTGTCTGTGTAGTTAGTACGTGATTTTTTTTCATATATATATATATGGCGGTATTTTTAGGTCTGTTTGTAGTGTTAGTAACCATCAGCATGTACGTGTAAATTAAGCAAAGGGCTCCTATCTGACTCCCAAATTGGGAGTACGGCTTCCAGCGGGATGAGTTGAACATGTAGTTATTTCCGGGTTCCTGCCCCTTCAGGGCAGGGGTCCTATTGTTAGCTAATACTCCGATATGTCCCCTCAGGGCATTGATTAAACAGGTTAAGTAAAGAATGTGATTTAGTAAATATAAGGGCCAGTTGGCCCTGTTCATTTCTTTCCTTTCGTTACTTTTCATAGAGCCGATTTAACATGGTAAAATATGAATGTTTTCTGTGTATATTTATTAGTATAACATGTATTAATGTAGTGTGTAGTATGAATGTGGCATGTATGTGTTCGTAATGTAGAAACATGTTCTAGTAGTAGTAATTGTGATAGTTAAGTGATGAAAGAGTGTGTGAGATAATTAAATACGGACAGTGTAGTATTTACTATGCGATAAATTTTTATTACTCCGTCATTAAGTGAACGTAATATAGTATAATAATTCCGTGTACAAGGTCACATTCAGTTGTTCAAGGGTTGATTATATCGTCGCTAGCCCTAGTGTCAAAAGTCAGTACTAACCGCCATTCTTCCGTCGAGGTGCTTAGTGATTTAGTTTTCATGAAATTGACCTTTCTTTCCGAAATAAAACCTAGAAGGTATAATTCACAGCCCATATAAATGTACAGTTAGGTCAAGTGACCCAAAATTAATATTTTCCGAAAATTACAACATTCTGCTCAGTTTAGAAATCGAAATATTTAAGTAAATAAACAATCCGTAATTTCTTAACAGAAGTCGGGCGATATGATGCTAGTTCTTCGCTTTGAAATTATATTAAATGTTCATTTTTTCTTCGTGGCTGCAGAAGTTCATTGTTGCTGCAGAATTTTATAAACATTAAATATTATCGCGGATAATTCTATTTTCAGTGAACATACGTAGGATTTTTTTTCGTTCTTAATAAAGCTACCAGGTATTACATAGTATTGTGTGTGTGGTGAAGGAGTCTTGAGTTCGAGTGAGGTTGTCGTGCGGTGATCGGAATGGGAAATGTTTGTAGTGATTATAGATTTTAAAGTGTTATGATGAAATGTGTATATAGGCTGGGCGTAGATAGAGGAAACAGGGTGTTTGTAAGAATATAGCGTCGTAGTAAATGAGAATGATGATATGAATATATGAATATTAATGTGAATATGAATATAAAGTATATGAATATTGTAGTAAATGAATATAGAAGATAGGACACCCATATAGTTAAATATATAGTAGCCCAGTGAATACTTCGCCGCGTGTTGATATATAGATATTGAATAGATACGTGTAGCTACAAACATCTCAAGTTCTGACCCCTGCACCATGATATCACGCGGACCGGAGGGCGATATATAGTCGGACTATGGTAATACTTTGTAGTTTAATGTGTTATAATAATAATCAACCATAGTAATACCATCGGATAGAAGGGGTAGCATCATATAATCGTTGACTAGACATATTGAATAATAAATTATGAAAAGACAATAGTAGTTATACAACAGGGCTGTAGTGAATCATATCTTCTGGTCGGTTTTAAAATAGAATATCCTGCTCCGTGAGATTTTTTTTTCTTCACGTTACCTACTCAGGCTAGCTTACAATGTTCATGGAGGCGACGGTTCGGACAGGGGTACAGAAGCAAAACAATTAATTATTGAAATTTATTATTCGCGTACCCGGATGTCGACCCCTAGTCCCTTTAAGTATTTTCATTTCTTTTCTTAGTTTAATTAGACGAGGGAAATTAACGACATCCCAGACTGTGGCGTGTCTGCGCAGGGTAGCTATCGGTGATGTTTTGGTAATTGAAATCACCGATCCAAAATTCAGTTTATTTAATTTTTTTTTATTTTCGGCAAATCATTAGTTAGGGATATCTTAGCTAATACTTTTACTCTAGTTTCATTACTGTCCTTGAACCTTCTTAGTTTTTCTAAGGGGTCGAATATTTTTTTTTACTTAGAGATTTCAAAATTGGGGACGCAGTTACCTGGTCCCTTTCCCCCTCTCCTTTTATCCTGCTGGTCTGGGCCGGATACGGGGATCGGATTTCAATCTTACAAGCAAACTCTTGTGGGATTGGGATCTGATGGACACAGAACTTGCATCCTTGGCAGCAGGGCGCCCCTTGAGTCTACGTATTTGAGTAGACCACCCTTTTTGGCATGTTAAGAATATTTTGGGTATGGATTTTGTTGAGAGCGAAATTCGACTTCTATCTTTGTAGCGTTAGTTATTTCTCACTTAAGTCTTTGGCGCCCCTATTCTTCGTCTTCCTTCTTCTCTATCTCTCTCTCTGTCTTCATTTCTTCAAGTTTTTTTTTAAATTTCAACCTTCCCCCCCCAAGATTTTGAACTTGTTACTTACGATTTATTTAACGTACAACTCTGATCTGAAATTACCAGCTGAGACGTTGCAAGACACGATTCATGAATGGAGTAGATAATGATTGGGTCCTCCTTCACATTTTGACCTATCGCTGAAATGAACAAAGACTTAGTATTTGACGACAATTCGATTACGTTCTTTCACCGTCGTTCCTCTTAAGTTTTTTTTTTTCGTAATCCATTGGTCACTTTCTTTTCTGTGTTGGTTTTCGATTACTTTGTAGTTAACCTGGGCCCAGAAATTGTATTTTAGGTTATCTAGTTATATCTTTAGAAATGCTCTGTGTTACGTGCCTGCCTTCCAAAGTTTTTTTTCCTTCATGATTTAAACACGAATTGATTATATACAAGTGAAAAATTTATAGATGCGCGGTATCAGGTAGAAAAGCGATTTTCTTTTTCATATGTAATGTCGGAAGTCATTTGTTTTGGGACAAGGTTTGCAACCTAGTAAAAATTTTATTGTTGGGGGTGATTAATTTAAATGTGTGCGCATTTATTAAATATAAATATATAAATATATATATATAGAGAGAGAAATGAATACGTCGAAATATATATGTAATTAGTATGTGAATATGATTTTAAAGTAAAAGTATGATATTAAATGTATTATGAATATATATAAGAGCGCTCGTGTCTGTCCCCCTAAACGTGTGTTGGTTGCTATAGTTTACTAGTAAGTTCTCCGACGAATGTAAGAATGTAGATTTTGTTAAGAATACCGCCGTGCACTCAAGTAATTTTCCTTTTCTGTTGAACAAATGTAAATGATACCTTATGTAATTATGTAATGGCATGTATTGGAAAGTAACGGCAGGTCTAAACGTAACTCACTTCATAACGCATATTATCCTTGAACTACCAACCCAAAAACCATTGTGGAAAGTGTACCTTGAATCCTTCTCACCTTCATATGTATCCTGTGACTTGACCAGTTTTTTTTTTTTTTTTTTTTTTATCCTCAATTTAAACCTTCATACTCCGTACACCTGCGGGAGATCGTTTTTAAAATCCGAATCATATACAAATATATACGAAAGTGATCCTAAGGAAAGGCCTCATAACGTGTCCCAGTGTTGCATAAATAACTTAAAACTATTCAATTAATAAGTTTGGAAATGGACCGTCTAAGAGGAGAAACGTCCTCTAGCGATAGTGATTTTTCGAAATCCCTGGATGGGTATAAAGCATCGCAGTGTGCGATTGCAGATATAAACTGTTAAAAGTTATAAACCAAGTATAGACGATGAATGGTTTTGTAAACCAATATATATATATATAGATATATATAAACACGAACGAAGTTAAATGGAGCGAAATGTTCTGGACACTACGGGTAGTGCGTGATCTGTGATTTGAACGCTCAAAATCATTAATATTTTATTACCCGATGTGAGGTAGAGACTCATATAAGTTCTGATACACCAAAAAGTTCTTTTTTTTTCTTTTCTTTCCTCTTTGTCAATTTTTTTTAAAGTGAAATAAGTGTCTCCTTTGCGTATGTCGCAAATCATAATTTTGATTTAGCATGCCTAAGATACAATATATGTAATTATTTTTATTTGTCAAGATGATTGAATATATAAAAATTTACTAGAATATAACACTATGTACTCTATTAATATATAACCAATAACTTGTGCTTGTAATATTTTCTTCATAATTATCTGTTTGTCTTTTCTTTTCACTATGGATGTAATAAATTATTTGTATTTTTGTAGTTAGTTGGTTTCCTTTAACCATATATACACTGTCCTGAGTGAGTGAGCGTGTGAATGCATGATAGATTTAATATAAGTAATTTTAGTGATATCATTTGTTGTATTAACATCTATAATATATGTGTCGTGTTTTAATATATGTGTTAAGGTAAATAACCTAGGTCATGAAGGACCGCTACTAATGGTTTGAATCGGCTCTAGGAGTGAAACAAAAATAGCAGGATGAGCCTAAATACGACATCTTTCTTCCAGGAAGTTGAAATTCTTATTGATACGATACATAAATTTATATTGAGTTTATAAGTCTGATTTTTTTTTTCCTCTTGGCTAATTCATATGTGTGGTCGATCCTAGAGAACAGAGTTCAGATGCTGGATGGTTATCAATCACCGGTTGGAATAACAGTACAAAGAATGATTTCATCTTTCTCGTTTCCAGGTCTAGGTCTGGGCAATCCCCCGGTCGTGGTGCCTGGAGCTAGGTCTGGGTGGTATGAGGGAACATGTGTCTATTCCGAAGCATTCCAAAATTGATTAGTCGTTAATAACATTTAGAATGATTTATCTTTCGAGGACTTTCTCGACTTCTTACTATATTTCCGGAATTATCCAGTAATCTGTTTCTCATTAAAATACCCTATTTCTTTTCTTTCTTCTTTTCCTACCTCCTTCTTTTACCCTTCTACTTTCTTCTCTTTCTTTCCTATTTCTGAATGAAAGAAAACGGAGTCATGACAGAGTAGTCGCTATTTGCACGGTCAATAAGTTGTTTCGATGAGTTTTCTTCGGGAGTCCGATATGGAATAATCAACAATAACAAGAAAGTTTATTGGAATTTACTTTATTGGAAAATAATCCGGATTTCAATCAGTAGGTGATGTTTCGTAATCGTCCTCGTTAAAGAGAATTAATTTTAGCGACTTCTCTCCAGTACATTGCACGTTATTAAATTTTTTCTTCGTTTTCGTTTTCTTTCAAATGGTGAAGAAGACAAGACAAGAAATTACAAATATTAGATTAATGGAAGATTTTAATGCAATATAACTAACATTACATTCAAATCCACCTTCACATACCAAAATCCGAAGATATTTGGAAGTCAGAGATAAGAGGCTTTTAAGATATTTGTGGTAGGAGTCTAAAGGGATAAGAATTAGTAGGACGATGATGATAAATATGAACAAATGAATGTATTATACAAATGAGATGTAAGAAAATAATCAGATACGTTCTGATTGAGAATAAACCAGCTAGAGAAATTTGCGAAGTAGTGATTTCGGAATAGCTTATAGTAGAAGTAAGCTAGTGATAACATTCGATTGGTGAAATCCAAGAAATAAAAGAATTGAACCTAGTATCTACGTAAAAATAAATCCTAACACTTTAATGGCACGTTCAGTTGCCCTAGTGACACGTGTCACTAGAGTTTCCCATGAAACATCCTTTCCCTTTTTCGTGATTCCAATTTTAGCTCTATTTCTGGCAAAATAAGCACTGCTCCTCATTAAACATGATGTCTGCTACATACTGTCGAACAGTAGCACGCTCCAAATATGGTGAATTATCCACTAAGAGTGTACAATTTTTCGCTACACATGGTTCAGCAGACTGACTTAGCAATCGTGGTAATTTTGTGAAACGTTGGTAGTCCCAGCGATAGACCGTGTTTGTTTGTGTCGTATTCTGTAGGAATTTGAATGCAAATCGATGTTAAGCGGTGCAGTTTTGAAGTGTCACTCTCTTGTCGCAGTTCGGTGTGACCTGAAATTTTTTTAGAAGCTTTCTTCGATAAAATTTGTTGCCCTCATGTCAGTTTCGTTTTATGCGTAGTGTATTACACGACATAAACGTGGGACGTAACAGTGACAGATTTCGATTCCTTTTCTCCAAAGATTAAAAACGTGCCTTTTGATAAATGTACAGGTGATTTTAATTTCCCACGAGATTGAGATATTTTTGGAGTTAACTTTCATCCATATAGATGGCATCGATACGTATACCTTATAATAGGGTCATATGAATCCTGGAGATGCTGAAATTTATTAGTGGTTGCAAAGCAAGACTTAGTTCTACTATTTTTCCTTAGGTAATAGAACGTTATTGATAGAAAAGACCAAAAAAATGTTGTCTCAGTAGATGGTATGCTTAAGAGAGCATTGAATCGGTGAGTAGAAAAAGGAGAATATTCCCCAACACGTTACTTTTGAAAAACGAAAAGTAAAACTGTTTAACAGAAATACCATTGCTTACGTAAAAATATCTGTATGGGAGATTTGTAGCGTATGTTAAGACCTTTCATTTCCCAAAATTCCAAAAACGTAATGGGATTGGATATTTAGTTATGGAGAAATTGTTATCGTGGAATGTTATCCTTTATTTTTGGAATGTTCTCCTTTTTCTACTCACCGATTCAATTAAAACATACACGTAGTTGTTTTGACTATAAGCAATAAGAAACTTCGAAATCTATTTCGAGATCGGAAAAGGAAAACCTCCGGTCAGTTTTGCCAACGTGAAGCTGCATAAAACCTCTTCAGGACATCAGAATTTCCTTTTTCCAGTTCAATCAGTAATGTGAATGTTCTCCTCACGCGCACACAATAACTATGCCCTATATAACGGTCTAGACAGTCAATAGTAAACGAAAGCGGTATTACAGCACGCACATAGGAAAATGACACCTGGAATGCAAGGGAATAAAAGGCAATTCCATAACTGTCCAAAGAAAGGTAAGAAACTGTAAGCTAGGAAAGTCAGAAAGGATAATGCTGAGAACAAATACCCTTGTACCGCATCATCCAGTTGAAAGTACGGGAGCCACGGGGGCTCAGTGCTAGAGTGTTTACTTCTGGTGTCTGGGGTTCCTCGTTCCATCCCAACTAGCAGCAATTGAGCTTTGTGGTGGACAAACACCGTGTGCATGGATTTTCTCGGTGATCTTCCCTTTCCTTCCACTTTCTTCATTCCACCATTTCATTGATTTCTGATCATCACCGTATCCCTTAGCTTTGGTGCATAATCGTGGGACGTTAAACTAATTATTTCTTTTCAGTTGATAATACACCATCCAAAGAACGTGACCTTTCGTAGGTATCAGTGAGCATAATGTACGTGTCTAGATACTTATCATGAATATTATACGATTAAAATAACAGTAAACTAAGTTATAAAGATAAGAACTCATTTATTTCTTCCGTTTTCAAAGCTTTAGTAGACATGAAAGATTATTGTAGTTTTTCGGCATCTAAACACGAAAGAAACGGTTTTTTGTCTCTTACGAAATTGTCGAATATTTTGTGGAAAAACAAGAAATTTCCTGGTAGAGAGGCCTCCCACATCCCAAGAGGACGATTTCTTTAACTCTTTGAAGATCCACTGAAGGAGGAAGATAACTTTATGGAAATTTTAAACATGAAGAACTTTTCTTCGGTCTTTGCTATTCTGCTGTTGGTCAATGAAATATAATTTCATACAAGTTCCCTCTCAAGATATTGGCAAAAATAGTTAAAAGATTTTCGTGAATTTCTAAATCGCTGGATAACACACAAACACACACACACACACACACACACACACACACACACACACAGGTTTCTTTCTATAACGACAGAAGAGAAGTTCAAAAGCTTCACCTAAAACGAAAGGAAACGTTACATACATAGACTGACTTTGTAGAAAGATTTTAGTATTTTTATTGTTATTTTCATACCGACAGAAAAAAAAAATCAAAATATGTCATAAAAGAGAAAGATCAAAGGCCTTTCAGAACTGAAATGAAAATGAAATCTTTCGGTTAATCTTTCTACTTTTATGCTCTGCAGGCAAAAGAAGGTAAATGGTAATAGAGAATAAAATGGGATGAATGGATTGATGGAATGAAAGGAGGAAGTGAGAGGAAAGGAAAGAGTAACCCTCCCCAAGAAAAGTCACAAATGTGATGTCCACCTTAATCTTCAATTCAGAGATTAAACTTAAGTCTGTTCGCATTAGGAGGAACAGTATCTACTAAGGAACTTTCTTAATATTCCTAAACACCTACTGTCAAGTAATTCTGAACATAAGACAAGATTCATAATCGTGATGATGTATGCTGCACTGACAGTCAAATAATGTCTTTCGCAAGACAAACTGAAAAGGATAGAAGAGTAGTGATTTTTAACAGTCAGATATGTGACATAGAAGCACGATTTTTACGATCGCAGAAGCGACAAAGAGAAATAGGTAGAGGACATAGGAGGGGACGAAAGAGTACATAGTAGGAGAATGGAGAAAGAAGTTTTTGGCAGAGTACGAGTACTCACGGATGCACGACTAGTGTACATCTGCAAAAATCATCGACTACTCCATTGATATTCCTGTTTGGCTGTCACAATTGCCTTTGTCGATGCCCCCTTTCAATCTGATTATTGATTTCTCCGTGCGGTTTCTCTAGAATGGGAGCAGGAAAGTATGACATCACATACTATATAATTAGGGGAAAGTGGAGGAGTAATGGTTATACCAGTAGTGCCATCTAGTTATTTATATCACTAGAATAGTTAATAATTTTAAGTAGTAACTTTAGTTTATAAAAAAACAAAAAAGAACGATGAATAGAGTTAAACTATACTAAATAAAATATAACTTGATTAACCTCGGTTATATAGCCTTATAGTAGTCTATAGTAGTTTTATAACCATATAATGGCTCTCATTTACTTCAGAATTGGGATTCCTTTTTAATTTTTAAGGCAAGCTACGATTCCACAGGTTTAAGTTTCGATATCTAAGTGAACGTAATAGTTAAGGTAAGTAGGTAGAAGTTAGCAACAATTAAATTAAAACCTTTATGTTCCAAGCATACGACATACAGTACATACCAGAATCTAGTTATCACGGCAGAAGCCACTTCTCGTTTTCTTTGGGGTAATTTTTTCCATATCTGGTTCAACATTTTCAACTTTTATCAGGTTTAGGTTGGTGGCAATTTTCATGTTCATTTTTTTTCTTCCATGTTCGTAGGAAACAAAGTATTGAAAAGGTGCAATTGTTCACGTTCCAATGTCTTGCACTTACTTTCTTGTACTCAAAAATAAGTTGATCCATAACTGATCAATCACCTGTATATTCTTTGAAATTAGATTTCAAATGAACCATTACAAGTAACATCAACAAGTTCACAAACGATTCTGTTCAGATACGTTTGCAATTTACCATCAAATACTCCAAAGTATTTGACATCTACAAATTTTCAGAATCTGATGGAAGAAAGTAATCCCTGAAGTTAATTGCTGAATCAATCAAGTGTTGAATCTTGACATATTGAACTTCTTGTGGCAATTTTTCATCATTCAACTCCAGAAATGACTTTAATCTTGAGAGGTACTCAGAACACTACCTTCAGTTCGGCTTGCCCGCGGTCGTGGTTTTACGTTTGCTTCCTCAGAAGTGCAGAATCCCCGCTTGTTTAGTGACTAACACGATTGACTAAGGATCGCGTGGTCTCGGATTCGATTCTTGGTGGAGGTGCAGTTAAAGGACAAACGTTGTTCGGATTCCACTATAACCAGTAGGTACGTGTCTTCTTTAGCCTAGCAGGCATAACCGTGTAACGTTAAATTTAATCAAACCAAGCCAATCTGTCTCTAATGTCAAAAATATTCATACTATTTCCTTAAATCTGATTTTGAGCGTGTTCACGTATGCAGCAGGCTCCCAAACTATACTAAGAGAGAGGGTCACCGTGGCTTAGTGGTAGAGGGTTTTCTCGAGGCTCTCCCGTTTCCTCCCACTTTCTTCATTCCACGATTCCATTCATTTCTCATCATCACCGTCTCCTTTAGCCTAGCAGGCTTAAGAGTGGGACGTAAAACTTAATGATTTCATTTTGTTTTCATTTTATACCAAGAGATTATTCAACTGATCACATGAAACTTTCATATCACTCGGAAATAGTCCTACTTCATCATCGAACTCAAGAATCGCTGAACAGTTTCTCTCTGGATAAGCAATGCATTGCTGCACACAAAATACAGTTGCATTTACCGTCTATCAATCTATATATGTTTATATGATTGTGGTCAAGAAAAGATTATATGTTTGGGGATGTTTAAATGTTTGTGGGTGTCCATATGTTTGTGAATTTTATATATTTGTGGCCAGTCCTTCCGACAGTGAGTTCTCGGGAACCACAGGCTCTAGAAAGATGCCGTTTCCATTGATCGATTGTAAATATTGTGTAGAATGTTCAGTTCTAATTAAACATTTTTTAAAAAAACACGGCAGTTATTTCTTTATTACATATTTTAGGGGTATACTAAAGTATGAAATTCTTTAAAACAACGCATCATATCCTACGAGTAATACATTCCAACACCACATATTTGTATACAAAGGTTATTATCTCTAAGGTGTTGATTGATGGCCAAATGATAATGAAAAACGCGGCGGGACAAATAAGTCAGAAATCGGTATAATACCGACAGAATCGGGATAGTTGGCAACCCTGTTATAAAGGAACTTGTACAGATGTGAGTAATGACAAGGACATGGACATTGACATACTCATATATGAATGGTGTAGAGAGCGCAGGTTCAGCTAGTTTATTCATAAAATTTTTAGAAGATTGTGCAAATCAAGGGTCGAAATTTAAGATAATTTTCTAACTACATCCATTTTTTTAAAAATGATTATAACATCTTCTTTGTAGCCAAGACCTCTCGATGAATACAGCACTGATTCCATTTGACATTATGTGCCATATTCTTCACTCGAGGAATGAATCTTGTTTTTCTGACATAGCACATACACCAAATGAAGTCAAACCAACGCACTTCTCCCATAAAATAGAATTCTCCTCAAAAAGTCTACCGAAAGTTTTAAAAATACGCCCTGATGTACCCTGTAAAAGTTCACGTAAAAACATGGGACCACGGTGGCTCAGCGGTGGGACGTCCACCTCTGATGCATGAGTGCCATGGTTCTTTCCTAAATCGTGCCAAGTGAATGTTGATGTGAACAAACACCGTGTAAATAGGTTTTCTCGGGATTCTCCCGTTCCTTCCCACTTTATTCATTCCGCCATTCCATTCATTTTTCATCATCATCGTCTCCTTTAGCCTAGCCAGCATAATCATGAGGGGTAAAACTAAAAGATTTCATTTCACATGAAAACAAAATTTTCCATAATTGTATCTTTTTTTAGATAGCGTATTAAAACTATCGATAGTTCTGTTTGTATTTTAATCAAAGTACAATGTAAAAAATATGATACAAGTCTGTACCTTGAAATGAGTATATTGTCTGCAAACATATCATATATTCTTCGTGCCATTACATCGTCTGATCGAAAAACTAGATACTGATTTGTCAAGTATTCGTTTGTAGATAAGCTACACATACAGGTATTATTACTTCTTTGCCAACATTAGTCATTCTTCATTTGGATATGATTTTTGTAACGTTATAAGAAGCCAATGAAACACTCTCATGAACGTCCACACCTAAATGTTTTCACAGTTCTTTTTTCTGTAGCGTTTATCAAACTCCACTGTTTTATCTGAAAATAAAATTAGCGACTTATTTTGGTTTCATGAATGTTTAGTTTCCAAATGCCTCTTGAGATGAAATACTTCATAGATTTACTGGTAAGAGAATTTTAGTATAAACCAGAGAAAAGTTTCGGCTGGAAACCGAATCTTATTTAACTTCATTGAAAACTTACTTCAGATAATCATTGCTATATTCAAACATTTTAGAATTTTTCTGTACTTTACATGGAACAGAAATCGATGTACTAACGCTTCGACAAGCACTGTACTTGGAGTCAACAATAACACACGCCATTTCAGAATCTTGTTTTTCTGCTGCGGATTGCTTTATGTTTTTAAAGAACTAGTATTTAACAATGTTTTCATTTTCACAAGACCTTGAAAACATCTACCGGTACCTGAATAATTGATGCGATAAAAGTACGAACAGGCTGTAAATGGTACGAGTAACGATACTCTATTAAGGCAACTCTAACAAGTGTTTTAAACATCGGTATTACAAATGATTACCAAGTTTGGCGAATGGCCTGAATACTGACATACTTACACATTTACTGAACACAGTTCACAACAGAAGGAATTTATAAAATCAGTCACATATTAGGATGATATATGTATGTTTGTACCGACTTGGCGATAATACACACATACTTCTTTCTATTTTTGCCATCAGATGGGTAGCATCACTGCATTCTTTCGCCTGTACTATCAAAGAGTTTGTAAAATGCTGGTTTTACAAAACTAACTACATAATACCTTGAGAGATGTAAATAACGTCACGGACCGCCACGGTTCCGCGGACCACCAAATGAGAAAGACTGGCATAACATATTACTCTTACTTTTGATTAAACATTTTCGTAAGCAAAATAGAGTCCACAGCTTCGTATACTGTAAGGAATTATTAAATGTGTTTTGCCAAATATATCAAAGAAGACGCAATAATATCTTCCAACAAGACATCGGATCGGAAAATGCATGAGATTAAATTTACGTCATCGAACCATTTATAAGTACTCATAAAAATGAATGTATATATGTATGTACGTGCACATTCGCTGAACGAAGAAATAAAAAAAAAAGTATTTTAGCTTCAACTTAACATGGTGCCTGTCATGTATAAAATATACGATTTCTGCTTCATTTATAAACATTCACGGAAGATGTATGGCATAATAAAACAGTGTATTTCAGCCTAGTGACATAGAATAGTATGCATTGTTGGTCAGATCACAAATAACTCATTTAGTATCAAAGCTAATGGGCTTTCCGTGTGATATACATTTTAACACATTATATCACTGAAGAACTTCGTTTTGAAAGTACAGTTCATTCATATAAAGAAATAGTTGATTTCATCTTGATTATTTCATGTTATTTCAACTTTATTGTATCAGTAGTTGTTGATTATAACAGTATGCATTCCCCGTTAATCTATCAATCTAAATTTAATAAAATTCAGAAACTCCTTACAGCTAAGAGCTAGTACCGTAATGAGCTCCCGGATTGAAAGAATGTATACTCATGTCCAAAATTATTGTTGCATGTCTATAAACATGTTATTGTAGAAATATGATTTGATAACGAATTTGCCCGGTATTTCTTACAATGTTAGTATGTGTATAATCGGCAAAGACATGTATGTGGCAAATTTCATATCAAAAGAGCAAGAAATAAGAACAATAAAACGAAAATCAAACTTTCTTGTTCATTTAGCAACATTTTGTTTTACTCATTCTAATTTTTGTATTTACGATTCTTTCCTATAAAATTTACAACAAATATATATTTCCCGATTATACACATAGTATCAGGATTAAAAGACCCTGCAAAATCATTATCAAATTATATTCCTACAAGAAGACAGTTATAGATATGTGACAATCATTTTGGGCATGAGTGTACATCTCTCATTGATTTGAACTTAATTTATTTATAAATAAACGTTACTTTTACATGACGTTTACACCATCAAATTAACTTTTAATACATATGTTCCATGTAGTTCTCTCAACGGAAATTAGTGATTCTTCTTTGAAAACAATGACTAATTTCCAAATCCCAACTTCGATTTACATATTAAGTTGCATCAAGATATTTTGACCAAAATATTAGTTACATTCTTCTAATTTTTGAGCCATATAATTGTAATTGTTTTCCCTTTGTTCATGAACAGACTACAAGAAAGAGACAAATATACATATACTGTATTAACGTAGTTGGAAAAATTGTGTTTGGAACACAATAAGAGATTCGCCAATTCCTAAATAAATATCTACAATCATTTTTTATTATTTATTAGCACAAAGGTACCTTTGTATTAATATCATTTTTCAACATCGTCACTCTACCGTTGCACAAGCTTTCGGATATCCTCCGCAGAAATGTTTTTGGTTGTGCTGCACGCCAGGAACTCACCGCTTCCTTCAGCTATTAAAGCAAGCTGTTCAGGAGCTGAATCGACAGCCTCTGAGAGTATCTTTAAGTGGACAAAACATATGGTAATCCGACGAAACGAGATCGGAACTGCATGCTGGATGCTTTAACACCTCGAAACTCAACGTCTGAAGAGTTTGAGTACTTGAGCGGCAGTGTGTGGACACACAACTTACCACAGGCTAAGTCAAAGGTAACACCCAGCCTCTGGTGAGTAAACAATGCCGTAGCATTAACCTGAAAAGAAATAGAAATATTATACTTACTTACTAACTTATTCTCGTATATTTACTATTTTTAACACGAATGTCGTATTTAATTTAGCTTTTCGTACTCACATGAAACTTGTAAATGTTGAATTTGTGTAAGTAGAACTGATGTTATAAAATCAAATATTTTTTGCTTTTCCTAACCATGTTGGTCCCGGCGTCCCCCACAAGGGACATAAAATATGACGACATTACTATTGCTTTATAACTTTAAAATCAGACTGGAACATTGAAAACTGTGTACAGGGGATAATCATAGATGAATCATCCTTTGTAAAAAGTTTTCAATGTTGCCAGTCTGATTTTAAAATTGTAAAGCAAGAATGTTGTATGTCCCCTGTGGGGGACGCCGGGACCGACATGGCTAAACAATGGAAGAAAACTATGTTATCGCGCAGAAAACAGTATTGCTTTCAGTTCAAGCACAATTATTAAAATTTGTTTATCTGCCTTATATGCATGTTTATACTCAATGTTTGGCAACCTTGTACCCACGTTTCTTCACAATGTTTGGCTATCTTGTACTCAGTGTTTGCCAACTTTGTACCCTTGTTTGTTAACAATGTTTGGCTACCTTGTACTCATGTTTGTATTTATTGTCTAATTCCTTGTACTTATATTTATACTCAATGTTAAGTTACTTCATATTAATGTCTGTACTCAAAGTTAACTACCAAATGTTACCTTGAACCAAATATTAGAGGACTTTGCAACATGCAGGAATTAGATATTTGCCCTTTACTATTCCAAACTCACGCTACAAGTGAAGTAACACGGCCCCAATGAGGCAAATCGAGTGCTGGCCTCAACATAGGATGAATACAATTCTAACTCAAAAGTATCGTAGGAATTTGTGTTAGAGCTATCATAGCTTATGAAATGGAAAACTACACATTAAATGTGTATCAATACTGAACTGTAATTTGAAAGTCGAAATAATCTATTTTCATTTATTTGTAATCACAAATATAATACATGGGGTCAGAACTCTCATTCCTAACCTAATGAGGTATCATTTGTTTTGAAGGTTGTCATACAGCACGACGAGAATACTTTGTGTCCAAATACATCATGTGTAGAATACAGCGGCGCAAATCTGTCTTCAATATTGTGGGGGACGGGTAACACCGTTCCCATATTTTTTTAAGCGAGGTTCAAAATATTTATGAATTGAAAAACAATGCTGTGAAGGGTCAGGGGAGCAGAATTGTCTTCAACATTTGGAGGCGGGTATATTTGAGGCTTATTCTGGGGAGGGGGAGATGAGATTCATATTACGGTAGAAGGATCTGATTTCTGAGGTAAGCCTGTTATATATTATACAGCAAGGACATCAATTTTATCTCACTTTCCCTTGTGGCAATGGGACACAAATCATCAAATTTCTTTCCCCCCCCAAAAAAAGATTTCAAACCGGATTATTCGGGAGGACAGTCCCTCCCTCAGTTCCAAGATTGGAGAGGACATGTCCCCCTCATCCACCCGGGATTTGCGCTAGTATTAGAATACAATCTATATGTTCAATGAAAGGACAGCACCAGTGAACGTCTATTGTAAAACTTAGTAGTTTTGAACGTGTCTATGTAGAAAGCTGCGAGGTTCCAGGTCATTCAAAAAGTAGCTAAATCATGCACAAAATGTATATGTTTCTTTCACTTCAACGTCTCATGATTGTGCCTCTTAGCCTAAAGAAAACGATGTTTAAGGCAATAATGATGGAAAAATTGATGGAATAAGGATGTGGAAGGAAACGGGAGTACTCCGAGAAAAACCCATGGACACGATGGTGTCCACCACAAACTTGCTTGTCCGGGGACGAAGGAACGCAACGCACCAGAGGTAACCGCTCAACCCCTGAGCCACTATGCCCCTTGCACAGAATGTAACTAAAAATGGCTAAACCGTGTAAATCCATAGCTAAATGTATAGCAAACATAATTTAACAATAAAGTAAGCAAAACTATTCACACTTTAATGTACTAACTTAAAATATAGAGTAATATTTTTTCCTGGTATTTTTAAATCAAACACGTTCACCATTAACACTTAAAATAAGTAAATACGTTTTGCTTTCTCATAGATTAAAATTACTAAAATCTCTTGAATTCTTTTGTTTCTGTCCAGCTCTTCCGGTAATACAGAATATATGTTTTTAATGGCAATATCAAACTTATTCAATATTAAAAGTACACTTCACAAACCAAAATATATATTCGAAACCAGAGGCGTCATTTAGGGAGAGCAAAGGGGGAAAGACCTAAGTTTGACAAATACTCATTTTTAATCAATTCTGTAGAAATATGCTAGTAGAAAAAGTAAGACATCTACATGAATGGAGAATCTTGTCTGCTTGTAGTTAAATCTGAAATCAAATAGTATTTAACATCTCACGATTACTCCCTTTAGCTTAAGGGAGACGATGATTAACGCAAGTGAATGATGATGGAAAAATTGCACTGAGAAAAATCCGTTCTCCAGACAGCGGTATATTGTACAAATATACGGTATCCTCTTGCTTACTACAGAAATCAGTACGGAGCATACGTTATCCGTATGCAACATAGGCACTCCCCTTAGATGTTACATTATGCCGTTGCAGGATGTCTGACATCTAACAGTTTTCCTTATGTCACGTACATATATTTATGTTGCATTCCTCAGCTATATGTTATATACGTCCATTTGTAAGTGAAATCTTGACCACCTATATTGTTTCATACGGAAAGCACGTACACATGGAAAGTATTATAAACATGCGTTTTCAGTTATACGTCTGCTGTACGTTAAGTCCAAAAACTACAGGGATTACGCATGTAACCTACCTTTTTAAGTACACCACCTACATTTCTTCTCAGTGTGATTGGTCGAGAAAGTGAGAGGAAACAAGAGAACTCCGAGGAAACTCAGGGACACGTTATTATCCACTACAACCTTAATTGACCACGGATCGAACTAGGGATCCCACACACCAGAATTAGACGCTCTACCACTGAGCCACCATGAAGCGCTAGCTAAATCTGAGATAACGCTGTTCAGTGATACAAAAATTAAGTACGCGTAAAAATTATCTATGGGGAAACAAGAGTTCAGGAACCCTTATGTGCCATAAGATCGTGATGTATAGACGAGATTTTGAAATGAAATTTTTATGTCCCATGGTAATGCCGGCTAGGGTAAAGGAGACGGTGATAATGAGAAATGAATGAAATGATGAAATGATGAAAATGGGAGAACTTCGAGAAAACCAACGCAAACGGTGTTTGTACACCACAAATCTCATTTGGAGCGAGCTGGGATCAAACCAAGGACCCCTTGCACCAGAGGTGAACACTCTACCCTTCAGTCATAGCGGCCCTACATAGACAAGATTGTTACAAGGAAGATACTTACTGTGGTGCTGCAGCATTACGTGTTGTCGCAAGCAGAAGAAGTAGAGAAATAAGTTATAATTCGTTTTAATCGGAGGCTTTCTCATTCATTTTTTGCTATTGAAAAAAACTAATTAATACTAATAACAAATACTTATAAACTGGCAATTATGGGTGCAGAATTGGCCAACATTATAGCTAGTAGCTAGATCATTTTCTTTTCTAGCTAATCGAGCATATAAAAATTGCGCGATTTAGCCGTACAATAGAATCTTTCAATATGCGCTCTTAAAGTCCATTTCGATTGTCTGCTTAATGGTAGGACCAATTAATCGCCACAAGAAGTTGGCGTTACCATCGCATCATGGGTTCTCACAGTTCTCATAATCTTTTATCTGCTTTGGTTACAGTCTCTTCGCGTCATTTGGCTCTAGGCAGAAGGTTCAGTGCAGAAAAACCAAAGATCTACTCTCGAAGCAACAAGTCTTGTAACATGTTTTATACAAGTCGTAATATACAGTGGAAAGCACTTGAAGGAAGAAATCTTTTCGGCGCCCTTACTGATAGGAGGGCAATTCTCAATGTAAGCAAAAAAGCAACAGCGGTTGTGTACCTGGGAAAATTAGTATTAAAATTTATTTTACCTCAATTGTAGTCTTGTACCTCTTGAAAATATCCAAAATTTGTTGTTGTTGTTCTTGTTGTTGTTATCGTCACACCTGCTCGTCATCGAGAACGGTTTCTGTGCTTAAGAGGCCTAATCACTGCGAAATTAAAATACCACTAATTTTACAGTAATTATGTGATATCTTCAAATAGATAAAAGATAATCGAAATGTGGAACAAGAGCGCGGTAGACAATATTATTTTGCATGAGGTATCGTTATCACGAGTCACCTAGTAGCTTCCCGTTTGCAGCCATGTATAAACGCCAAAATAAATGCCGGTTTTCTAAATGGCTTGATATCGAAAGCAAATAAGTGATTGTGATAACGGTAGGTATCTCTTGTTCCACTTTGCGATTATCTTTTATATATTTGAAGATATCACATAATTTCTGTAATATTAGCGGCAGTTTAATTTCCCAGTGATGGGACTTCTTAGAAGGAGCATTACTTCCAAGCCATATCTAAATACATTCTTTTAAAAACGTTTTTCTCACAAATAAAGAAAACGTTGTACAACATGTATTAGTCCACCAGCGAACGAGTGCGGGCGGCCGATTTTGGAACTAAAATACAAACAACAGTGTTTCTAACCGGATCACTTGTAATTAATCTATCACAGTTGTTTTTGCCCTGTTCATAATAAACCACTTCACGCATATGTTCAAGTTAAGACAAACACAATTTCAAAAGTTATGGAAGTTATTTTCAGAACATTTTAAGGGACTGCAAAAAAAAAAAAAAAAAAAAAAAAAAAAAAAGTACATACACCCTCCATATTAATATGACAATAACTTGCGAATAAACTAACCTCAGTGTTGTACAAAGGAACACTGAGAACTTCGTAGCATTAGAGTGTAAGGAATTCCTAATTCATCTGTTAACGAAACCTCGAAGTTCATCTTTGTGAATCAAAGTTATACTTTGGCAACTGCGCCTTCATTGTTTAAAGCAAGTTCTATTGTGTAGTTTTGAGATAAGGCGTCTTCGAAATTGCTATCAATTTGGACCATGTGATCGATCGATTGACAGTACCTTCAGTAACAAATTTGCATTGAGATCAATTTCGGATGTGCTGCAAAAGACTGGCGAGAGAGAAACTGATAATCTAACCGCCTCCGAAGGAGATTTGGATCCACCCCTAATTAAGAAGGTAGATAAAGATAACTTTCTCTGATATCTAACCTGTCATTATTTAGCATGGTATGGTAATTTAAAAATTCAGTATTTCTACCATATTTTGAAAAAAAAATTAAAAGAAATACATCCAATGTTACATTGAGGCGGTAGGGGAGCGATTAAAATTTAAAGTGGGGAACCTGACAATTGATTTCTTATAGCTCGTGAAATTCAGAAAAAAATTAATTTCATATTAAGAAAGAAATACAAAATACATTTTCAGGGTAACTCTTACATTCATTATGTTATTATAAAGTTAATGGTACTTTTGAAATTGATTAGAGTGAATAGATATGTATTTAAGTAACAAAACCACATGCGTAAGTTTTTCAAAATATCAAGTTAGAAGAACGAGGTTTGTCTTCCACTGCTATCTCATTGCTCAAAGATACCGGCGATGAAACAATTGGCCGGAAATCTACGTAGCACATTTTAGTACTTACATTTGGAATAAAAATACAGCTCTTTAAAGACGATTGATTACCTTTGTCTTTGAATTTCATATGCGCACACAGGATTTGTTAAACAAGACCGTACATCTGATATGTTTGAACTATATGCAACTTATGCTCACGGGCTAAACTCAGTCTTCTGAAGTCAATCGACAAATGATTACGTATTACAGACACAAAGACAACACTAGGCTCCCAAGTTTCAAAATTATATTGTGTATGAAAACAAATAATAGAATTAATTCTTTGTCACAAGAGACCTAGGGTCTGAAAGAAATTCAAAGGGAGTTCAAAGGGAATTTCTAGACTCATAAATAAAAGTTGTGAATTTATTTTGTATTGAACCAATGATATTTATGCTTACATTACCCATACACTGATGTTTTATCGATACTTTTATTTCACCTTTACCAAAAGGCTGGGTTATGATTATAATCCTAAAAGAAAGATATATTGTAATCAGGTTTTACAAGGCAATCCCGAAAGACAAGCTATCCAATACCGTAGCCCTTTAAAAAATTAAGGAAAATTTCTTCTTCACTTCCTTTTCCCCCAAAGGGTTCACATTAATCGAAACAATGAAATGAAATTTCCTTAGTTTAACGTCCCATGATTATGCTCTTTATGCTAGAGGAGACAGATGATTAATGAAAGTGAAAGATTGTAAAATTAATTGTTGGGCTCTCACAGAACCACGTACAACAAAGACACATGCGCTAGCCAATAGACCAACGGAGAGAACTTCCACAGTTCTCGAGTGGAAACGTATCGGAATTCTTTCTTGGCTACAACTCAAGAAAATAATTTAGTTGTCAATCGATAGACCTACATTAAAACAAATACAAGCATCGCGAGCCTTAACTTGATTTAAACTTACAGTTACAAGATATTGCGCAGGTATCTAAGCTACCAACCCATAATTAATATTTTAGTCATTACATCTTATTACTGAGTTTTACAGATTTCTACTGTTTTATAATGAAATCAAATAAAACGTTGTCAATTTTTTTATATATAATCTGCTAAATACACGGTAGAAACTCACTTGTATGCTATCTTGTTCTTAAATTGTTAATTTCCATGCATATGCCATTATCCACAATTCATCTGCATTACTGCAGGAATAACCATTACTGCATTCAATAACAACTATATAATTTATTGAGTTCTTTATTAAGCGAAACAGATAAGGCTACTTATAACATGTAAACTGCAATTTTTGAAAATCGTTGGATACACTGCAGAGTGACGCTCTCCGTTCCCCTGTCCCACCGCGCTTACCTAGAAACTGATGTAAACACTACAATAGCGCCCTCCACGAAAAACCGCACTATTATCCTGGTCAGGTAATAGAAACGAGCTAATTATAACTCCATTTATAGAGAAAATAGGTGTTTGTTGTCAATAATAGAAAAATGGAAAATGTATATCAATGAAGTCTTTCAAGAGAAAATAATGTTTTTCAGGGTATTACTCCAAAGCTTGAACATATTTTCGTTTCCGTAATTCTAGTTTCAAGAATTCTATATTCGTTTTTAATAAGAAGGTAAATTAAAGCAGGACTTGGAAAATAAAACTTTTCAAGAAAGGAGTACTCTAAAACAAAGAACTTTTTATTCTGGAGCTGGAAAAAAGAAATTCAGACAATAAGAAAGAACCTAGAAGTCTGACAAACAAGACGTGATTTATTTTTTCTTCTTCTTTATTTGTTTCTGATTTCTTTTTCCCTGTCTTTATTTCCATAATTCTTTATTTTTCCTTCATTTTGTTCTCGCTTATTTAAGTATGGAAGGGCAAGGTACTCAGTAGTTTTGTGTTTTCCTTCACTTGAAAAGAAGGAAAATATCTTCTCTAAGACTCTTTTTTAAAAAAGGAAAAAAACGACAAGAGAACGAAGTTTCCCAGATTCATTTCTGTCAGTTCCTACTATTCGTTGTTCAACAGAACAATAGTCACATTCCAATTTCTCTTCCTTTCAGAACTTGTTTATTTTTACTCATATATATAAATCTGCGAATCTCAAAATAATTACATTTTTTCACTTCCTTATTTGTTTCGTACTTTCCATTAGCACCTCTAGCACCTATAATTCCGCTTTTCTGCCTATACATATATATATAGCCTGCTCCATAATTCGTCTAATTTTCTAGAGCACTGGAGAAGATGATGCTTTTACACTATTAATGTAAACTTTGGCATTCTTATAGAAAAGTGTCTGATTTTTTTTCAAATTTTAATAGTAAATGAGAGAAAGTCATTGTTTAGCCCCTCTTTTGTGGGCGGAAACACAAAAGTTAATTTTTCTTATAGGATATTCAATGTTGAATTTTTGAAGCAGTTTTCTCCAATGATTATTGATAAGGAATGTACAGCAAATTAGTATTTGCTACAAAATACAATAACACTCGTCCGTAATGTTAGTATAGTCGTCTGGAACAACATTATTTTCGGTAACAACATTATTTTCTAACAACATTATTAGGGGACAAAGGGCGTAAAAAGGTAGTGAGTGGAGTGTTACCAAAATTCCAAATTGTAGTTTGGGAATGCCAGTAAGCGTCATCTTAATCACAAATGTCACAGAATTAATGCTCCTATGCTCCTTGCATGTGCCAGTGACTGATATGGGGCTACAGCCGTCCTTCTAAAAAATCGCATAAAAAAGCAGCATAAATATCCTTAGCAGGGACTACATCCTTAGCATAGATTCACTGTGCTACAAGTACATTTATCTAAGGCTCCTAACTTTTGTGGAAAAAAAAAATACGCACCTATAAAAGTAGCTATAGGTTTCCTATTATCTTTGGTTGAAGCTCTACACATCAAGGCTGACTGTTGTTGTTTTTGTTGTTGCTGTTTATGCATACAATTTATGATCGTATGATCCCCTCCAGCAAAATACCATTTAATTCTCTTTTTACACTTTATAGGAGAATTCGACACACACATTTCGTAATAGACTAATTTAGATCTTTCATAATTCACATATTGAACAACTTCTTCATATAGAGTTCTTGATACATCGATGAAATATTATATTTAAAAATTACATATCTAATATCTCTTTTCTAGAGATGCAAAAAAGCCGGCTTTTTTGAATCGATGGTTTTTTTCACATAAAAAACCGGCTTTTGGGGAAGAAAACGAGAATTTTGGATTTTTTTTTTTTTTCATTTTCATGATTTTTCTATCTAAATAGCTTTCTTATAGTATATTTTATAGTTAGATAAGAATTCCATGACCTAAATGCCATATTTCGCTCTAAAATTCACCATCAAGATGGATAGAGCACATGTTTTACGAATTAAAGCTAACATGAAGAATGTAGTATTCGAGGGCAATTTTAGAGGCTATTTAACTTTTGAGTTATCGACATTTTTTTCTTCTCTAGATCATTATAGTTTATCATCCGTGTTTCATTTCTAAGAGCTTAGTACGGTAGCTTCTGGCGCAAAAGTTAAACTTATGTTTTTCAATATATCCGTCAAAGCGTACGTTTTTTTTTTTCTTTAAATATATCCGTCAAACCGTACTTCCACATTTCTGTTATACTGTAGCTGTGCAACGATTTAGCAATAATTTTCCGGATACAATCTTGAATACTAATTTATACAAATAATCAGTATCGGATTTAGAAAAGTACTTTGTGAGGGATTTCTCTGATTGTTTCATTTTCTAAAATGTCCTAATTTTATTTGGGAGGAGCTTGAAGTTTATGAGTACAGGCATAATATTTCGTTTCGTTTATATATTTAGCGATAATCTTCCGAATACAACCTTGAAGATCATTTTATACTGAGAATCAGTGGCAGATTTAGAAGAGTATTTTTTGAGGGGTTTTTCTTACTAATGTTTAGTTTTTCTAAACATTCGTAATTTTTATTTGACGGGAGCTTAAAGTTTACGAGTAAAGGCATAACTAATAGATATTTCCTTTGTTTTAGACATTTCGTAATTTTGGGGAACATGCTTCAGTCCGAAAGACCGCACCCCTAACCTTCGCAAAACCGTCACTGCTGGTAATTAGTAATAATGACTTAAAAACAATAAGAAAGGAAGTCGGCCAACTCACAGTACACGCATTATTTCTACTTCTCAGATGAAATAAAGAAAAGCTTTGTCAGAATGGTCCAATGCTGTGTTGAATCCCTCCACTCAGTCATGTTTGTTGTGGCGTTGTATTTATCTTAACTTAAATATATTCCGTAATCCTCTTTTTGGTGGTGGTGGGGTGGGGAGAGTTCCATAATGAAATGAAGGGTGTGAGCCAAGAACATAGTAACCAACAAATTTTCAATTGTTGAGTTATGCAGGACCAGATAGACAGCAACGCATACCACTTCGTTTAGTCCTTCCTGTATAGTCTTATGTGAAAAATCAGCTTTCCGACTTTCAAAATGGATTATGCAGCAGAAAAACTCTAATTTCTTAAAATAGTAAAATTGTGGGTTACCATGTTCTTGCCTCGCATCCTTCATGTGTTGAATCCCTCTTGTTAAAAATTCAGAAAACTTGAGGACTGCGTAAACTGTGATGGTGGTTATATAAAACTATAGAATTTCATGAATATACAGAACCAAAAGCTCTAGATGTGCAGCCTTTAAGTGTATCATATAAATCTAAGTATTTCTCTTATGTTTTATTTTAATTTTATTTTCCAGAAAGAGGGTATGGGATATTTTGAAGTAAAAATACTACATAGAATTTTGCTAGTTATTTGCGTATTTTTTAAAGAAGTGTTTACTTTTAAAGTTGGCTGGTTTACACCAGCTGTTTGTTTCTTTTTTAAAATAAACAACTGGCTTAAACCAAAAAATAAAAAGAACGAAAAATGCGAATCGTGTGAACTCCATAGTTACGTTTCCACACATCAAACAATCTGCATTAGTTTTATTTCCTTTTCACCTTTTAATCAAGGTGTCCCATGTTTAATTCTCGGTTGAACCCCAACCCTTCTTTCATGTGTAAACAAAGTAGCGGTTCGGGTGTAACTTTAAGCGAAAGTCTTCTCCTTGATAACCTCGGTATTACGCAAGGATGTTAAGCCTGAACATACGAAACGAAACCAAATTGTATATTTCTGCATGCCTGAATGCCTGTTGTTTATAAAGAAGCCAAGGTTGCTTAAATATATTGATAGAAATTAGCATAATTTATCGATTGCCTACGTAGCTTCCAACATTAGCTTGGATTGGACTTTCAATGATATGTACGTACTAAATTTGTAATTTAATACCTCAGATTTAGCGTACTGATTTGATACGTTGACCTTTAAATTTTACATGCAAAGCAATAACAAGATTTTTCCCGTTATTGTTTTACATTTAGAGTAATGACGGGATTTTTCCCGATGGCTATATAGGGCGGGAGTTTCCCAATTTAAGAAATTTACTGACCGGACTTCTTTAAGCTTATGTGACTCTTCCAGCATAACCCGTTGTTGCATAATAACACCAAGGTGAAACAAACTTATTTCTGTCAATGTGTAATATAAATACATAAAGCAAAATATCTAAACCCAAAACACCTGGTTTAAGCCAAAAAAGCCTAGTTCAAACTCCCCCCGCAAAAAAAGGGTTTTTGGCATTTTCAAAAACAACCATGGTTATTCCCAACCTTGCTTACTTTTGTATATAAGAGGTTAAAAAAATCTTATTATATACATTGGTTAATCCTTTGGAATTCATAATGTAAATATGTTGAGAAATAAAATTGTTTGAAATATCTTTTCGAAATTCATGGTTTATTTTCAAGGTTTTATATTATTATTGGCATCAACCACTAATTAAATGACTTTTTGTGTTATACAGAAGCAAAACAAAATCTGCTTTATCAATTTAAAGCAGAATTTTGAAAAAAGACCAAAAATTTTCCAAGCAAAAAAAGCGAAGCAGAAAAAACCGAGTTTTTTTCAAAAAAGCCGTTTTTTCCCGAACCCTTGCATCTCTATTGTTTTCATACCCTGCAAAATATTTAGTTTAAGAGAATCCTCATTTACAGTGCATTGAAATACCAAAAAGCATCATAAATGTTGCTGACGTATTCGAATATATTTTCACTTTTACTTTAGATGCGTTCAACAAACAATCTATTTATTTCTCGTAACCCTAACGCTGTCAACAGAGAAGTTGAGCACAACATACCTCGAACCAATCATTAACGTTTCCCAGTACTCTAAGCAATTCTTTATCTCAAAAACCAGTAGTTTTTCCAATAGCCATCATTATAATACATTCTATTGTAAACAACTTTAATTTATGAATTTTATAAACAGAAATCAAAAACTGAAAAAGTTCTATATCTTTCCTTCCATCACAAAAAGGTATATTACGAACAAAGTCGTTTAAAGATTTTTGTGCTGAGTAAGTTTTACTTAAAATCCGTGCTCAAAACACTATTAACTGCAAAAGTGTTTGCAACTGGCTCTGAAGGGAATATGAGTCATATTCCCAAATATGGCCTTAGAAATGGAAAAAAATGAAAGTATGCGAAAATTGGACCTTTTTGGTACCCAAAAATGGCCATGTTGCCAGCCTTGCACCAACTTGTAACCACAACCAATGCAAAGAGCATGTCATGCTATAATTAGGAATGCATTTTGGTGTTGGTGCCTTTTTTGAGTTTCTGATGGTTATACACCCTCCATTCCAAAAGAAACCGAACGTTAAAAAAAACAAAAAAGCAATGTACATTTTGGAACAAATCATTTTTATTAATCAACGTATTCCCCTTCTGCATCCATACACATATTTGCACGCTCCAACAAATTGTCAAACGACTTCTCCATGTCCTTTATTGGAATGGTCTTTAGGACGGCGGTCGTCGCCTTCTCAATGGCATCAATCGATGCGTGCCACTTTCCTTTCATCGCCAAATGCAGTTTCGGGAACAGATAGAAATCGCACGGAGCGAGATCTGGTGAATAGGGCGGATGATGCAACCGAATAATGTGATTTTTGACCAAAAATTCAGTACAAGTCGCGAACGATGTGATGGTGCATTATCGTCCAAAAGAGTCCAACAGCCGATTTCGCGATATTCGGGCCGAATACGACGAATTCTTGCCAGCAAACGCTTCATGACGCCCAAGTAAAACTCTCCAGTGACTGTCTGGCCGGGCTGAACAAATTCTTTGTGAATAATTCCTTTTGAATCGTAAAAACAAATCAGCATCACCTTAACTTTTGACTTCACCAAGCGACTTTTTTGGGGTGTTCCTTCATCCGGCGCTCTCCATTCAGCACTTTGCCGCTTTGTTTCGGGCTCATATTCAAAACACCACGTCTCGTCACCAGTTACAATCGATTTGAAGAAGTTTCGATCCTGCCGAGCACTTTTAACGATGTCTTTGCAATGCGCATTTCGATCAACGTTTTGGTCTTCGGTGAGTTTGTGTGGTACAAACCGCAAATTAACCTTCTTAAGGCCCAAAACTTCGGTTAAAATGCGGTATGCGGTTGTTTGAGGAATGCCTAATTCCATTTCAATAACTTTTACCGACGATTTTTTGTTATGTTTGATGAATTCATGCACTTTTTCGATGTTTTCTTCCGATAATCCGGTTCTGGGACGGCCTGATCTTTCGTCATCATCCAGCGTCTCTCTACCCGATTTGAATCGCCGGAACCACTCGTAAACTTGCGTACGGGATAGACACTCATCACCATATGCATTTTGTAGCATTTGGTGTGTTTCACTAAAAGTTTTACCCAGTTTAACACAAAACTCAATTGCAGCTCGTTGTTTGAAACTCATTTTCCGACCGATGTACACAACACACTGACAGTTGAAACGCAATAACTTTGTTGCCGTGCATCCAAATGTCATGACATTTATACCAGTTGTCAATGAGGGACTACGCCATCTACCGGTAAAATATTACAACACATGGCACTAGTGGTACTATTTGTTTTCAAAAGTTCGGTTTCTTTTGGAATGGAGGGTGTATTCTAGGTCAGTTCACAAAATCATCACAGACTTAATTTATATGGTATATGTAAGCAAGTAGTAATTTTATTGAACATTTACTTTTTGGTATCAAGTTACATTAAGAAATTTTCTCTTGCAGAAAATATTGCCACATCAAGCGATATTGGTCTTCAAAAATGAAGGCTCTGCATGCCAAAGAAAAAGTTTTCTAGAAGTTGTGACAGAAGAATAGAGACAATTACTTATGTGAGAAGGGTATGAAATACTATCAGATGATGCATCTATATGACTTCTCTATGAACAACTGCTGCTGGTTAAATACGAAGACCTGCAACTCGATTGTTGCAACCTGTTCGATTACCATAAATCAACACTGCCAAAAAGAACACTACGAGTCGTTATATTAGAAGAAAGAAGTGGGAAAGATATTAAACCAAGACAGAAGCTGTGTGCAATATGGTGGGTTTAAAATATGTGCAGACTTTACAGAAGAATAGAGACAATTACTTATGTGAGAAGGGTATATGGTGCAGTGTGGTGGGTTTAAAATATGTGCAGACTTTACATAAGAATAGAGACAATTACTTATGTGAGAAGGGTATGAAATACTATCAGATGACTTCTCTATGAACAACTGCTGCTGGTTAAATACGAAGACCTGCAACTCGATTGTTGCAACCTGTTCGATTACCATAAATCAACACTGCCAAAAAGAACACTACGAGTCATTATATTAGAAGAAAGAAGTGGGAAAGATATTAAATCAGGACAGAAGCTGTGTGCAGGTTGTAGGAAAAGAAAACTTTCAATACAGAAATCAGCTGTAGGATCAGATAGTGATAGACACATCTGTATTCGATCCACCTGAATCCCTGAATCCCAACTTAACACAAGTCTTGTAGGTCTTGACTTTTCTCTCTTAAAACCTGAAACAGTAAGTAGAAGAAATTTGCACAGATATGTTGAGAGGAAAACAAGCGAAGCACAAAAAGGCCACTTGTCAAGAAATTGCATCCGTTACTGGCGTTACCGTAGTAAAAGGATCTAGTACAAGTCAACACAAGTGTATTGATTGTGAAGATTACCGAAAACTGCTTGAAGAATTGAAAACTAAGGCTGCAATATCTGACAAACAAAGGAAACTTCAAATTCTAACTCTGACCCCATGTAGTTGGTCTATAGAGAAAACAGCAGATGAATTTAGAGTTTCTAAACAAATTGTTAAAACAACTAAAAATTTGAAACCACAGAAGGTATCCTTGCAGTATCAGCAAAGAAGATTGCCTTCTGAAGTATCAACGACTGTACAGCAATTTTATGAGGAAGGAATTCAGCACGATGTGTCTTGGCAAAAATGGCTGTGTGCCGGTAAGAATTAATCGACAAAAGGTTTAGAAACAAAAACGGCTGTTGGTATGTAATTTGAAAAAAAATGTACACTGCCTTAAAATGGATTATGGACCTGACGTAGGTTTTTACAGGTTCTGTGAACTTCGACGAAAATGGTGTGTCACAGTTAGTGATGCAGGTTCACACAGTATTTTTGTCTGTACTTATCAGCAGAAATATCAAGTCCTACAAGAATTGTGTTAAGTTTCCTCGTTTGAGATTCAGGTAGATTGAACTCAGATATGTCAGTATCACCAGCTGACTCTACAGCTGATTTCTTTATTGAAACTTTCCCTTTCTTACAACCTGCACACAGCTTCTGTCCAGGTTTAGTATCTTTCCCACTTCTTTCTTCTAACATAACAACTGTTTTTGTTCCAATGACTCATAGTGATTTTTTTGACGGTGTTGATTTATGGTAATCGAACGGGATGCAACAATGGTGTTGCAGGTCTTCGTATTTAACCATTAGCAGTTTTTCATGGAGAAGACATATAGATGCATCATCTGATAGTATTTCATACCCTGTTCGCATAAGTAATAATTGTCTCTATTCTTCTGTAAAGTCTGCACATATTTTAAATCCACAACTTCTAGAAAACTTTTTCTGTAGCATGCAGAGCTGTCATTTTTGAAGACCAATATTGCTTGATGTGGCAATATTTTCTGCAAGAGAAATTTCTTAATGTAACTTGATAACAAAGAGTAAATGTTCAATAAAATTACTACTTTTTTACACATACCATAGAAATTAAGTCTCTGACCTAGAATATAACCATCAAAAAACCAGCTGTTGGAGGTTAACTGCTATCACCACCAACTTGTTTTTCCTCTTGGCCACCTGCCGTCCCCAGGTGATTAGGTGAAGACTTGATACGAAACTTACCGCTCTGATTTTTATTGCCATTTGTCATCGATCATTTTCTACCGTAATTTTCTTCCCAGTTTCACTCAAAACACTAATATCTCTAGTGTGATCTTCCACACTAGAATTGATCAATTGATTTCGATTGACTACTAAAATTCTTGCGAAATGATCAAGTTCAAGATGTAGGTCGCTATTAATAGTTTCGGCCGCTATCTTAACCACTCGGTGACACTTAATACAGTATATATTAAAAGCAATTTATCTATAAGGCACCCTTTTATAAAATAATCCGCCTCAAGCTACTACCTATCGAACTTACTAGTCGTAACACATTTTACATTCAGATTTACCAATTGAGATCACAGGCTGCAATTTAGATTTGTAATGTATATACTTTTTTTCTTATTACTATTATAATTATTGACAGGATATGAGTACGTTACACGCACACCTTTCCTCCGAAAGACAAATCAAATGCGCATGCTGGAAGGAAGGAGAATTTACTTCCCCACTAATAAGATAACTAATAATGTGTTGGTATAGTTCACTTAACTGAACAAAAGTGAGAACTTATTAAATCCAACATCTACAAGCAAAATGCTCTATAGCACGCCAGGTAATCTATGATCTACAATAGCCAAATAATAGAGTTAAATCCGATATTATCAACTTTATATAACTGCACTTGAACAATCTAATTAATTTCAAAAATTATGATGGAACAAACAAGAACGCAAAATAAATTGGAGCAAGACCAAAAATTACACTTAAAGCTCGAATAATAACACTTTTCTTAAAGCAATTAGGTTGAAAAGTTTCAATTTTGACACAAAAGTTTTTTTTTCTTTTTTGTATCTTACAATTTGCTTGCAGCCTGTGCTCTAACGATACCAGGCAGCTCTGCACATAACAAAATTTTTATTGCAAAAAGTACCACCAGAGGTCATAGAAAGCCATAAAATTTTCTTGAAACGAATTTAAAACTCAAATAGCATGTGATTAGCACAACTAATCAAAAATTTATTATTTCATTTAATAACAGAAAAAGGAAGGCTAATTTTGATTTATAATTATCATTTTCGAAAATTCACATTTAATGACATGTTACAGTTAGGATATGAAATTTCAATTAATAATCGGAAATAATGACAAAAAAGGATTAAGTTATTCAATTTTGTCATGGTTATGTAGATGTGCATAGTGACTATTTGATTTGAATATAAACCATGTGATTTTACTTCAGAGGTAAAAGTGAAAGTAAACAAGCAAGGTTCACAGGTGGATCTATTAAAGTTTAAAAGGACCTTATCATTTTGTTATGTAGATGTGCATAGTGACTATTTGATTTGAAACTGCATGTAATTCCATCTGAGAGGTGAAAGTAGTAAATGTGAACATGTAAAGTTGATAGGTAGATCTATTAGTCGTTAGTACAGCTCGGATTTCCATGCATAAACAAACCCCAAGATATGCAGGCAAATATGAACGAAAAAATATATAAAAACATGCACTTAAATATACATTAAAAATTGCATTAAAAATTACCTTAATGACTTCTGTTGCAATGAACTATGAACATATTCCTTAGATTTTCGCCTGTAAATCCTCTGCGTTTATAAGTGAAAAACGTGTTGTAGATCGAAAAGTTTCTTTCTACATTAGCAGAAGTTACTAGCGTATGTGTCACCCCTATGGAATGTTCTGTAAATACTTCTGGAAATTACGGTCCAGCAACGTAGAAGCCATTAGATATTGATAGTAGTAATTATTGTTACTGTAAACCTCTGAACACTCAAGCTCATGTATTTCAACTGGTTTGTATTAGAGCTCTCAAAGTAAAATTCTAATGCTCTCGATGATACCAGGATGGAGGAATCGCCAAAGGTCATGTGCTGAAGTAAGGGTAATATTTAAGGAAAAATATTTCGCATTCCACACAATTCCATTTCGAGATCTATTGTCGAGTGCACAGTAAGTCGCCTCGAGTAAACGGTAACTATAAAGAATTGTAATATTTCGAGTAGGCAAAAATCGGCAACACACAGCTTAATGTTGCAGTCATTTGTTGTAAACACTCACCTTAGTATTCGTAAAGCTGCTGAACATGACTTTAGTCATATGTCTACGAAAATAATCTTGAAGAAAATGAAGTTCCATCCATACAAAATTCATCTGATACACCAGGGGAATGAAGATGCCTTTGATCGGCGTGTAGAATTTTGTGAAGATATGATGAAATAAATTAATGATGATCCTACTTTTCTTACTAATATTGTGTTTTCTGATGAAGCCACGCTCCAACTAACCGGTTACATTAGTAGACATAATCACAGATTTTGATGAGCAAGCTCATTGGTCCTTTGAAACACATACTCTACATCCTGAAAAGTTGAATATCTGGGCAGCAGTGCTAAATAATACAATAATTGGTTCATTTTTTATTAATGACAATTTGACTTCCGAACTGTATGAAGAGATGCTTCGAAATCAAGTAGTTCCAGCAATCCGAGACATTGTAAAAGACAATTTTGCCCACAAATGATTCCAGCAAGATGGTGCAGGACGGCACTACGGTGTAAATATGCGGCAATTTCTTAACACGGAATTTCCTAAACAACGGATTGGCAAAAGAAGAGAGATTGAGTGGGCCGCACATTCTCTGTTCTCCTGATTTATAACCACCAGATTTGTTTTGATTTATCTAAAAATTCGAGAATACCAAACAATGCCAACAACTTTGGATAATCTTCGTCAAAGGGTTATTGATGAAGTTCCTCTTATTGAACTGGACGTCATCAAGAATGCAGTATTTGGCTTTCATTATTGAATTGCTCACTGTCAGGCCAAGAAAGGTGCGCAGTTTAAGCACAAGCTGTGAAACATCAGTTACACTTTGTTCATCTGCTAATTTTAGATAACCAAATCGTGAGAGACAAGGGGACTCACGTTAATCAAGATCTTCGAAAAAAACGGGAAGACAGTGCGTGGCTGGTAAAGCTGATGTGTAGTTACGCATTCCGCAGCTAGGTCAATAGTAAATCAAGATTGCAGTAAACGAAGAAAATGTTTTCTATTTTCGAATTTCATGTCAAACGGATTGTGGTTAGAGCAGTGCCGGACTTACGTATAAGCTAAACAAGCTATAGCTTAGGGTCCCACTCTCTTGGGGACCCCACAAATATTCAGAAAAACGTATATGTTCATTTAGAAATAATAAGATAAAAAGCAAGTTATAAAACTTACATACAGCAACAGTATTTTGTGTTGTTTAGGTTTCTATGATGAGAGTAATGGGGCCCCTCCTGCTATCCTGCTTGCAAAAATGTCACTAATTTGCTCATTTCTGCACAAAGGATGCTGGATATCTTCATGGACTGGTTGCATGGCAACATGTAGCATGCAGCTGCAGACAATTTGTTTTTGACAAAACATAGCTGGAAATCAAAGGACACCATTAGCTTCAGTAGCTTGGGGCCTCATCTAGTGTAAATCCGACTCTGGGTTAGAGTTCAACGAAGATAGGGTTATGTTAAATCCAAGTGTGTGTCACTCTTCCCTAACAATTTAACTGAACTTTGAGAACACATTTAAGAATCAGGTGGATCTACTGACTCTGGGATGTAGGAAAGAGTGTGCCAAGAATTACAGTAACAGACTGATATATGTTGAATTACAATTGTCACTCATCTTGAGAGTCTTTGACAAGGAACATAGCACGCATGTGTTTACTTAAAAGATTCTGAGTTTTCTCTCATTTCACACAAGCTGCATGTCATTGTGACTAAATAAACGTGAGTCATTAACCTTTGAAATCGGGAAGATAATTTAAAATAGCCCTGTATATCAATTAAGTTTCTTTCTGCTTTATATACGCTTTGTAAATTTGTTCTCCTGTGAAATCTCCTTCTCCATTTGTCCTTTTACGTGTTAATGATAAATAATGTTTTTACTCAATCTGTCCGTGTTACGTGATATGTAACGAATATATTGGTCTACTTGGCCTTTACACTTCTAAGGAAGATGTTTCTTGTTGCAAAGCTCAAAAACTTTCATTTTCACATCCTAATGGTTTACCACACTCGCATTCAAGTGTGAATGAAAGCAATTTTGTTTTATGCCGAGCCTTTTTAAAATAGTAAATATGCTAAGCATCGTATTTCGTGCTTTTTAATTGCACGTGTATTTCTCGAGATATTTAGTTTAAAAGTCGCAGATAGCCTACATTGACATTTGTTTTTTGTGATTACAGAGCCATCTAGGTGGATAACGAAAAGTGCTTCAAGTACTTGCGTATTTTCGATCACAGATTCAGAATCTCCAATAAAAATAGGGGATTTCCATTTAAAACTTTCAAGTTGGCCCCGGTTTTCTATGGTGGAACCCTTGGGTCCACTTTTTGTAAACAGAATTTTATAGACTCCTAAGATGGGTACATTGTTACGTAACTAAATTTGTCACATTTTTTGTCATTTCGGAAATATTTCAGGCCGGAAAGTTAGCGGATGTGCGTACGATGATACTCATTTTTTTAAAATTACAGCGCCATCTAGTAGGATAACGAAAAAGTACTTCAAGTAAAAGTTGCGTGTTTTCAATCGTAGAATTCAAATCTGCAATAAAATAGGGGCCTTTCATTTCAGACTTTCAAGTTGGTCCTGTGGTGCGCTCTAGAGGCACTTTTCGTTCTCAAAATTTTATAGGCCCCTGACATGGGTACATTCTTGCCTAAGTAGGTTTGGCTCATTTTTGTCATTTCGGAAGTGTTTTAGGTCGCAGAGTAAGAGGACGTAAGTACAATGATATTCATTTCTTTCGATTACAGTGCCACCTAGTAGGATAACGAAAAGGTACTTCAAGAAAAGTTGCGTATAAAGGTAACCAAGAAAGTTATATCGCTTTTTCACCCACCATCTTCGAACATCGAAATGTCATCTAAGACATACCTGAAAGATCAAAAATAGTCCCCATTGGCATCAACGACTTACTACCAACGCTCTGGAAGGTCATGGAATTCATCGCGGTAGAACTTGGTGGGTCTTGAAGCGAAAAAGTATCAAGTGCATTTTGTACCTCTACTAGGGATTTGAACTTGCGTCCTCTAAAGTCGTTGTCTGACGAATGGAACGGAGGTAATCGGATGGTGCAACGACCGTGGACTACGGCAAATGCAATAGTGTTTCCATCCAAGGCGTAAAATTGTGTCCCGGGTTATTCTAGCCGTGTGCAGCTTTGCGTTGTTCTGTAACAGGAGAATCCCTTTGCGATTCAAATGTGCTGCCAGAGTTTAGAGCTTTTCTTGAACACGGCTCAATTGCTGACAATACACAGCTGCATTGATGTTCTCACTAACTGGTAGCAGTTCCCGATGCAAGATGCCGCGAGCAGTCTACTAAATACACAGAAGAACCTTCTTCTGGTGCAGTGCTGTTTCGGCTGTTTTGGAACCGGTTCATGGGATGCTAACCAATAATGACGGGGCCGTGGAGGCTCGTACAGGACCCGCTTCTCATCACATGTAGAAACCCTGTCCAGAAATGATTCCTTACTAAGATGAAACGGCAAAGAAACACAGATGTCTGCTCGCGTTGCTACTGGCCCGGAGTCAAATCACTTGGGATCCATCGACCCAATTTGTAGTTCTTCCCAATTTGATGGAGGTGCTACCGAATGATTTCTTCACTCACACTGAATTGTAGTCCCAGTTCCTCACATGTGTGGTTACTGTTTGCCTCAATTGCTGTTGAATATCTTCATTTTGTTGTACATTTGTTGACGTACATGTGAAGATGTACATGTGTTGGCCTTCCGGCACGTGGTTCGTCTTCGAGTGTTTCGTCACCGTTCTTACACTTGAAAAACCACCACTCCACTGTCCGCGTAGTCACGACACCCTCACCAAAGACCTGGCATATGTTCTGCCCCGCTGCACCCGCGTTTGACCCCAGTTTGAGCTCTTAAAACATACACAGACTTATAGTGCTCTGTGAAGTTCTTATATTCACTCTGTCCTTACGCAAATTCACGGAGTAACTGAACTGCCACAAACAGGTAGTATGTTAGATATACCTACACCAACAACTCACCTTCGCCTTATCTCCATTCGCATTCAACTTACAGCGTGAGGGCCAATGGAACACGGGCCTCTACATAAGCGACAGAACTTTCTTGGTTAGCTTTATATGACGTATTCTAACAAGTTAGAAAAAAGTTGTAAAGAATTACAAATTTAACTTTCTTCAAAAGATCTTATTTCAAATAAGTGTTTAAGTATCACATACAGTCACAAAAATAGTTTGCAATAAACGTAAAAATCATAATTCCCTATATAGTAATGATATAAATATTGAACATGAGAAATGAAAATCATGGGTAGAGATTTTTATACTGCTCAAAATGACGTAGTTCCAGGAAATTGTTTTAATAAATGTTACTTTCTTCTGTGTCATAACATTTCAGCGATATGTTTGGGTAGTTGTAATTACAAGTTCTGACAATTAGATAATTTTAAACTATGCTGCAAACTTTACAGTTGCTCATCTCAACCCAGAAACGAGTTCAGATATCAAATTACAGTAAACAGTATTATGATCTTTACATATATTGTAACATCTCTGAGTAATTGTACGCGATACTAAGCACTAAGAACTTTTTCGTTGTGAATCCCTACACTTTGTTTCTAATAGTTACAAATACGTCATACCGTGGTCACAATATCCAACTGTAAAGTAATTCTCAAAAAATCATATATACATATACATACATATATACATACATACATACATACATACAACATACTAGACATACAGTATATATAATTTTGTTATTGAAAACAAAAAGAAGTAAATTCACTCAGAAAAATGAAAATGACAACGTCAAAAATACAAAACACAAACAAGCAACTCATACAGATGAAAGTCCAAAACAAAAATGTATAAACTGACCAACATATAAAGAAAGGATCATAACGGTTAGAAACGTCAATAGCGTTGTTATAGTCTGTATCTCTGAGCCTAGTCAAGTTAGTTGACAATCAGAATTCAAGTCTTCAGAACGGTCTACAGCTTGTTCAAAACCTTCAACTATCCTGTAAGTAAGACCTTTGATTCAATTATGTAAAGAAACAATTTACGAGATGTTTAAGTGCATGGAGCTTTTCCTCCAAGACAGACTTTAAATTATTTAAAGTTTATAAATAATTTCTGTATTTTATTAAATGTGTAACTTCTTTTTTTTTTCAAACACTTCATTAAATTTCAATGTAACCTTATATCAATAATAACTAGATGCATCTAACTTAGTCTTGTGTTTTCTACCGAGGATTCCATACTCTATATTTTACTTGTTCAGTTATACTGAACAACTATGTCTATCACTCTCTCTCTCTCAAGAATAACTATATACATCCAAAGACCAACCTTTGAATATTAACAATATAGTGTAAAGAAATATCTCTATCTTTAAATGTTATTCTCTATTATTATTATTATTATTATTATTATTATTATTATTATTATTATTATTATTATTATTATTATTATTATTATTATTATTATTAGATAATTCTCTCTATCTTTTTAAAATTACACAACATGACACTAAAATAGTAATATTGACACGCCCGTCTTATTTCCGTTATTGCTCCTGCAGAGAATTAAAAAATTTGAATGTTTACGGAAAATGAAATGAAATCTGTAAGTTTTACGTCCCACGATTATGCCGGTTAGGCTAAAGGAGACGGTGATGATGAGAGATGAGTAAAATGGTGGAATGAAGAAAGTGGGAGGAAACGGGAGAACCCCGAGAAAATCCACGAGCACGGTTTTTGTCCACTACAAAGTCCACACGGCGCGAGCTGGGATCGAACCAGGGGACCCCAAGCACCGGAGGTGAACGCTCTACCACTGAGCCAACGCGTCTCCCATTTAAAATCATCTAAAAACTCTCAGGTGCGCTTGGCCGTATGTGGACGTGCATTGTTGTGAAAAAGCCACAACTTCGCGCTAAGTTTTCCCCGGCGCTTGTTGGTGATGGATTTCAACTAGCTTGTGTTGTTTTTATTGCCAACAGAAACCTTATCACAGAACCCACCTCAATCAAATATTTTACTCATAAAATAGGAAATAAAATTAGCAAAAAGGAATTTGTGATGCAGCGTTTCAGATGTTCTCTTCCACGCCTTTTTATCTTAAAAGACTTTCGCTTTTCCGAATTCGATAATTTGATCATGTACACTTCAAGAAATTTAGCCCGATTTGTTGTAAAAAAAAATTGTAAATTGTTCACTAAATTTCCACTTCCTTTATTCTCATTAATACTGGAGGTGTATGTATAAATGCAGAAGACCAAATTGTATTGTTTGGACAGATGAACAGAACTGATGTGATGTGGTAGTCGAGAAAGTTCTGTCTATCAACTGGCGGTCGGATTGGATTTCCTCTGGGGGTAAAAATCTTTTTTTTTTTTCTTTCCTAAATTGCACATTCTTTTCAATGTGGCTCAAGAGCTCATCCAGCCTCTGTGAAAATGAGTATCTGAATTCAAATGAAGCTGAAGCGTACTACTAACTATATTACCTCATGTATATGGCAAAGTTTAGAAAGTATGGCATTTCTCGCCTTTTCGGTTTCCTATAGCGTTAACGGTGACTATATACAGGGTGTCCCAGGAGGAAGGGGCAATAATTTGAGAAATTGTAGTATAGGTGATTCTAAGCAAAAAAGTTCATATGAACATTGGTCCTAATCTCAACGGTTTGAGAGCTACAGATTGTAAACCATTTTTAACATTATATTGCATATTGCTCACCCTTTTGTTATTCTATAGAGGTAAAAATATAGGGGATTTAGTAGACGATGGAATGGCCTTCCCAATGGTATGCAACATGTGGCAGTGGTGTCTTTGGAAGAGAAGTTATTGAGGGATATTTGGGAATCAGAGTTGCCATCCAATTTCTTTAAAAAACCTTATTTTTCCCAAATTTCCCTCAATAGCTTCCCTTCCAAAGACATGTCTGCTGCATGCTGCATGCCATTTCATCACCTTTCAAATCCGCTATGTCCCACCTCTGTAGAATAACTACAGGGTGTGCAATATGCAACATGAAGTCAAAAGTTGTTCACAACCTGTAGCTATCAAACCGTTGAGATTAGGACCATGTTCATATGAACATTTTTGCTTAGAATCACCAATACTATCATTATCCGAAGTATCGCCCCTTCCTCCTGGGACACCCTGTACATCACGTGTGCCTCTTTATTGCCGTTACCAGTGTTTATTATAAATAAAGTCAGGTGACTTGTGTGTTCTCCTTCCTCCATATCTGCAATGTTTACGAAAGTTCCTTTATTGTTCCTTTTTGCTCAATAAACTTCTAGCCTCAGCTCTTCTCAAACTAAACAATAGAAGGAAAACTTCTTCCTGGCGAATATAGAAAAACCGTCAATCCACAGAAGAGGAACTTTTATTGTTATGATTACTATTATTTTTTGCTTAAAGCATTCCGACTGAAGAACCGACGAGAGCGGACAGAACAGGAAGAGGAGGAGATAACAGTTGTGCCAATAGTGGTAGCGGGACAGTATACTGAAGACTCTGCAGCAATTTCCTCAAACTTCTTTTAAGGCAGGCAAAACCAGTTAAAATTGCATAGATAATTATCAAGGTAATTTGAAAGAGCAGAATTTTGTTTCTATTAAATGCATATGTAGATTTTCTCAGGATAAGAAAAATTCTACTAATTATGTACACGAGCAAGATATAAGTGAATTCTAATTCGACTGACGTATGAATGATTCACCCAGTGGTGTATGCAAGGGGGGAATTTCGAGGAGTGCTAACTATCTCTGAAGGGTTAGTTTCTAACACACCATTCACAGGTAAAGCAGCTACAGCAACAAAAGAATTATTACCAGTAAGAGAACGAACCCGACATCACATTGTAGACATGGGAGTTCGACAAATGAAGGACTAAACATATTTTTTTTCTGCTTTGGTGCTTCGAGAGTTCTACAAGCCATTGAGCCCGAGTTCGCAGAACACGAAATTACTGAAAACTATCGTCAGTTGGGTAACCATTAAAACTATCAAGAGCCCGTCGAGCAACAACAACAACAACAAGACTCCACCAGCCCACAAGGGAAGAAAATTTGCAGAACGTTTTTATCTTTTTGTGCTTTCATTATCTTTCGTTTTATATGTTTAATAGTTTTTTTTTTAACTTTTTATATATGCAATGACTTGGACACCGGATAACACAAACACTGGACGCATGTAAAAACCGGCCGGGATGGATGAAGGTCCACCCCCAGACGGACGAAGACATTCATGGACAATCCACTTTCCAAGACTCCCACAAATCATTTAAGGCACCACTCCATTCGGTCACACTGGCTTCTCATGTGCTTTAGTTCTCCGTTCCATGGCTTCGGGTCTTCCAAACTACAATTCCAATTTTCAGAAACAGGCTTTAGCAAAGTTGACATCCAGAGGAAACAGTCCACATCCGAGGCTTGCCTTTGCTCTCTGCTCGATCGCAGGCTTCAAATGCCGGCCAGTTGGTGATCGGCCTAGCACAACAACTCCAATCCTTTAGGACCAGTTGCTGACTGCAGTTCCGAAGAACTGGACAATGGAAGCACCACATCCCGGCGCCGAGTAATATGTACTAAAAATCTTACTTTCTTTCTATTGTAATTATTTCCAATTAAAGATGTTTGTGCGATACAAAGGATTAAAAAAACGTATAGCGCTCAACTCATGTGGGAGAATCCCTGGTTTTATCCAGGCCTTATGCGTTTGTGATCTGCAAAGCATCACACTCATAGACTTTCTAGGCGTTCACCCATTTCCACCTACATTTACATTCCACTGCATAAGAATTCCATTTCTTATTCACTCATCTCCTTTACGTTAACAGGCATAATCGTGGAACGTGAAAAAATAATTTTCCCCAATGGATGCTCTTTACTGTTAGTTAGATACTCGTATTCTCAGTAAATCACGCAGAGAGAGAAAAGAGTAGACAGCCTTCATAAAAGACAATTGAGATATAAAAACAAAGCATAATCGATAGGTTTGCAGATGAACTATTCGTGAATTAACGATTAATTTTGCATTATCAACTTTGTTTAATTCTATTCAACATGTCTCGTGTCCCCTTCTTTTCCAGCCTATTGTGTTTGTTTTGGGTTTTATCATAAAAGCTATGGATTGCCAGACGTTTGTATGTAGCACGGACAGTTTTAAGACTTGTGACCGTAACCGTATCGTATTCTTACAAATGAAAATATCGGGAGATTTTTATTCTTTTATAATAAAAATACGTGAAAAATCACAAAACAGAGAACCGTAGCGGCCTGTGAAGTGACTTTACGAATGGATCAGAGAATTGTGACCGAGGAAGAATAGTCTCTTTGTGATTTGGATATATGATATTTCGAACCCCGAACAAGAAATTTCACCGTGAAAAGCAAATTACAAATATAAACCTGAAGCCCCTTAGCTCCCATGAATATTCCACTTCTAAATGCATTTGAAGAAATAACATGTGATGAACACTATATCATTTAAGTTTTCAAAAGTTTTCAAAAAAAGAAATAAAACTCCAAATATTTGATTATCATGTGTATTAAAGTACCACAAACAGATTAGTGGACTCGTATTTTAATTTTCAGAATTCTAATTTTATGACAGTAAAGTCTTAATTTCAATGTTAATCTTATTATGTATACAGGGCTTTATTTAGGGGGAGTACACCGAAGCACATGCACCAGTCTTCGCTGTAAATATACACCAGCTGAATAGAGAAGCTAGCATGGAAAACAGCAACACTTTCCGAGACTTTCTGCTGTCATGTGTCAATTCGGGGCTTAAAAGAATGGAAAGTTTCGCAAAAGCAATAGTTCAAGTCAATTTTTTCGAACGTTGAAACAAAACATTCACTAAGTAAAGTAATATTCCTCATTCACACCAAATTAAAATATTCAAATTTAATTGAGTCGTTAAGTTCGAAGCTAATTTGAGAGGAGTGGTAAACAAAACTAAATTATTCAATATGCATCTAACATATTAGACTGTTTTTATTTTCAGACCGTATAACTGACATATTTTTACTTTCCAAAAATGAAAAGAACTCTATATGTGAGACTAAATAATTTAGTTTTGTTTGTCAATCCTCTCAAATTTGCTTCTATGGAGATTACCGGTTTTCGAACTCAACGATTCAATTATTTACTTAATTCAAATGTAATTGTAGTTATCGTTGAACCCTCAGTCAGAAAATCCTGAATCCGGCCCTGTGTGTATATATTAGTAGACAGCTTCCCTTTAAATCAATGATGTACCCATTTTTTTAAAATTGAAATTGTGTATATTTTTATATCCAAATATCTGGTAATTCTAATAAAGGTCTACTGTTACGTCATATATTGTCAATTTGAATATTATTTAATTTCTATTCTGTTATTTCACACATTGTAATACGTTATTTTATACAAACCATAATGTAATACGTACTTAAAAAACATATATTGTTAATTCTGAATACAAAAGCAGTCATTCAGTGAAGCGTTCACATACTATGATTATTTTTAAAAAATGATACACTGAGGTACTTTTATCAGGCATATGTAAATAACATACAATATACCTCTTTCCCCGACACACACAAAAGATTTACTAACCTAAAGGACACTTTGTTTTCAAAAGTGTTCAAAATGATGCCTGCACAATGAAACAAAGCAGGTAGGTCAACCACAAAGTGTAGGACAAAGATAATTTATAATAAAAATAATAATAATAATAATAATAATAATAATAATAATAATAATTAATAATAATAATAATAATAATAATAATAATAATAACAGTTTATTTGTTGTAATTATGAACATTAGATGAGTTCTACGTGCTCCAACTCCTTTTTTCTCTGTCGAAAATCATTAATAAGAAGTGCCTAATGAGGAGGATAATTATGCTGCGCCTTCTAATTGCTACAAAAACAATGTTCTGTATTCTCTTGTTAACCTTCTGCTCAATTTGATTCTTTTTTGTTTTGTTTAAAAAGATATATAACATTGCATTGTGATGTTTATAATGAATAAGTTTCCCTGTCTCTTCAGTTGTTTCTCTACGTTAGTTTATATATATTTTTAATAAAACGAGGTCTCTTTCCTTCTCCTACTCTGTCTTACCTTGTTGTGAAAAGAAGCTAATTAACTATGCTGATTTTGCGTTCAACAAAGCGTCAACTGCAGAAATTTTAAATAATTTATTAAAGGCACAATCTTGCCCTCCTCCTATTACTTGTTCCCAAGGAAACCAACAAAACTAAATTAAATGTCTGAATTGGATAGAATCGCTGGGAGGTAAAGTGAGTATAGTTTAACTTTAAAAGATATTATTGAAGCAGGTAGTTGTCTAGTGGGAACTTTTCATTCTGATAAAGACATATTTTTCATTCTCTTATTAATTTTATCACAAGTGAAATTATGCCAATATGTATAGAAATTAAGGTGTACTGCATGATTATAAGGATCAACAAGCAAACTACTTACTTCCCCTCAATAATGGGATCGAAGAGTAGGTATATCGGGCGAAATATGTAATTATAATGACATTAAAATAACGGATTCCACTAGTACTACCATACGCCTACTAAATGAACCTCGCCATAGCCGGTTCCAAGGTAGGCACCATAATCTTCATGTTCTTCTTGTTCATGTTCATGTTCTTCTCGCACCATAATCTTCTGTGTAGCAGTCATTTTAGAGGAATATGACTACGCAGAATCATTAGGTGACATATAATAATGCAATCAAGCTCCCTATGTACCTAAAAGCTGAGCTTCATCCGAATTGAGTATCTCCATAGTAAAGTTAGGGTTAAGCCGTAATTGCTTGCTAGCCCACTCACAAAATTGCACTCGGCGATTAGGATCGTCTTCGGAGAAGTGTTGCTGCGTTTGCACCATATACGGATGCTACCTATACCTATGAAGCATCCTGTGCACTGAGCTATGACTCACCCGACATTGCATTATCGCATGAAGGTGATCCGCTAGGGTGACATCAAGAAAGAGGGCAGCACTGCCGTAGCTGTTGCTTCGTCTGTGGCTCTCCGCGGTCACGCTCTGAGGTCTGCCCATGACACTGCTTGTCTCCTTAAATTTGGTTTAAAATTATGGCGCTGCAACATGTGACACAAGGTCACGTTATTGGTGACGCTGGTTGAAATCAGCAAACCACTCCACGGACACTCCTTCCACCCCACAGTTTGATTATCTGGAGACGTTCCTCACATGTTAACAACATGGTTCCACACCTACAGAGAAAAAAAGAAGTAAACAAAACTTTGAGTTGCCAATAACGTTTTACCAACATAATGAAATCTGATTGCATATTTGGCTTGCTAACAATATTCTAGACCCTAATTATATATCATAGTCTCCACCTACTGTTAATAATAAAAATTTGGAATCCAAGATGGCGGCCGTTTGCGTGACATATTCCTACAAGTATGCCTCTGGATCTAATGTGTATCGTCCGTCTCGCACTCAATGAAACTTTACCCAGGACACTAGTGCTGGATTTTAAAAAAGGGTGGTAAGGGACTGTGGTTCATCCTGTAGTTTATTCAAGATGGCGCCTGGAGAAGAAACTTGTTCTTCTTGCTTGAAATCAATTTATAGAAAACGAAGTGTTGTGTCTCGTACGTCCAATAATCGCTTTCATATTAAAAATTATTTAAAAATCTGATAAAATGGAATACAAAGCATGAACCCAGAATGGTATTTCTACGTGGAAATATTTAAGAAGTCGCAATGACCAAACACCCATAGTTGTCTCTTAACCAGTAAAATCAAAGGTTTCAAGGTGAGTGTTCAAAACTTGTTAACGATTGTTCGTCCAGTACCAGTGGTGAAGATCTCCAGTAGAACACAAAAACAAAAACAAAATATTGCGTTGCAGTCATTCACTTACAAATCCGGTAAATTTTATGGTTGAGAAGACCAAGGATGTTATGAAATAGAGGATTTGCCCACACGTATCTTCATCATATGAACTCAATGAAGCCGAAAAACAACCGAGCATTGTCTGAGCCGGCACGTCTGATTGGCTACTCTCGTTTCCAAACGGCTCTACGCCAAGATTGTTGGCTCGAAACATTGCAATCTTAGTGGCTCGGAGTGAGCAGAGTAGGTGTGGCGAAGCTGTGACGTATGGCTACACGAGTTAGTTGTATGGGCAGATCCTCTGTTTTATGACATCCTTGGATAAGATAGACAGCCTTGTACAAAAAATGAAAACTTTTTAAGATGGTGACCAATGTAAATGTCATAACATGCATTCAGGGGGCAATATATGGTATGTATAAATGACCTGGCGATAATGAAACGAGTATTAATAGAGGTAAATGTACACTTATACCGTACACGAAGAAAACGCATTACATAGCAACTAAATAGATCATAAATAGCAATCCTATAGAAAAGGTTGAATCTGTCAGGGATTTTGGTGAAACATGTGAATAGCAACTCAATTTGAACCTTCATGTGACTGATATTATGAAATCATAATATAAACTTGGCATAGCGAAAATAATTGTCAATTTACTTAGAAACTTTGTCGAATTTCAAGAACTTAAACAGGTACGTAAAACTATATAAAATAGTTGAAATGTCTAAACTTGAATTTGCAAGCGCGATATGTTAAATATAAATAAAACAAAATAATGACAAAATACAAAAAGGTCAAAAAAAAGTTTGCAAAATATTTGTACTTCCATTTAGACGTATACCAATATTATTATGACTATGGGTGATTATTAGAGATCTTAAACTTAAATATTTTACCACAAATAAGAGAGTAACAAATCTTAAGATTTTTTGGACTCTAACTTAAGATTGAAAATAAATTGTACAACCAGTATATGGTGAAAAACAAACAAACAAACGAACAAACGAATCTCATTCGTACGCAAATCGTACAAAGCACTTTCTTAAATATACCTTACTTAGCATTTTTAATAATAGATACATTAAATCCTAAAGGTCATGATTATGGTAAAATTCATTATTGTTTCTGCTGTTTTAACCTAACGTAACCAATAATGTATACTTTATTGTCATTTATTCATATTTTAATATTAGACAAATCTAATCCAGTTGATTAGAGATATTTTATTGCATTTTATTTTGCGACAGCTAAGCCGTGCAACCAATATACACCTTCTTATACCATAATTGTGTCTGGTGAAGAGACCCCCCTCTCTCTCCTCTTTTCCTCTCTCCATACTAAAATCACCTCTACAAGCATTTTTTCACTATGAAATTTCACTTAACACTTATTTACGGTACTTAAGCTTCAAGCTTGTATTTGGCACAACTGTATTCTATAACCTTGTATGTTGTTATTAATATTATAAGTATTTTGCCTTTCGGCAGGTCCTGGGACTCGTGATTTTTTCTTCGACTTTAGATTTTGGCCTGAAAATGTTTCTTTCAGGTTTCTCGATCTTTAACTTCTTCATTTAACTCCTAATATTTTCTTCTATTTTTCAAATCATCGATCAGTTGTGTTCTTCTTATTATTATTCCTCGCTTTCCTTCCCTATTTCCTTCCATGACGGTATGAAGAAGATACGTTCTTCCAAAGATGTGTCGAACCAAATTGAAATTCCTATGAAGGATGCTGGTTAGAATTGTTCTCTTTTCTCCTATCCGTTTTATTCAAACATCGTTTATATTACACTATATTACATTAAATCTATTGTCTTACAGTAACATAATTGGCTAATACTGTTCTTACCATAAATTAAAATTAAATCTCATTAATTAATCTCTTAAAATTAAATCGCATTAATTAAGTTATTTCTTATTAGTTAGGCATATTTTCGAATTCTTTTCAAAAATTGGCAAGTTTTAATTTTATTATGTTCATCATTTACTATAAATTCATTTGCTTAACTCCTTTCAAGACCGCAACCCACATTAAAGTTGTGTATAGCAGATTTGCAGCACAACTAGGCGTACTGCATTATCATACACTAGTAATTTTCTCTTTTGATATATAGAGTAGCTTCGATTCTAAGTAATGGAAATGGTTAGTCCGTGAAAACTCTCACTTTTTTTATATATAACACGAGAACTCGCGAGAAGTCTTTTCGTCCGCTTTCTAATGAAAAGTGTTGTAGCACGTAGAAACTCCCTATTTTTCGTTAAAAATAAGCTTAGAACATAATTTTTGATTCAAGGTACCGTATTGATATAAGGGTATATAATACTTTAAAGAAGATATGAATATTTTAATATACTACAAACTTTAATAAACGGTTTAAAATATTTACTTACAGCATAAAATACGTAAATAGTAATAGTTTAAATTCACAAATAATAAAAATAAATATGTTTCATAAATTCAGAAACTCGAAACTTTCTGAAAATTAGTTTGAACTAAAAAATCTAATGTCTCAGTACCTCTCAACTTTCTATAAGTATCTCTCAGACAGACACTAAATCGTCCAAACTCTGCCCTTGTTAATGATCGTATTATCAAAGCGTAATGGTCGCAGCATAAACTGAGCGGGGAAGGTCGTGTGGTTCAGAAGCCACGTTAAGATGTAGGTCCACGTCTAATGACGTCTTGCTGCTGAAGGTGGCGCTAAACCTTAATCAAGCAGAAAGGAACACAGACTTAAACCTGCTCAGTGACATGGTCAGTCCGTACTCCTGTATCACTACTTGCCTACAGATCTCTCAGGTTGATGTGATTACATTTAAAGGTCCCAGCTACATAAAGAAGGTCAATGAAAACTTCTAGTTTGGGAACATTTTAATTTTTAGCATCTCTTTCTCTAGAAAATACTTTTCTGTGCTCATCAACCCAAATATTGCTATAACAACTTCACAAAAAACATGGCCTGAAAAAATTCTAGGAGTCCAGTGGAGCCTCAAGATTTCCAGTTTGATGAATAGCTTCCAGTAAATCTATTACTATGTTTCTTCCTCCTTTCCTTCCTCTACAGCATTCTTTTTGGAAAAAGCAGTTTGCATTTAGTTTTGACTTTTCTACCCAGTCTCTTAAAGTTGTGTGTCTCTTAAAGTATCAAAATATTATTCTCCAGATTCACCAGACTGCTCAGTATCAGTATCATAATCACTTTGAACCAAATTATCTTTTTCATCATCGTATTCCTCATCCAAATTATTGCCCATCAAATCTTCAAGAAAGAATCTTTTTATCGCGAAATTCTCTCTTTTTTTTATCGAAGTTCTTCATTGATATATTCTTCATCAACACTGTTTAACCAATGTATAATTCTTTTCTCTGTATTTCTTCCATATTTTTCCAATTTACAATCCATTAAAATAAAAATAAGAACTTACTGACTTACACGCAAAAGGAGAAAAAGACGATACAGTGTTGTGTCGCGAAAACTCACACATAGCATAAAAGCAAAAAAAAAAAAAAAAAAAAACAGTACAGTTCTCTAGATGCCTCAGAGGCAATGAATTATTTTTACGTGGTACAGTAGAGATAAGGGAGGGTTTGTAGAACAAAGTAGTGACTGAGCATTGACTTATGGAAAGTTTCCGATCAGTGGTACTAGTTTAAACCTACTTTCGGGTATTCCCCGCTATGCGAGTCATCCCTTGTTAAGACGCCTTTAGTGAAATATATAAGTCTTACAGCATCAGTATCGAATAGTTTTTACGACATTTATAAACTAATAGGAAATAGTTTTGTCTTCATGACAGCTGCGAATATTCATCGTCATATATGTTATGTGAATGTGACAATTCAATGAGTGACAGTGAAAAACGAAAATGTTTTCAAGAAATGCTCAAAATCAAGATGTAATAAAATCTTTTAGCTTGGAGGAATCCTATTATGCGCCATACAGTTTAGACTTTACACCTAAAGACTACGACATCTTCTGCCTTCTGAAGAACTTTATGGACGGCAAACGTTCAGGCACTGATGCTGAAGAGAACATCAGGCTACGACAACAGACGGCAGAATTCTATGAGGATCATATTCAAACATTTAGTTGTTGTTAAAATAAATGTTTAATCCGACAAGGAAATTACGTAGAAAAATGCAGAAATGTATGTAAATTTAACAAAATACATTTTTGCGCAATGTTTACTTGGTGTGTTTTATTGCTAAACGGGTTTTACTTAAATAACCGTCGTAACTTCAAAAAATGCAACATGCTAATACAGAGTAACTTCCTTGTCACCTGCTGTTAAGTTCTAAAAGTTATTTTTGTTCCTTTGAGCCTGGCTTTTGTTCAGTATTTCATTATAAACTCCTTTCTTTCATTTCAAAAAGAAATTCCATCTTTCTTAGTTTTACATTACAAAGAGATAAATACGAAAACGAAAATGTTACCAAAAAAAATCAAATTGGATTTACTGTACTTGAATTAAATTTTATTTTAGTGTCGCGAGATATAGGCTATATTTTTTCTTCTTTGCATACAAGTTGCAACATTTTGTTAAATACTCTACAAGTGTGTTATGAGCCGATATCGATACTCTAACACCAAATATGAGAATATTTAGGTTTTATTCTTTACTCTGTAAATGTAGAAAGTTGACTTAGAGAAACTTCTCAACTGCCAAACAGTTTTTATAAGCTACACCATTTATATGCCACTGAGATAGTGATTCACTTACTGAAAGAGATCATACCAAACAAACAAGAATGCACTTTAACTAGAGTATTCTTGTTCCATCAAAGTGAACGTACATAAAGAGTCCAGACAATAATACCTGATATATCTTTGTTTACATAGGTTCACAACGACCAAACATCCTAATTAGAGTATGTGCAACCTTTGGTGGCACTTTGAGCCAAATACAGACATTCTGTAGCATTTTGTGCTAGTTCCAATTTCCAACAGATTTGTACCAATATTTCATTTTTTTGTACAAAAATGGCAAAAAAAAGGTACATACTGTTTAGAAACATTAAAACATTAAGCACGTTTCCTACAAAGAGCAAATTTAAAATTTAAAAAAGGAACTTATATCGAAAATAAAGCAAATGTGAATAGAAAACTGTTATATACAAAGAAAGACATGATTAATAATCTAGTTGTTCCAGGACAGTTCTTTTCTACCATGGAAAAGAATAGTTTTTCTGCAAATTTCTCCATAATCTTCAACAAAAAAAATTAAATTTAATAAAATCCTAGCGCTGGTTGTTATTGGTATTGTTCTACAATATAATAAGCTCTTTTATCTCTTTCACAATAAAATTACAGCACATGTATTATCAAATATTCTCTTTCATCATCTCGTAACACAATAAAATTATAGAGGTTATGAAAGAATATACAAATTATAGAGAAATGTTCTGATTTCTTAATGTGTATACGCGTTATTAATTGATTTCAACTTAAATTTATATGTACGTGTGTGTTAATTTCACATCATATAAAATGGAAGATTCAAAAGATTATTTCATTTCACCATCACCAAAGTAGAATTGAAATCAATTTGTGAAGAATTGAAAATTAATCAAAAATTTGTCAATCTGCTTTTTTTTTATGAATTGCGAACTTTTATATTTGGATTGTTCTTTTGTCATATATGTAGACTGAACAATTCCTTTTTCACGCACACACACACACACACACACACACACACGCGCGCGCGCGTTCTGATACAAACTATATTGTTTTTTTCATTTACCTATTTCTCCTTTAAATCGTTTAATCATTCAGACTTGGTTCTCTAAGCATGAATTTGCCAAACATGTTTAACTTTTTTCTTCTTATATTTTTTCTGTTGGAATTGGGAGAGGGGATCATTTTTTCCTCTTTTTACTCCCAAGCTTATATTTTTAGCTACTGTACTGATAATTGGGTTCGTTATTTAGCGTGGGTATTTGACTACCAACGGCAACGTTTTAAATTCCATCTAATACGTCACTGCTGCAGTCATGTATTTGTCAAATTTTTAGGAGAGAGAGGATAACCGGTTCTACATTCTTCTGTATTTTCTTTTTTCTCCCATGTTTTTGTCAGTGTGTTTATTGTGAAGCAGTGTTGCTATATCTGTTAAATTTATCTACAACTTTACAGAGTTTCATGTATATTGTGGAAAATAATTCTTTTTCGTATGGTCTACACCATGATTCTCAACCTGGTGGTGGCGAAGATAAGCAGAGGAAATAAATATAATTAGAATCTAATACCGGAAAATATTTTTAAATATTATTTTAGATTTTGTTCTGATAGACATATTTTTATTTTTACACATACTGTTAACAATAAAACAATAGGTCTTTTAAACATTTTCAGCAGATACCCCAGACATCCCAGAGCTGTTTAAAAGTCAATTTAATGAAAGAGGTACAATATGAAACTAGTGAGAACTGCATATTGAAATACTAGAAAAATACAAACGCAACAAAACCTGCATATTGAAATACAATTAAAATTGAAAGCTAATGAGGTATCTGAGCATGGCGTGATTTCAATAGTGCGGGGATGTCTGATTCAATCTTCGTGACACACATTATCAAGCCATTTTCAACTGATAATCGAATTCTTATCTTCGTTTTAATGCTTATCGTAGTAGAAAAACCACTTTTGCAAATGGAATTATTTTTTTAAAGCAGTTTAAATCAGACCAGGATATTCTTCTCTTCTTTTCAGCCAGAACGTGTCCAAATTTTTGTTACAGAAAACCAGTTTCAAGGACTTGTCGGTTTTAATCCATTCGTTTTAAGGGAAGTTACTGTATCCCTTATGCAAGTAATGGATTCTACTGGGATAGAAATAGATGGATATCGCGAGATCACCGCGATAGGTATATTTGTAACGGAATAATTTACCGTTACATTAAATTTCTACTTTGCTTTGCAACGGATCTCATAATTTATATTAAAGGTTGCATAATTTTGAGGGGAAAGGATTCAGATATAGTATCTTAGGTAGAGAGTTCCTTTCGTTTGAAGTGATTAAAGTAGACTTGCACAAACATGTTGCGAGTTGTTAGTTCTACTGTGTTTTGTTGCTTTTGTGTTTTCGTTTGTTTTCGATGTGTAATTAACCTACTCCATAACGGTGTACAATTACTTGATCTGTGCCTATGCATACTATACAATTGTATAAATAATTTTAGGAATCTCAGAAATACCGATATGCTTTAATATTTATAAAATAATTCCTTAAAAAATACTGTTATTTGTTTAATTAACTTTTAATATAAGTGTGGCTATTTTCATTCTGTACGTGATTTCGCCTGCTTTTTAAAACCGTGTGGGAAGCCTTACATTTCGTAGATTCGGTCCACAAAAGAAGACGTTATTTATAATGTTAGAAAAGGGGAAACGCGGAAGAATAAGCAGTATGTAAGTGGCGTGTTGTTTTATAAAATTGTAAGTCAATATTTTGAGAATTTATACAATGTTTGTATGAGTAAATCGTTATTACAATGGTACGTTCTGTCTTAAATTTTTCATTTGGTAAAATGACCATTGAAATATCAGGTGTATAAAATTATCGCGAATTATCACTGGTATACAAATTTTGATCAAGGTTGTGCTTATGTTGGTCTTTCGTCGGTTTCTTAATGATTTGCACCCGCTGAACACGAGTATGGCAGTTATTTTCCCGTAATGTCAAAATTTGTGATAATATAAGCATATCAGATTTTATTAAAACAGTAACATATTATACAATTGTATATTACGAGAACATGGAACTACAAGCATAACACAAACATTATAGTAGTGCTTCTGTTGATTTTTCATTGGTTTCTTAATGATTTGCACCCGCTGAACACGAGTATGACAGTTACTTTCCCGTAATGTCAAACTTTGTAGCGCTATAAGCATATTAGATTTTACTCAAACAGTAATATATTATACAATTGTGTCTTATAGGAACATGGAATTACAAACATAACACATTTTGGACATCAACTTTCTGGGTAACAAAAATCTACATAACAATACATAAATACTAAAATATATGAATATTACATTTCTTATAAAAATTATATACAAAAGTACTGAGATTGGAGGAAAGTGTTCATCAAGTACTGGAATTCCGTAGTCAAAAGTGAAAGTTAGTGGTTCTTTTTCTTTTGTGGGAAACGTTTACTTCGTCATGGACTAACCGCCAAATATAATCACCCATCATTGCACAGTCCCACCTTTCTTGGTATCTGCTTTCCATTACCTCAATGTCCTTATGGAAACGTCCCCCTGCTCTTCGCTAACATCTCCTTAATTCTCCCTAAAGAAATCCAAGTACGAATGTAGCATATGTAATTTTAAAGACATTCTACATCCCAATGCTCGATATTGATCAATGAGTGTCTTAACTTGGTGTTCAAACGCTTCACTTCGGTTATGCACAAGAAATCCCGTCACCAATTTATGAAAGGCCCCCCCAAGCGTTTCTTTCCAACTCCGTCATTTTTTGTTTAAGTGGAGCACTATTAAGCATGACATGAATCTGAAGCCCTGTGAAAATGCCAGCCAGAACTTTTGCCTGTGATAAAGCTGGAAACATTTGTTTAATACATTGTAGGGCAGGTGAATTGCGACCCAGAGCTTTCACAAATTGTTTTGCCAATCCCAGGTTAATATGTAATGTTGACATGAGAATCTTCTCCCTGGGCACTAATGCTTCATTTATCACATTATGTGTTCCTGGAATAAGCTCCGTTCTTTCAGGCCACGTGGTTTGATCATAATGCTGGTTAGTTGTCCGACTGTCCCACAGATATAGAAAGCAGGAATATTTAGTATAACCACTTTGCAACCCAAGAAGAAAACCAATAATTTTTAAATCCCCACACACATCCCATTGATGTTCCTTATATTTTGTTTTCTCCAAAATCAGCTTCACACTTGAATAACTCTATTTAATCAATTTACAATTCTGCTATGTATCTTTAGAATCTATATTCTCTGTTTCGTACTCCAAACAATTCTCTTTACTAACAAATGCGATACCACCTAGCGAGTATCGAAGTAAAAGGACGCAAATTACTCTGCATAAATCAGTATAGGAGAAAAATAAAACATGCTTATATCATTGAAAATATTGACACTACATAAAAATAAGTGCCAGATTCGTGTTCAGGGGGTCAAAATACATGAAAGTTCATCAAGAAATAATAATAAGCAAAATTTTGTATACCAGTGTTATGTTTCTAAGCGGATTTTGATTAACGTGTTTAGTGCACCTTTTTAGAAAAACAAAACCAAGGTTCATATATACACTACAGATTGCGCCAGCCCAATCGTTGGATGTGTGACGTCACCGGGTAAGCAGACTCGAGTATTTTCTTGGCTCAGTGATGCCAGTCTTTTAACAGCAAAATTCCCGTCCAAAGCCACAAAATTTTCCAATGTGATGCAAAATTTCCCGCTAACCTAAATAGATATAGTTTACATCTAGTAGTAAACAATTTTAAAAAATACCGCTTTAGACGGACTATGATGTACAATGGAATTTATTCTCGTAGTATAAAAAGGTATTATTTATAGTTATGCATGATAAGGTAAAAAACATTTTTTTAAAAATACTGTGTATACTATTTTGTAACGAACACTATGTCGTTCTTTATGGTTTGGAAGAGTGCTATGTTCAGGAAAGCCAGAATTAATTAAGTTGTTTTGGCCTAACGATTTTTGTGTTGCAGCACATTGCCTTTTCCGTCACCAAAAAAGCAGCGAAAAGCAGGGTACCGGTATTTTGGAATTGCTTTACATTAACTTGATTTTTCAAGTCTTTTTGTATTTTTGAGGTTCATTTGTATCACAAAAGAGCTCAGTGTTAAGGGTCTTACACCTAAAGCCCATTATACATCGTCAAACTTTTCCATCAAATATTGTATCAAACTTTTCTTTGACGATAATTTGGTCAAATAAGATGGGTACAACTTTCGCACCCATTATAAACGATCAAATATAAAGGTGAATATCATTGCTCAGTTGTTTATATTTCTTGATGCAGTTGTTAGGTCACATGAACGTATATGTAGTGTACTATTTGAGTTTTATGGTGGCACCTGCTGGTGTAACTATAATGAATAAGGTTGTAGAAATGAATGGAATGATTATTCACAGTTACTTCTGTCTCACTTCCCTCCTTTATTGCTATTCCCAAATAAATCTTATTTTCATGGTTCCTTTCTTGTTCAGTAAATACGTATGAATCTACATTCTATTTATTAGTTCGATGCTTAAATTTCTTCTAATTCAGTTAATTTTCGAGTAACTTTTGTAAGTTTGGGGCACTGATTAAGAATAAATAGTCCGTCATAAAAATGTTTGGCTATTGTTTAGCTTTGGGGGGCCAGGGTTTTAATTGACTTTTTTGCGATTTTCTATTAACATTCGGTTAGATTAGCTTAATAAAATTTAATTCACACAGTATTGCCGAGCGAGCGTTAGCGAGTAAAGGCGGGTTAGAGTCTCGCAGCGCACATTGTTTTCAGTCTTCGATAGTATTGGCCCCCCATTACTAAACAGTTACCAAATGTTAGTTTTACAGTTAAAATGAGAGAGTACATATTAACGAGGGTTCTGTAGGATATTAAATTCCCGAGGAATTTTTCAGTGTATGAAACTTCTAATTTATATTTAGAAATGCGAAAATATTACGCACTCTAACCTATTTTATGCAACACCAAGTGTTTTTCGCTACCCTCATTTTGGCTCTCATCTTCAGCTATTGATGCCTCTGCCTCTTACAAACAAAACCTTGTGCTAACTTGTGGCTCCCATGCTGTGCTGCTGACCTGAATCGGTTAAATATCATCCTCGCTTTTAATGGCCACATATCGTAAGATTCTTTTCCTGCAGTCTCTTTTTAAATGATATTCGTTCGATGCGTAGTTACACCTTAGAGGTCTTCACTACTGCGTAATTAAACTACCACTAATTTTAGAGTTTTTCTGTAATATCCTCAAAATAAATAAAAAATATCCGAAAAATAGAAACGTAGTAAACTAAACAATACGATTTTGTGTGTGATACCGTTATCACAACTCATCTATGCTTTCGATTTGCAACTGTAGATATTTTTAACAGTTTTTGTGGATTATGTAAATAGCGGCATACCAAAAACAGATAGGGAATCGTAGTAAAAGTATCACACGCACAATTGTATTGTCAAGTTCACTACGTTTCTGCTTTTCGAATATTTTTATTAGTTTTGAAGATATTATAGAAAAACTAAAATTAGCGGTAGTTTAATTTCGCTGAAGTGAAGACCCTTAAAGAAAGTCCTCGTAAAGTGAATCTGCACTCATGAATGCAACTCCTACAATGAGAAACAATTTTTAAGGCATTACGAATTAATTTCGTGAAGAAATAACTACATATAAGAAGATAGCACATGATCGTTCCATACACATCATATACAGGCATATTGTCAATTTGTACGCAATAATCTGAGCATGCACCAAAGGTAGAAATCGATCGACTTGAGGCCAAGGTAGAAACTCTGACTCAAGCTGTAAGTAGTTGCGAACACGGAATTGGTAGATGCCGAGTAGGAGACTCTGAAAAGAATGAACATTTTGAGTCAGAAATTGAACAAGTGCAAATGGTGAGTCTCACAGAAGAGTCTCATATAACTTCGGAAGAATCACAAGGTGTAACAGACTCTGCCTCAGTGGAACCGTTTTTATTAAGTGCAGAAGCAGAGAAATCTCCAAGTGAACGGCAGGTCAATCGCCGAGTAGTACACCATCATCCTAAGAATTCGGACAATATTAATGACGGTCATATTGTGAGAATGGGGAAAGTAATGGTACGGCAGTGTAGGTTTAAGAACCATGAGTCGGACTGTGAATCGGGAGGTGAAGAAATTGTCTCCAAAACACAAGCCGAGAAAACAGTAAATCTATTGCTAAGTCAAAGTTCAAATCTCTTCCTAATAATAATAATGTTCTGAAATTGAGAAGAGTAGCCGGACGGCAATGCCTATGCAAAAGTGGAGAGTCGGATTGTCAGTAGGATGTTGAAGAAATAGATTAAGATAATAAATATCGTGAGAGTAAAAACAGTGTAGGTAATTCAGAATGTCGATCACTTCCAGAGATATTCGATAGTTGCTCCCATTACAATCCATATATACGAAACATATGGGAGTTCCCAAGGTTTAATGTTCAGATGGCTCAAGGAGCTGCCAGATTTTTCCTTGAGGATTTACTCCAAACTATGGAAATGTTTCTGCTTCGCGACCGCGATAAATTGTTTATTGTTTCTCGTTGCCTAGAGAGATCAGCCAGATCGTGGATAGAAATGTAATAGAAGATTAAATAATTCGATGATTTTGTGAATTTGTTCAAGGAACAATACATTTCTTCAACTCTTGAGCAGGTACAGCAGAGGAAATTATATACACTACGCTATGATAAAGAAAAGTTTCCTTCATTAGTAGATTTTGTATGGCATTTAGTGGATAATTATCACTTGGTTGTTAGTTCTCCCTCTGAACAAGAACTTAAAGATTTGATAATTGAGTGCCTGCCTCCAGAAGAGGCGAAGATTTTAAAGTTAGGTTCAATAGAAACTGTACAGGAATAAACTTTAATGTTGGCCAAACTTGAATGTGAGCTGACGAACACTCTGGGAAAGCAGTTTTCGGCAAACAATAGATTTCCTGGAAAACGACCGAATATAGAGAAATAAAATTTGATAAATTCAAAAAACAAAAGACGGATAATGCCGTTCAGACAGAACCATTTGACAAAATCGGGCTAAAAAATGAAACACGGTCTAACACGCTATCAAAAGTTCATAGTAATATGGAGTATAGACGGCGCCCTTGGATAAATAATCAAAGTGAAAATAAAGCAGGTCGTTTTTATAATAACACCAATAACGAGAATTGCCAACGTTTTCGTGATAACTCATGGAATAAAGAAAGATAGCTTCCAATATCTGTATTTATTGGATTTCCGAATAGTTTTATTCCTCCTCCAATATATGGGACAAAATTACATTTCAATCCATATCTACCTGTCACTGTTTATCCAACAACGCCTTCTATTTCAATTCGAGGTGCTACTACACTAACTTCTACCTTAAAGCCACCTTACTCGTCGGTAAAAGTGAACTCGCCTGGGCTTAACTATCAAAGTCCCGTCACAATGGTTAAATATGATACGGCATCGGAAAACTTGCAGGGCAGTCGCCCTTAAGGGAGATAATGGCGACTGTTCTCAAGAACTTCTCTCCACGAATAAAGGTTGTTATCATAACTCGTATCTCACTTCTAACATTAACTGTTTCGATAATGATCAAATTAAACTCTATACACGTTTTGTCTTAAGAGATGATGCGGAAGAAGAGAGCGAAAATTTTGAAGTTTTTCCCTTGCCTTCAGTAGTATGTGACATAGGAGGGATACCGGTAAACTGTATTTTGGATACAGGGGCAGAAGTAAGCTTATTGAGTTACAATATTTGGAAGAAAACACAACAAGTTTTCCCATCCGCAAAATTAAAACCTACTACTAATTTAAATTGAAACGCCTTCGCAGGACAGGACAAATTTTCTGTTAAGGGTTCCATAATTCTGGTAATAAATATTCAGAATCACTTATTTAATATACCATTATTCGTCGTTAAAGATATGATTCTTCTTGTTTCACCGTTTTTCGCCAGGTTTGGGGTTCATTTAGTTGGGGAAAATAAGAAATTATATTTAAAAGATAATAGCGAAAATCTAGTTTCAGTAGATATTGCCTACCCGAAAGTACTATTAATTCAAGTGGAATCAGCAATGGAACAAGAGGAAAGGGAGAAGTATAAACAAGAGTTACAGGATGATGATCACATAGCGGAAAATGAAATAAGGGAATACATTAACTCCAGAAACTACTTAAACCCCGATACAATGAATCGATTACTAATGTTGCTGCTTAAATATAAACATCTATTTCGGGCATATCCACGTACTGTAAATTGTGAGCCATATCGAATCCAACTAAAAGATACCGAACCAGTAGTTGGTAAGATGTATCCAATTCCTCAAGCTACAACAAGAATTTGAAAAAGAATTAGGAAAATGGATTCGTCTGGGAATTGCGGAGGAAAAACCTAGTGCGTATAGAAATCCTATACATTGTAACTGTAAAGCCTCTGGAGGAGTGCGTCCGATAATCGATTTAAGGTTGTTAAACAAGAAGGTCATTTCTCCGAAGATACAAGTAGAGCCAATCAACGAGATTCTAACTGGAATTTCGAACGCGAAAATTTTCAGCTCCATGGATGCCACCATGGGCTATTAAAGGGTACCACTCTACCCGGAGTCTTACAACTGTACTAGCTTTGTGAATTTAGGCCGTCAATATGTGCTAAAAGTTCTTCCAATGGGGCTCAAGTCCTCTCCCGCAATTTTTCAGAACGTAATGATTCGTTATTTTGGTTTAACAACTAGAAAATTCGTAGTTGTGTACTTAGATGACCTTCTCTGCTATAGTGACTCTCTCAAAGATCACTTTCAACACTTAGAACAGGTTTTCAAAATATTAGAGTCCGCGAATTTTTCTTTAAATTTAAAAAAAATGCAAATTTACTCAGTTTGAAATTTTATTTCTTGGACATGTTGTAAATGGGACAACAATTAAACCTAGTCCTAAGCATAATGAGATAATTAAAAACTTTTCTTTGCCAAATACTAAGAAGAAACTACGTTCATTTTTAGCGATCCTCTCGTGGAGGAGAATTTTTGCCAAATTTCGCAGCACTAACTTATGATTTCGCAGCACCTTTATATGATTTACTGAAGAAAGATCGAAAGTTTCATATGGACGCTGAACATATTAATCTCTTCATTACTTTAAGACAAATGCTTAGTGAACCTCCAGCTTTAAGCCAACCGAATTTCGAAAAGATTTTCCATATCTTTTCAGATGCGTCCATAGAAAATATTGCTGGCTATTTAGCTCAATATGAGAAGGAAAGTAATGAGAGTCTTGTAGTCATAGGTTACGCCAGTCGAAAATTAAAACCTTATGAGTTAACTTATTCTGTGTTCCAATTGAAGTTATTGGCCGTTTTGTTTCTGTGTGAACATTTTTCCTATTATATATTAGGAAGACAAATAATTGTCCATTGTGACAACACAGCGGTCACATATGCCTTTAGCTTGAAAAATTTAGAGCCTAGGACTACAAAATTATTGTAAAAAATTACAGCGTTTTGATATTACATTTGAACACATAAAAGGGTCGGATAACAAAATTGCGGACATATTGAGTAGAACGACACCTGAAACATTAGAAAATATGCAAACATTCAATGCTAATTTTGTAACTAAATTTTCTGACATAGGTCTTGATCCAGAGGAAATCCGCGATCAGCAATTGCATAACCCGTATTGTTTAAAGTTAAGAAATAAGCTAGACACATCCAGCAAATGCAAGTCTATTCATTTGGTTCAAGATATTCTATTTATGAAAAATGACAAAACAGGGTATTGGTTGTTAGTTATCCCAGAGAATCTAGTTTCTAAAGTAGTCGAGATTATTCATAATAACGGACATTTCGGGATCAGTGTGTAAATTTTGCAAGAAAACTTTTCTACTGGCGACGACAAAAACAAACATTTAAGCAATATATAAAAGATTGTGAACTCTGTGCTACGACGAAATTTTCAAACAGTACAATTGCCTCCGAGAAACATCACATTGAAGCAGAAACCCCACACCAAAAATTGTGCATAGATATAGTAGGAAAATTAACTTGCAGCTATGGATTTTATTTTATCTGTCGTCGATGTTTTCACCCGGTTTCTTTGCTATTTTCCTTTAAGAAGATCCTCAACTAACGAAATTAAAGTTCTAGAAAAGGAATACTTTCACATTTTCCCATATCCGAAATTTATAATATCAGATAAAGGTCCCCAGTTTCTATCACACAAATGGAAGAAATATTGTGAAGATTGGAAAATTGTTCATACAACAACTAGCCCCTACAACCCAAAATCTAATGGAATTGTCGAAAAATCGCATAGAGAGCTGAACAGAATAATACGCCTAAGTTGTCATAATAGTCATTCAAAATAGAAGAATGTTGTGAAATACGCACAATATTTATTAAAATTATTCATATAATTCTAGTCTTGACTGTTCGCCTGCAGAGCTTTATATTTCTTACTCTATAGCTGATCGTTATAAATCTTATTTCCCTTGGCCGATCGAGCTAACAGATACCAAGAACAAGTTCTTACAGGTTGTTCCGAGATTGTTGACGAAAAGAAAGCGTAAAGTTCAGAAGAACACACAATCAGCAAATAACTTAATCAAACGATAGTTAACGTTAATTTACTAACAAGAATACAATTTTATGAATTGAATATTTTTTAGAATTTCAAATTAATTATTAGTTTATTTAGTTCCATGAATAGAGGTTACCAGTCAAAACTCAAAAACCTGGTGTCTGATAAGCAGTTATGAAAATATACCTTCAGTTTATTTGCAGTTTATTTGTTTCTCTTTTGTTTTAGACAAGCAATAACTAATAACTGAATTATATATTTCAAAACGGTTATTTTATCTATTCTCATTAAATTTTAAAGAGTGTTTTTCTTTGTTAAAATTAATTATAAGGTACATGCGGCGCGCATAAAGAAAAATTGATACTAGGCGGTGCGGGGAAACTTTACATATTAGAAATCCCACACAAACTTTTTACAAACCAGAAACTATAGGAGGATCGCTCGCAAGAGAATGTGAAAAAATGGTGGTCGTGAAAGGAATTATTTATGGAACCACTAGTCTAGACCCATCTATGTGTAACGTACAAAGACTCCTTTCATAGGGTGGTCCTTATTTCTCAAGTTGTGTATATCTGAGACCGCACCCCTTAATCTTTTTCCTTTTTATAAGAAAAGTGTTATCTGTAAATTTGAGTTCGTGATGATAACGATAAATGGTGCCGCAAAGACATTTTTAATCTTTATAGGAATAAGATTTAGAAAACAGTAGTTTCCTATGTTGCTCAATAGATGTCAAAACATTCACAGATTTAGATTATTTTATTTAATCCATTTTTAAAGTAATTGTGAGCATATTTATGAACAAAATTAAATTGGAAATAATAAATAAATGACAAACAATTATTTTCTACGACCGTTTACAACTAAATCGTTCTCTCCTTTGTTTTTAATTACAACTATTATTGTAAATAAAATAATTTTAGACTACTTGTAACATGTATTTGATTTCTTCCGTTCACATATCCCTTAGACCCTTAGAAACATCCTCTCTGACCCAATAATTTCACATCTCAACCCGAATAGATGGCGTAACCCTTGCAACGGAGCTAGCCTTCGGCTAGCAAAAAAAAAGATGAGATGATACTTTCGTTTTGCATTTATGATCTTTTTTTTATATGAATATTATTTTTCGGGACCTGAAGTTTCATTTGGGTTTCTTGTATCATCACATGTGATTAAATCAACAAAATGATCATTATGTGTTCGGTGTCTAGTGAAATCAGTTATCGTAGTGGTATTTACCTCATTGGTAATATGAGTGAACAAATATTGGGTTGTAAGTTACTGCCCAACAGACAAGTATTTGGTGCATTCTTTTATAACATACGAATGTGAAATTACCTTTAAGAGAGAATGCTCGGTTAGCAATTCGTAAAACGGAAATGTTTTGGTCTAAAGCAAGAATACCGATCAAGGATACTCACCAAAGCACAGAAAATACAATTCCAATGGAAGGAGTAGGTTCTGATGAGGTAGTGACAGGATCATCGAGAAGAAAAGGGAAAGTACGTTTTATTACTTCATGACTCGTTGTGACTGTTGATCGTTATAAATTGATTAAGAGCACCATGCGCATATTAATCGCAACAGCAGAGGCATTGGGACACAACTTCTTCTAATACTGGACGTACCAATGGAGCTTGTATTCTTTTTGAACAAAAGTTGGAGAAAGATCTTTTATATCTTCTGTGTAGGCGTCACATTTTTGGATTGATATTAAAGTGAGTATTTGAAGAATGTGTTTTAGTTTCTTCCGGTCGAGAGGTGCCAATTTTTAAAAGTTTCCAGAAAGAATGGCCGAGATTTCAACACAACAATTTTGTTACATGAATTTCTAATCGAACTGTTAATTCAGTTCTTTGCAATATGAAGAAAGATAAACTAATTTTTGCTGTTCAAAATTTAGAAATGCAGAGAAGATTACAGTGAACTTTTGGAGCTGGCAGTAATTTTTCTAGGAAGTACGCCTCCTGTAGGTATTTCTTTCCGTTTCCCTGGAGCTGTACATCAGGCAAGATGGATGGGAAAAATCTTAGGATGTTTAAAAATATTTCTCTTTACTAATCAGTTTAAATTAAATGAGCGGGAAGAAGAAGGACTGAGTCAAGTGTGTACTTTTCCTGTTCTAAAAAGCTTGGTTTACTTGGTTTTCTTGTCCCAGTGCATCTCGTTCACCACATGAAGATTTACAATTTTTGAAGAGCCTTCAAACGTACAAACTCATAAACTCTGATGTCTCTAGAGTGGCTTTATTGAAGTTTTCCTAACATCTTTGGTACCTCTCAGAGGAGTGTGAGCACTTTTAGTTTTTGACGAGAATATCAATAATGAACCAAACACAAAATAGCAGAAAAATTAATAATATTGACAGTTCATATGAAACGATGAAGCGATTTGAACTACACTCTAGTGAAATAGATGATATTGAAGAAAAACAAATTGCTGATTTTGTGATAGGAAACACGAAGTTCCTCGATAGGTTTCGGATTTCTACAGGTTTTCTAGACCTTGATCTGGTTTGTTGGTCGACTAACTAACTAACTAACTCCATGGCCTATGGAACCCGGAGGTTCAATGCCGCGTTCACAAAAGCTCTTCACTGACTTCTATCCTTAGCTAACTGCATCCAGTTTCTACTTTGTATTCCAATCTCTGCGAGATCCATTTTAATATTGTCCTCCCATCTGCGCCTAGTCTTCCTAATGTTCGTTTTCCGATTGGTCTTCCAGTCAAGACTTTGAAAGCGTTTCTACTTTCTTCCATTTTAGCTACATGATCCGCCCACCTAATCCTCCTAGACTTGACGACCCTAACAATGTTTGGTAAACCATATAAATTATATAGTTCCTCGTTATGAACTTTCCACCATTCCTCATTCCCGTTCCTCTTGGGACCGAATATTCGTCTCAGAATCTTGTTCGCAAATACTTTCAGTCTATGTTCTTCCCTTAGAGTAAGTGACCATGTTTCGCAGCCATACAAAACAACAGGCATGATTATTATTTTGTATATTTTAAGCTTCGAATTCCTCGACAGAATTTGCGACGACAAGAGATTTTGAACCGAATAGTAACACGAATTTCCTGCTTTTAGTCGTTGTTGGTCTACAAATGATGAATTTAATGGAGCGTAAATTTGATGGAAAATCACAATACAGTTCTAACTAAAAATTACGAACAGAAACGATTCCTTTGTAAGTGGTGAAAGACCATAGAAACTTGTTTCAAGGATGTGGAAAAGCTACCTTGCGTAAAAAGTAAAAGTTATCATCAAGTCGATCTACAATTTGAATATATTTTTGTCGATTTTAGGAATATCAGCTATTATCATTAATTGTTTACTTGTATTTATTAGCTGATTGATTTCTAACTCATGTAAATTTTACTAACGTAGCAAGTGGCATGATTAACAGTTCCAAATATCTTTTCCACAGTGGTTCATAGCACTGTGCATTACCATAAGTATTATATATACGGACGATGATCATGATACTTGTAGCTTGTTGCCTGATAACCAACAGACTGTACTTGAAACCCAGTCAATTCAGAATTACAGAGGAAAGCTTTATATTGTCCTATTTACGTTTGTGATAATTATTATACATTTATTGACAAAGAGTAAATCGTGTGCCATTGAAATTCAAATGGATTTCTTTTTACAGAAATCAACTGCTTTGCGGCACGGGTTAACGTTGATGGATTTTTGTGAAATTTTGTGTATAATGTTTCTATTACTAAAGGAAAAGAAATAGGAGGTGCGGCTGAAGAAATTCGAAAATTTATTTTTTCGCATATACCTAAGGACTACCCTGTTTGGACTATGCACTTGAAGACAGGGAGAGAATACAGAGCTAAGAATGAAAAGATAATAGGATACTAATTAAGAATTCCTAAGTAAGAGATATTAAGAAATATTAGCAGTAAAATAATAGAAATGAATCCACATGTGGTGTACCTCATAGGCAATCACCTCCACAATCAGCTTTCTTGTTTGTTTCTCAACACTCTTCCAATAACGTGCAGTTGTGTATCTTATCCACATATTGTTAGTTGTGTTTACTGGAAATGACAGAAACGGGTTACCACGTTAAAACAGTATAAAGTTAGAAAATAAAATGAAATGAAAACTTCAGGTTTCACGTTCCACAGTTATGCCGGCTATACTAAAGGAAGCGGTGATGATGCGAAATGAATGAAATGGTGGAATGAAGAAAGTGGGAGGACACGGAAGAACCTCGAGAAGACCCACGGACACGCTATTTGTCCACCATAAAGGTCACTTGGTACGAGTTGGGATCGAACCAAAGATCCCCTGTGCCATAGGTGAACGCTGTACTACAGAGCCACCGCAGCCCCTACAATTCGAAAAATAAAATAAAATTTTCAATTTAACGCCCCTGAGTTTTGCCATCCAGGCCAAAGAAAACGGATGATGAATGAAAGCGAATAATTATAAAATAGTTGTTAAAATGAAATTGTGGGAGAAAACAGGATTCGAGAAAACTCACGGGAACGATTTTGTCCACTACAAACTCTCACGGCGTGAAACTGCACCTTTTTTCATACAGGCGGGCGATCTAAATTTACTAGAATTTACAATCAAGCCTCGAGAAGACCCACGGACACGCCCCACAAGTTTTATGTAATGCATTTATAACTAAAAACAAGACTATGTTAAACTTCCCAAGTTAACCATTACTACGGGGAATATTCTAGAACGCCTACGTTCTTCTGTCGATAGCTATAAGAACAAAATGAAATAAGAAATAGCGAGGGATGATTTTTTTATATCACTTAAGCATTTCAAGAATAGGTTGCCTCTACGTCTTTATCCATTCATGGTAATCGGCAATAGTAAAAATGTACAATTTCAGGTTTTTACGTTGAATCCGATGCGTATTTTACTTTGTTTCCGATACTACACTAGTGGTTGTTTTTATAGCTACACATTCGCGTACTTGAGAGTTCACTTGTGCAGAACACAAGTATGGATACCGTAATTCTCGTAGAAAAGCTAAATTTTGTGCCATGTCCTGATGTATGTGTTGTGAAGATATTCTGGTATCACGTCCAGAAAAGCATCTTAGACAGCCTCTACCTTACAAAATAATTCAGACATAGCAACGCTATCGGACTTACTCGTTGATGAAACCTCAGAGAGCATTATTGGGCGTTGTAAGGTTGTGACTTCGTGATTGCCAGAGTAAAGAATCCAGACACTCGTAGAACCCCTACCAATCCACGGTTGTAGAAACGTCATATTCAGGTAACGACGTACTTGTAAAGCAAAGTGTGCCAGATCTATGTTATGTTGAAAGATCAAAGGGTTTAGGGTACTAGTTTGTTCCAATCGTAGCACTAACAACTAAAGATAATCTGGTAGGATGGCCCACTAAAGTAGCCACAGAAGAAGAAAAGGTCAAAAAGGTATGATTCAATCATTCCAGCCCACAGCATAACGCACAGTTGGTTGCTATCCAATTGTTCATAAAAAATAAGGATTTTCTTTTAACACAAGAATTTGCGTTTGCGTTGCGTGAATACATGCTCCGATATAACAGATGGAGTTATAACACATGTAAAACAATTACATATTAACAACAGTTTAACATATTGTTCGATGAAAGAGCAGAAGTATGCTTATTTTGTGTGAGTCACTTAAAGAAGAACGTCAAAAGCAAAATGAGAAATCATTGTCAGTTAGGTACGACTCCTAAAGAGTTATGGGCAACCAGATAACCCACATTTAATAAATGATGAGTTGTCAGCGAAAATGAAATCTTTCAGTTTAACGTCCCACGTTTATGCCCTTTATACTACGGGAGACGAATGACTAAGGCAAGTGAATGATGATCGAAAAAGTTGTGGAATGAGAATGTGGAAGGAAACGGGAGTATCCCTCAGGGAACTCCACACACTATAGGAAAGCGCTCGACCACTGAGCTACCGTGCTCCCGTAAACTGATTATATGATACCTGTTTTTTTTAAATCCTATTTATCAATTAAAATAGTTCCCCAATTGTCTTATGGTACTGGGTTAATATTGAGGTTACACACGTTTCAATAATATACGATCGTACCCGAAGTCACTAGAACTGAAGACAACGTTCCTTAATCATTTGGTAATGAAATGATCATAGAATCCATGTAAATAATCTGTATGTGGTGGCGTTAAGAAGAAGTCAAATTTGCAGTATTCCTAGTATAACAGAATTGGGAATAAGTGACTCTATTAAGGATAAGAATAAATCCTTAAAATAATAGAATCTGGTTTTATTATGACTTTCAGGCAACATGTAACTTGTTCATCGTGAAGTTTTCTTTAAAAAGGTAAAGGTATTTCAACTTCTACTTATTAGTTCTCGCATCACCGACTATTGCCAATTCATTGGTAAATAGACATGTCCCCAGTTCTTCTCCACAATAATCTCACTTGGACAATACTTATCCATGTTGCTCGCCAGGTGCTTCTTGCTTTCGTCACACAAACCTTCGATATAAAGAAAGGTCCTAAAGTATTTATTCCGCGTCTTGTCTTTTAGTACCTACAACTATAGCAATTGTCCACACCAGTCATTTTTCTTGTAAAATGTTCGGCTCACTGCCTCTTATTTATAGAAATTATAGTCTGACACACATATTGTGAGAGGCTTTATTACTTACATCTGTCACGTCAAATTCTTGATACAAGTACTTCTATTCCCAGTTTTACAAACAATTCCTTACAGAATTTCAGAAGAGCAAAGCAGTGAGATAAAAAGTGCAGCCAGAGGTATTTTTTTTGGAGAATATATTGAATGGTATCATTGACATCGTAACTGTCTTGTAGTATTTCCTCAACGTTTGACAAGTAAAACACAAAACAATCCTACCTTTCAAGAACCAATGAGTCTTCCAGAGTGCCAAACGTTTCTGTAGTGATAAAGCATAACTAATAGAACCTTTCTTTATAACACTGATGCTCGGTTGCACTAACCGAGAATTAAGATCGGATAAGATAATCCGTTGATTATTTTTATCTTTGGGTAAGAATTTTACATCGTTGCACCAACAATTTGTGAGAAAGAATTAACTTGTCTACGAATAATCGGAAGATGTATAAAACTACGAGGTTTACGATATGGCGTCATACAATATCATACGTTTGATTGGCTAAAAGAGTGGAGTAACAACTGAAAACTGACAATATATATAGCATCAAATTACGTTACATGTTGAATAATGTATTTGTGCATCACTAAAGATGTTATATTAATATCTCGATGATTTCATTGCTTGTATATTTGTATTCTAAATTAAGTGTTGTATCGCAGGATAAGTTTTAGGAAATTTACGGGTGAATTGGTTAATTTATTTTGATATCCAATGAAGAATGAAAGTCATGAGATGGGAATAGTTAAAGTTAAGAAAGTGTCTGTTATTGTTGGTTGTTTTTATGTAAGCGGCATTACATATTGGGGCGGAAGGGACTATTTGGCGGAGAGGTACACTTGTTATGATTTAGTGGTGGGAAAGCACTGTGGAAATGACGCATATATGTCAAGGTTCTGACACTCGTGTTTGAATTTTATCTTATTATAACCTAACCTAATGTAATTTAACCAACGTAACTCTCTAAGTGGGCACTACGGCAGTATACTGCAAACAGAACAGAAAGTGTATTTTATGTTTCATGTGGGCAGTTATTAGTAAGACCATGGTAAGTGCTATAGAAAGCCGTATCATCACCAAAACCCAAGCCGTCGCTGACGCGCCTGCTCCCTTGATACACAACTCCGCGCTATCGTGTGGGTCCACTAGCTGACTCGGTTAGATAGGATTTGAGCTTTTAGTGGGCACCTAGCACAGGTTTGTTTATGCTTTTTGCACTGTAGTTTTTATGCCATATATCCGAAGTCCATATTTATACGCATATAGTGATTTTATATTCTAAGTTGTAAAAGTTTACACGTCTCTGTTTTCAGGGTAATTAACCTATAACTCAACCTAACCTAACCTAACCTAATATAAAGTTATCTAATCTAATCTAACAAAATGTAGTACATTTTGATATTTTTTTTTATTTTCGTGTGTACCGGCGATACAGTAGAAGTGCTCAAAGGAACATACTACATTACTGACGTGAATTTCACAATCATGTGGATCTCTTAGCTCGCACACATTTGTATAGTTGCGCGTCATGAGTTAGCATATTGACTTCAGATACTTCTCTTCACTTCGCATACTGTGGTTACTAGTTACCTTATAGGGGAATCCGCGCATAACAGGTTTGACTTACATTAATGCATTTTTACGTAGTTACGTATCTCCCACAGGTAATAAGATCAAGTATTTCAATTAGTAACACACTAGTCTATTAAAATAGTATTACAAATGTGTTCTGTAAATTTTACAAATCTGTGGCTCCGTACAGTAAATGTGCACCGGCGATTCTAATGAAAATTTGCTTATATTTTTTTATCTATATATATCAAATTATTACTTACGGTGGTTACTGCATGACTTATTGGTAAAAACACGATAGTAGCAATCAATAGTTTTTATTGTAAAATTTGCAGAATAATCTAACACATTTAATGTAAGAATGGGAACAATTCTAGTTTATGGGATACAAAGTTAATTGTTCTGATTTTCTGCTTCGGTTTATTATTTTTTCTTTTCACATTTATATATGCAGTATTTAATATACAAGGGCATATTCAACCCAAATAAAGCAAAATTGTAAAGATTTAAAATGCCTGTAGGCCTGTTAAATTAACGAATGAAGTAGCGTATGCCATAAAATATAACTGACTCCAAGAGAGTGTCTTGCAGTAAGGTAAAATCTTACAAAGATAAATCACCTTAAATGTGAGATAAATTTAACCTACCGGTACTATTCCATCTCTGCCGTGTCGTGACAAAACGCTGTAACTTTGGCGAAGAAGTTTTGCGAAAATGAGCCTTAAAGTTTTCATCCGAAAATGTGATCTGTATCGTGTAGAACCAGTGTAACTAGGCAATAATGGTCAACCAATCAATTTTCACCAAATTTAATCACACAACATGCATTTACGTAACATTACATGTAACCACGTGTTTCCAAAGTCAAGATACACTATTTCTACACGATACAGATCACATTTTCGGATGAAAACTTTAAGGCTCATTTTCACAAAACTTCTTCGCCAAAGTTACAGCGTTTTGTCACGACACGGCAGATCTCTCCGAGGTGTTCACTAGAAACTAACTTTCTTCAATTCACAAACTATAGTTAATAAGTAAATTAATTAATAAAATAATATATTGAATTAGTGCAAATATTCTATTTAATTGGTCCATTGAAGCAAGGGCGCCGATCCTGGGGGCCCGAGCCCCCCAAAGCTCATGTGGGCCTCCTCATTGTACTTATAAATTATAATATTTGGCATAATTTGAATGCAATTTGTCTTTAAAATCCTAATATATACTTTCTGCATCTGAATGGGCCTCCCCAAACTTGGAGAGAAATGTGTGCCCTTGCATTGTAGTAATGACAAATTTTTATTGATACAAATGCCACTCTTTCTTGCTTTAGGAACAATTGAAATAAGCACAGTAACACCATTTATATTCACATAACCACATAAATACGTAACTACATAAACAAAATATTGATGTAATCTTCTGCAAGCATTCCTGCAACAAAACGTTGTAAAATATCCAAAACAGTTCGGCAAGCGAAAACAAATACGTAATTCATTATAGTTGAAGTACTCAAAAGGATTTTTGCCTGTCTCTCATTATTCTTCTAGGTAGGATAGCATATTCTATCTCATCCAGTACTTTAAATTCATCTAAAACTTCCAAATCTTTTGCAAGCATATTCACTCTGTTCACAGCTGATCATGGCGTTATCAGGGATTAATCTCCCGTTAATCTGACGATTTGGCGAGATAATCTTCAGATCAGTGTTGGTGCAACACGTTATCCTCACTTCGATTATTAACTTTAGTTTAATCCCTATCCATTATTAATCCTTGGTTGGTGCAACTGGGCATGCATGTTTCGTTTTACCGTCTGAATTAAACAATAGAGCAGTTCAAGATTTAAAGGCATAAGTATAACATGAGCAATCCTTAATAAAAAGTTTGTTATGATTTTCTAAAAGTGTAATGATCCTAAACTGTCCTAGCTGTAATGATCTATGATATTATTTACTTAAAACTCTCGTGGGAGTCTTACTCCCCTTGTTCTCTTACACAACATCCAGCCATTACAACGTAATACATGGATGTATAAATCTCGAATGGTTTATTGGAAATAATTTCATTTGATATTTTATTTGGACATAGACTGTTAAATATTGTGTTGAAAAGGTGTTAAATACCATAAAAGCATATTTAAGTTTACCAAGCTCATCACTAATGTTACTCGAGACATTTCAAACAAAACTTTTTTTTTCTTTGAAAGCACATCTATGAATATTTTAACTTTCATACCTGGCAACGCTGTTGTGAAACAATGAGAGAAAAAGAAAAGAAAATAGAATGAAAAAGAGCGTAAAATGTATGCATATTTACCAATAAATGCATGTTTGTTATATATGGATGAAGTTTTTTTTTTTTAAAAAATTTGTGCACTCGTACAGTAATTGAATTGAATAATTACATGAGAGTTTTATTGCTTTTTTCTTGGAATCGTATTCGTTTCTGATATTATACCAGACAATCGTTCCCTTATGGTTTTAATTTTAAATGATGCATAGCCTTATTTTGTATAAATACAAATTGGTTGTAATAGTATGTTAAAAGCAAATCTACCTCTATACATTTTACATGAGGCATCAAAAACAGACATGTTTGATATTCACATACCATAAAATCGTACTTGCATTTGACATATTTATTTAAACAAATCTATATAAAATTGAAAAATCAGCTAAAGCACACACTGTAAAAAAAATGAAATAGCATTTAAACACTTTTAGTACAGATGTTGAAGGGTTGAATATATCAAGCGTATTTATAAAGTGTGCTTCGCGTGTCCAAAAGCGTTCATTATCCGAAAAAAAAGTATCTAGTATGACATATTTAAAACACTTCTTCTCGGCAAACAGTTTGAAAACAAAGTAAGGACATACAATTTTGCTATTTTGTACATACATCTGGGACATACTTGGACAACACAGTGTCTACAAGGGGTGAATAAGTGTCATCTAGAGGTGTTCAAAGATTGTCGGTAGTGTGTACAGTGTCCTACTGTGTCCAAAAGTACTGTTTTTATATTTTTTGACCAAAACCTCTAGTGATAATAGTAAAAGTACTTAAGCTTATATGAATTTGCAATTGCGTTTTCTGTACTGATTTGAGAACATGAAATCCAATGAAAGTATTATTAAAAATACCCATCCAGGGGGTCACGAGGAAAATGACGACAAAGTTGAAATATTTATTTGCTAATATCTCACAAGGAAGGGTCACGCAGTGGCTCCGCTGAGATCCAAACGAGACAATTATGTTTGCATTTGATATGTTATAACTAAATGAATCCCAAAGTTATACGTGCCACCGGGCGGTATATCGTGAGTTACAACATATTTTGTAATGTAAGGACTACAAAAAATTACCTGGCAGAATAGTTTGAACCGAGTCATTTGTTCAGAAACGGTTGGGTAAGTGGAAAACTCGGACAATACGTATCCCATTATTTCCAAGGACACATTTTTTTCGGATCAAAAAGTTTGCCCCAGGGTCCTCGCAGGGTCCCAGACGGGGTCCAACTCAAAATTGCAATCTATTGCAAGAAATTACGGTTTTATCACACAAATATTCACTGTCACAAGTAAGTTAATGTTCACATCAGAAATTGCAGTTTTGTCACACAAAAGTTCACTGACAAACAGAAATTAATGTTCATATCAGAAATTACTGTTTCATCACACTCATATTCACTGACATTCCTAAAGTAATATTCACATCAGAAATCACAGTTTCATCACTCAAGTATTCACTGACAACATTAGATAATATTCATCTCATAGAAGGCACTCTGAAATTCTATTTTGTTGAAATGCTAGATTCTTCTCAGAAATCGATAATTAATTTTATATGTTCAAATTAAAATTATTCAGAAAGATAAAATGGTAATGAATGCTAGTCTATTTCTTTATACAATAATATCTTTCATAAGTGTGTTTGCTTTTCTTATTTTTCAGGTTGTCCGTGCTGCAAGTCCAGTCCTTCTTCGCGTAATCACCCTAGGAGCTTTCTTCATATACTGCACGGTATGTGAACAAAAATATTTATTTATTTAATTATATATTGCAAGCTATACAAGAGGCATTACACCCAATTACAATTTTCTCACTCATTACATCTACATATTCACATAATTAATATTTTTTTTATTCCCTTTCCTGTGTCAAATATATCAACAATCGAATTATGTTTTGCTATACCGATGAAGGAAACACAAATTCTCCATATTATAGAAATGTTAAGGGTAACTGATTCTGACTTCCTTACAGTAACATATATACAGGATGCGTAAAGAGTCCCGGAACTGTCCAATATCTCGCGAAATATACAGATCAACAAAACAAAAATAACACGTGTTACATAGTTTTGAAAAAAGCAATCCAATGATACCAAACGCAACCCCCCATACCCATCCTTTCGGGGGTACGGGCGGTAACTTTTAAATTTTAAATGGGAACTCCCATTTCCTATTGCACATTTCGATTTTCCAGAAAAAGTGACAGTGATTTGACCTAAAATTGAAAACAGTGCTTTCATGGATGCCGCATGGACGGCCAAATATTATTAAAATCTGACCTCTCAGTATCGTACTCTGTGGTCATATGGTTAGCGTACTGGACTGCAGAATCAGAGGTCGTGAGTTTGATTCCCATGCAGAGTAACATTTCTTTATTTGAATTTTTAAAACCCAAATAATAAATTCATACATTTTAACTTCGACAAAAATTATGTAGTTGTTCATATTTATTATTTTGCAAGAAAATACAAATGGTTTATTTTGTTGTAAATAATCCTATGAACACTAACCCTAATAACAATTACTAAGAACTACTTCATAAAGCTAGTTTGCAAAACAATTACCGAAATTTGTATTCTATGTAACTTGAAAAAAAGTACTAATTGAAGTTAAAACGCATGGTATTTATTTCATGGAATTTCGGTACCCCCTACCTTTGCACCCCCTAAATCCGGACCTATATATATATATATATATATATATATATATATATATATATATATATATAATCTTACTTATATATTGCCCACAGTTCGTATATACTATATATTTTAGTTATTACGTAAATTAACAATGACTGCAATAAACATACACCAGTACATAAACATACAGAATGCACAAAACTCTTTATTTTACGATATTAATGTATTTTACGGCACCATTCAAAATTACGCATTCTTTATATATATATATATTCCTTGGTGACGGTACGGGTTAACTTTAACTTCAATAGTTAGCTTTAGGTTATCTATGAATAAATAAAAGGTCATTGACTGCTATGCGAGTTTTTAATGATAGCGGGTTTTAATGAGGGGCCGCGGTGCTTCAGTGGTAAAGCGTTCAACTCTGGTGTACAGGGTCTCTGGTTCGATCCGAGCTCGCGACAAATGAACTTTGTGGTGGCGTGTGGGTTTCCTCAGGTTTTCTTCCGTTTCCTCCCACTTTCTTCATTCCATAACATAACGGTAGTTTAAAGTCCCACGATAATGTACCGAGGCTCACGCAGAGGCTGATAATTAGATGGATGATAATTGTGAAATTATGAAAGTGGGAAGAAACGGAGGAAGCCCGAGAAAAACCCACGCAGTGACTTTTGTCCACTACAATGCCCACTTGGCGGGAAATGGGATCGAATCAGGGATCACAAGTGACAGAGTTTAGCTCTCTGTCAATGAGCCAAAATATCCACTTCAGGATGTTTTCACACTTTAATCTGATATATATATATATTCGTGTGCCATTGCTGTACAGTACAAAATGGGGTTTTAAAAACTTCATCTATTAAAAATGCTTTTGCACTTTTAATAAGATATGGCTAGGGCCCATAGGTAAGATATGGCTAAGGGTCTGAGCCCCCCTTTCGACCACATAAGCTCACCTGAAAATTTCAGTTGTTTGTTGATATGTATGTAAGGATCTACTCACTCCAGTGAGCTCTTCCAGAATGATCTCGTCACCCTCCTCCTGTCTTATTGTTCTTGCTACGTCCTGGTATACTCTACACACAATTACACGAGATTTCGGACATTTTCCTATACTTGTACCATAAAACTTGCATTTATACAAATTTCAATTTTACAAGTCTACAGGAAGTGCTGTCGTCATCAGTGATGCAACAATATAAGTTTTAACTTTTGCCTCGTGAAGTTTCCTCCAAGGCAAGTAGTAATTTCTAGTTTTTGGACTCGTTTATTTTACTTGTATCACAAATCCTATGTTTGTGCCCTTTCATATTCCCATATTTAAAAGAAGAACCTTTTTGATTTTGATGAATAGGTCAGTAAATGCCAAAATTTGAGATATTCACTGCCCTCTACCTCATAAACAACTTCAGATTAAGCGTGGAAATTTCATATAGGACATAATTTAAATTTCGGAAGTTTCCTAAATAACGAAAATTTCAAGTTTCTAAGTTTACAGGACGTATCGAATCGTTTTGAATCGTTTTCATATTTGTGTCAAAATCTATTTTTTGCATTTCTTTCACGTTCTCCTCTAAGTTCTTCCATATAAACGGAAAAAAATTCAACTGTTTGGACTTTTTTTCTACTAAACCTGCACTTGTGTCAAATTTCAAGCTTCTATATCAACAGGAAATTTTCTAAAGGTTTCGAATCATTGTCATAAGTAACATAGCAACATGTTACTTTCCTACCCGCACTACGTTTTGTCCTTAGAAGAGAAATGTTCAGTTTTTTCGATCTTTTCGTTACTTTGTATCACAAATCCTACATTTTTGCCAAATTTCAAAGTCTAATGGCAAATTTCCATGTCTACAATGAGAAACCTACAAGTTCAGAATCGCCGCAAGTGACGCAACAATACATTGTTTTGCTCTTGTCCCCTATAATTTTCCACCCTTAGACAGGGAAACTTTTAATTTTCAATTTTCTCCTTTGTAATTACAAGAAATCGTACAGTTCTACCAAATTTCAGGTTTCTATGCCTCCATGAAGTGTTCTCTAAGTTTTATTTCTGTTTACCATCCCACGTATATGACCTTTCAGGCTGAAGGAGAGAATTATCAAGCTAAATGAATGATGATGAAAAAAATGGTGGAATGAGAAGGTGAAAGGAAACGGGAGTATCCCGAGAAAACTTACGGACAGGATTTTGTCCAGCACAATCATAATTGGCGGGGATCGAACCAGGGACCCCACGCACTAGAAATAAACGCTCTACTACTGAGAAACCGTGGCCCCTAGTACTTGTACTGCCAGGAGACTCAACTAACGAATTAATACATTAGATTCTAAGCAGTGACTAGATGTCCATTATAGCTTGTTATAGCGCACATTTTGACTTATTTCTTTTAAAAAATGCATGTTCTTCTTCCATTGGTAAAGTATGTTAGTTCATATGGGTGTCATCCATCAGCAAGATTAATTTAGAAACACATACACTTGCGCGACTTCTGCCTTAGAGTTTTTCAATGAAATATTAATTAAATCTCCGGAAATTTCTGCTTCCTTGTTTTCCATTGGATATTTTCTACGGATCTGATTTAACTATGTTTGCATGATGTAAATCTATTGCGCTTGCGTCGTTACATCAAAAGTCTTCGTGTTTATCTTTTATAAAATAAATAAATATTTATCCTTCGTTTTATGTGTTTACGCTTTTCTCAATAACGGTGCTAATTGGAACAATCATACACGAGCACCTGCACATATCTCTCGGACTCACTCACCAGATTTTTCTCTTACCTATCCAATCAAATCTGCCAGTGTATCCAACTAACGAGAGTATCACCAAATCATATTCGTATTTCATAATCTCTCGTATGATATAGAAAGGATATAAATTTGAAATACTATATTCTCATGACATTTCTGCACATTCGTTCAATGTTTTTAATTCTACTTTTAACTTTAGGTTCCATCCCAAATAGCCTCAGAGCTGAAAAGGTACATTAAACTCAACCTAATCCAAGTACAGTAATGCTCCGGTTATCCGCGGAATTGAGTGGCAAGGGAACTGTGGATAGCGAAAATCGCGGATAACCAGAAAAGTACTAAAAAAGAGGTGCAAACACCCCAAAAAATTCAGCATAAAATGTATTTATTGTACAAAAACATAAAAATTTTAAAATATTTTTTGCTCTACATATACCGTAATTCATAAGAGAATAGTAAACAGAAACAAATTCTGTCTGTAAACCTGTCAGTAATTTTCAACCTTCAGACTGTAAGTTCTATTGTATTTATCTTGTTCTTGGCTTGGATTTTTTTTTTTTTTTTTTTTTTTTTTTTTTTTAAGGTTCGTAATTAACTCTCCACTGGTTGCCCGCGAAATCTCACTCCACAGTGAATAAAGAATATAATTTGCTACCACACAAAACACTCTACCCAATACCCATTTTCCGTGCCTTACAACAATCGGTTTCTACTTATCAGAATAGAGTTGCACTTTGAAACGTGCACTATTATTGGAAATATTGATTTTTATAGATATGCTACATTGACTTAATCCCTAGTCTTTCCTTGCAAGGGCTGCTATCGGCTGGAGGAATTCCACTCACTTTCTCTCGCTTAGCAACAGCTGAAACATTATTGGCTCAACGCGTGGGTGTGTTAGGGTGTGAACGTTAGTTCGCACTTTTGCCACGGCTCAAGACATTTTGGCAGCACAATAAAATGCAATATAGTTTTATGTTTTAGAACATACAGTATTTATTTGCATCTGGAGTGCCAGTCCTCAGCGGCGACTACGCATGAATATATATATTTTTTTCGCGTCACTCGTGGATAAACTGCACTGCGGATCATCCAATCGAGGATAATCGAAGCTGTACTGTACTTGCAAAATTGGTAATCTGTACTTTGTATGTATCTAAGTTTCCGGCAATTCGCGTAACCCGAACTATATACGAAATTTAAGGCATGAGTTTACTTTTTTTTAATGTGTGGAATTAAAAAAATTGCTATGCTATCCTGTTCAGAATTGCTATAGTACAATAATTTAATTGAAATTTGGTTCATTTGTGTGTGTGTTTTTTATTATTATTATTGGGAATCAAATTGAAGATGTGAATGTTACATATTCCTTCATAATGTAACTATGTGCACACATATTGAGTTCATACCTATGTGTAAATAACTGTTGCAAATTCCTGAGATTCTAGGGATGTAGGTATGAAAACATTACCCTAGTGGTAAGTGAATACTAATTTATTAAACATTGTTACACATGAGATTGATTTTACGTCTCTTCAATAATAATTTGCAACCTTTTGTAATAAGGTCCTTTGTGTTTTCTGCAAACAAGCCCTACATATAGACCTATCCTATCCGTGATGACACATCATAGCGCCAATGCATTGATTAGTTTGTGGTCTCCTGATCATTAGAGAAGCGATCAGGTTTCATCAAAGTTCACACAATTCCGTTGAATGTACTTGTTTGCACGAGGTGAGAAACTATTCCAAAGCGTATCTCCTACACTTCCTCTCTCTTCCTTTGTTCATTAGCTGCTAAAACGGGTTCATATAGAGAAGGATGGTGAATACCTATTCTTTTTCCCCCATCGGGATTTTTTTTTTTTTTTTTTTTTATCCCTGGTTGGCACTGTACGATAGAAATAGCTACTTCACCTCTTCATAATCTCTCTTCATTTCCTCTTTCTCGTAAACAGAGCTCTTTCAAAAATATTACTTTCCACGAAATTATCAATTATATTCCGTAGCACAACAGGATTTACTTTCAACCCTACTACACCTTTACATGTTCCACTCCCGGCAAAATTAATTTCGTGTTGTATTTGTTTCTTTCTCAATGATCTTTGGAATTCCAATGCATTCTGAGGGAAAATTCTATACAATATTATTACGTAGCATGTAGCGAGTAAATGTCCAAATATGTTACATTTAGCGATCAATAGATCTCGTTAAGCTAAAAAAAAAATGACATGGGTTAAGCTCAATTCTCATGTGTCGTTTTTGAAATAAGCGGGAAAAAAACGAATCTTTTTTGTAAACATACTAATTGATGTGCTAAAACCACATCATCACTTAAGATGAAACTGATAATCAAGTATATAGAGTCAAGCTTTTAGAGGGGGATTTAGAATTTAGATATCTGGGCTTTCGGCATCTTCCGTCTAGTATGAGGGATGATGTCCCTTGGTTGAGCACACTCTCTGGGGAAAGGGAACGAAGAAAGGATTGGGGAAGAAAAGAAGCGGCCTGGGACTTATAAGGGCATTTATTCCGATGTTGGGCGTCCGCTTTCGCCACGTTTTTTCCCTGTCATCTCCTTTCCCATATTTTCTGCAATTGGTTTTTAGGTTCATTAATCCGTGCTCTTTACAAACTTTTAAAAGATTTTGCTCGTTATCAACGATATTGCTTCACAAATGTTACAACTTTTAGTTCGCTGCCCTTGTACATTCGCCATATTGATAACATAAATGCTTGTTACTTTCCCACAATGCAACTGTTTGGTCACCTTGCGCCAAGTAGTTCCCTCCGCTCGGCGTATAGTCCCATGTTTAAAACCGCTTATATATAACAAATAAACAGATTTTTCGAGACCCTTATATATTATCAAACACACAAACGATCAAATTATCCATATCTTTCCCTTAAATTTTAAAAATTTTGCTGGAAACGGACGCCCAACTTTGGAACTTAGCCCCCTATAAGTTAGGTACAACTCTGGCAGTTGCCTGGCGTGAATGAGGAAATCTTCATTCAAGAAGGCTGGCCTGTGTGTTACACCCTTCTAGGTTACAGGTTCGGAAACAAGACGGTGTGCCCTCATAAGAAAGTGGCTAATTGGATGTAGCTAACGAATTTGATGAATATTGTGTACATGGTTAAGTTGAGCTAGATACCAATAAAAGAAAACTTAGATCGTCAGATCTGAGTAAATCGTACATCCAATGTAGTTTCATACAGCTAATGATAACTATAGAATTCCGTAGGATGTTGGTTTACATATACATCATTTTCTTATTAAACTTCCTTGCGACAAATCCCTTTTACCAAACTAGAAAAACACATAAATAAATAATTGCAATTTATTTTCTAAAGTGAGTATTTTGGTGTCTAAACTACATAAAATTATTTTACAAGATTATTCTGTCGTTACCTTTTGTTTCTAAGACAATAAACTATATACACAGATCACATAGCTATATACGCGACACATTTACTTTCTTCTTTTTTTAAATTTAATTAAAAAATTTTTCAAAGATTATTTATATGTCAGAGAGACAATTTTACAACATAAACATGGGGTAATTAACAAGTAGTAAACTTAAACCCAATAACACAGATATACATAACGTCGGCATATTGAATATAAACATAAACCAAACATTCAAACATTAACATTGAAATAAAATGAACAAACTTTTTAGACATGACCATAATAAAACAAGGAGAAGGGATAGTTACGAGGTGGTACCAGAAAGAGTGCTCAGCGGGAGTGTACTGCCATGAGAGGAGCGACGTGGATAGGAGTACAAAAAAAAATTTCATAACAAATATGATAAGAAGAATAGAAATGCTGGAGGACGAAGAGGAAGGAAGGAAGGAGAGCGTACAGAAATTCGGTTAGAGAAGAACGGTTACAGCAAGAAAGAGTTAGAGAAGGAAGAAGAACGCAGGAAGAGGAAGAGAGGAAAAAAAAAGAAGAGGATGAGAGTGGAAAATGGCATGGCATAGAAAGTATGGGAGAAGAAACGGAGAAACAAGAATTTATTGAAGAAAGGAGGGGTCAGAACTTATAGAAAGAGTGGAGAAACTTTATTAAGATCGATAAAGAAGAAGAATAGAAAAGGAACTAAAAAGATTAATGAAGAGGAAGAAGGAGTCATCTATAGGGTATGGTGTGAGGGCTGCGATATGTCATATATAGGAGAGACAGGAAAGAGAATGAAAGAAAGGATAAAACAACATGAAGATGATGTTAGGAGGAAGAAAGATACCAATGCCATATACAAACATGTTAAGGAGACGAATCACGGAATTAATTGGGATAAGACGGAAGTATTGGAGATGGAGAAAAGAATGATAATAAGGAAGTGGAAAGAAGCAGATTAGATAAAGAAGGTAGGAAGAGATAAACTGATGAACTGGACAGGGGGCTTACCTATTAATGAATTATGGCAAGGAAGTTTGAATAGCATAGAGAAAAAGAAAATAAATTTAAAAAAGCCCTTATAAGAACCAAAAATAAAGGAACGTGATTAGTTGGAAAGTGAAAACGAAGACTTATGGGATTGGCTGAAGGCCTCAGTAAATAGGAATAATAATAATAATAATAATAATAATAATAATAATAATAATAATAATAATAATAATAATAATAATAATAATAATAATAATAAGATATAAATAAATAAATAAAAATAAAAAAGTACAACAATAACTATACATATGTCTGTTAAAAGAATTTAAACTTTTTCATAATAATGACTATATATATGACGGTTAAATAATTTAAACTTTGTCATAACAATATTTATATATATGTCTGTATTTTCATTTATTTTCGATAGTGTCTGAAGAAGGATATGCTACATATCCGAAACAGTTACAAATTATAATTTAAAATAAAGTGGGTTTTAAGTTTTGGTCAGTGTCTTTTTTGTTAAAGTAATCAATCCAAAGCCATGAATAGTCTTACTAAAAAAAATGAACAAAGCTGAAACGGGCCGTTACACCTGAAAAAGCTTTTTACCCGTTTTCGACAGACCACCCCCACCGGGAATCCAACCCGGGACCGCTCGCATCGAAGTGAGTCAAGCTTTTAATTATGACTCTCAGTAAGACTACAGTACACAGTATGGATAATGAGATATAACTAAAAATGGTAATTAGCACTTAAACTTCAATATTTGTCTAGCTACAGCGTGACGAAAAAGTTCCTTTACACCCGAATCAAATGCGTGTAACAGTGTAAGATGTTGACACATTTAAAATTTGAACCTCTCATCCTGATCATTGATATGGCAACAGTGCTTCTCACGTGAATTCCTACATGATTTTCGCGTAATCACTCCATGACGTGCAATGAGGGAGGAAAATAAATTGGATTGATAGAAGGTTGATGGGGACGTCAACATCGAGGCTAATTGTCTTCATCACGATCAACACGATTTCTGAATAGACAGCGATTGATTGATTGAGGTTTAATGAGGACGTCAACATCGAGGCTAATTGTCTTCATCACGCCCAACACGACTTCTGAATAGACAGCGATTGATTGATTGAGGTTTAATGGGGACGTCAACATCGGGGCTAATTGTCCCCGTCACGATCAACACGATTTCTGAATAGACAGCGATTGATTGATTGAGGTTTAATGAGGACGTCAACATCGGGGCTAATAGTCCCCGTCACGATCAACACGATTTCTGAATAGACAGCGATTGATTGATTGCGGTTTAATGAGGACGTCAACATCGGGGCTAATAGTCCCCGTCACGATCAACACGATTTCTGAAAATACAGAGATTGATTGATTGAGGTTTAATGAGGAAGTCAACATCGGGGCTAATTGTCCCCGTCACGATCAAGACGATTTCTGTATAGACAGCGATTGATTGATTGAGATTTAATAAGGACGTCAGCATCGAGGATAATTGTCCTCGTCACGATCGATACTGACGTTGTAGAAATGAACACTAAAATCAAAGAATAAAAAAAATGCTGCAAAATATAAATAAAGACCGGAAACAAGAAATAATATAATAAACATATTAGAATAAATACATAATAACAAAGAAGAAGAAATAGTATTAATAGAACAGCAGCTAGAAGATAGAACAGTAACAATAAAGAGGGAATATATATATCTATATCTATATCTATATCTATATCTATATCTATATATATATATATATATATATATATATATATATATATATATATATATATATATATATATATATATTTTGTAATGCGCCGCTAATCTATACCTACACCTCAGCGCATTACTTAGTATTTGGACAAGGGGAAATTTGACACTGGTCTCTACCCTCAGATACTAAAATTAAAATATACTAATATTTTTTCGAATCGATAATAATCAATAAGAAAATAGTTGATGAATTTAAGAAGATTGAAGATTAATTAAAATATCTCCTTTAAGAATTGCTATCCAGAATTAAATATATCTTTTGAAGGTAAAATATGTTTAATATTAATTATTTATTTGTGGCAGGAGATATGAAAGAAATAAAAATGTATTAATTTTAAAGTTTAGGTCAAAGAGACTTTTCTCTGCCTGAACCGTTTCTTCCACCCATCAATAACAATGATAATCAAAATTTTAGAATATAAAGTAAATTTTATATGTTACAAAATTTTATGTCTGCGACTATATCTATGAAATCCAATACTACAGTTTAGTTTTACAGTTCTGAAACAAGTTTATTTTAATGGTTCCAAACTACATACGTTTGTATGATCTTAACTATGACAGATGAAGCCTTATAAGTTTTTTTCTTATAATTAATTATAGTAATATCGTCTTTGGAACCAACGAACCTGCAGATAAAGAAAAGAATTTTAATAATATATTAAAAAGGAATAAAGAAGGAAGGAAGAAAGGAGAATAAAATGAAGAAATAATAATGATAATAATATATTGAATGAATAATGTATTATTTAATATGAAGAAAAAATAATATACAAATGATGAATAAAATAATGTATTAATTAATTAATGCAGAGAAGATTGAATCATAATAATTACTTTATTAAGGATATGACTCTAGAAAGGACGCGATGTGCTGAATCCTGTCAAAATCAGAAGACACAAGGATCATTAAAATATATGTATATATATAATGAAACCAAATGTATTCGAAATTATTTTACTTACCTGTCTTTCTAACGCTCCATGTGATAAGTATTGAACTTTTATGAAGTATTTATAAATCAAAGTTTACAATAATCCTAATGCAAGTTTTATTTCAAATATTTAAAAAATTAGTGTAACATATCCATTTTCTCAGTTTCGCCGAGCTACGCTGTTTTCATTCCCAGATGTTATTTCACATGTTATCCATGAACTTGTTTAATCTTTGTATCCTTCAGTTATTTTCCCGTAACACAAGCTAAATGGGATGGCGACCGCTGCGCGATGGGCCAACGCTTCAGACGTTTCCAATGTTTGTCAACATTTAAATATTTTTCAATACAAGCTATTGTTGTAGTATAATAATAATAATAATAATAATAATAATAATAATAATAATAATAACAATTCCGCATAACAACAAATCACATCGATGTAAATATAATATACATACCACAACAAGTAGCGAAACAATAACAAAGTATAGGAAAGAGCTAACTCAAGAGAGGGTTGATTTCTATTGTCCTGTACAATATATATATATATATATTAGGGATGGCCAAAATTTTCCGGAATCCGGATTCCGGAAATTTTGTTTTCCGGAATCGGAAAATTTGCTTTCCGGAATTCGGAAAAATTCCGGAATTCAGGAAAATTACGGAATTCGGTAAAATTCCGAAATTCAGAAAAATTCCGGATTTCGGAAAAATTCCGGAATTCAGAAAAATTCCGGATTTCGGAGAAATTCCGGAATTCAGAAAAATTGCGGATTTCGGAAAAATTCCGGAATTCGGAAAAATTCCGGAATTCAGAAAAATTCCGGATTTCGGAAAAATTCCGGATTTCGGAAAAATTCCGGAATTCAGAAAAAATCCGGAATTCGGAAAAATTCCGGATTTCGGAAAAATTCCGACATTCGGAAAAAATCCGGAATTTAGAAACAATCGGAATTTTTCCGAGATCCGTAATTTTTCCGATTTTACTTTCCGGATTCCGGAAAGTAAAAATTCTGGAATTGCCCATCCTTAGCTAGTAGCTGTTAAAAGGAAACACAATAATGAATAGGCTCTATATACTGTATTAATTTCTTGTAGTTGGATATGTCTTTATCATTTACGTAGACAATTGCTACTGCAGTTATTTACTACTTTATGAGAAAGGTCTTATTTTCACACACAAAAAAGTCGCCGGTATGTCTCAAACATTATCGCGTTCCCACCTGCAGCTGCTCCAAAGCACTGCAAACTACTTTTTAACCAGGCGAAAGGCAGTGAAGGAAAATAAATCTCAATAAATATTCTAATAACATTCGCTTATTGTCAACATACCTACAGTGAGCGCAGAAAGTGTTCGTACACCGTGCATACTTTATATTGAAAACAGCTAGCATGAGAACGGGAGGTGGAAAATATATATATAACCAGAATTAAGACTACACATTCATACATTTTATTTCTATATACAAGAGAAAGGCCAAACAAACACAATCACTGTTTTGTTCAGAAGAAAAGAGAGAATTCCATTTTTGTAAACGCAAAAAGTCACCGTACACTTCTGCTTGAATTAATGCTAATAAAGTATATTACGTTATTTAATATTTTGTGGGAATACCCTGTGCGTTAATGATTGTCTGTAGTCTTCGTGGGATTGATTTCACCTGTAGTAGTTCGTAGTTCTGTAGTTTCGGGACTGATTATGCGCATTCTTCTTGAATAGCTTTTCTTAGGCCTTCTTTAGTAGACAAGCTGTGCCTTCTGATTCTTGTCTCCAGAACAGATCATAGATGTTCTATGGGGTTCATGTCTGGGGATTGGGGAGGTGTGCGAAGCTGTTTCAAGGTATTAAAGAGTCAGGGGCGGATCCAGAGGGGGGCGATCGGGGCGATCGCCCCCCCCCCCCACAAGAGAAGACTTTCTTATTTTATATATAAATAAACCCATCCATAACAAGTTTGGAGCTCTTAAAAGTAGCAGTATTACCGCCGACCGCCCCCCCCCCAGAAGTCCGTCCTGGATCCGCCCCTGGCAAACCTTGCAGACAGGCCTCGTTCAACAGTACAAACAATAATTGCGATGTATAATGTTTCTATCACTGTGCGAAACCATAAAAAAATAATAAAAAAATAATAATAATAAAAAGAACTGGAAGACCAAGAGTGTTGAGTGAACAAGGTAAACGTTACATTATTAGGGAAAGAAAAAAGGTTCCAAAAAGTACTGCTGTGCAATTGGCAACGGATCTGGAAACACGCGGTGTTAAAGTATCAGCCAGTACAGTGCGAAATATTTGCAGGGTATCATGGTCGGATAGCCAGGAAAATGTTCTGGGTGAACAAGACAAATCGTATAAAGAGACTAAAGTTTGAAATAGAGTATAAAGATAAGGGATCAGGCTTCTTTCTGGAATAGGGTCATATTTTCGGACGAAAGTAAATTTAATTTTATCGAGTCCAATGGGAGGCGTATGGTATGGCGCAAGGTGAATACAGAGATGAATCCACAAAATCTCGTCCCTAAAGTAAGACACGGAGGAGGGTCCGTGCTCGTCTGGGGTTGTATGAGTGCCTGAGGAGTGGGTCGTCTCCACCTTATCGATGGAGTGATGATCCACAAAGTGTATATTAACATATTAAAGGAATATCTCCATACTAGTGCGCAGAAGATGGTTCTTGAAAACAATTTATTGTTCAGCAAGACAACGACTCCAAACATACAGCGGAAAATACTCGATTGTGGCTACTCTATACAGGGGCGGATCCAGGACGGACTTCTGAGGAAGGGGCGGTCAGCAGTAATACTGCTACTTTTAAGAGCTCCAAACTTGTTATGGATGGGTTTATTTATATATAAAATAAGAAAGTTTCCTCTTGTGGGGGGAGGGAGCGATGGCCCCGATCGCCCCCCTCTGGATCTGCCCCTGAGGTTTGCTATCTTTCTCAAAGACTTACCCTTCTTATGCACTTTAATAATTACTTTTCTTGTCTCCTCATTTGTTTCTGTTCGGTTGCTTCCCATTTCGACAGCCCACCGTGCAGTTTTTTCACTCCTATTCACAACTAAACTTATTCTGTTACTCGTCATGCTATACAGAGGTGTATACTCAGGTGAATACTAGTGAACCCCAGTTGTGGTATCTTTGTTTCGTATTCGTACATCAGGTGTACGATCATTTTTTGCGTCTACTCTATACATTTTCTACGGAATTTATTTACTTTCTGACCATTAAACTTGTCTTTGTGGTTCTTTATTGATATATTCATAAAGCTTAGTTTTCATTATTCATATTGTGTGTGTTATTACACTTCTTAAATTTTCTGTTTTTTTTTCGCAGGCATTCTCGTTTCAATAGCATAGGTGTACGAACACTTTCTGCGCTCACTGTATGTACAGTAAATACAAATTTATAATTTTTTACTTTACGAAGTATACAATGTCATCATCATAGGTATTCTGCCTTTATTGGCAGGTCACTTGCCGCAGCTGAGAACCTTCCATGCTCCACGGTCCTCCGCTAACCTTTTCGTCTTCGCGTATGATCTTTCTGTTTTAATATCATCCATTAATTGTAGTCTCCTTCGCCCCCTCCCTCTCTTTCCCGCCACCATACCCTCTAGGATGTCCCTCATGATACAATCTCTTCTTAGGCAATGTCCCAACCAGTTTCTCTTCCTCTTCCTAATAATATCTAGAAGTGTTCTTTTCTCACCCACCATTTCTAACACTCTCTCATTCGTTTTCCACTCGACCCAACTAATTCTTTCCATTCTTCTCCACACCCACATTTCGAAGGCTTCCAGTCGATTTTCGTCACCTTTACGTAATGTCCACGTTTCCGCCCCATACAGTACAACACTCCACACGAAGCATTTTATGAGTCTTTTTCTCAACCCTTTGTTCAAGGTCCCACAAAACAGACTTTTCTTTCTTTTAAAGGCTTCTTTCGCCATTCCTATCCTTGCTTTTATTTCACGTTCGCATTTCATGTCATTACTAAGAATTCTACCCAGGTATCGAAAACTATTCACTTGTTCTATTTTCTCCTCTCCTACTTTTATATTTGACACAGACCCCTTCGTTCCAATCACCATGGCTTTTGTCTTTCTAACATTTATTTTCATCCCATATTCTTCAAAGCCCTTTCTCATTTTTTCTAAAATTTTATTGATTTTCTTTTCAGATTCTGCAACAAGCGCCATATCGTCTGCAAATCTTATACATCTAATCATTCTACCTCCTACCGAAATGCCATCATCATGTAGGCTCTTTTTCACTATCTCTTCTAGATAGACATTAAATAGTGTTGGCGAGAGGCAGCATCCTTGTCGAACTCCCCTTCCAATTGCACTCTCTTCCGTCAGTTCTTCCCCTATCCTAACACTTACTTGTTGGTTCATGTATAAGTTTCTTATTAGTCTTCTATCTTTCCATTCCAACCCTATCTTCGTTAGAACTCCCAACAACAATTCCCAATTCACGCGGTCAAAAGCCTTTTCAAGATCAATAAATATAACATACACCTCTTTCCCTTTTTCTATAAATCTTTCACCGATCGCCCTTAATAATCCAATTGCATCTCTTGTGCCCTTGCCTCTTCTGAGCCCGACCTGCTCCTCCTCAACCTCTTTATTTGTTCTTTCATATAACCTTCTGTTCAGTATTCGGAGCAGAATTTTAGCTGCATGAGATATGAGACTAATAGTTCTATAATCCTCACATCTCTTTGGGTTCGATTTCTTAGCCATCGGTATCATGATCGTTTTTAGAAAGTCTCTTGGCCATTCTCCTGTTTCATATATTTCATTGCATAGTCGCCACAATTCTTTCTTTCCCTTGTCTCCTATATTTTTAATGAATTCTATTGGTATGTTATCTATTCCTGTTGCCTTTCCATTCCTAATCTCGGATATAGCCTTTTCAAACTCATCCCGAAGAATACTAAATCCTTTATCATTATGTAATTGTTCAATAATTAACATAAGCAGGCATTCATTAATTTATATTAATATAATAATTAACAAAACTAATAAGCGGGTGATTGATGACTCAGTGGTAGAGTTTTCATCTATGGTATACTAACCCAGGACATGTGGGTTTTCGATGGCTAATTTTGTGTTCGAAAATTTTCCCGGTGGTACTCTTGGTTCCCTTTCTTATATTTGTTCCATCATCACTCATTAACGAATTTAGTTGATCAAAACTCTATAGCCATATATTCATTCTGTCCGTCAGTGAAACAAACAGTCTCAAGAACTATCTGATGGATTATCAATCAATTTTGGCCATGATGTGCAGAGTCAATAGTTAAGAATCGAGTTCCCTGATGAATGTAATATTCAAACCGGAAGCGGTACAAATCAACCATTTCCGGTTTTAACGTTAATCATTATATAGTAAATATGGTAATAGATAGCGAGAAGCGGTTTCCAGTAATCGACATATATAACATTCATGTAGATAGAATGTTACCCAGTTTGTGCATCTGCTGAAAATAATGAGCTTAGGTATTTAGAGAGCATTTTCCGCTTTAGAAAATGTGTGCTTGGTAAAGAATGTAGAGAATTAGCTGAGTCAGGCACGTAGCTAGAATATGGTAATAGGAAGGGGGGGGGTCTGTCACGAAATACTGTGGTTATTTACCAGGGGCTCAATCATTCTAAACTATTTTATTGGCAACATATATTGGTTCGTTTAGCCAAGATTTCTAATGGGGGCATGATATGAAATACTGTGGTTACACACCAGAGGCTCGATCAATCTAAATATTTTACTGACAACATACCCATATTGATTGGTTAGGACAATAAAATGAGGATATATTTTAATATAATGAGGATATATAGTAAGTATTTTAATAAGAAGCTATGAAGAAATCTCGAGTAAAAGAATATAAAAAAAGTATTGAAAAAGATATCGTCTTTCGAGGTCATTCGAACGGTGTCGAGAATTTTGCGTCTGGGAAATTTGCGCCCTACCTCAAGAACAGGGAAAATTGCGCCTGCGATGTACACTCATGTCCAAAATTATTGTCGCATGTCTATAAATATATTTTTCTAGGAATATAATTTGATAACGAATTCGCTCGGTATTTCTTATAATGTTATTACGTGTATAATCGGCAAAGACATGTATGTGGCAAATTTCATGTCAAAAGAGCAGTAAATAAGAACAATAAAACGAAAATAAAACTTTCTTGTCCATTTAGCAACATTTTGTTTTCCTCATTGTAATTTTCGTATTTATTATTCTTTTCCTATGAAATTTACCACAAATATACATTTCTCGATTATACACATAGTAGCAATATTAAACGTACCCTGTAAAATAATTATCAAACCATATTCTTACAAGAGGACAGTTATAGATATGCGACAATAATTTTGGACATGAGTGTACCTCCACCGGGAAGTTTGAGCCCTGCGAAATAAAAGAACCTATTGGAGCTTACGCATTTGCTCGGAGGGGCTGACATTACAGCATAAACAATCCTCCCCCCACAACCATGCCATTTGTGATTTATTTTCATTGTGGCTATATAAGGGGAGAATAAACTTCAATATAAGCCAAAAGAACACAACGGATCAACGCAATCACTGCTTCTTCCAGAGATGATTTTGGGGGAACACTGGCCTCCCCAGAGCTCTCAGAGTGCCCCCTCGGAGGAGACCAAAATAATACGTCTATAATATAATAATAAATAGAATAGTACCAGCAGTGACCCCCCTCCGGAATACTAAATGTGCCCCCCGGAACATTTTTCCTGAAAGAACGACTGAACGCAATTGTGTGTTTGAAGTGTAATTCCAGCAAGTAAACACACTGTACATAGTTTTCTTGATAATATTACTGAACTGATTTTACATTCACTTTACATTTTCTTTTCTATATTTTGTGTCCTGAAAAGCCAAATAACTCGCAAGGATTGTGAACAGAGATATCTGGGTAGAGCCAAACAGCCTTTTGTAGATTAAATTATACTCTTTGATTATATTAATAAATAATTATATATCAGTCATTTATACGTTTATTGTAAATTTTGTAGTATAATGAAAAATTGTATTTGTATGGATTGCCCTTTAGTGAACGAAAATTGTATTTTTTTCATTTGTTCGGAATATTATAACGGATGGAGTAACTCACTGAGACGATGAGAGGCAAGCCTAGTTCAAGTGCGAGTGGAACTACAAACAATACAATAATAAGTTGAATTGTAGGGCGCTAACATCCCAGTGCAAATATATAGCCGGTGCATTTTCCCCTCTTTTTGGGGTAGGGCGCAAACATCCCAGTGCAAACATATTGCGAGCGCATTTTTTCCTATTTTTGTGGTAGAGCGCAAATTTCCCGGGCGCAAAATTCTCGCATTCAAGGAAAATATAATGTCCGTGAAGTTGACAAGCCACTTATGTAAGACTCCAATTTCGACTTTAAACGTCGCTAGTGCTACGTTAGTGTTCGATAGTGACGCAAATCGTTAGTACTCCAACTGCATGCCAACACGCCCACTTCTAAGAATCATCTCAAAAATGAGGTTAACCGTTAGAGCAAGTAAGTGCTCATTGGTGCCATTAACATTAACGTTAATGCCTCCATCGTACGGCCCTTTGAGTAATAATAACACCACGTTTTTTGCTAGTCTCAATGCGTCCCTGTATTCTCGCAAACATTCTGACGTGCCCAAGTTAGTTACTTTTTTTTTTTGGGACTATTGTTTATCTGTTATTGTTTATTGTTTATTGCTAGTCTGCAGAGTAGTCCTTACATTAATATGCCATTGTCCTTGATAATCATTGCGTATTTACAAGCAATTTGTTATTACTGTTAGAAAATATCAAAAAACAACAGATAAAATCTACTACTTAACGGTTCATATTTTTCTTTTACAGTACATAAACGATTAATAATAATAATAATAATAATAATAATAATAATAATAATAATAATAATAATAATAATAATAATAATAATAATAATAATAATAATAATAATAATAAGAAGAAGAAGAAGAAGAAGAAGAAGAAGAACAAGAAGAAGAAGACTATTCCAGCATAAAAGTTATCAATTGCATCACACTGGCAACAAGCGACGCATATTTTAACTTCATAAAAAATCGTTTCTCACGATTTTCTGGAAAACTACGTAACATAACATCTTCATTATGTCAAGTTGTTTATCTCAGTGTGATATATATCTTACCTCTGGACAATATCACAGTAAAAAAAAAAAAAAAATTAAATATTAGGAGTACATCGTACTTTTGGACTACATCTCATTAACCATGGGAAGATTGAGTAGTGTATACTTTAGGATGTAAGTTTCAGCTTAACTTGCATCATACATTCTTACGATTACTAAAAGGAAATTTGTTCGTTTGCATTTGAACAAAATTCTTAGGATTACAAAAAGAAAAAATAATTTTTCCGAATTCCGGAATTTTTCTGAATTCGGGAATTTTTCCGAAATCCGGATTTTTTCCGAAATCCGGATTTTTTTCCGAATTCCGGAATTTTTCTCAATTCCGGATTTTTTCCGAAATCCGGAATTTTCCCGAATTCCGGATTTTTTCCGAAATCCGGAATTTTTCTGAATTCCGGATTTTTCCCGAAATCCGGAATTTTTCCGAATTCCGGAATTTTTCTGAATTCCGGATTTTCCCGAAATCCGGATTTTTTTCGAAATCCGGAATTTTTCCGAAATCCGGAATTTTCCGATTTTACTTTCCGGATTCCGGAAAGTAAAAATTCCGGAATTGGCCATCCCTAATATATATATATATATATATAGGGCTATATATATATATATATATATATATATGTGTGTGTGTGTGTGTGTGTATATATATCAGTGTTTCTTTCAGAAAAAAGTCTCCGGAGAACAGTGCCCCCCAAAAGCAGGCCTGCAAGAAACACTGATATATATATATATATATATATATATATATATATATATATATATATATATATATATATATATATATATATATATATATATATATATATATATATAGATATAGATATATATAGATATATATATATATATATATATATATATATCAGTGCAATAATTAGAACTCAAAGGAACAACAGAGAATATATAACAATAACAATACATAATAATATAATAATATTAGTCAAAATGTAGAAAATATACAACAATAAGAATAAAGAGTAAAAATATCAATAAAAAGCCAAAAATTAACGTTCCAGGCGAACTTTTCCACGTGGGCCAAGTATCGTCCACTCCCACATTAGTTCGTCTCTCTCAATGTAAAATTTCAAAGAAATTGCAGGTGGCTTAGGAACAGCTGGAGATTTTTCTCTTTTGGGGGAGAAACTGTATCATTGAGCTGGTGTATATGCAGGCTAAATTTTGCCGGCGAAATAAGGTGACGGGAGAAGTAATGGAGTTCGCTGAAGACCAAAATTAACAGAAACACATGGGGCTTTGCGAAGTTCATTAGTCGATGGGACTGGGCCATATATATCTGGACTTTTGTCGGGAACAAGATCTGTTTCGGTGGAAACGTTCGGAAGCTTCACTCTTAAAAATTTCCTTGCTCAGAAATGAGAAAAACGCATGTTCAAAAAAAATAAGTAACTTTTACTCATATTTGAGAGAAAATGTCTCATTATTTTCAAATGTGTTTTCATTTGTGAGCTCAAGGCAAATTTTCAGGTTCCCACTTATGAGATTTGCTCATTAGAAATGAGAATGAAATAGTGCGTCATTTGTAATATCATAGGTGGCTAAAAGGTAATGGTAACAGTCTTACAGAAATAATATTACTATGTGTTACTAGGGACACTAGGGGTTACTGCACTTGGACATCACCAGACGGGAAAACACATAATCAAATTGATCACATTTTAGTAGATAGAAGAAGGCAATCTAGCATAATTGATGTCCGGTCGTTTAGAGGGGCTGATTGTGACACTGACCACTACCTGGTAGCAGCGACAATACGAGAGAGGTTATCGTTCAGTAAAGGTAATATTCATTGTCCGAAAACGGAGAGATTCAATTTAAAGAAATTAGAAGAGAGCCAGGTAGGAGAGAAATACCAGATTGAAGTTTCGAATAGATTCTCGGCTTTAGAAGATTCGGAATACACTAGTGTTGAGGATACCTGGGTTGAAATTAGAGATAGCATTAAAATTTCGGCAAAAGAAAAATTGGGACACGCGGAAATACGTAGGAACAAACCATGGTTCGACCAGGAATGCATTAAACTACCAGAGAAGAGAAAACAGGCAAAATTACGCTGGCCACAAAATCCGAATGAAATGATTACACAAAATTTAGCAGATATCAGGCGGGAAACTTCCAAAACTTTTAGAACAAAGAAACGCGATTTTCTGAAAGCTAAAATTAACGAACTTGAAGATAATAGTGAAAGTAAAAACATACGGGACATGTATAAGGGAATCAACGAATTTAAGAAAGGCTATCATTAAAGAAATCTGACGGTACAGTTCTCACTGATACGGATAGCATCTTAAATAGATGGAAAGATTTCTTTGACGATATGCTTAACACGCAATCAAAAACTAGTGTTCGTGAAGAAAAGGAGATACACACCGCAGAACCGTATATTCCAGAACCCAACTGAATAGAAGTAGAAACCGCTATAAAGAAATTAAAGAAACACAAATCTCCGGGGGTAGATGAAATTCCGGCTGAGTTAATTTTAGCTAGAGGCGAAAAATTGTGGAAAAAGATACACAAACTCATTCTCCTTATCTGGAACAAGGAAGAATTGCCACAAGAGTGGAAAGAATCAATCATTGTTCCAATTCACAAGAAAGGCGACAAAACTGACTGTAATAACTATCGAGGCATTTCTCTTCTGTCAACATCCTATAAAATCCTTTCAAATATTCTGTTAGCAAGACTCACCCCATACGCAGATGAAATTATTGGAGATTATCAGTGCGAATTTAGACGAAATCGATCAACTATCGACCAAATATTTACCATTCGCCAAATACTCGAAAAAAAGTGGGAATACAATACCCCGGTACATCAACTATTTATTGATTTTAGAAAGGCGTAGGACTCGGTTAGGAGAGAAACATTATACAACGTTCTTACAGAACTTGGAATACCGAGAAAGCTAATTAGATTAATTAAGATATGTTTAAATGAATCCCAAAGTAAAGTCCGGGTAGGAAAATTTTTGTCCACGAGCTTTCACGTCTGAAACGGCCTGAAACAAGGAGATGTGTTGTCGCCATTATTATTTAACTTCGTTTTGGAATGCGCCATAAAGAAAATCAAAGATAGCAACCAGGGCTTACAGTTGAACGGTATTCACCAGGTTATGGCATATGCTGATGATGTAAATTTAATAGGAGATGATAGGAGAACAATAGAAAGAAATGCAGCGATCTTATTAAACGCTTGCAGGGACATGGGTTTAGAAGTAAATGCAGAGAAAACTAAATACATGGAAGTGCGTCGGGACCGAAATATAACAAATTATGGATGCGTTAAAATACTAAATAATACTTTTGATAAAGTGGATACCTTCAAATATCTAGGATCAATATTAACAGAGGAAAATCATATTCACGAAGAAATTAAATGTCGACTAAAAGCAGGGAATTCGTGTTACTATTCGGTTCAAAATCTCTTGTTATCGCGAATTCTGTCGAGGAATTTGAAACTTAAAATATACAAAACGATAATCATGCCTGTTGTTCTGTATGGCTGCGAAACATGGTCACTTGCTCTGAGGGAAGAACATAGACTGAAAGTATTTGAGAACAAGATCCTGAGACGAATATTCGGACCCAAGAGGAACGGGAATGGGGAATGGCGGAAACTTCATAACGAGGAACTACATAATTTATATGGTTTACCCAACATTGTTAGAGTCGTCAAGTCTAGGAGGCTTAGATGGGCGGGTCATATAGCTAGAATGGAAGAAAGTAGAAACGCTTTCAAAGTCTTGACTGGAAGACCCATAGGAAAACGACCATTAGGAAAACCTATGCGCAGATGGGAGGACAATATTAAGATGGATCTCGCAGAGATTGGAATTCAGAGTAGAAACTGGATGCAGTTAGCTAAGGATAGAAGTCAATGGAGAGCTTTTGTGAACGCGGCATTGAACCTCCGGGTTCCATAGGCCATAGAGTTAGTTAGAGTAAGGCCGCGCTAAGAAGAGCTCTGACAACTCTCACGTGCGATCAAGCGCGGTTGCCACATTTATCTTCTGTAACAATATAAATATAGCAAGGGGCACATTTTGTGGAAATGAATCATATATATATTACGACAAAAATATTATTTAACATTATGCCTGACGAAAGTATTAGACAAAAGAAACAAACAAATTAGTATTGCGTTAATATAGTTTACAAAATCGTAAAGAAAACAACCGTTACTTCTAAACACATAGGGCCTTATGCAGAGTCATTTTGACATATGATTAGCGCCATACTAAATGCCTGACTACTGCATGGAAACATATGTTAGTCGAACTCTTTAGTATGAGATCGGGCTTCTTCGTAGCTAAGCGGTTAGCGTACGCCTTTGGCATGGGAGACCCCGGTTCTATTACCGGCGGGAGCTCATGTGGTTCGGATTCCACGTTAATCAGTAGGTCCACGTCTCATATAGCCTCGCTGTTGAAAGAGACGTTAAACTCAAAATCAGTTCAACTCTTTAGTATGACACTAAACACGCGTCAGAACGACTCTACTAAGACCCATAATGTTATACCTTTTTTTTTTTTTTTTTTTTTTTAATAAAAACTACTTACGTTAGAGAATGGCTTTCAATTGTAGATAATTTAATTCCATTTACTGTAGAAATCTTACGCTTTTTTCCTAGGGTGGATAAAATTTCTGTCGGTTCAGCGAGGTCTTTCAGGCACTTCTCTTTTGTGGTTCTTTTCACAGTTGTAGCTATAAAGCTGAATCTACTCTTTCAATCACTTTATTCAATGGTAATAAAGGACCGTCGTTACGTTCTTTCTACAAATATTCCCTAAGATTAAACACAAATTTTCGTTCTCCTTTAGCCTAACCGGCATAATCGTGGGACGTAAAACTCAAACGAATTCCCGTGCCTGACTTGTCAAGGGCATCCCCTTTCCGCACTTCTTACGCACTTCAGGCATTGTGTTCATAAACACACACACACACATACACATACTAAATTTATATTTTAGGTCTATGTGAATAATACGAATACAAACTATGTGTCCACTGAAGAATGAAAATAACAAGACAATATTCACACCAATGCACTGAGATGATAGCACAAAAAATCAAAACAACCTGACAACACAAAAACTTTCACAGTAATGAGTAGGTATAAATGCGACAACACTGTTCGGTTACCATGGAAACAACCTAGTGTTTCCAAATGTATTTTTGTGGGTCTAAACCTATCCTCCCCTTCACATATTGGTGAAAAAATGTCTTCTACGAAAAGACAAACATAGCTGGATCACGTTCGTTACTTTCCAACCACTCAATTTCTAAATTAGTCCTTATGAAAAGCTCATTATAACAATCTCTGTAATATATAGAGTATGTAGGTACATTTTTTCCTTATGTCAACAAACTTCCTACAAAGATCATTAGAAATTATACACATTTCAGCCTGACATTCCAAATAATGGTTCATTGCCCTTGAACTTTAGAAGAGCCGTACAGACTCACTACCCTCTTCGCTTTCAATTCCACGAAAACCTACTCCCTGCGGCGATAGAGAGGTGTACCGGTTGTTGTTCCATGTAACCCCACTTCTATTTACGTAGCAAATTTGTCAAAAGGACGGAGTTCTGTCAATAAGAGGAAAAAGAAAAAAAGTATTCATTATTGTGGCAATAACTTTAGGCCTAGTGGAACTACGTTGTGCTAGAATGTTGAGGAGTAAAGTGAAGTACGATTATTTTTTTAAATATCTAGTTTGTAAATATTTCAACTTATAATCTGATTCAATCAGTGATAAAGTAATTCGACTCCTTTATCGTTCTGTCACGTGGTCGGTTTGATTCTTCTTGCTATGACAGTTCGCAACACTGTCGTCAACTTACACGGTGTTAGATCTGTCAGAGCTCATGTTACGATGGCCCTAGTTTAGTTAGTTAGTTATGTGTTACTAGGGAATACTGTTACTAAGTCTTAATTACTATACGAGAAACGAGATAAAGGATTTCAGTTGTAGCAAAGTGCGAATGGATATGAGTACGCAATACGGTGGTGTGGCTGAAGTGGCGTATGGATACACATCATACACTCTTAAAAATTTCCTTGCTAAGAAATGAGAAAAATACATGTTCAAAACAGAATAAGTAATTTTTACTCATATTTGAGACAAAATCTCTCATTATTTTCAAACGTGTTTTCATTTGTAAGCTCAAGGCCAATTTTCAGGTTCCCATTTATGAGATTTTATCAGTTCTCAAAAATGAGAATGAAATAGTGCGTGATTTGTAATGTAATACATGAGTGAAAAATAAAGGTAACAATCTTACCGAAATAATATTACTATGTTTTACTAGGGTCTAATATTGCTAGGGCTTAATTACTATACAGGAAACGAGATAAAAGATTTCAGTTGTAGCAAAGTGCGAATGGATATGAGTACGCAATACGGTGATGTGGCTGAAGTGGCGTATGGATACACATCATACACTCTTAAAAATTTCCTTGCTAAGAAATGAGAAAAATACATGTTCAAAACAGAATAAGTAATTTTTACTCATATTTGAGACAAAATCTCTCATTATTTTCAAACGTGTTTTCATTTGTAAGCTCAAGGCCAATTTTCAGGTTCCCATTTATGAGATTTTATCAGTTCTTAAACATGAGAATGAAATAGTGCGTGATTTGTAATGTAATACATGAGTGACAAATAAAGGTAACAATCTTACTGAAATAATATTACTATGTTTTACTAGGGTCTAATATTGCTAGGGCTTAATTACTATTCAGGAAACGAGATAAAAGATTTCAGTTGTAGCCGTGTGCGAATGGATATGAGTACGCAGTATGGTGATGCGGCTGAGGTGGCGTATGAATAGGGAATTCGAGAAAGTAAACAGCATGTGAAAATAAACATAGATTTATCACCCAACATTCTTGGAAGTTACTACCTGTTTTATTGTAATGTAAGTTCATTTAGTTTAATGGTGGAACACTATTGTGGTAATTGATCCTAGTTTACAGTAAGAGCAGAGGTAAAGAATAAATGGATCAATTACTGTAATTATTCTTTTTGTTATGTAGTAATAAGTAGAATGGGAAGGCATGCCAATGTTTTACACATCTTCCCTTAGTTATAAGGTGCAAAATAGCTTATATATGGAAACAAAGAACACGTAAATCATCTGTGAAGTTAGAAACAGCGTTGAACAAAGTGTGATTTATTATTATGGAATTGTAATGCAAAGGTATTTTGTACTGACCACCTAGCATAGATTGACGCCTCCTCTTTTCCTCACATGTAATCTTTCTAATGACATACATTTGCAGGTTATTTGTGACATATAGTCACTATGCGAATTGAATATTTCGTGCAGATTGATTATACGAATCCATACAATTCATGAAATGATACTTCTTTCTGAATTTACTTTCTGCACTTGCATTTCCAGGTGCAGATTCACTTTAAGAGGTCTTGTTACACCAATCAACCTGCGCTAGATAGTCACTAAAAAGCACGAATGCTATCTAACCGAGTCAGGGCAGGAATGTAGCGGAAGTGTTCCGTATCAAGCAGGCGCGTCAACGATGGTGGTTATACGGGTAAAGGAGGATTATGGAAACTCACTGTTTTTACGATACATAGATATATTTTTGATAAAGTCATTTGTTTGTTACATTGAGGTGTACACTTACATTTCCCGGCACAGCTTCACTTTAGGAGGTCTTGTGCTAAAACACCAACCAAATAGGTGGCCACTTAAAAGTGCGAATGCTTTCTAACCGAGTCAGGGCAGGAGTGGAGCAAGGAGGCCCGCGCAAGGGGACGTCCGTAGGAAGCAGGCGCGTCAGCAATGGCGGCAAGAAAGACTCTGCGAAACCACTGTTTTAACGATGCAAAGATATGTTTTCTAAAGTCATTTGCTTGTTACATTGTATTTACATTCCGCGGTGCAGATTCACTTTAAGACGTCTTGCCAACATGTGCTAGGCATGTACGCAGTATGGTGCTGCGCGGGGTTGCGTCCGTAGGGGGCAGGCTCATCAGCGATGATATGTATGCTCGTAAACAATTATTATAAAAAACACTGCTTTCATGATACAAAGATATCGTTTTTGTGAAAGTCATTTGTTCGTTACATTCGTCGCACGTCATATTTCCTTTATTAATTTACTATTACAATTATTATGGGAGAATACCATACGAGGTTCGACCTTCATTAATGTATTTTCACGTAAATACGCATATCACAGGTAAGAGCACACCATATTTTGATTACTTACACACTAGTCCATTAAAATATTACTACAAATTTCTTCTGTAAATTTTACAAATATGTGGATTCGTATAATCAATCTGTACCGAATATTTTGGCACTATCAGTGTCTGTATATTCAATTACAAGATATCTGACAACAGGCGTAGCAATACTTGTCTTTTCAATACTATCGACAATTTCAGACCTTGTCTCATTTTGAGCTTGTGACGAGATCATAGTCACGGACCCGATGTTAAACATTTTTTGCACCCATGAAAAATAGATTTTGAATAGACATTTATAAATAGAAAATGTGTGTGAAGGCCGCAACTTCACACTAGGGCGCCTGCGGGAACTTACTCTACTCCTCTATCCCATAAGCACTCCCGCGATCATCGTGGGGCCGACGCGGTTAAGGGGAATTGGGTGCAAAGAGACCATCCCCGTCAACAGGAAGGCGTGCCCCCCTAAAAATAAAGAAATTGAATTCAAGAAAGAAATGAAACTGAAAAGAAGTCGAGCAAAAGAAAAAAAACTGTCGAACCAAAATAGATAGAGCCCCACCAGCACAACAGATCAAAATATGCGTTTTTTTTTCTTGTGATTTTCTGATGACTTTTTCCTTTTTTTATGTTTTTACTTTTTTTTAATTTTAGGCCTTAGCAAGGAATCGAACAACGAATAACACAAACACTGAACACACACAACAGCAGGGCGGGATGGGTGGACGTCCACTCTAAATGGCGGAAGACGTCCAGAGACCATCCTCTTCCCAGACTCCCACCAATCACTCACGAGTCTGGTAGGGTATTCGCGGTTGAGAGGGCATGCGAGAACATGCGAATGAGGTGTAATGTACGAATGAGAAATGAAGCCGCCCTCTCAACTTCACTCCCTCCCTGACAATGACAGTCTGCTACGTGGAGGATGGAGCAAATAAAGTCTGTATATTGGCCAGTCAGGGGTTTTCAAATTTTTGCAGTTGAGGTTCCCCTCAACCACTAAAATCTGAAAGTGCCTCCCCTGTCAAAAATTAAATGCGTCAATACATGCGTCCATAAAAGAAAGACTATCACTATGATAAACTGTGTTTCATTTGTTAATCACTAATTGGAATATCCCATTAACACAGGTGATCTACATTGTACACACTGACTACACCTTTGAATCTTATTAGCCGGTGTTAATAATTATAAATTGTGGTAAGACATATATTTTTGTTAAAATTGAAAAATACGAGCTGAGAGGGAATTTAAATAATAAAAACCGGTACATTTAAATGTTGAACAAAGTCAATGGGATGTATGAGCTTGTTTTGAATCACAAAAATTTATTAAACCTCAGTAAATATTTTGAAATGGAAGACGGCTTCGACCAGTGAAAACAAAACAAATACTACTATTTGTGAAAGGCGGTAGTGCATATACCTTTCGTATAAACAATAGAAAACAATAAATATTGTTAGTGATAAATAAGCTGAGATTTAATACCCATGGAATAGAGTCATAACATCTAGTGACATCCAGCCATTACACACAAGGAATCCTTTCAAACTGCAAAATGAGTTTTAAATAGCCGAAAAGTGTATTTGAAAGATTTCCCACAGATATGACTATGTCCAAAATTATTGCTCAGAATAGTCATAAATAACGAAAATATGGCGCAATAATGATTTGAGGATCATCACTCCAGTCAATGGCAACACGTATAGATAAATTAACATAATTTCAAACAAATGTAAGATATCTTTGAGAATTCTCAATAGCATATTACGCATTTCACAATCAGTATTGCCAATATCACGAATAATTCAGTGGTGCCAAATCGATAGAAATTTATTTTGTTTCTAATTGGGATGAAAGACAGTTGTAACAATGTTATTGATATGTCATTTTCAAAAGTTGTTTCCTTTTTCGGACGAATTCTTCAAAATCGGACAAATGAGTTGGTTGATATTTCATAAATAAGCATTTGATTTATCAAACTTACAACCTGATGTCATTCAACTAACTATCAATCATCATTCAATTAACTAAAGAAACATTGAGTCTCAAAGTTCACATCGAGGCTCGGATCTTTTGCTGTGTTTAGTAAGTCTTCATTCTATTCACGTTTAGTTTGATTTCTTGGCAATTGCTTCCAGGAGTTATTTGCATGCAAAACTATCAGATTCCTTATCTACACTTACTGGTCATATCTCAAGGCTTTCTTGAGCTTATTCGTGACTAAGCGGTTAGCGTATTCGTCTTTGGCATGGGAAACAGAGTTTCGATTCGCGGCGAAAGATCATGTGGTTCGGATTCCACGTTAATCAGTAGGTACCGTCCCATATAGCCTCACTACTGAAATGAACGTTAAACTCAACTGAACTCAAGGCTTTCCTGTATATTCTTGATGTGCTTCAATATCAGTATTATTTTTATGAAGCACAAAATGCAGTCACAGATATCGTAGTCTTTCACATAAGAAAAAACACTAAATAATTCATTGTTAAAAAGAGATCTACGCCCTCAAGTTGCTCACACACAATTTTCCTGACAACTACTAATCGCGGTGAATCATCATCGGTGAATCGGATGATATTGCAGTAGAGACCCAGATGGAGGATGGCATTCAGCATTAGGAGCCGTTATTATTTCTGCTACATTGACAGAAGTTCATATCTCTATATTTATGCACGTGCACACGGGGAAGTTCTACGTGTGTTCGCATTTGTCATACCTAACCCACAATTGGCATTATGCTATTGAACAACAATGCATTCGCTCACCTCTAGCCTTCATTGAGAACAGTAGAACTAGTGCTTCATATATTCATCTACAGCCTTTACCATCAAGGGAAATCAATGTACTCTACTATGTGTACGATTTCTGTTCTGGTCTGTTATGTCTCTAAACATAAACCTCTTGGGCACTTATGAGCCTTCTGTAAATGGAAATTTTTTTCTCTGTTGACGGTAAATAAATAAATAAACAAAGAATTCTCTATATTGTTCTTCCACTCGAAAACAGACCTAAGTACTACCTCCTTCCAACTGTAATGACGAGCTCAATGGTGGACCCTAAAAGAAGGAAAAAAGTAAAGTGTAAATCAATACGAAACGCCCCTCGTATTTATAGTACAGGTGAATTGCAGAAATAGCTACCTCAATACTTTGCTTGCATTATGAGATCAACTGATGAGCAAGTCGTTTCACATCATGTAACATACGTGCAACACCCTGAAGAGCCACTTCCGAAGAGGTCAACACCGAAGAGGTTCGCTGATGATATTTCATCCTCTGAAGATATCACCTAAACTATTAGAAAACTTTTTCAGATTCTGAAAGATTTAAATCTGACCAACATAGTACACACGTTACGCTCGTACACTCCAAAATTGAAAGTTGCCCCTGATCTGCTCGGTAAATTCACCATCCTCCTTGATTTCTTCTATGAACTATTACCATAAGTCAAGAAACCTTTTCAGCACTTCACTTTTCGCTTTAAGATGCATTTTTCTTGTTTTCTGAATTGTTCTTTATTTTGTAATTTTATATTGCAACAGCGAAACACATCAATCAATACAGAAACACTGTCACCTATCACCGAATGAAACTGCCAATAAATGAATACTCATGGCCCAAGAGAAGGCGTTACCTTTTGCGGCCAACCCATCTTCAGTTGGAAATGAAATTGTACTTTTAAAAATGAGTATAAACGTTTTCGAAGCGAAAAGAAAAGAGAGCAATTTCTGTAATATTCTAATTTTAATTTGGTATTCAGAAAGATTTTTGCAGCGTTATACATGAATTAAATAAATCCGTTAGTTTTGGGTATGACGAAATAATTTAACTTGGCCTTGACGTTGTGAAAACGGTGTAATTAATTTCAGTGAAATCATACTTGTATCCATTAGTATCTGAATATCAGGGAAAAAGTTCGTATATTCTTTCGAAATAGTTCTCAGAAACATTATTTCTTTTTTGCGAAGAATAAGCATTAAGTTGGTAATGAATCAGTACAAAATACTTTACTATGTCTCTTTGTTATATTTTTAAAAATAATGCTAGCTGGATATGATTCTACATTTAAAACTCAACCAAAACACCCTGTATTTGGTACAATTTTAAAGCATCTTTATTGAAGATGTGAAGGTTATAATTTAGTAATTTCTTGCCAAATCCATTGATGCATATTGGGAATTAGCAATGGATTTATTACGCGTAATAATAACCTGCTGTGGACTGTTATATTTCATCTCCTTTAATGAACCGAACTCAATTCTGGTCTGGCGCTCCACATGGAGATGCATTATAAAGCTATTTGTTCTCTCCTCATCCAGGTAATAATAGAATATCTATTAATAGTCCTATTAGTCTTTCGGAAATCATCAATCAATTCGCACATGCAAGTGCGGCAACTTCAACCAGGCGTTCACACTTCAATTGGAATGTAGAATGGAAACAAAAGAGATTATGGATATCGCCTTAAATTTAGACTGACGTGTGAATAAAATAATAATAATAATAATAATAATAATAATAATAATAATAATAATAATAATAATAATAATAATAATAATAATAATAATAATAATAATAATAATAATAATACCCCTTCTCTTTGATATAGTGGCAAGCACCAGCACCAAAGGCAAAAGTGGTTTCAGGTTTGGTTCCCGGTTAAAAATGCTTGGTTGGTTGAATTTGAGCTTTGCGTCCCTTTCAGCAGCAAGGCTATATATGACCTTGATCTACAGTTCGAACCAGATGACATCCTTCTGAAAACATATGCCGAATCTCCAGCGCCAATGGTTTGTATGCTAACAATATAGCGACGAGGGAGCGTATAGAAATTTAAAGAAGTATAGAAAGAGTATAGAAATTTACTCTGCCAGGTGGAAGAGTATAGAAATTTAAAATACATTAGGCAGAGCACATATTAACCAGAGAAGACCAGATAAGTCGAAAGAGAAGAAGGCAGGATAACGATAGGAAGAGAGAGAGGTCTGAGAACATTTGTTGTGCACTGAGAAAAATCCGTTATACGAAAAGCGGTAAGTTGTACAAATATACAGAATCTGTAGGTTTACTACGGAAATCTACACAGAGCATGTTATCCATATGCTACATATGTACTGCCTTCTTCCCGCTTAGATGTTACATCATGGCCAGTGGCGTATTTACGATTTTGTTTCGGGAGGGGCTTGGCTAACTTTCGGGGGGGCTTTGCCTGAAAATGTGAAAATTCTGCAAGATTTTTCATATACTTTACTATAGTAAGTAAGATTTCGGGGGGGCTTAAGCCCGGAAGCCCCCCTAAATACGCCACTGATCATGGCACTCAGTATGTCTGACATATAACAGTCTTCCGTATATATATATATATATATATATATATATATATATATATATATATATATATATATATATATATATATATATATATATATTACGTACGTCATCTGTATGTTATATATATTCATCTATATGTGAGATCCTGACCACCTACATACCTTTCTTTCTTCCATATGGAAAGTACATATAGATGGAAAATTAATCGAAAAGTATTATAAAACATAAGTTTTCAGTTATAGATTTGTTGCACCTATAATACTACGTTAAATCCAAAAACTAAGGATTTATGCATTTAACCTACGTTTTATGTACACCACATTGCTTTTTTTTTTTTTATCTGTGTGTCTAGACACAACATTGTAGACACCTTGGTCTAGCACATGCTCAAGTGAATAAGCTGCTTTGTTGCATTCCACATAATACTGAACCTTGATTCGGCTATCCTGACCTCCGGTCAATACGAAGCCGGAGTTACGATGGTTCGATTCCACTTTACACTGTATGTCCACGTCTCATATATTTAATATGTGTGGTAATATTTTAAGGATACTGGATTTATCTAATCCCATCAAGTCACACTGTGCCCTAGTTTTTTCAAAAATGTTAGCTGGAATATCATCCGACCTTCCACTAAATTTGGTCATGGATCATATCACAGTGAACGTAAAATATGTTCTACTTTTTCTTAACCTACTAGGATTTACATGTAATAGTATATTTCGTTATACAGGAGAATTCGTTTTCCATAGCATTCTCTTCTCTTGTTCCTCACTATGAGAAGTAGAACCCATGTCTTTGGTACCAGAATCTCCCTCCTGAGGATGTCTAGATTCTTCTCCCAAGTGTGTTCCAGTTGTATTGAAACAAGGATCAACGGTATTTACAATTGAATATGAGAAATTGCCCTCGGTTGACTCCATTCTCTCCCTTAAACTTTGTATTTCATCTTGAAGCCTCTGAATTTGATGGGAATGTCTCTGATCTTAATTTTCCATTGTTTTTACAGAACTTCTAACCGTCGTAAAATGAGTAGTTGGTTCCAACTAGTTATTCAACTGTTCATTAAAGTGTTATGTAGTGCCCTTCAATTTGTTATTTAGTTTTTGGGATAAATCCTGTGTAACTATTTCAAACTCTTGTGTATTTTTCTCCAACTTGGCATCTAACTCTTGGATAGTTTGATCCAATTTATTATATAGCTGCTGGGTCAATTGCTATGTAGTTTCCTCTAATTTGTTCCGTATTTTGTTCCAATTTGTCATTCAGCTGCCACATATTTGTAATCATTTTCAGACTAATAAGTAAAGTGTCCAAATGGATGAATCAAATTGCGGGATGTGGTATAGTTCGCCTGATAGAGAATGTGAAAATATGTGTATGTGCAAAGTTATAGCGGCTGAGCGTCATAAAAAGCGGAGAGTTAGGGGGTCAAAGTTGGTGGGAGAAGGGCTATGCTGTTATGTTATAGAAATACATAAATAGACTGTTGAATCGTAAAAATAGTGAAAGATTGACAATGCAGATGATGATAGTTTCACATATTGGGAAAACAAGAATGGACTGAGAAGATCACAAACCTCCGCCGCCATTTTGAAATCTGTGATATTTTTGAAATGGAAAGGTAGTCATGTGGTACATGTGTACAAAACTACATTTTGATCAGGATTTTAATGCTGCTGCCCATTTTCTCATATCACTAACCGTTGATGAATTATAGCCTGCTTTATCTGCTTCAGTAACTGAATAATGGTGCTGACGACGTACCAACATATTGCGATTATCTTGATGTGTGGAAATCGCAGCTTGTGTGTGATGACTGCGGAGTTCAATGCGTTACACCCAGAAAGGAAGCCTATATAACACAATGGTGTAATCAACTTCATCAGTAGATTCCGGGAGACGGGTTCTGTGAACGACGGACATCAGGGTGAGGGTTGTCCGAAAACATCTTCAAATGAGGAAACCACAGTCGCTGTCCACGCATCCTTCAATAAAAGAACCCAAAGTAGCACACTGTTTTAATTCTAGGTATGTGGAGCTAGTCGAACATCCATTCGAAGGATACTTGCCACTTACGAGTGGCATTCACACAAACTCCAGCTTCACCAACATGTAACAGAGGACGATCCAGGCCATCGGGTGCAGTTTGCAGAATGGGCAAAAGCACAACTAGCAACCAATCCAGATTTTCCCTTGACCTTGCTGTTCTTTGGCAGGCGACTTTTACGTCACGTGAAAAGTAGACAAACAAAATCACCGCTACTGGAGTGGCAATAATCCTGATTGGGGTGATACATCATTGTCGTTGGTGGTCACCTGGTAATGGTATGGTGTGACATTTCTGACACGAGAGTCATTGGCCCATTCTTCATCTACGGTACTCTGAAAACCAACCAATACGTACGGCTGCTGGATGAGGATTTCCTGTCATCCATGTTCTTGGAGGACGATCCGTATCTAACGTTCTTCCACCAGGGTGGAGCTCCTCCCCACTGCGGACTTGGCGTGCGTGGACTACCTGTTTCAACAATTCCCTGGAAGGTGAAATGGCCGTCGGGGACCGCTGGAGTGGCCACCACGCACTCCGGATGTTGAGTTTACCTGTGGGGTCACCTTCAGTCCATAATATACTCCGTCACTATCCGGAATTTACCACATCTCTTGCGGCGGATTGAGGATGCATGTGCTTCTGTGCCTCCTAAGACATTGCTGGCTGTACATGAGGAATGGAAGAGGCATGCCGCACACACCATTGTTGCACAGGGTGATCATTTCGAGCATATGCTGTGCTTGTATTCAAAGGGATAAAACATGCCATGACTCACCAACGGCTAGTCATATGACAAAATGGTCAGCAGCTTTGAATTTCTGATCAAAATGCAGTCTTAATACATGTACCGCATGAGTATCTTTCCATTTCAAAAAATCACAGATTTCAAAATGACGGATTTCAAGATAGCTGCGGAGGTTTCTGATCTACTCTGCCCATTCTTCTTCTTTGTAAGTTGCTTCATAAGATCAGGCAAATTCGCTGATTCAGATGATGTCTGATTATTGTTATTCACTTTGTTATTAACATCCATCTTACTCCTTGTAGGCACTATTTAACTGTTACGTAACAACATATACTCACTTTTGGTCAATGTTTTCTACTGGAATCAGACATCTCTATTATAATTCAAACTAATCTCAAGATTCCCGAGGTGTTTCGCATCATTTTATATATAACCTATCATTTTCGGCCAGTCAGATATCTTGTCCTTTTTTATCGTTTTAAAAATGCTTAAACAATAAATGCAAGGAAAACATATACCAGAGTGATCAAAATATCATATATTAGCCATTTGAAAGGTTTGAACTCAGAAACTCTCTCTCTCTCTCTTTCACACACAGACACACACACACACACACATATATATATATATATATATATATATATATATATATATATATATATATATCTGAGTTCAATTATATATAAATTTTGACCAAATTATACTTTAGTTAAAAACGTAATAGAAAAACTAGGTCGCGGTATGAATTCCTAATGAAAATAGAGGGCTGTCATTCATACTAAAAGAGAAACAAAGTAAACTAGTTGTCATATTAGTAATTAATAGGTAAGACGTGACCAAACGCGTTGCTAGCAATCACTATTCGAATTTCCTCCCTAGTTTGAATAATGATTGAGAATACATGTTATGTTATCATGGTACGAGAGACGATTGGGAGTGCCATATTAAATTTCTCTTTTGCATAAAATTAGCAAACATTATTTAAGGTTATTTCAAGGGTACATCAGTTTCGTAAAAAAAAAAGGTTAAATTTCCAAATTAAGATTTAACCTCATTTGTCCTCTCGAATTATTCATAATAATCAGAGTAAGCGGTTATACAATTAATAATAATAAAATCAAATGTTCGTACAAGATTCGTAACAATCAAAGCAAATGCTTTTCCAGTTCATAACAGTGAAAGCCAATCTTAACCTGTGGCATGTTGTTTATACTTTTACTTCATACATATAGTTCGGGAAAGTTCCTTATAAATCATTCACCCATCTGATTAGTAAGAAGACTATAGTTTTGACAGCATTGTTTTGTTATTAGCCTTTAAAAATAAACAATTAATGTAACACTATTAAGTTGATGCTTTAAAAATGTCAACGAAGAGATTTTACTTTTTGAACTTTGATCCTGAGAGTATCTTTACCTTCAGATTTCTCTATACAACAAACATGAGTCCCTGGAAGCTAATTTGGTTCTAGTTCCTTACTTATTCTATTACAGTACATCACAGTACATCCTACACTCAAAAAGAAGATTGGATTTAAAGTAATGTGAAACGTCACGACCTGCTTTTCCTTCCCGTATATTTAATAAGACTCTCCTATATAAGTTGTCCAGTGCTGTATCGATTTAAAACTAACTCAGATAGGTAGGCAACATACAGAGAACATCTTAAATCAACTAGGAATGCCGAAGTGTATACCATGTAAAGGAATTTGGTTTATCATGATGTACACTCATGTCCAAAATGATTGTCGCATATCTATAACTGTTTTCTTGTAAGAATATAATTTGATAATGATTTTGCAGGGTATTTTTAGTACTGATACTATGTGTATAATTGGGAAATGTATATTTGTGGTAAATTTCATAGGAAAAGAATTATAATTATGAAAATTAGAATGAGTAAAACAAAATGTTGCTAAATTTAGAAGAAAGTTTTATTTTCGTTTTATTGTTCTCATTTACTGCTCTTTTGACATGAAATTTTCCACATACATGTCTGTGCCGATTATACACATACTAACATTATAAGAAATACCGGGTGAATTCGTTACAAAATTATATTCTTACAATAAATTATTTATAGACATGCGACAATAATTTTGGACATGAGTGTACATAATGTGAAAATTGAAAGTTTAAATTGCTATCGATAGGGATGGTCTCACTTAGGCAAAAAATAAATGCATTTTATTTAATACTTTCTTTTCACTCAGTTTGGGGAAAGTGATTATAAATTGCCATCACTGACGTTCTATCCTTCTACTACATTTGGACCCACAGGCGCCGAAGTGAACCTATTCTTCATTTGTGCGTGTATAGAACAATGCCTTCCTTGTGCAAACCATTATGAGAATTAATTTCTACGCATTTTCTCACAGTTCTAAAAAGTATCAAGTCATCTGTAGTCACCTTAAAGGGACCAAAGCCCATTTCTGATTGAGCAGTGCATATTTATTAGACAATCACATACTTTCTTACCTTCAAGTACGCTTTTGACAGTCAAGTGTCTCGACTGTGTCAAATAAGTCGGAGAGGAGTCGATCTCCAAACCCTGCAGGATTAGTCACGTAAACTATGAAGTTTGCCACGGCAGTTAGTGTGAACAGTGTTAAGCAAGGTATTTGCATGAAGTGATAATGGACGTACGTAAGTTTAATAAGTTTTCTTTCTCTATATGAAATGAAAATTAAATTATTTTTGGGAGACTATTTTTAATGCTAATGTGAAGAAATATTGAAAATCACGTTATAGCGTCGTCAGGTATAGTTTAGTTGCTAGAAGAAAAGATGATGAAGCCAGGAAAGAAATAGTGCGGCATATAAAACAGATAGAGTCACGGGTTAACGAATTTGGTAACCAATAAAGATTTGTAAAAGGAAAACGAAACACGGAGTTAAATACTTGTATGATATAGTTTTGAAGAATTTTTATCTTGTTTGTATCAATATTTGTTATTTTACGCCTGTACATGAAAAACTATCATTGAGTGAAATGTGCGAAGTTGTGTAATTTGAACTAAAGTTAAGAATATGATAATTTGAATTATATTTAGTGTTTCTCAGGTTATTCGAATGAGTTCATAATGACCTAGAAGCCTAATGCGAGAGTTCATGTCGCGGAACGTATTTCTATACTGAAATAGTAAGCTATCGCTTTCGCTAGAAGGAAAAAGAGGGAATGAAAGAGAGAGAAAATAAGTAATCAGTACTTGGTAATAGATAACTTCAACGAGACCTGCTACGTTGCTACCAACCCTCATTCAAATCTCCTAAGTTTGAGTGACGATTGGCAATGCATGATCTGTTACCTTGGTAAGAGAGAGATGATTGGGAACTTCATACATTACGTCTTTGTTGTGGTGTAAAGGTGATGTTGACGTAATCTCTCAAACCAGCGATAACAATTTTTTTAACGGTTCAACAATAGATGATTCCTTGCCGCTGTCTGTCCGTCAACGAATCTACCACCTCTGTAAGTGATCGCAACAAGTCGTGAAGCTTGACCTAAATTTACCAATTTTACCACCCAATAAAACGCGAAGGTGTGCCTCGGTTGTCAAACCCCAACCCAACATTTTTTGTCAATGTCGTTTCTCAAGTTATATAGAGAACATCTGAGATTGCACTATTGTCGGATTGCCACTAAGTTTCGTTTGGTTGTTGTTGTGCCGTTATTTTAAACTTTTCCATTATTATTATCATTATCATTATTATTATTATTATTATTATTATTATTATTATTATTATTATTATTATTATTATTATTATTATTATTATTATTATTATTATTATTATTATTACCGTTTACTTCGAATAATTGTTAGTGTTCGTGTTATAGTTCTTTAAGTTCTGTTCTTTTATATTTTTCATTTTCATTTATTTATTTATTTATTTATTTATTTATTTTGTCGTTTGTTTCCCATGTCCTCTAAGTTTGGCAAAGTTGCTGGTGCACTTCTGTTGTTTCACTTCTTCTCAAACGTGCGTTCGGAAGGCAGTTCCACGAATCGTACCGAATTCTTCCGATGCATGACACGTGAAGGAAAGCAGTTCTATGATTCGTGTAGATCCCAGGCCTCACGCGTCGCGTCGTCGCGGTCACTGTAGTTTTAGGACAGATATTAGACTGGAGATGGAACATATTCTTGGGACCCTTAATTGATTGCCGGAAACCGCTTCTCGCTATTAAATACGTTTTTTATTCTATAGTGGTAAACGTTAAAACACGAAGTGGTTACTTTGTGCCACTCCCAGATTAAAGCGGAGTTTAATAGAGAAGGTTGGGTACCAATTCTTAGAAAGCTAAATTGATTCCAAAAGCAAAAAAGTGGGATCCTCGTTAACATTTATAGTTTTCGCTCTATATAGACCAACATTAAATTCGGAAAGTGCAGTGAGTTTCTGTCACTTCCAGTTTTATTGCAGACCACTATTTATACTTTTCAGCAAAGGAATTTCAACTTGGATTCGTCCATTGTTCTGAAGACTTTCCAGGTGGCTAAATTATTAGCGTCCGTGGGCCTTATGCAGAGTCGTTCTGACGCGTGATTAGTGTCATACTAAAGAGTTCGACTAACATATGTTTTCTGCACTAGTCATGCATTTAGTATGATGCTAATCATACGTCAAAACGACTCTGGATACGGCCCCGTATTTCCAGCATGAGAGTTTTAGATTTGATTCCTGAGGGGCTTATAACATTATGGTCTTGATTCCACTTTTTTGAAGTACAGTGGCTAGCTGTCGTAGCCACTATGGGCCTTATGCATAGTCGTTTTGACTAGTGATTAGTGCCATACTAAGGAGTTCGACTAACATATGTTTACTGCAGTAGTCAGGCCTTTAGTATCACGCTAATCATATGTCAAAACGACTCTGCATAAGGCCCTATATGATTAAGCTGGTTTGAAATATAGCTGTGCCTAAAAGCTAGTCTTGAGACACACTGCCTCATGCAGAGTCGCTCTGAAGTGTGATTAGTGTCATACTAGAGAGTTTGACTAACATATGTTTCCTGTACTAGTCAAGCTTTTAGTATGACGCTAATCATACGTCAAAACGACTGTGCATAAGGACCACTATGTTTAGCTGTGCTAAGCAGTATAAAACTATCTTTGAATCACGGTGTTTATCTGTTTAAGCCACTATAAAACTAGCTTTCAAGCATGGTAATTAACTATGATAACCACTAATACTGGCGGTGGTTAGCACAGCGTTAGTACTTCCAGCGTAAGAATTTGAGTTCGCTTCTCGAAGGGACTTATATGAGCTTGATCTCACGTTAACTGTTTGAAGTACGCTGACTATCTGTGTTAAACACTCTTAAACTTACTTTGAAGTTCATTCTTTATCTGTGTTAACTGCTAAAAAACTGGCTTTGAATCATGGTGTTTATCTGTGCTTAAAAACTGGCTTGGAAGCAAAGTATTTAGCTGTGCTATCCACTATAAAACTGAACTTGAAGTATGATATTTAGCAGTGTTTAACCACCACAAAACTTGCTTTCAAGCACGTGATTAGCTATGCTAACCATTATAAAACTGGCTTTGAGGTACGGTTGTTAGCACATCTTTCGTACTTCTGCAGCGAAAAGCCTGAGTTCGATTACTGAGAGGACGTATATAAGCCTTATCCTACGTTAACTGTTTGAGTAAAATGGTTCACTGTGCTAACCACTTTAGGAACGGTCTTAGGTGATGCGGGGCAAGATTTTTTTTTTGGGGGGGGGGCTCAGGTTTAGAACTAACTTGCATCAAGGTCTGTAGAACCAATATATATCTTGCTCTTTTCCTGTTGGTCTAGTGGTTAGCGTGTGCAGGTGTGGTGTACATAGTCTCGAGCACGATTCCCGCTCTCATTAATGCTTCATCGAAACTTTTTTCCCTGTATGTTTTAGCCATTCACAACGCTTTTAGAACGATAAAATTCCAGCAGTAACATCCATGGTATCACTTCGAAGTTCCTTACTTACATAGTTTACTTGTAATAGTAAGGAGTATCAGAAAACTAGTGACACCAGAAACTTGTAATCTCTCATGTGACTGACTAACGATACAGCATTGCTTCTTGCTTGAGCATCATCAGTTTTATTATTTTTTTTTCTGCTAACTCCCCGGAACACCCTGAACGTTTACCTATAAGCTTGATTAAGAAAAATGATTAATGGCAAAGACAGTTTCGAAACATTTTCCGTTTCTATGTTGTGGAGTCTTCTTTCAGAAGGAACTAAGAGTAACCTTTCATCATGGATGGGTCCCATTTTCCTTTATAACGTTTTCCCATCTGCAAAATGTTCTGGTGAAAACGCTCACCTTGTTCATTGCTTATAACAGCTAATTCTTTTAGAGAAAGAAGTCAAATTGATGCCTGAATTTTAAACAGGTGGAAATGAATGAATTTTAAAGAGGTTAACTGCCATCAGACCTAAAATTGGGTCTCAAGTAAGTAGTTGTAGGACCGAAATGTAAACATTCCATCGACGCAGGGGTTCTTTGTTAAATCAATAGCAAAGGTTTAAATGTATAACAGATGGTCTTATGTAACTGTCACGTATTTTCATCATTGTGTCAATTAGAGAAATAAGAAACTGTCACTTAAACGTGACATATAGATGTCGGACAATACTTTAACTGTTGGAAGCCAGAGAGACATGTCAAATAAGTTAGTTTAAAATGTAAGCTAAGAATGGCGGGGGAGGGAGAGAATTTTTTGATGAAGAAGAGTAAAGAAAGAAACATAGACACAGCTGTGCTGTAATTTTGGGTGGTCTAGGTTTTTTTTTTTTGGAGGTGGGGGGCGAAGTGTACTGTCCTTTGGAGTAAAAGATTTTGTTTAATTGGGGCTGTGACTTGCACCCTACGAAGAGATAGGAGTTATTATTGTAAAGGACAGAGATTTTTAGAAATACCTTGAAAATGTTACATGTTACTCTTTAAAAGTTAATGTATTGCCCCATACTGAGAGACGGGGCATAAGATTGCATGAGGGAACTGTGTTGTTATTTTGAGCAAAGGACCAGTTTAAAATTAGCGTTTGACTTGCTACGCATTTTGTTAAGACCTTGCCACATACGTAGAGGGGAGAGAAAGGGTGGCCCTTCCTACCTGAGTTCCAAAGAGGAAAAAAGAGTGAATGAATTGTGTACGTAAGGGAACTTTCCCTTTTGTGCTTTTTGGAAGAAGTTTTTAAACAAGATTTTTTTAAAGGTATTTCCGCATAAATGATTTTATCCTTTTAAAAACTAGATTATTGAATTAATTATTTATGAATATTAATGAGATGATAATGAATATTAATGAGATGCTAAAGAAAGGGTTACAAAGAATGATTTTTTTTAGTGTTTTTCGTATATTTAGAGGTATATTGCGGATATATGTAATATAAAGCACTACATATTGTACATAAATGTATGAGATAATGTGGGAGGAAATGGGCGTAACTCTAAGAAACGTATTTTATGTATTGATATTGTATTTTCAGTAGCTGATATTGGATTTTAGCATAGAATATCATCTTTTGGATACTGTATGCGTCTAATGGCGTACGAAGCTTAGACGAATAAGAAATTGCATGTATATATAAATAGTTTGTAAGGGGGTACATGTATGTGTAGCTGATATGAGATTTTAACATAGAATATCATCTTTTGGATACTGTATGGGTCTAATGGCGTACGAAGCTTAGACGAATAAGAAATTGCATGTATATATGAATAGTTTGTAAGGGGGTACATGTATGTGTAGCTGATATGAGATTTTAACATAGAATATCATCTTTTGGATACTGTATGGGTCTAATGGTGTACGAAGCTTAGACGAATAAGAAATTGCATGTATATATGAATAGTTTGTAAGGGGGTACATGTATGTGTAGCTGATATGAGATTTTAACATAGAATATCATCTTTTGGATACTGTATGGGTCTAATGGTGTACGAAGCTTAGACGAATAAGAAATTACATGTATATATGAATAGTTTGTAAGGGGGTACATGTATGTGTAGCTGATATGTGATTTTAACATAGAATATCATCTTTTGGATACTGTATGGGTCTAATGGTGTACGAAGCTTAGACGAATGACAAATTGCATGTATATGTGATTAGTTTGTAAGTGGGTACATGTATGTATGTATGTATATTGGTTTTGATACTGGGACAGGAATATATGTATCATATTGTAGACATATTATATGTTGTTTTCATGTAAGTGTTTTAAACATGTGTTGTTGGTTGCGTAGCTTTAGGGGCTATACTATGGGGATGCAAACAACTGAAGTGTTTCTATTGTATTAATATTGGATTGTAGCCTTATTTTATCGTATTGTAGAGTTGTATATCTTGTTTTGGTGATATGCTAGATGAATGCAAATGCCTGAACTAATTGTGTTATATTAATATTGGATTATAATGTAGGCTTATATTCTGATTCCGTATGTATATAAGTGTTTTAGATTACCTTGAATACCATGTTAGGATGTATATATTGCGATTTTTTACGTACGCAGATACTTGTTAGACATGTTCTAGCGGTATTTTAACCACATAGGATTTCACTGTGTTATAAGTCATTTACATATAGATATATTTTCACTACAGTATTCTAATGTCATATATTGATACCTTTACTTACTTCTAAGATGCTTGTTCACCTTGTAGAAGACATTATACCATCATTATGGTTTCCAACTTAGAATGATTTATTGTAGGAACATAAATATGATAAATACGTATAAATAACCTTATATGAAGCATACGTATTCTTCCTTTATCTTATATAGAATACAGATACTTCGTATTATATGAATATTTGTTTGGAGGAATAAAACATATTATTATAAATTGTAACGCTTTATTGTATTTTTCAATATTGGCATATTGATATACATATATAGATATATTTAGATAAGATATTTACTATACTTAGAATATTCTTAATAACTTATTGACATATTTACATTATATATACGTAGAAGTACCAACTGATGGGTCTTGTGAAAACTTATGGACATATTTGATGATATTATGACTATGTTATGACATCATGATACCTTTAGACAGTCTACTATTTACATATACACAGAATACCAATCATTTAACACACTTAATACTTTGATAACCATATGGCAATGTTCTATAGTCAGTAATACTGTTATGATTTAATCGTCGTCTTTTATTTTGAACTTTCTGATGTGTTTTAGTTTCAGACTTGGATACGATGACAAACCCAGGCTTACGAACAATTCTTCCTGGATTGTGTAACTGTTTTTTGTCAGCTTTATCCCGAACTAGTTGATAAAAATGATCAAAGTTAATTTCTTGTCGTGTACGATGATTTAAAGTTATTCCTCTAATTTTAAATACATAATCTACTTTACCTGTTTGAACTTCTTTCATTCTATAGGCATAATTTTTTGGCCCTAAGCCTATAAATGCATCAATTTCCCACCCATCAGGAACTTCATTAGTTAACTGACCTAAATAGGAACCCAAAGAAAGTGGAGGCTTTTCATTACGTGGTTGTACAAACATAATACTATCAGTGTCGCAGTACAATACACGATCAGGATCTATAGCTGTTACTAATTCGTAAAGTTTTAGACGCGCCCACGAGGTGATGAAGGCTGCAAGGACAACATTGGAAAATTTCCATGGCTTGTTTTTGTTTTCAATATTTTTATATGATACAATGAGATGTCGCTCTCCAATAGGCAATACAGTTTGTACCTCATATTGCGGTGCCCATAGATAACTTAAAAATTTTTCTGGAGTATCTACAATTACAGATTGAGATAAATCTGTTCTTTGTCCCCATTTCCCATACAAGGAATTGAGAAATATTTTGGAAATATATCTTAGACCAGGATTTGATTCAATGTTATTTTCCGTTAACTGAATGCATTCATGTTCATAATAGTCTGCAATATATTTTTCTTGATCTTGTTTAGTTTTGCACCAGCTAGGAAATCCTGAAGACTCCTGTTTCATTTTTAAGAAGGAATTGACATAATCTTTAAACAGATTATTTTCTGATTCGGATAATTTGAATTCCCAAATTTCGATAATTTGTAGAATTTTGTATCCGAGATCTAAAGCTACATGAAGTTCAGGAGTACAGTATGTACCAGTAAAGACACGCTCGGCATCATTATGGATGCAATTGTTGGCACTTTGTTCCATACATGTACGACATAACCCAAACAAAAGGCGTTCATTACATGTATATGGTAAAATTGGAAAATATAAATCTTTGGGAGGTAAGATACTACATTTGACTAATCCATGAATACTTTGCACTTGTGGAAAGTCAGGCCCCTTGTATATTATAGGTTTACCTATAGGCAATGGCTTACGTGCCATTACCCACGGGTAAAGACTGGTAACATCATAATATGACACAAACTCTTCGCTGGTACATTCGTACAAGGCATTAAAACATTCTGTACGTCCCCCATGAAAACTATCTTTAGGTACCAGATGGTCGACAAGATCATGACACTGTGTTTGAATAAACTGTTGTAATTTTTTATCATTTTTTACCATGAGGTCCCATTCACATTCCCACATTTCAATGACATTAAGATTTAATTTTTTAAGAAATGCTATTTTTGTGGTGGTGTTTTCATACCGATTTTGTAGTGATGTATCTTGCTTAGAGGTAGAATCTAGGGACACGTGTCGTAGTGTAGGATAACAGTTTAAACAACCGTGATAGTAACATCCATGAAATTCGTAAACTGTATTTGTTTTACTTTCAAATCCATCAACCTTATATCTCCCGAATCGTTTTTCCAAGCCATTTCCAGAATGAAGAATTTTATTACCAGTAGTACGTTCTAAGTATCGTAGCCAATACATTGCCTTGAGACTTTGACGATCACGATGGTCAAACCCATAAGGTGGAATAATTGGAATAATTTCTTTGGGTAAATATAAGGTACGATATGTTAGTATTGCCAAACTAGCAATAGTTGGTGCAGCGATAAAACATTGGATACCATTTGTTTTGTCTTCAATTAAGTTTGAAAATTTAATGACAGCCTCTGCTAAAATTTTAACATCATTTCGACAATATTCAATCATTTCCTTTTGCAGGTCGTACTGCTCGCCACTTTGAACACGTTCTTTGTGCCATATGATAAGTTGCTCTCGATCTTCAATGCTCATTGAATCAGGATCAAAATATTTTAGATCAGGAATTTTGCCTATGTAATTTTGGTTCTGTAATGTATTAAACAAGTACGGGAAATCTCCCTTTCGTAAATTTGCAGAAAGACCTAATGCCTTAGGTAATTTAGATAATTTAACTCCCATATACAAATATGTGTCACGGAAGTAAATCTTTTGTCCTAAACGCATTTCAATAATTTTTTGCCCTGACATTATTACTTCAGGTGTAAAATGATGGTTTATGATCAAAGTTTTAGCACAGAATTGCATATCATAATTACTGCCATTATGGGAAAGCACAATGATTTTTTTAAACATTGGTCGAGTTATTAATACATGATTAACAAATTCTTCAATGTTGTTGAAATCAAACGAACGGATTCCATTTTTATCGCCGCATACAAAGCATGTATCATGAAGTTTCATGTTTTTACACTTGTAAAGGCATGAATACAATTTACAAAATTTACGTGATGTTCTTGTTCTCCTTCTTCATTTTTAGGAAGTAACATTGTTTCTACATCAAAGATAATGTACAAAAAGGTATCTACATGCTGCATCATAGCCGTTTGAACAAAACAAATATGGTCAACGCTTACATATGTATAACATGTTTTACAATAACGTTCACCACATTCATGTTGAGACCTGCGTGAACGCATGTCAATCATATCACCACATTGGACACAAATTTTCTTTGTTTCGCATAAACTTTTTCCGGAAACATTTATTGTCTTATGATTGTCAAAACATTCTTCTGAAGAAAACAGTCTATGACAATCAATGCATTCGAGTTTAATATTATTATCATTATTACAAACATTGTGATACTTTTCACACATTAGACATTTGAAGTTACACTTATGATTTTCTGTACGATGATAAGCTTCCAAACAATACTGACAATAATTTTTCTTGTTTAATAGTGTTGTAATACTAGTAATTAATTCATAGTGTCCCTCAGTATACAAAATTAAAATTTTCTTTGATGCATGTATTCCAGGATAAATTACATTGTAGTTTCGAGTTAAACGATTTTTTCGTAAACAACAATTTGATAATGAGGTGCTAGCTTATTTTGAAACTTTTTTACATCATCAATAGTACATCCATCATGGATTTCAATGTCAACTTTAGCACTGACACACAGATCCTTTGCTTGTTTCATCAATCGTTCAGAATGATTTTCAATTCATATACGTAATTATAACGATGATCAGCCCTACCCATTCCAAGAATAATACTCTTGGGAAGACAATACACATCCTTTTGTACAGGAATAGTACATTGATGCATGTGTGTTACAAGATCAACATATTTTGCTGAATCCATAGTTCGTCCCCTGCCTTTACGTGAATCAACAATATGAATTTTGAAATTTACTTTATCACCTAATAAATAATTTTCATTACTATTTAAAACATTTTCAATATTACGAAATAAAATGTCGGAGCTTAAATCCGACTTTTGACGCCACGAAATTTATATCGGTTTATTAATCGTAGAAGCAGAACTTTCTATTGTTATACCAACATACATATCATCATCGGCATCATTTAGTACATGATCTTTTACAAATTCAAATAATAACTGAATATATTTTTCAGGATCATCTATTCCACTAATTTGCATACGTTCAATTGTAACTTCCTTTCCTGTAAGACCGAAATAAGTATATTGTTTGGTTGTACTATTAACAATACGAAAATATTCATTTGTTTTACCACTCCCATACATGCTAGGTTGTGATACAGTATTAGTATTAGGACTTGAAAAGTTTATAAAATTTTGCATGAACACGTTAAAATCATCTGTAGTTAAATTATTAGCTTTTCCTTCAGACACAAGTTCCATAAACTTCTCACGAGCTAAATTCTTTATATTATCTTGACGAAAGAAGCCTACATGATATAAATTAATAATATCTTTTGCAGACTTACATTTTTTCAAAACAACATGTGGATCACAACCAAAATGCATAAACAACGCCTGCAATAACTTGGAATAAGCTTCATTGCTTACCCTTGCACCCGTAGCATGACATTGTGTTATCACTTCCCATGTAAATAAAACTTCGTTTGGATTTTCATATCCACGTGCTTCTTGTGCTGATAACATGGTACAGATGACAGACTGTCCTTCCATTGTATTATTGACACACTAAATATGTAATTGCAATTTGAATTATTCTGTCTTATATAGTAAATATTTTACACAATGATGTACACAGAACTTTGATATTTGTTTTCGCAGTTTTTAAATGACAAGGTTTCGTAAGTAGACTTTTATAGAATTTATACACTTTTTAAGAATTTTTACACTTACCAGTAAATATAACAATAAAACTTTCCCGAACTTGATTCAGTTCACAACAGATTTAGTTGCAAGTTTACCGACACTACACTTGAAAGCTTGTCGTGAATTGCACTAACACTTGCCGTTAACTACAATGATAAAACTTCCGGTAACTTTTTTCAGTTTAGTATCGATGCACTACCACTTGCCACTCACTAACTATATTTTTAGTTCAGCGAAGATATACTTTTAAGTTTATCGGTTAATCCTTTAGCACTTTCCGATAATTGTAATTTACAAATTGCCGTAATGAAATTGTTTTAGACTAATTACAGCACGCAGAGTACAAACAGGAAGTGTGTTTACTTTTATTGATTGTTTATTATCAACACTAATAAATGGAAATTCCAAGAACTGCACACGAAGATTCTCGAAGATTGCCGAAGTTTCCCGAAGTTTTCCGAACATTGCCGAAGATAAACATAAGAGTTTATTCACAATTCCTGTACATGTTGGTTAATGTACCACACGAATGGTTCCGAAAATTGCCGAACTTAACCGAAGATGGACATAAGAATGTATTAACAATTCCCGTACACGTTTAGTAAATGTAACTTGCAAAAGTCTTGTAACTTTAAAGATCACCAAAGATATATTTCAAAGTTTATTATTAGATGTAACTTTGTAACAAAATTGGTATTTTAAAATAAATGATTTAACAACCAAAAGTATGCCAATGATTGGCTTTACTTTAATAGTAGTAATTCTATAGTGCGCGGCGCGGCTTGCTGCGCTGGATTTATACTTTTAAAATTTAATCTTGTACCCAAACGCACTTAGTTTTGTAATCTCGTACACAGGTGCTTTAACATATTTTAAATTAGTAACAGTAATATTACATAATGTGATATAATTTGTAATTGTAGTATTAAAGTTTGTAACACTTCAAACAAATATAGCTACTTGTTTTTTTGTATGCTCTTTCACTGTTATTGGTCTAAAAAATTGCTTTCTTAGTAATGCTAAAAATTTTTATTTTGTTTGCCTTGCTACAGGTGTTTAAACTGATTTAAACCGGTTTAAACTAGTTATTGTTTTTTTTGTTATGCAATTATTCAGTTCTGCAAGAACTTCGTTGTTAAAATAGAGTGTGATCGTATTTAAATTCCTGTGCAAACTCCTTATTTATTTAACCTTTCGTAATAAATTACTCGAACACTTTGTGTGAGCATACCAAAGATAATTTGAAAATATTAAAAATGAAGTGAACTTACAATTAATTTCAATAGAAACTGAAAGTAACATAGTTACAATTATTTTATTCATTCGCTTCATTAGAAGCTCAGAGGAATTACATTCCGAAAATATTAAAATTAACAAAACAATCTTGAACATAAGAAAGTTATTTTTAACACAACACACGTCGGTTAAACTTAAAATTTATTACATGAAACTCTTTGATTATTAAATGGAGAAGTAAAATTTAAGTCAGTGTTGCAATTGACTACACAAACTAACAGTAAAAGAACAAGTTCTGAAAAAGTGCAGAAACAAAACTTAAAACACAATGTTGCAATCTAAATTGGAAAGAAAATTAAAAAAATACAACGTACAAACAAAATGTACAAACCGAAAATAAAATTGCAGAAGCAAAATTAATACTACAAGTTTAAAAAATTGAAACTAACATAAAAATACAGAAACAAAATTAAACAACGCTACAATCTAAATTAAAAGTACAAGTTCCTAAAAGTAAAGTGCAGAAACAAAACCTAAAGCACAATGTTGCAATCCAAAATACAAAAAGTAAAAAAAATAAAAGTACAAGTTTAAAAAATTGAAACATGCAAACTAAAAAATAAAAAATACAGAAACAAAACTTAAAACACAATGTTGCAATGCAAATTGCAAAGGAAAATTAAAAGTACAACTTTAAAACACAATGTTACATTACAAATTCCGAAACAAAATAAAAATTACAACTGAAGAAATAAAAATGCAAAACTGAAAACAAAAATACAAAATAAGATTAAAACAATGTTGCAATCAAAAATACACAAAGGAAAATAAAAATACAAACATAAAACATATACAAAACATTATGTAGTAGTATAGCGTGTCGTTATTTTAATAACATGAGTTTGCACCAACTTTGGTGAGATTTCCGGACAAAGTTGGTGAGATCTGCACGCTATACTACTACATAATGTTTTGTATACGTTTTATGTTTGTATTTTTATTTTCCTTTGTGTATTTTTGATTACAACATTGTTTTAATCTTATTTTGTATTTTTGTTTTCAGTTTTGCATTTTTATTTCTTCAGTTGTAATTTTTATTTTGTTTCGGAATTTGTAATGTAACATTGTGTTTTAAAGTTGTACTTTTAATTTTCCTTTGCAATTTGGATTGCAACACTGTGTTTTAAGTTTTGTTTCTGTATTTTTTTATTTTTAGTTTGCATGTTTCAATTTTTTAAACTTGTACTTTTATTTTTTTTACTTTCTGTATTTTGGATTGCAACATTGTGCTTTAAGTTTTGTTTCTGCACTTTACTTTTGGGAACGTGTACTTTTAATTTAGATTGTAGCGTTGTTTAATTTTGTTTCTGTATTTTTATGTTAGTTTCAATTTTTTAAGCTTGTAGTATTAATTTTGCTTCTGCAATTTTATTTTCGGTTTGTACATTTTGTTTGTACGTTGTATTTTTTAATTTTCTTTCCAATTTAGATTGCAACATTGTGTTTTAAGTTTTGTTTCTGCACTTTTTTCAGAACTTGTTCTTTTACTGTTAGTTTGTGTAGTCAATTGCAACACTGACTTAAATTTTACTTCTCCATTTAATTATCAAAGAGTTTCATGTAATAAATTTTAAGTTTAACCGACGTGTGTTGTGTTAAAAATAACTTTCTTATGTTCAAGATTGTTTTGTTAATTTTAATATTTTCGGAATGTAATTCCTCTGAGCTTCTAATGAAGCGAATGAATAAAATAATTGTAACTATGTTACTTTCAGTTTCTATTGAAATTAATTGTAAGTTCACTTCATTTTTAATATTTTCAAATTATCTTTGGTATGCTCACACAAAGTGTTCGAGTAATTTATTACGAAAGGTTAAATAAATAAGGAGTTTGCACAGGAATTTAAATACGATCACACTCTATTTTAACAACGAAGTTCTTGCAGAACTGAATAATTGCATAACAAAAAAACAATAACTAGTTTAAACCGGTTTAAATCAGTTTAAACACCTGTAGCAAGGCAAACAAAACAAATTTTTAGCATTACTAAGACAGCATTTTTTTAGACCAATAACATAGTGAAAGACCATACAAAAAAACAAGTAGCTATATTTGTTTGAAGTGTTACAAACTTTAATACTACAATTACAAATTATATCACATTATGAAACATTACTGTTACTAATTTAAAATATGTTAAAGCACCTGTGTACGAGATTACAAAACTAAGTGCGTTTGGGTACAAGATTAAATTTTAAAAGTATAAATCCAGCGCAGCAAGCCGCGCCGCGCACTATAGAATTACTACTGTTAAAGTAAAGCCAATCATTGGCATACTTTCTGTTGTTAAATCATTTATTTTAAAATACCAATTTTGTTACAAAGTTACATCTAATAATAAACTTTGAAATATATCTTTGGTGATCTTTAAAGTTACAAGACTTTTGCAAGTTACATTTACTAAACGTGTACGGGAATTGTTAATACATTCTTATGTCCATCTTCGGTTAAGTTCGGCAATTTTCGGAACCATTCGTGTGGTACATTATCCAACATGTACAGGAATTGTGAATAAACTCTTATGTTTATCTTCGGCAATGTTCGGAAAACTTCGGGAAACTTCGGCAATCTTCGAGAATCTTCGTGTGCAGTTCTTGGAATTTCCATTTATTAGTGTTGATAATAAACAATCAATAAAAGTAAACACACTTCCTGTTTGTACTCTGCGTGCTGTAATTAGTCTAAAACAATTTCATTACGGCAATTTGTAAATTACAATTATCGGAAAGTGCTAAAGGATTAACCGATAAACTTAAAAGTATATCTTCGCTGAACTAAAAATATAGTTAGTGAGTGGCAAGTGGTAGTGCATCGATACTAAACTGAAAAAAGTTACCGGAAGTTTTATCATTGTAGTTAACGGCAAGTGTTAGTGCAATTCACGACAAGCTTTCAAGTGTAGTGTCGGTAAACTTGCAACTAAATCTGTTGTGAACTGAATCAAGTTCGGGAAAGTTTTATTGTTATATTTACTGGTAAGTGTAAAAATTCTTAAAAAGTGTATAAATTCTATAAAAGTCTACTTACGAAACCTTGTCATTTAAAAACTGCGAAAACAAATATCAAAGTTCTGTGTACATCATTGTGTAAAATATTTACTGTATAAGACAGAAAAATTCAAATTGCAATTACATATTTAGTGTGTCAATAATACAATGGAAGGACAGTCTGTCATCTGTACCATGTTATCAGCACAAGAAGCACGTGGATATAAAAATCCAAACGAAGTTTTATTTACATGGGAAGTGATAACACAATGTCATGCTACGGGTGCAAGGGTAAGCAATGAAGCTTATTCCAAGTTATTGCAGGCGTTGTTTATGCATTTTGGTTGTGATCCACATGTTGTTTTGAAAAAATGTAAGTCTGCAAAAGATATTATTAATTTATATCATGTAGGCTTCTTTCGTCAAGATAATATAAAGAATTTAGCTCGTGAGAAGTTTATGGAACTTGTGTCTGAAGGAAAAGCTAATAATTTAACTACAGATGATTTTAGCGTGTTCATGCAAAATTTTATAAACTTTTCAAGTCCTAATACTAATACTGTATCACAACCTAGCATGTATGGGAGTGGTAAAACAAATGAATATTTTCGTATTGTTAATAGTACAACCAAACAATATACTTATTTCGGTCTTACAGGAAAGGAAGTTACAATTGAACGTATGCAAATTAGTGGAATAGATGATCCTGAAAAATATATTCAGTTATTATTTGAATTTGTAAAAGATCATGTATTAAATGATGCCGATGATGATATGTATGTTGGTATAACAATAGAAAGTTCTGCTTCTACGATTAATAAACCGATATACATTTCGTGGCGTCAAAAGTCGGATTTAAGCTCCGACATTTTATTTCGTAATATTGAAAATGTTTTAAATAGTAATAAAAATTATTTATTAGGTGATAAAAAAAATTTCAAAATTCATATTGTTGATTCACGTAAAGGCAGGGGACGAACTATGGGTTCAGCAAAATATGTTGATCTTGTAACACACATGCATCAATGCACTATTCCTGTACAAAAGGAAGTGTATTGTCTTCCCAAGAGTATTATTCTTGGAATGGGTAGGGCTGATCATCGTTATAATTACGTATATGAATTGAAAAATCATTCTGAACGATTGATGAAACAAGCAAAGGATCTGTGTGTCAGTGCTAAAGTTGACATTGAAATCCATGATGGATGTACTATTGATGATGTAAAAAAGTTTCAAAATAAGCTAGCACCTCATTATCAAATTGTTGTTTACAAAAAAAATCGTTAACTCGAAACTACAATGTAATTTATCCTGGAATACATGCATCAAAGAAAATTTTAATTTTGTATACTGAGGGACACTATGAATTAATTACTAGTATTACAACACTATTAAACAAGAAAAATTATTGTCAGTATTGTTTGGAAGCTTATCATCGTACAGAAAATCATAAGTGTAACTTCAAATGTCTAATGTGTGAAAAGTATCACAATGTTTGTAATAATGATAATAATATTAAACTCGAATGCATTGATTGTCATAGACTGTTTTCTTCAGAAGAATGTTTTGACAATCATAAAACAATAAATGTTTCCGGAAAAAGTTTATGCGAAACAAAGAAAATTTGTGTCCAATGTGGTGATATGATTGACATGCGTTCACGCAGGTCTCAACATGAATGTGGTGAACGTTATTGTAAAACATGTTATACATATGTAAGCGTTGACCATATTTGTTTTGTTCAAACGGCTATGATGCAGCATGTAGATACCTTTTTGTACATTATCTTTGATGTAGAAATAATGTTACTTCCTAAAAATGAACAAGAAGAACAAGAACATCACGTAAATTTTGTAACTTGTATTCATGCCTGTTACAAGTGTAAAAACATGAAACTTCATGATACATGCTTTGTATGCGGCGATAAAAATGGAATCCGTTCGTTTGATGTCAACAACATTGAAGAATTTGTTAATCATGTATTAATAACTCGACCAATGTTTAAAAAAGTCATTGTGCTTTCCCATAATGGCAGTAATTATGATATGCAATTCTGTGCTAAAACTTTGATCATAAACCATCATTTTACACCTGAAGTAATAATGTCAGGGCAAAAAATTATTGAAATGCGTTTAGGACAAAAGATTTACTTCCGTGACACATATTTGTATATGGGAGTTAAATTATCTAAATTACCTAAGGCATTAGGTCTTTCTGCAAATTTACGAAAGGGAGATTTCCCGTACTTGTTTAATACATTACAGAACCAAAATTACATAGGCAAAATTCCTGATCTAAAATATTTTGATCCTGATTCAATGAGCATTGAAGATCGAGAGCAACTTATCATATGGCACAAAGAACGTGTTCAAAGTGGCGAGCAGTACGACCTGCAAAAGGAAATGATTGAATATTGTCGAAATGATGTTAAAATTTTAGCAGAGGCTGTCATTAAATTTTCAAACTTAATTGAAGACAAAACAAATGGTATCCAATGTTTTATCGCTGCACCAACTATTGCTAGTTTGGCAATACTAACATATCGTACCTTATATTTACCCAAAGAAATTATTCCAATTATTCCACCTTATGGGTTTGACCATCGTGATCGTCAAAGTCTCAAGGCAATGTATTGGCTACGATACTTAGAACGTACTACTGGTAATAAAATTCTTCATTCTGGAAATGGCTTGGAAAAACGATTCGGGAGATATAAGGTTGATGGATTTGAAAGTAAAACAAATACAGTTTACGAATTTCATGGATGTTACTATCACGGTTGTTTAAACTGTTATCCTACACTACGACACGTGTCCCTAGATTCTACCTCTAAGCAAGATACATCACTACAAAATCGGTATGAAAACACCACCACAAAAATAGCATTTCTTAAAAAATTAAATCTTAATGTCATTGAAATGTGGGAATGTGAATGGGACCTCATGGTAAAAAATGATAAAAAATTACAACAGTTTATTCAAACACAGTGTCATGATCTTGTCGACCATCTGGTACCTAAAGATAGTTTTCATGGGGGACGTACAGAATGTTTTAATGCCTTGTACGAATGTACCAGCGAAGAGTTTGTGTCATATTATGATGTTACCAGTCTTTACCCGTGGGTAATGGCACGTAAGCCATTGCCTATAGGTAAACCTATAATATACAAGGGGCCTGACTTTCCACAAGTGCAAAGTATTCATGGATTAGTCAAATGTAGTATCTTACCTCCCAAAGATTTATATTTTCCAATTTTACCATATACATGTAATGAACGCCTTTTGTTTGGGTTATGTCGTACATGTATGGAACAAAGTGCCAACAATTGCATCCATAATGATGCCGAGCGTGTCTTTACTGGTACATACTGTACTCCTGAACTTCATGTAGCTTTAGATCTCGGATACAAAATTCTACAAATTATCGAAATTTGGGAATTCAAATTATCCGAATCAGAAAATAATCTGTTTAAAGATTATGTCAATTCCTTCTTAAAAATGAAACAGGAGTCTTCAGGATTTCCTAGCTGGTGCAAAACTAAACAAGATCAAGAAAAATATATTGCAGACTATTATGAACATGAATGCATTCAGTTAACGGAAAATAACATTGAATCAAATCCTGGTCTAAGATATATTTCCAAAATATTTCTCAATTCCTTGTATGGGAAATGGGGACAAAGAACAGATTTATCTCAATCTGTAATTGTAGATACTCCAGAAAAATTTTTAAGTTATCTATGGGCACCGCAATATGAGGTACAAACTGTATTGCCTATTGGAGAGCGACATCTCATTGTATCATATAAAAATATTGAAAACAAAAACAAGCCATGGAAATTTTCCAATGTTGTCCTTGCAGCCTTCATCACCTCGTGGACGCGTCTAAAACTTTACGAATTAGTAACAGCTATAGATCCTGATCGTGTATTGTACTGCGACACTGATAGTATTATGTTTGTACAACCACGTAATGAAAAGCCTCCACTTTCTTTGGGTTCCTATTTAGATCAGTTAACTAATGAAGTTCCTGATGGGTGGGAAATTGATGCATTTATAGGCTTAGGGCCAAAAAATTATGCCTATAGAATGAAAGAAGTTCAAACAGGTAAAGTAGATTATGTATTTAAAATTAGAGGAATAACTTTAAATCATCGTACACGACAAGAAATTAACTTTGATCATTTTTATCAACTAGTTCGGGATAAAGCTGACAAAAAACAGTTACACAATCCAGGAAGAATTGTTCGTAAGCCTGGGTTTGTCATCGTATCCAAGTCTGAAACTAAAACACATCAGAAAGTTCAAAATAAAAGACGATTAAATCATAACAGTATTACTGACCATAGAACATTGCCATATGGTTATCAAAGTATTAAGTGTGTTAAATGATTGGTATTCTGTGTATATGTAAATAGTAGACTGTCTAAAGGTATCATGATGTCATAACATAGTCATAATATCATCAAATATGTCCATAAGTTTTCACAAGACCCATCAGTTGGTACTTCTACGTATATATAATGTAAATATGTCAATAAGTTATTAAGAATATTCTAAGTATAGTAAATATCTTATCTAAATATATCTATATATGTATATCAATATGCCAATATTGAAAAATACAATAAAGCGTTACAATTTATAATAATATGTTTTATTCCTCCAAACAAATATTCATATAATACGAAGTATCTGTATTCTATATAAGATAAAGGAAGAATACGTATGCTTCATATAAGGTTATTTATACGTATTTATCATATTTATGTTCCTACAATAAATCATTCTAAGTTGGAAACCATAATGATGGTATAATGTCTTCTACAAGGTGAACAAGCATCTTAGAAGTAAGTAAAGGTATCAATATATGACATTAGAATACTGTAGTGAAAATATATCTATATGTAAATGACTTATAACACAGTGAAATCCTATGTGGTTAAAATACCGCTAGAACATGTCTAACAAGTATCTGCGTACGTAAAAAATCACAATATATACATCCTAACATGGTATTCAAGGTAATCTAAAACACTTATATACATACGGAATCAGAATATAAGCCTACATTATAATCCAATATTAATATAACACAATTAGTTCAGGCATTTGCATTCATCTAGCATATCACCAAAACAAGATATACAACTCTACAATACGATAAAATAAGGCTACAATCCAATATTAATACAATAGAAACACTTCAGGTGTTTGCATCCCCATAGTATAGCCCCTAAAGCTACGCAACCAACAACACATGTTTAAAACACTTACATGAAAACAACATATAATATGTCTACAATATGATACATATATTCCTGTCCCAGTATCAAAACCAATATACATACATACATACATGTACCCACTTACAAACTAATCACATATACATGCAATTTGTCATTCGTCTAAGCTTCGTACACCATTAGACCCATACAGTATCCAAAAGATGATATTCTATGTTAAAATCACATATCAGCTACACATACATGTACCCCCTTACAAACTATTCATATATACATGTAATTTCTTATTCGTCTAAGCTTCGTACACCATTAGACCCATACAGTATCCAAAAGATGATATTCTATGTTAAAATCTCATATCAGCTACACATACATGTACCCCCTTACAAACTATTCATATATACATGCAATTTCTTATTCGTCTAAGCTTCGTACACCATTAGACCCATACAGTATCCAAAAGATGATATTCTATGTTAAAATCTCATATCAGCTACACATACATGTACCCCCTTACAAACTATTCATATATACATGCAATTTCTTATTCGTCTAAGCTTCGTACGCCATTAGACCCATACAGTATCCAAAAGATGATATTCTATGTTAAAATCTCATATCAGCTACACATACATGTACCCCCTTACAAACTATTTATATATACATGCAATTTCTTATTCGTCTAAGCTTCGTACGCCATTAGACGCATACAGTATCCAAAAGATGATATTCTATGCTAAAATCCAATATCAGCTACTGAAAATACAATATCAATACATAAAATACGTTTCTTAGAGTTACGCCCATTTCCTCCCACATTATCTCATACATTTATGTACAATATGTAGTGCTTTATATTACATATATCCGCAATATACCTCTAAATATACGAAAAAACACTAAAAAAATCATTCTTTGTAACCCTTTCTTTAGCATCTCATTAATATTCATTATCATCTCATTAATATTCATAAATAATTAATTCAATAATCTAGTTTTTAAAAGGATAAAATCATTTATGCGGAAATACCTTTAAAAAAATCTTGTTTAAAAACTTCTTCCAAAAAGCACAAAAGGGAAAGTTCCCTTACGTACACAATTCATTCACTCTTTTTTCCTCTTTGGAACTCAGGTAGGAAGGACCACCCTTTCTCTGCCCTCTACGTATGTGGCAAGGTCTTAACAAAATGCGTAACAAGTCAAATGCTAATTTTAAACTGGTCCTTTGCTCAAAATAACAACACAGTTCCCTCATGCAATCCTATGCCCCGTCTCTCAGTATGGGGCAATACATTAACTTTTAAAAAGTAACATGTAACATTTTCAAGGTATTTCTAAAAATCTCTGTCCTTTACAATAATGACTCCTATCTCTTCGTAGGGTGCAAGTCACAGCCCCAATTAAACAAAATCTTTTACTCCAAAGGACAGTACACTTCGCCCCCCACCTCCAAAAAAAACCTAGACCACCCAAAATTACAGCACAGCTGTGTCTATGTTTCTTTCTTTACTCTTCTTCATCAAAAAATTCTCTCCCTCCCCCGCCATTCTTAGCTTACATTTTAAACTAACTTATTTGACATGTCTCTCTGGCTTCCAACAGTTAAAGTATTGTCCGACATCTATATGTCACGTTTAAGTGACAGTTTCTTATTTCTCTAATTGACACAATGATGAAAATACGTGACAGTTACATAAGACCATCTGTTATACATTTAAACCTTTGCTATTGATTTAACAAAGAACCCCTGCGTCGATGGAATGTTTACATTTCGGTCCTACAACTACTCAAGTACCAAGGGCACCCATGTTGTGGTTTCCAAGGGAGACAAGTATAAGCGACTTTTCAAATATAGTTTCAAATTTTGCTGTAGCTAATGTAAAAATTCTATTGGGTTTTCAATATTCCCAATTACAATTTCCTCTTAGGGGGGTGAGCGCCCCACCTTGCCCCTCCCCTGATGGGCGCCCTTGTCAAGTACTGTCATTCGAAAGTCCGTGATATCTAGCTTAGAAGATGTTTCAATCCGCAACACCCGTATATGGGTTTCACTTCTCACTTGTTAACATGGTAAAAGATAATCTTTTGGCTCCAGAATGTTCCACAATACTCGTAGCCTGGCCCTAGAAATCAATCGGTTCTTATAACAATGTAGTCAAAATGGACGTACCGTGTTGGTTCATTTTTGATTTTTTATTATTATTACTTAGCCCCACAAAGTGCTACGAACTAGCCTTGGCAGTCAACCTGTACATATTTAACGCTTTAGCCTCCCAATTTTTCAAGGAGGTTCCGTACCAACATTTCATAGTTTTCTTCTCTTACAAGTAAATCTATCGATGTCAAAATCTACCTTCTTGATCAAACTTGGCAGAGAAGTGCGAAATATCAAGAAACGAGCGGAAGCAAAATTTAAAGTGCTTAAGTTCATAAAGACGGCCGCAATGGCCAAAAACCTGACTGATCAGAATAAGCCATAACAATGTGGTTCAAGTTTTAAAATTTCAGTTTATTTGTAAAACGGGAAAGGGATAAAAAAAACATAAACACATTAACTGACACCGGGAGTAAGTAGACATCTATTTGAGGGTATGCTTATCACGGCCGCCATGTTGAAGTTGGCCATCTTATATATCGCTCGACTTTTTTTTTTTTTTTTTGAATAGGAAGAGGGTCAGGTAATGTATTAAATTGGGCTAGAATTTTACGAGAAATACAATGTGAAATCTGTTTCCATAAGTTATATTTGTTATACCTAATGAAATGAACATTGATATGAATTCGTTGGTTCAAATATTTCTTAACAGCTGTATCTTTTTGAAAAGAATTCATGTCAGGAAAATCTAATGTACGCTAGTGAGAACATCGAAAGATATAATCAATTTGAAATCGTTATCGACTGCAGACAAAATGAAATGGTGATGAGACGATCACAACCTTAAGGAACTGATGATAGATAGATAACATATTTTCCATTGGATTAATCGAGTTAGAAGACAAACCTTCATAAGCAGCCAACTATTTAGCACGCACTAGTATACATTCGGATTTCCTGACTTGATTTTAAAAAAGCAGCCACGGGATTTTCCGCAGGAGAAGTCAACATCTGTCCTCTAGTTTTGCATTTTTAATATAGCTATAGTAAAAGAAAGGATGTGGAAAGAAGTCGCACTGAGGGTGATTTATTGGATACTATCTCGGTATTCACGGTAGTATAACATGGTATAATCATTCAGAAAGCCACGAACTTTAACTTAGTGGGGTGTTCGAAACAAAAGAGGGTGTGCACCCAGAATAATGATATACATTTTTACACAAACTCAAAGAAAACAATATTTTTATTCCCAAGGGTATGTGTAAGGAAATTTGAGGGAGTATTGGGAGTTTAAGGGTGGGCAGAACACTCTCTGAACATAATATCTATTTTTACAACAGAAATTGTAAACGTAAGAAAATAAAGAAACTAGTGCAGCATTAAATTCAGAAAATATTTGCTTATGCCCGGACACTTAATACAGACTATTCATTTACTTGTTAGGGAGAGGCCATACCCTCCCTTGTAGAATTCATATGTAGGACTACCTGTATTGCAATGTGTTATGTGTATTTGAAAATCGAGAGTAGTAGAGCCATCTTAACGGTATCATAGCCACTTGGCCGGGGGCCCCGCGAGCAGCACGTATTAATTACATGTATGAGGAGCAAAATTTAGTAATAGAAACGATAACACATTTGTTTGCTCTGGGACCTAATATGCTATTAAAACGGCACTGGAGAGTAAATTAGACTGGAGAGTACAGTAGATGGGACTAGTACGGGGCCCCCTTAGGCGTGGAGGCCGATTGGGAGCATTCGGTCCAATAGGCGTAAGGCCGCCCTACTTTGAAGCACAGTCTTTAGCTGTGCTAACCAGTCTGAAACTACTTTGAAGCACGGTTTTTAGCTGCGCCAACCTCTCTAAAAACTACTTGAAGCACAGTCTTTAGCGGTGCTAACCACTCTGAAACTACTTTAACTCTTTGCGGCACGGTGTTTCTAAAAGGTGGTACAATATAAGTACCACCGTGCATCAAAGAGTTAAAATACGATCTTTAGCAGAGCTAACCATTCTAAAACTACTTTTAAGCACGATCTTTAGCTGTGCTTACCAATTTAAACCTGGTTTTGAAGCACGTTGTTCAGGTGTGCTTAAAAACTGGCTTTGAAGTACAGTGCTTTGTTGTGCTGATCACTAAAAACCTAACTTCAAAGTTCGATGTTTAGCTGTGCTAATCACTTGGCAGCTGCGCTAATCACTGTAAAACTAGCTTTGCATCACAATGTACTTGATGTTTATTGATGTCTACCATATCCTTTCAGCACCGAGGCTATGAGACGAGTTCTCAAGTTTAATATGTATTCCAAACCACCGTATTATGTTCAAATTTTAAGTCTTGTAGTGGGAATAGAATCCGAGCCACCATAATATGTTCAAACTTTGAAAAGTCTTGCACTGGAAATTGAACCCGAGATCACGTTCACCAAGCAGGCTAAGCACTAAACCAGCAGAAAGGGCTTCGAAGAAGAATGGTTAGCTTTACTAACCTATTTTTTATTTGTAAGTAAAAGATCAGCATAATGGCAACTGCGTTTTGCTACCATGAAATTTTTTTTCCTGTGTTCGCTATATTTCATTTCATTTCATTTCTTTGCCTGTTTCATTAGCTTACAAATCGCGAAAAAATTCTCACGTAAGCAATGCAGTTGTCACAAACACATGGGCTAGAAAATATTATGAGGTACAAAAGATACACAGAATATTGTACTTATGCATCTTACTAAACATTTAAAAGCCATAAAATAGGAGATAGCAAGTATTTACATGGTAATTAGGAAACCATTTCTACCACAGCTGGTATATACTATCTGTTACAGTAATATCTCTTACCAATTCTTTATTTAGTGAATCATTTAAATGTTCCTTAATACTATAATAGCACTTTACAGGAAGTAGGTTAAATAACTTCTTATGAAAAACGATAACACTAGCCATATTCTTTAAGTACATCGGAAGTTTATTATACAACCTAACACAATTCATATACACGGTTTTACTTATATTAGCATATCTTTGATACATCACTATCTTGTCTTGAATTATAGCTATGAACATTTGTGTTAAAGGTAAAAAGATGCCTGTTTTTCTCAGTAAGAAGAATAGATTTATAAATGCATAAACTGGGAAGTGGTAAAGGTTTTGTTTCTATGAAAACCAAAACATGATATGATGACTTTGTGAGTAATTCGAAAATTATTCTACTCGCTTTGTTTCGCAATGGGAAAGTGCTTAAACCTAATTTTCAGCAATTCTCAAAGTTTATTATTCCGAAACTAATTAATGAATTAAGCTTGGCGTAGTAAAAGCTAAGAAGTGAATCTCTCCACACCGTACTTTGAAGTTTATCAAATGTACAACAAACGCTACTTAGCTTCTTGTTTAAAGTGGAGATGTGAGTAGACCGTGAGAGATCGTAACTCATGGTTACACCTAAAAGCTCTGTCCTGCGAGAATATTGGACAGAATGAGAAGATATTTTTATTTTAGGTAATATACGCAGTTTCCCTGGAAAATTAAAATGTGAGAGAATCAATTTATCGTTATTTATAATTGGTCTGTTCTCTGTTATCCACTTTACTAATTTGTCTGTTAAAATTGATTCTCTTTGTCTGCGTCTCAACTTCTTCTATTGATTTTCCTGATATAATCATACTGATATCATCAGCGTATAGAATATGTTTTGCTGGATACATATATTCTAACAAATCATTTAGAAATAACAGGAAAAGAATAGGATTCAACATGGAACTTTGGGGAACCCCTCTCATTATACTTGATAAAGCAGTACAAGTTGTTTGAACCCCATTTGCAACCAATTTTGATGTCTGTACTGCTTGTTGTCTACTGAATAAATAAGAAAAACTAATTGTGAGCTATACGTCTGTAGATGTTACAGTTATTGCATGGTCAATATACCTAACAATTACCACAGAAGGTCTTTTCTTGGTGCAGTATAGCAAACTATAGTCCATTCTAAAATTATGTTTTTCATATACATAGGAAGCATAAGGTCCCTGTAAGTTTACTTTTCATAAACTCTGGATGCAGAAAAGGAACTATAAACTTAAAAATAAAGAACTATAAATTAACAAACCATTCGTTTTGAAGTTGTGGATAGCAAAATATGTATAGTGTAAGAAGGCCCTAAATATTTCTTCGCAGGTTTGAAGCAATAAAGGTAAACAAGTACATAATTAAATGCAATTAATTAAAGGGAAATATACTAAATAAATGTTTTTCCATACTATGTTAATACAAGACTCAAATTCTAATTATATAGGGAAAATGTAGACTTTAGGTCTTAATAGCTGCAACTGATTGTATATAGTATACGTTTGCAGAAGAAGTAAGTTTCAATTAATTTCTGCGTGAAATGTCATATGGACAATGTTAATTAGCAACAAGATTTAGTTTCTGGCAACAGTTAATTAACATTGTTTAAATTTTGCATTCGAACGTAATATTATTGTTCCAAACCATAACCGTTGAGGATGTTACGGTAAGGAGTTGTATTGTACTACGGAACACCGCACTACGTTCTCCTTTAACTAAAGAAAATTATTCTTATATTCATCGATTAATCAAAGAGTTTTTAATATCGATATTACATGGTAACCAAAAAAAAAGTTCTTTCCATTCTAGAACAGTGATAAGCAAAGAGGAATACATTAGTGGAACGTACCTTTATGTTTCGAAGTAATCTCAGCATCCAATACCTTTTGACAACGTTGCTGGTGATAAAACTCGGCGGTCTTTGACACAACGAAGTTCGGCAGTGCGTTCCACTGCTCTCCCTCATCCCGAAGGATTTTCCACGGAGGTGGTTATCGAAGGAATGAAACAGGTGGTAATCTCTTGGTGCAAGGTTCTGTCAATATAATGTATGACACAGTGAATCCCAGTCAAGTTACTGAAGTGTCTTCCGGATCTTCTTGGCCACATGTGGCTTGACATTATTGTGCAGGAACAACATACCCTTGTTACGAGAGTCACTACGAAAGTTTTGATATACGCATTGTTGTACCACAGTATTTGAATTCCAACAATTGTGTTTGGTAGTGGCATCCAGAGCGAAGAATCGAAGCAAGTTTCAAACTCGCCACGCTTATCGGCGTGGCCGTATCGGCTTCGCTTGTTTGTTGATGTGAGCAGTATTCAGCTGTCTAGAATAGAGCTCGAAAGGGAACATTTTCGGGCAATTATCCTTTACGATTTCAAAAGTGGTTTAAACGAGACATAAAGCCTTGGCCGTTTGCAGGGGACATTTGGAGACCTTGCCCCTTCCCGTGCTGCAATTTTTCGGTGGTTTGGTGAATTCAGAAGAGGCCGGACATCGCTTAAACATGAATAGAGAGCTGGACATCCGGCAACAGCTGTGTCAGATGAAAACATTACCGCTGTGGAACAAATGATTCGAGAAAATCCTCGAACAACTTTCAAGGACATTGAATCTACAGTGAACATTGGATCGTCAGCAGTAACAAAAATTCTTCATGATCAACTTCGGCTCAGGAATGTTTCATCTCGTTGGGTGCCTCACACTTTGACTGAACAGCAGAAGCGCATGCGTGTGGAATGGTGTGAAGAAATGCTTGCAAGATTTGATGGAGGCAATTCTCGACGCGTTTTGACATTGTTACTGGTGATGAGACTTGGATCTATCAATTTGACCCTGAAAATAAACGCCAGTCTACAGTTTGGATCTTTCCAGACGAAAGTCCATCCACAAAAGTGAAGCGACCGCGAAGTGTGGAGAAGAAGATGGTCGCAACTTTCTTCTCCAAATCTGGCCATGTTGCAACTGTTCCACTTGAAGAACAAAGGACTGTTACTGCTCAGTTGTACACCACTGTTTGTATAACAAAAGTGTTCCAGAAGCTTCGGGAACGGCGTCCAAGATCTGGATTCCGTGAGATCCTGCTTCATCATGACAACGCGTCCGCACACACAGCCAACATCACAATTCAGTTTTTAGAATCTACGGAGGTCAAACTTATGACTCATACTCCGTATAGCCCTGAACTGTCCCCGTGTGATTTTTTCTCTGTTCCCCAGGATCAAAGATCGCATGCGTGGGAGGAGATTTTGCAGCCCTGAAGAAGTTTATAGTGGCTTATGAGAATTAACTTTCAACACTTGAAGGAAAAGACTGGCAACACTGCTTCCAAAAGTGGTTTCCGAGGATGCAAAAGTGTGTACAGTGTAATGGTGAATACTTTGAGAAAATGTAAGTGTTAAATTGATTTTAAGTATGTAAGTTATTTGACATCTCAAAACTTTCGTAGTGACCCTCGTATTCACTAATACCGGCTCCTTGTGCCACAATGCACGGTGCATCCTTTGAAATGTTGAGAGTAGATGTAAGCAGTGATTGTCTGACCAGTTGGAAGGGGCTCGTAATGCACCGCTTCCGACAATTCCACCATACAGAGAGCATAACCTTTCGTGGGTGCATTGATGGTCCTGATTTGTCAGGAACAGTGTCACGTGGCGACAATCAACATCTAGCACGCTTCGTAGTGACTAGAGGATTTGCTTTTCATCACCAGCGAGCAAGCGATCAAAGATGGGCGTGTTCAGGTGCCGAGTAAGCAAGAACAAACATGCCGTCTCTTGTTATTCCTTGCTGGCTGCCGACAATGTATGGAGTACCCACTTGCTTAACTTGTATGACTTCCCTATGCCATGCATGTGCAGTTCTACTATTTTAGCGGAAACACAGAACCTTCCTACAAGTTCATGACATATTGTACTAGTGTCCTCCTCAATGGCTGCTTTCAGGACCTCGTTATTCAACACATGTGGTCGTTCACTGCGAGGTTCATCCAAAAGGCTCAAATCTCCCGAATGGAATTTCTTGAACCAATGTTTGGCGATGTAATTATTCACGATATTCTCCCCAAGTTCCTGACATTTGCGGTGACTTGACGCAGCAGCTAACAGGTCCACTTTAAACTAATACAACAAACACACAGGAGCAAACTGTTTCGTTACTTTCGATAACATTAGACCCGGTGATCTCACATGGCTCTTGCCAAACTGGTAAAAATATATTGTGCTCTCCACATCACCCAAACGTCTAATGTATTATTCAAGTCACTCAAAACTGAGGCGAGACAACAATCACTTGGAGCAAAAGGGCAACAAAATGTACAAAAGTTACCACTATACTAAATTCTTTATTAACTTATGCGTTCGCGTTTTCCCGGGACGCAATCGGCTAAAATTAGCATGATGACATATTGGTCTCACGCAGCTAACTAAGCTTATTCGGGTGTCAGTCTAGCTGAGACCGCGTGAGACTAATGTATCACCACAAGAAACCATGAATATTGCATAATATCGATACAGTATATTTCCATTTAAAAGGTCATACAGAAACCAGAAATGAAGAAAAAATATTTTGGCCATGCCCTCCCCCCCTCACAATTTTGTTTCTTCATTTGTTAGCGCAAGATTATGTATATATCACACGCCAAACATCACTTTCTCAACATAAAGGTGTCATGAAAAGATAAATCTATGGAAATTTTGTATTTGTGCTTTTTCTAGATCCCTATCCTTTACTCTCTTCCATTGTCTCTCCAAAAGTAAAAAAGTACTAAATGGTTAAAATTCTCGAAAGTCGCAACTAACGAGTAGCGAAAACACTAACTACGGACTCTCTCTCTCTCTCTCTCTCTCTCTCTGCAGCCGTTAAACTCATAACCGAGCAACTGATTGTGACCCAAAGGCTTTGTACATCTCGATATTAATTTCCTCCATTCTTTATGGTCTTCTGCCTTTCACATAGTGATGTTCAATGAAAAGCTGGCAATGTAAAGGGTCTGATCGATTCATCCTTTTGCTGTTTGTCCAAGTGATCTCCTATCATTAACTTTGCCTCGGACAATTACATTTTCCAGGTTTGTCATTCTATGTTCTCATGATGTTACTAAAGAATTCTAAGATTCTTGTGTCCACAAAGATGTTGAGGCGGGTGCCTCCCCTCCATACACACACTTCTTTGATGAAGTATTCATTTGTTGACCGAGCTCTTTCGTGGCTAAGCGGTTAGCTCACGCGCCTTTGGCGTAGGAGACCCGAGTTTGATTCACGGCGAGAGTCCATGCGGTTTGGATTCCAAATCGCATATAGTCTCGCTGCTGAAAGGAAAACTAAACTAAAACAATCAATCAATCATTTGTTGATGGTTGTCCATGGGATTCTACACATCCTCCGCCACATTCCGAAAGCATTGCGATACTTTCTGTCTAATCTTTCTTGTCCACGTTTTACAGCCATAAAGGAAGATCAAGAATACAATTGAATCTACCAGTCTCCTCTTTGTATTAAAAAATCACAAGGTTTATCAATGTTTACACAGCGACGTGTCTTAGTACAACGCACTTTTCTTTTACGTGTGTGTCTACCAGTTTCAGATATAGGTACATTTTTATTTGCCCACTCACTTCCCTTTGAAAAAAACATATATATGTTCGCAAATCATATTCGTAGTACTTAATATTTTCCCTTAATATTAAGATCTCAATAAACCAAAACAAGATCCACAGTTGTTTTTCACTTAATTTTATGGATAAGAATACACGGCTTATCAGATAGAGGTCAAGTTTCTTTTGGACAAGACTCTACATCAGAATTACCTGGCTACAATTTGTATCCTTCGATTCTGGTACTAATCTTATATGCAATATAAAGTTAAGATGGTTCAAAATCTGTAGGTTTCTAACCATTGAGATTAGGACCCATATTCATATGAAATGTTTTGCTTAGAATCACCAATACTACCATTTTCCGGAGCATTGCCCTTCCTCCTGGGACACCCTATATATATATCTATATCTATCTATCTATCTATCTATCTATCTATCTATCTATATATATATATATATATATATATATATATATATATATATATAGAGAGAGAGAGAGAGAGAGAGAGAGAGAGAGAGAGAGAGAGACCCTATATATACACGAGGGAGGACCCAAAAGAAACCGGACTTTCGTTCTAAAAAAATAATTTATTACATTTTTTACAAGATTCTTTCAGTCTTCCTCAATGTACTCTCCATTAAATGCGATTCATTTCTCCCATCTTTTTTCCTACTCTTTGAAGCACCTCTAGAACTCTGGAACTTTTACGTCGTCCAATGCGCTCTGCGAAGTTCTTTTTACAGCCTCTACACCATCAAAATATTTTCCTTTTAGATTTTGTTTAATTCTCGAAAATGTCATCATGTTGGTCAAAAGTCTCAATCACTCAATCTGGTTTTTCAAGTCCTGGCTAAAATTCAGACGAAGGATTTGATCCTGTGTGAGCAGGCGAGAAACAAACTTAGCGACAACATGCCTCATTTGCAAAACCTCACGCTGGCACGAGCTCCAACTCCCTCCTGCCTGTTTTGAAATATCATCGATTATGAAACGACGATTCTCGGTGATTTTGGGGCAGATTTGTTCGATGTTTTCGTCGTTTCGAAATGATGAAAAGCACTCAGAACGAGCATGATCTTCAACACTCATCTCACCACAGTTAAAGCGCCCAAACCACTCAAAACATTGTGTGCGGTTCATAGTATCCTTCTTGAAAGCCTGTTGAAGCATTTGGTAAGTTTTCTTTTCCGATTTTCCAAGTAGGAAGCAAACACATTCCTTGTTCCTGTGAATCTGCCATAACAATTTCGCAGGCTTCAAACGAGCATAGTTAAGAAAAACAATAATACTATCAAACGTTAACCTCCTACGCAGACGCCGCTTGGCCAACTGATCTGGGAAGGTCTCTACTAGACCTACCTAGCAGGAGAACTGTCTCCTACGCCTAGGAACGGCAGCGCTTTTTCAATCCGATTTGTTTTGGATCCCCCTCGTATATATATATGTATGTATATATAATAACATTTTCTGTCTGCAAAAAACAGAAAAAGAAAAAGAAAGGAAAATAAAAATAAAAGGAACATCTTAGAAGAACAAAATATTAATGTACATGGTTTGAAACCAAACTTATGTGCATACGTATATATTTAGTTCTTGCTCCTCGTACAGGTCAAATGGTCCTGCATACACTGTAGAATTTTCCCACGGGCGCAACGAAAATCAAGAGATGCTTATATTCACTAGCTACCCTACCGTACACATTTTTTTAAGAAAAGAAAATCTTGGCAGAAATTCAGGAAGCTTTTTCTCGATTTAGCATTTCGTGCAACAGAGCAGTAAATTATTCTGAACTACAATTTTCGAAGCTGGTCAGCTATGTTGCTTCTCCAGCGATTTTCTGCCGAAGAAATATCTCCAGCACGAACTTAATAATAGAATAACCCTGCAACCTCGTACTTCTGTTAAAACTAATTATATGCTTGAACGTGCTAAGAAATTAAATTGTTTATTTGCAACGTATTCGCTGTATTTTATCTATGTTATTGCTTCTTCTTCTCATTGTTATTTTGCTACAGTAAGCTTTCTAAGCAGCCAATGACTGTTTTTATGGCCGAAAATTGTAAAATAATTTGAATTTAATTTAATGTTCAAAGTTAAAGCAGGGCATCATTTTCTTCCTTTATTATCTTTTTGTTGAATCAATAATAACCTCGCGTATCTTATGGTACTACAGTTCGTGAGACTTAACTTCACCCATTATAATGCTACTGCAGTCGTGATTTTTAAATTTGACTTACACGCTATAGTTCGCGAGATTTAACTTGATCCACTCTTATGAAACTAAAGTTCTCAAACTTAATTTTCAGTTTCGCTTACATTACTGAAGTCCTCAAGATATTATTTGAAATACTTCACGTTAATAGAATACATTGCAATTTAAGTTTACCTACAGTTGCACAACTAAAGTTCTCGAACTATAACTTGACACTTAAAGTACTAAAGTTCGTCAAATTTACCTTGACGCAGTCTTACTCAAACAAAATTCAACTCAACTTACATTATTCCTAAAGTTTGTGAGTTTTAATTTGTTATTCTCAAGTTCTATTACTTGATAACCAAAGCGGTCTGCTATATTTGTGGTTTGAGTTTAGTCATAAGTATATGAAACTTTGATTAACTACAGTAAATCACTACTGATTTGTTGATCACTTCAATACAGTCATGCAAGCATATCAACTAAGCATTGAAATTTTACTCCCATGGCTACAGTTTAAAAATGTTGAGAAATCGTTTCCACATATGTGCACCAACACAACCTTTTCTTAGCAAAGAGATTTATTTCAATTTTTGTTCATAAGGAAAACAACAGTATAGTGTGACGTCCTCTTCTTCTTTTATTGTTAGGATACAAATTCATTAATATGTTTAGCAACGAAAAATAGGAAATATACCCTACACTAAAATAAACTTTTATTTCTGATACCTGATAAGTTTAATTATACTTAATTGCTAATATAGCTGAACGGAATTATTAATTAAATGACATAATACGTGAAGGTGTCCTGTCAGGGAAATCATCCGTGATATTGGGCATAATCAATATTGTCACCTAGCCCAATATTGCACCTTTATGACTAGAAAATTTGTGTTAATACTTAGAACGATCTTTCCATTTTTCAGAATCTGCTTTTACCCATTAACTCTAAGCTAACAACTTAAATAGTGGAGTGCAGTATCCCGCTGTTGTGCACCGAAATGTAGTGACCAGCAAGATAAAAAAATATCCAAGAAAATGATGTAATCCGTTAGAAAAATCTGGACTTTCATATTGTTCACCTCACTGTGTTAGTATGCATTTCTTTAATAAAATAACAGACAAATTCTGACCAAAGCATATATTTACTAATAAATAATAGCGTTACAGTTTCGGCAAATTAACTTTGCCTTCATCAGACACATTATCTTTTAAATCTCCTTCCTTCTCCTGTCCTTCCATCCGTTTATCCTCCTATTCAGACTTGGAGGTACTTCTATCTGAATAGATAATGTGTGTGATGAAGGCAAAGTTAATTTGCCGAAACTATAACGCTATTATTTATTAGTATATATATGCTTTGGTCAGAATTTGTCTGTTATTTTATACAAGAAGTTCCAAAGCTAGAATGAGTGGCATGCATTTCTTTCTATTCTGGCCACGTAAGTTTGAATCCAAAACAGGACATTAGCCTTTCTCTGCTAAATGTAGTCCTTCTACTTCTATGAAGGCAAAATATACACTTTCTAAGGAATAAAAAATACTAGAAAAAAATTGAATCGGTGAGTGGAAAAACATTATTAATCCAAAATCAGCCATTTTGAGATAACTACAAAAAGTAACACTATAAACATAGAACTATAATTTATTCAGGAATGTTCAGTATCTCATGTAAACAAATACACGTGCTAATTGTTTCATTTTATTGGCTAAAGAGCCTTGGAACATCCATGTGGCAGAAGAAAATAGTCCATTGTTAAGTAAGCTGTTTTTCAATGTTTTTGTTGCATATAAAGCTTATTACCAGAAATACATTTTCCTTACAATTTCAATAACAGCAACAACAACACTGTACGTAAGAAGAAAATTGAATTGATGCAATAAAAGAGAATACGGATGCGTAGAAAGTGGCTTTGACCCACCTTACACGCGAACCACGGTTTACAATATAGCCGCGTGCGGGGAATAGGCCCTATGTAAAAACACCGACAGGGTACAAGCACGTGCTTCTCGAAAAAAGCGCTGACCGATAGCGAATCATCCGATGACTGGCGAAGTAATACCATTTTTCAATGTTTACATCAGGATCAGAAGGTACATTGAACGAACTTTACACGTTACAACGAAGAACAGTACAATTTGCAAGCCCTCGCACGTTATGGCAGCTATAACAAATAGCCGTGATGCTGAAAGAGTGCAAAAGCAGTATTTGTCCTGGACTAGTACGGCTGCTTCGGCTTTATATGGCGGAGGGAGCGCAGCGTTTCTGGTTGGAAAATAAACTTTCGTATGTGTTGGCGATTACTCCGTCACTTGCGCAATCCGTTATTGTTACTTTTATGAATAGGATACCATATGTTATTGCATTGATGGTTTGAAAGTTATAAACAATGAGTGATAACATCAGTGATTCGTCGAGAGACAGTGGAGCATCTGTTCAAAAAAAAAAAAAAAAAAAAAAAAAAAAAGAGGGGAAACAAACTCAAAGCAAATTGTATCTACGTACAGCATGTTTGTGTAAGACAGAGTCATGCTAGGTTACGTTCAAACATATGATTATATCGATGGATTAACACTAGAACATTTAAGATGGTCAAAAACAATGCCAACTAATCTTTACCGGTAAACCACGGCTACACAGAACATGTTGCAATAAACGACAAGAAACTTCAAGACATCGTCATGTTGATGAAGTATATGCCTAATGAAGCATTATCATTCTACAATGGAATATCTATATGGAAAATGAAGACGTCTAATTTTGCAACATTTTGTGTTTATTGAATGTTTCACATTTTTCAAGTGTTTGAGAGCTCAGATATTGATTTGTTTACTGTTTCTTTTGCTTCGTTTAATGTCAATGATGTTTAATTTATTTTCATAAAATATTATTTCTATGTTGTATCATTAACCGTGAAAAATTTATTAAGTGAACTTGACTGGAAAAACAATACATGTATTGCTATAATTAGTATTTTATTTTAAAAAGTATGCACATGTTACAAAAACAATTAGGCAAATACGGACATTATTATGAGTTAGGATAACAGTTTTTAAAAGTTTCCGTTATCATACTATAGGCTATATTTCTTACATTTGCAAACAAAAGTTATTTTTGCAAATATCTCAAAATGCGTTTTTCTTAAGACTCGTACTGTTTTTCCACTCAACGATTCAATTGAAGTATTTTTTAAACTTTTACTATTACCAGACTGTCCCAGGGGTTCTGCAACATCAGCACACTGACCTGCATGTAAGGTTGCCAGATTTGTAAGATCAAAAAGCAGGACACTTTTGACTTTTAAAAAATCACTAAAAAAATGATTTTATCGCAACTTAAGTTTGCTTCCAGATTATATCAAACAGCACATTTTAAAGAAAAAGAAAAAATATTATATAAATTAATACATTATTAAAGTAAACATACAAAAAGTAGGCTACCACTACAAAATGATGACTGACTAACAGGTTTCAATACTAATGATAACTACTTTAAGTCATGGTATTTAATAAAGTCATGATACTAAAAATTATTTATCCTATCTCCATTCTGGCAATATTTCATGCATCTTGGAAACCTGTTTCATTGATTGTGAAACCTGATTACAAAGCCGGACATCAATTTTTATGTCCAAAAGCCGGACATCTGGTAACCCTACCAGCATGAAGTAAAACTTTGGGAGCATAGGTGAAGTGAAAACTGTTGGCAGGCATAGAGGAAATGATCATGGGATCAAGTGAAGCCAACGCGTATGTAGCGAGTGTTCCCGTAATGTCACAAAGGGCAGCATGATTGAGAACCAAATTGAAATTCGAGCTCTGCTACGATTTTTATGAAAAAAAAAAAAGAACTAACTGCAAAAACTGCATCGGAGGAAATTTGTCGTGTACAGAACAAAACAGTACTGGATCGATCGACAGCTTCCCATTGCTTCAAAACATTTACTTCGGGTGATTTAAGCCTCGTAAACAAGCCTCACAAGCGCAGACCTCCAATAAACATTAACGTTCCTCTGCATGATGCTGTGAGTGCTGAACCACAATCGAGTACACGTGCGTTGGCAAGAGTGGTTGGGGATCCAAATCAACGGGAAACCGTCAATTGCATAATATGGATTACGTCAATAAACAGCTCCGGCAAGTCCCCATGAACTGACAGAGAAGCAAGCCCAGCACTGAGTGGCAATTTGCCAGAATAGGTTAAAGAAAAGACCCGCGTGATCTTCGTTTCTGAAGGATAATTGTGACAGGAAGTGCGAACTGGATATTTTTCGGAAAACCCTGACACACGTAAACAGTAAGTGAAAAAGGACCTTCTTGTCTTGTCTTGACCCAGTCCTAGCCAATGTGAAACAGATAGACTTGCGGAGAAGCTCATACTGTGTGTTCGCAGGAATATTGACGGGATAATTCATTTTGAGTTTCTTCCAGAGGGTCGTGCTGTAACGGGTGATTTGTATTCTTAAATATTACGCCGAGTGTATGCCATTATAAACGAGAAGTATCCGGCATTAACGAGGAGAAAGAGGTTGTTGCTGAATATTGACAATGCTCCGAGTCATTGTTCTCGAAGTGTAAGCAACATCCTGGCTGAACTTGGACGGATTTGAGTTTGTGCTTCATCTTGCATATATTCCAGATATTGCACCCTGAGAATGTGTTTTGTTTCACTCTCTCAAAAATTTATTGTGTGGTAGGCAATTCAATTCATATGATGAGGTGCATTTTGCCTATCGAAAGTTTGTCAATTCTAAAAACACCCAGCCACCTACTATCGCCATAAGATTGAACTGTTGTCTCAAAGAAGGGGTAAGGTATCAAACATGATGGCCTGTACTTTGCTGAATAAAAGTTCGTCTTTGTTTCTGATATTCGTGCTTCATTTTCCTACTTGTATTGTGCAGGACTTCAGGGACAGCCTGGTATAATATGAAATAACATTACAATAGTGTCGCGTTCTGCTTTATACAACTTCCTCTACTCGCCTACATTTCTCATTAATAAGAATTTTGAACTCTATTTTGTAAGAAATAGTATTCTTGGTGCCCAGATAAAAGATGACTTCTCAAATGTAATATATATATATATATATATATATATATATATATATATATATATATATATATATATATGTATGTATATAGTCTAAGGATCCCCACATCACGACAAGAACACATGTCAACACAACACGTGCTATTGATTATAAAGAGTATAGCAGACGAGAAGCCGCGACACGAAAGTCACCGAGGAACGCCGAAAGAAGACGGACCTCATAGATGGATAAAAGCCGGAACACCGAGGGACCCAGGATCAGTCGACCAACTGATCGTAACCTATCCTAAACCGTGGAGGCTGCTATGAAGCTAAGGGAATCACCTTGAATACCATACCTTAGTGAGGGCTGCTATAAGCGGATCCTTAAAACTCCCAGACGTTGCACTGAAGCTACGGAGTTATCGGTAGAGAACACTATAAACCTGTAACCTTGGTCACTGAAGAGATACTTTATTGTCAGAACTTTTGTAAACACAAAAGACTTAATTTTATAATAAAATTGGTGAAGGGATAAATCTCGGTCCATTATTGACTCTACCAAAGTCATTACATGGTGGAGGCGCCGGGTAGCACCTCCACCATTCAGCAGCACCTCCATCAGCTTTGGAAGCATTACAAGTTGGATCGATGGGTCCCACATGATTTGACTCCGGGCCAGAAGGCAACGCGATCAGACACCTGTGTTTCTTTGTTGTCTCATCTAAGGAAGAAGCCATTTCTCGGAAGGATTTTGACATGTGATGAGAAGTTGATCCTGTACGAAGCTTCATGGCGCCGTCATCACTGGTTAGCATACCATGAACCGGTTCCAAAACAGCCGAAACCAGCATTGCACCAAAACAAGGTCCTCCTGTGTGTCTGGAGGGATCGTGGATTGGGAACTACTACAAGCTGATCAGAGCATCAATTCAACTATGTGCTATCAGCAGTTGAGTCATGTTCAAGAGAAACTCAAAAATCTGGAGCCAGCACTTCTGAATCGCAAAGGGATCCTCCTGTAACAAGACAACACTAATCCCACCACTAAGAACACCATTCTACGCCTTGGATGGAAAACACTATTGCATCCACCATACTACCCGGATATTGCACCGTCCGATTATCACCTATTTCATTCCTTTTACTATCACCTTAGGGGGAGTCAGTTCAAATCCCTAGTAGAGATGCAAAATGCTCTTGATAACTTCTTCGCTTCACGGCCCACCACGTTTTCCGTAATGGAATCCGTGGCCTTCCTGAACGTTAGCAGAAGTTCTTCGATGCTGATGGGGACTATTTTTGATAATCAAAATACGTCTTAGGTAACATACTGATGTTCAAAGGTGAGAAAACAACAGAACTTCCTTGGTTACTTTTATATATATTGCTACGTTAATCATTTCATTGCTATACAAGTATAGTTTTATTGAGAAAGTATGCAAATGTATGTCGAGTTAGGAAGTTTGGGAGGGCTGGACCAGGTAGACTCCTCGCATGGGTGAACCTCTGCATGTGAGTGTACGCCTGTTTGCCTGTTTACCTATTCCACGATAATGCTAATAAAAATCAATGTTGGAGCTCGGTGTCTACTTTTCTTCAGCCTTACAAAATATCCCCCTTGTTTACAGTTGAAATATGTGAAGAAGTACCGGTTAAAGGGGAGAAAATCAACCACAAATTACCAAGTAGCAGTTACATGTTACGTGATAAGTTTGGTTTGTACTGAGTGATATTTTCTCATTTGATAATAAAACCGGAACTCTTGGATTTCTACCACTTTCAGTTTCAGTGGTGAAATTAGAGTGGAGAAGGAATATATTATTGGGACGCGTAGTTGGTTGCTGGAAAGCGCTATCTATCAGAGTTCTATAGCAATTAACATTAAAGCTGCTAATTCTGGTTTGAATAAAGAGTTAAGAAAGAAGATAGTACCTATTCTTAGAACGCCAAATCAATTTAGTGAAAAGCTCCTCGATATCTTTTATCGTTTTTGCTCTATGTTAATATTGAAACGGGAAGTTGTACTGGATATTTATTATTTTCGCTTTTAATAGAGAGTTAATAGCGTACTGGGACGCTTAAGGTTAATGCACACATAGTATGCCGTGCCCAATAGGCCGCCTTGAAGAAAAAACAACTCTGGACGTTGCTCTTTGGCCGAGATTCTTCGGATTTCTTCGGAGCACAAGAAGCGACACGAACAACGTCCTCTCATTATAATCCATCTTTGCAAATGGCGTAGAAGCACCAGGGGCACGACACGGCACTGTATGAATGGTCGCGGCCTTGGCACGGACGGAGCATGGCAGGCGAACGACATGGGTACAGTACCTAAGGTGTGAATCAGCCTTAAATAATTATAATTGATTGTATGACCGCAATGGTTTCTTTTCAAGGCGGTACTGTCTGAGCATGACAAAAATAATAGCACGGCTACTTCCCATCATGTGAGAATTAAAAAAAGACAATTCAATGAATATTTACTATAACTTCTCAAAACAAACTTCGTGGGCCAGGGCAAACACTCCATGTGTGAATTAGCTTTCACAATCATCAGTCGAATAGTTCAGACCAATCGACTACACTACATCAGGTAGCCCTGTGTAGCGTAATCGCTAACGCTCTTGCCTTTGCTGCAAGCGGTCCCTTAGTTCAATTCCATTTAGGATCACTCGGTCAGAAAGGCGGCCTTTTGAAGCCTGCCATCCTTTTGAAGCCTGCCATCCTGAGTGAGCTTTTCTCATTCACATGAGGCATAAGCTGGGAATGAACCTCACATAAAGGCTTCAGGACTCTTTCTTGCCCATTCCTTTCTTCCTTTAGCCTTCCCCGGATTAGTAATGATCCCTGTGGGACGTAAACCTTCATACCTGACAGGCTTAAAAGGCCGCAGATTTCAAGTGTCTACAAATATAATTCCTGATCCTACACCACGCCGACACCATATAACCACGAGGGCAGGGGGCAGGAACGCTTGTAACATTTTTTCCAAAGGGATATAAAAAACTGACATACAAGCACTGTCGTGAATAATCACACGTACACACCTTGATGCACGCGCCCATGTAACACTTAATGTAAAAACGACAATTATTTGTGCACATTGCAGAACTTTATTACTTACTACTAGACGGGCACTACAGTATTATAAAATTTAATTGTAAATATATTAAATATTACCGTGTGTGAGAGTGAGCAAATCTAACATGTTTGTACATGTTTCTCAAAGAACTGAATCTCTTTAAAAAATCTAGGAATGAGCAATAGCATGAGGCGCGAGAAGCCATGCACGAGGAAACTTAATGCCATACTTGTCACAAGTTCTTGTAGTTTTTGCTACCTCTTTAAGAAAATAAAAAGTTGTTTGATGAAATTAGCTAATTCAGTCTCTTTCAACGTGAAACTTCTAGAAACATTTCACCCAAAGGAATTTTTGGTCCAAAATGGCAATGCTGAATTATAAATAGACGTCATTGCATTTTGCATCTCTCCTATCTATGTTTGAATGTTATATCCATGCCTTTCTCTGTACTGTTACAGCTACTCACGGCACGAAGTAGTCATATGTGTGTGTGTGTAGTGTGTGTGTGTGTGTGTGTGTGTGTGTGTGTGTGTGTTTTCTGTATATGTACAGCAGCGAAACATAGAAAAAGAGAGACAGACATGGTACTTCCAAGTACTCTCCCTCTTCTTCTACGTACAACTCTGTCGCGATGTGTCCGTGTATAAGCATGGTGAAATCACTTTGCAATTTGGTATCAAAATTCCTGTTTAAGAGCCTCTCCCACTCATATTCTCAGAGTTCCCTCTCCCTAGAGCCTTTGTCCCACTTGGTCGTTGTACGAAACCAAACCTTCCTTCCAAGTTGTTTCTACCAGAAAGCTACAAATTTGATTAGTGAGAGTTTCGTGGAGGGTAGTTTTCGACTTGGCTCGACTCTTGTATACGATGTTGAGGGTGGGGGAAAGCTTGGTAGGATAAGTGTGTAAAGGAATTCTCTGGCCTCCTTCTCTTCTCTTCCTGCTGTTAAGTCACTTTCCGTTCGATTATCGCAATTTTCAAAAGGGTAAAAGGAAGGAAGAAGGAACATGATGTCGTTCGCGGCAGAGTTTATTGAATCCACTTTAGATGGCATTAGTTACAATATTCCAGCAGTGTTGCTGACTCAGCACTATGTCTCGTGTAATCTTAACATCGCCAAGATCATCACGTCCATTATATTATCCAAGATCATATTATCCAAGATGATTTTATTTTTACGTATTCATCATTCTTTTTGCAATTACAACGTAGCCCGTTCGAAGTCCTCCATTACGTACATACATGCGTATAGATGACTATCTATTGAGAAAACGGTGGCTCAGTGGTTCCGGAAGCGATGCCAATCTGAATCCCATCCCGTCACACAAAATGTTCCATTCTGCTGCTGAATTTTCCGCGTTATACTGCTGTACTGTATTTACAAAAATTATCATATATGAAATTAAACTACTGCAACGTTACTCACTTCTAAGTGAATTATCCATTAATTTCCATCATTCATGTATAAAAATAAGTCTTTCCTTAACCGAAAACAAGTATATTTCAGGGGCGATCGGGGCGATGGCTTCCCCACACTAGAAAAGGAAACTTTCTTATTGTATATACAGGGTGTTTCAAAACAACACCGACAACGCTTGGGAGGTGATTCCTGACACCAAGATAAGACAAAAAGTATAAACCATCCTGGGTGCACAAATGCTTCCTTTCGGAGTTATAGGCTGCCAAAAACATTAAAAAAATGTAATTTAAAGGTCCATAACTCAAAAACTATGAGACCTACCGTAGTCGGGACAAGACTTCACTTTAGGAACTAACATATGCCCCTATCCAAAAATGCATGTTTCAGAATTCTTAGGTACTCACGAAGCAATTTTTATAGAGGGAGTTTGGCTACCGTCCTATAATTTGAAGTACTCTCCAAGTGCCTCTATAAAACTTGTTACGGGTGTACCGCTGGATTCTGAAACATGGGTTTTTGGATAGGGCACATACTAGTTTCTAAGTGAAGTCTGAACTCAACTACGGTAGGTCCCATAGTTTTGGAGCTATGGACCTTTAAATTTTTTTTTTCGTGTTTTCAGCAGCCTATAACTCCGAAAGGAAGCATTATGCACCCAGGATTGTCTATACTTTTTTTGTCTTATCTTGGTGTAAGGAATCACCTCCCAAACGTTAAAACATCCTTTATAAATAAAACCCATCTCAGAGTTTGATGATCTTGAAAGTAGCTCTAAGTAGCAGTATTACAACCCACCGCCACCCTCCAGAAGTCCATCCTGGATCCGTCCCTGGTATATTTTGTTGTCAAAAATGTAGTATCTACATCAAGCCTTGGTGTCATCTTTTCTGCTGAGCGTAACGATAATATGATAGAAAAAAAAACTTCGTTCTTTGCGCGAAATGTTTTGGAAATTATCTCTGGTTTGGTGCTTTACGTGTTTCACTCACTCATTGATAAGAACATTTTGTTTTGTTTTGTTTTGTTTTGTTTTGTTTTCGTTTCCTAAATACCAGAGTACAGTTTGTGTTCCTTCTGCCGCGTGATTTTTTCAGATTCAGACTCACTCACATAAAAAACACTTTAGGCATCTTCCAGAACAAAGTAAAGACTTCAAGTCAAAATTTGACAATTAACACTGATTTTAGATTTGATTTGTTGTATGTACTGCCAGAATCTAGAAAATGTCGTTAACATACCGGTGGCTCACTGGTAGAGGGTTTATCTCTGTTGCGTGAGATCAATTGTTCGATCCGAGGCCAAATACATTTGTGGTACACAACTTAGTGTTCGTGGGTTTTCTCGGGATACTCCTGTTTCCTTCCACCAATTATTCCATCATCATTCACTTGCCCCAACCATCCGTCTCTCTTAGCCTAACAGGCATAATCGTAGGACTTTAAACTGAAATATTTCAGTTTATTTCATTCTCTTGACATAAATCACCATATATATGTTGCTCTTTATTCCTTTTTTTTAAAAAAATAATACTTTTTTTTAAAAAAAAAAAGGGCGGAAGAAATAATACGAAATGGATTTTTTCCACAGATTGGCATCACTAGGTGGCAGTATGGTGTAGCTGAGTGATCTGAAACATTAGGATGACGATCGTGAGGTGCAGCTTATCGAGGATTCGAACTCAAGTCCCTCTGAACATCAGCGTTTTTCACTTTCTTCCATGTTTTTGTATTCTTGTACATGTGTCGAGTCCAGAAGGAGTTCAAAAATGAAAGAAAAAAATTAATAAGCTTTTTTTTTAAAATTAAGTGGCAGAGTTCTTAGCTTTATTTCAAAGGATCGATGATTCGATTCCAGAATTATCATTCTATCAATTCTTTTCATTAACCATCAATCAATATCCTTTATCCTAAAGGATATAACCGTAGCACCTTCATTAAAAGGACCTTCATTACCTCTTGTAATAAAATAATTTGTATATACAAACCAGTTGAGAATGCTCCAAAGGCATTCCCATTTCGAACTTAAAAAGAATGAAGAGATGGAGCGGGAATGATAACTGTGATTATTCCTACATGTATAAGTAAATCTTTTTATCCGCACCTTCTTCTCTTTCTCCCAAAAAAATTAGCAAAATATCATCTCTCTATGACTTATGGTACGGTTTCCAAGATATGGCTCCTTAAATCTCCGGAGATCGGTCAATTTTGGCCAATATCTCGGGAACAGTAAAAGTGACGCGAAACGTCCCATCACTTTCTTAGATAGTGCTTGATGCTCTATCGAAAAAAGGTCTCAAAATTGAAAAAATCGCAAATAACAGACAGACACAAAGAATTCAGTAACGAATTTTTAAACTTCGTTGGAAATACAAACGTTAAAAAAATTGCATAGTCTACAATACGTTATATTGTCACCATATGAAATATAAATCTCATTTATTCTTATTTATCTAATTTAATAAGTGCAATGTATTTAATTGTTTTTATAAGCCGTAAACACATACATTTTATGATAGTTAAAGAAATAGCCTTTTCAAAGCCTTCTGGGCATGTCCACGGAAACAAGGACAAAAATTCATGAAAGAAATATAGTTATAATTTTTAGTCAAGTTTTTCTTTTGATAAAAATATAGTCCATTAATTGTTTTTCAGAGAATAACTCTTTTCTTATTTTTTCCGTAGGTTACCTTTAATCTACTAAGTTTTAATGTTGATTATGCTATACAAGCTTTATTTATTATTACATAGGTCTTATTTTTCTTCTGTCGGTATCCCAAGTAAAATTTCATATAACTGATGAAACCTTTTCTTAAAGTAATGTTCAATGTTCAACTTAATTAAACTGTGCTTATTTCAAGTTATTATAAATGTATGTTGCTTATAGGCTACTTAATAATAAAAGACCGTTGACAAATGTAGCGTGAGTTACCCGACTCTGTGCATATTCCACTAAAATAAATAAAAAGTCATAAAATCTAAATGAAAATTTAATATTTTTGCCATAATTAAATTATGTGTGTCCCTATCTTACATAGTAATTTCATGCACATAGCTATGCCAGCACAAAAGAAAATGTACTGAAAAATCTCAGGTTGTGAATGTAGGGGAAAAAATGTGTAACGTGAGTTACTTTTCTTTTCTCTTAGGTTTGCTATATCACATAAAATGACGATGTTTGGTAATTATCTGTATAAATATGACAGCTTTCCTTTTTTTTAAAAAAAAAAAAAAGCGGAGATTTTAGGTTTATTTGTGGTTAGTATTCTTCAAAATATACGTCATTATATAACGTGAGTTACCATGGACATACCCTTCTTTGGAATTTAAATTTGAATTTTGATAATTATTTATTTTGTTTTCTTCTATAGAGTTATTCCAGTTTTAAATCTTTGTATATATGTGTGTATGCACTGAGAAAAATCCGTTATCCGGACAGCGGTATATTGTACAAATATATGGAATCCTTACGTTTACTACGGAAATCTGTATGGAGCATACATTATGCATATCTTATAGGTACTGCATGCGTATTGCATTTTTTCCGCTTAGATTTTACATTATTTCGCTGCAGGATGTCTGACATCTAACAGTCTTCCGTACATTACACACGTATATGTGTGTTACGTACGTTACCTATAGTTATATAATCCATTCATATGTGAGATTCTTACCACTTATATAATGCTCTTTCTATCGTACGGAAAGTACATTTATTCGGAACACTTATACGGAAACTACGTATAAAACATACGCTTTCAATTATACGTTTGCTAGAGGATGTTACATAGGGTTGTAAGTTAAGTCCAAAAACTACAGGATTTACGCATTTAACCTACATTTTTCACGTACACAACATACATATTTTTTTCTCAGTGAGTGTGTTATTTTAATTAGTGATAGGGCCTACTTAAGTTAATTGCTTTTATACTGCAATTATAGCCCTCTTATGCACATGTCTTGGCATTGACCTTTTGTTGAAAGATACAAATAGTCTCGGTGCTGACGTACCCTCTAAACCTCCAGTCAATTACTCTTAGGTGTACCTGTAAGAATATAGTCTTTGAAAATGAACTGGATGGCCAGGGTTTCTTTGTAGAAGGCTTTACATTTTGTATGACGGGTAGAAATAGTCTTGATACTGGCGTACCCTCTAAACCTACAATCTTAAGTGTAGCTGTGATAATATAGTCTTAAAAGTGAACTGAATGGTCACGTTTCTTTGTAGAAGGATGTGCATTTCATACCATATTACGAAAAAAAAAAATCTACATAGCCTATAAGATACTGATCGGTTTGTTTTTAGTAATCCAATACTAATTGCCTTCCGAACAAAATCTTTTGCTGTAAATCTCATTGAGTTTTATGATTTTATTTACGCTTTTCCCAATTAGTACACTGCAAATAGTAGCCGTACGTATAGCAATATTTCTCGTCAATAGAACATCATGTATATGGACGACAGACCTAGGTTATTTCATCTTCCCTTTTAATTGCCTTTTAAAAATCGAATTTGCTTTGAATGTAGATAACGTATATCAATAAAGTTATTAATTATTGCAAAATGAATTCCCTTCATTTATTTTATTACGACAAATATTTGAATGGGGCTTTGAAACGGAAAATCTGTCTTCACAGTATGCACACGAAACGAAAGTAAAATAAATGTAAACATATTTTAAATGGTTAAATTGGTCGGCTTAAAAATCATACACAAATTAATTGTACGGAAAAGAGCAAATATACGAGTTCTTCTTTCAGTGTTACCAACTCCTCAAAATCTTTCGTTGTAAAATGTCTACTTTCTTCATGCTCGTTGATTGATTGTACTTATCTCCTTTGTCAGTAGTAATCATGGGCGCCCGAAGGGGAGGGCAGGGTGGGGCCCGGGTCTATCTGGTTCACGAAAATGTATACGTAATATAGAAAACTACGTATATTAAATGCCAGAAATACCAGATGTAGTACAGTAACCATGGAAATGAGCTCCCCTCTAGAAAATTTTCTTCGGGCGCCCCTGGTAGTAATGCTACGAGATGTGATGACAAAATACAGTGAATAATTTTATTAGAAGCAAAGTAGTATGCTTACGTGGAATTTGATCCTCTCCTTCAAAATACTGTCCTTGGTTAGCAATGCACTTATTCCAACGTTGAATCCATGACTAGAAGCACTTCTGGAAGGATTATTTTGGGAGTATGTTTAGCTGCTTTTTCGTGGCTCTCTCAACGTCAGGAATGGTATCAAAATGTTTTCCTTTAAGTATGGTTTTAATTTTTGGGAAAAGCCAAAAGTCTCATGGTGCTATATCTGGAGAGGACAACAAGTCTGGACAGACAAGAATATTTTTTGGCCAAAAAAAAAAAAAAAACTCGCGGATAAAAGCAAGGCGTGGCACGGCTCGTTTGCGTGGTGAAGAAGGAAACCATTTGTCCATTTAATTGGCGCTTAAAATACTTTTCACGGACCCATACGAGATGTTTAGTTCTCCGGAAAGCTCTCCAATATTCATTCGTCTGTTTAAACAAATCGTTTGCGCCACTTTTTGCATGTTTTCATCTGTTTTTGACGTCGAAGGAGGTCTCGATCGATCGCTGCTCGTTTTCAACCAACTCCTTGCCACTTTTGAATTACTCATCCCACTTGTAAACAGTCTTCAGCACCACCACGTCATTGCCATATACTGATTTTGATATTTCGTAAGCGTCTTTGGCACTTTTGTTCTTTGCACTTGAGAACAAAACTTAATGTTGGCGCGCGACAGACGCTCGTAACACGTCTTTACTCGTCTGCCTCTGGATGGCAACTAACATGTCACAACTGGATCAAACTCGACACTGGCTGTACCAAAGGTATAGGCTATCGGACTTACTAGTTGAAATGAATACAATATCCATAGATAGCACTATATAACTACATTCACCATACTTTTTTTTATCACACTGTATATAGCAACGTTTTTTTCAAACGGTGGTCTCCGGACCACAAGTGGTCCCCGAGGTATGTCCTTGTGGTCCACTTAAATTAAACATTAGTCCAAAAAGTACATAAAAATAAGATGCAAGTAAATTGCGTATCACATATTCTCGTTGGTAATCTCAAACAGGTATTTTGATTTGGATTATGCAATCAATTACGCTGAGATTATACATATTGTGAAAGCTTATGTTTTAATCAATTATTCTCGATAGTCACCATTTCTCTATGCCTTATGGTTCCCGACATATGACACCTTAAAATTCCAACCTTTTGGGCCAATATCTGGGGAACGGTGGCCAGTTAACCAGTGACCACCGGTTACTAATTAATACGAAAATGTTCACCATCCTGTTAGATATTGATCAACACTAATGTGATCTCTCTATGACTTACCTCACCGTTTTCCTATATTTAAATATAGGCTTTCTAAAAATTAGTCCTTCATGTATCATTCTTTTCAGATTAAAATGGATATACACTTACTGTAGGTCTGAACCTTAATTAATTATGTACTGCTCTCGGAAACTATATAGTTTCACTTAGTAAATCATGATCTACGGAAGCAGCGGTTGCAATATCAAAGAGTTATGTGTATACGCGAGTGTTACCTTCCCCCGGTATTCTTGAGTCTTATCCAAATAATATTCAAGAAGTCTGAAGAAGAAACTTCCTTCAAGTTCTATTTTTATATTTATCGATTTAAGTACGTTCGCTAATATTGATTTAATATATAGATTTTCTTTTAACAAAATGAACTATTATTATCAATGTACATTTATATGTTATTCATAATATTCATAATGAGTGTTTAAAAACAACACCGGCAACGTTTGAGAGATGATTTCTGACACCAAGATAAGACAAAAAATATAGACCAATTTCGGTGCACAAATGCTTCCTTTCGGAGTTATAGGCTGCCGAAAACACGAAAAAAAAACTGTAAAGGTCCATAGCTCCAACACTAGGGGACGCACTGTAGTCGGAAGACTTCACAAGTTTCAGAATCATGCGGTACTTCCGGAACCACTTTTATAGAGTTAGTTGGTGAGTAGTTCAGATTACATGCCCGTAGCCAAACTTCCTCTTTAAAAATTGTTTCGTGTGTATCTTAGGATCCTGAAAAGTGTATTTTTCGATAGCGCACATATTAGTTCTTTCGTGAAATCTTGATCCGACTACGATAGTTCCCATAGTTTTGGAGCTATGAACGTTTAAAGTTCATATTTTCATGTTTTTGGCAGCCTAAGGAAACATTTCTGCTCCCAGGTTGGTCTATACTTTTTGTCTTATCTTGGTGTCAGAAATCACCTCCCAAGCGTTGTCGGTGTTGTTTTGAAACACCCTGTATACAAAACTTCTATACCAATGTTACTGAACAAGAGATAAATATACTTGGTTTCATCTTCAGTTTATCGCCCCTTGCAGCAGCAATACTCTGTGAGACGTAGACCTACATCTTAACATGAAATGCGAAACACATGAGCTCCCGCTGGAAATCGAGCCCGGGTCTCCAATGACAAAGGTCCGTACGATAACCGCTTAGCCACGAGTGAACTCAACATATAGTTAGAATATGTAGAATCTGCTGTAAAACATGGATGGGGTTGTTACGGAAAAGAAAATTGTATGTACTTATGCACGAAGTAAAACAAAACTATTTAATTAAATAAACAAAAAAAAATTAAATGAAAGTTCATGCTTCGTTCTTATCGAGCTGCAAATCTTTCCTATTACCTTCTGATCGAAATCTGGAATGGTATTCACAAAATCGCTCTCAATAGAAAACATCGCTTCCGCAGATATTTTCCGCTTTATTTTCTTTAGGATAGAGATGCATCTCTCTCCTCTGACGATCGGTATTTTGTTAGCATTTTTTATATGAATATAGGGGTCAGAAATTCAATATCTAGTGACCATATATACAGTGTTATGCATCAATTGACCAAACGTCATTTTGCTATTTTCGACATTTTTACATCAGTGAGTAGGAGACAATGTAAATAATGTAAAAAAAATGTTTGAAACCCTACTATTTGCTTAAACGTTCAGAGAAAGCTCTTCGGTCAAGCGCCAAGAACTGAATCGTAATGGTAACATGTTTGTGTTTTCTTCAATATCTCAGAACCATGGTTTGGCGCTTAGTCAATTGATGCATAACACCGTTAGGTGCTCTAATATAAAGAAATATGAAATGTGTTTTTACTTCCACAATTAAAATAAATTAAACTTTTAGCTTAATATCCCATGATTATGCCCTTTAGGCTAAAGCCGACAGATGATTATTGAAAGTGGATGATTGTGAGATTAAATTGTGCTCTCCTAATGGAAATCGAACCCGGGACCATGTGAACCAACGCGCTAGCCACGAAACCAGTAATAGAACTTCATTCTCTTCCAAGCGTAATTTGATAAATATTAATATCTGAAGTAATTTCTCGGTTTTCGATCAGTGGAATTGCCGTGAATTGGAAAACTAACGAATTTTTTGCTGAAAATACTTTGAATCTAGGAATTTCTCTTTGATGAGTACATTCGGGGTAGGGAAAAAGAACGTATTGCCATTGCAAGCACTAGGGATGGTATCGAGACGAGACGAGACGAGACTTTGTACAGTCTCGGTCTCGTCTCGGTTGATAAATAACGGTCTCGGTCTCGGTCTCGTCTCGAGTAAAAAATCACCGTCTCGGTTTCGGTCTCGGTCTAGGTCTCGTCTCGGTCAACAGATGCTTGTCTCGATCTCGGTCTCAGTCTCGAACACCAAATCTCGGTCTCGTCTCGAAAGTCTCGAAATAAATACTGTGAAATTAAAATAGTGAAAGTATTATTCTCGTACAGTCTGTCGTTTCCGCTTATTTTTTCCTTTCATTTTGACTTAGAATTATGGTATGGTGTACCTCTTAGTAGCTAATTTGCTAGTGCTAATGCTTTCCATGCGCGTATTCCAGGTTCAATGGTCAGTGGCTATATCATGCTAAAACCCTAATAGAACCCATATTTCACTTTCAGCAATAGACTTTGTCACATATACCCTCAGAACTGCGTATACAATTAAACTCTATTAAATTAACTCCAGTACTATACAGTAGTTTATTTCCTTTCTTTGAATCAGAATTGTTCAATACCTCCTAACGGATAACGCAACACATAGCAGCACGAATGTATTTAATCGTACCGAAATTGAAACTTAACAATTTCTCATTTATTATTCAATTCAAATCATTTATATTCTGCTTTGACTGTCAGTTTAAAAACAAAATATAACGTTCATTATCTTAACAAATAGGGTAATTTATTACTACAATATACGTAGGCCTATTTTGTTTGAAATTAATGAAATGCTATATTACCGTTTCACATCTCCGTGTATAATTGAAATTTATAAAACGAACGTCCTGAACCTTGTGGTGGGAGCTACTACACTCATCTTTGTTATGCGAGGTCTCGAGTTGGATCACAAAACAAGTTAGATTCAAAGTCCGATGTTTCGCATAGTTCGCGTCTCATTTTAAGTACATTCTGTTTCTTATACAAGTTCATAAGGTCGTAATGCATTACGTAAGCATATATCCAGTTCCGTAACATATATTAGTCTTATTCCTGAGCTCTTAACGGTGAATGCAATCTTTATTCGAGAAAACTAATCTTGCTTTCATTACGTTGAAATTTTATATTGATTAAAAATTACTTACGAAACAGGGACATACATATTATATAAGTATATAGGTAATTCGAGTTATCTGTATCTATTTTTTCTCACTCGCCAAAACAAGTGATTCTTAACTTTCTAGTTTTCTTTTGCATTAATTTTCGTAGTTTTGCTGCAACATGATGGATTGAATAGTCAAAAATATTTTTTTTCGCTCTATGACTTTCATTAAATTATGGATCTATTTTTACCCTACCTTACCTAGTAAAAGTTATATATTTTTCACTTCTGTAAAATTACGAAATTATGACTTGGTTTAGTTTACCTCCGAGGTCCAGATATAATAAAATCATCACCATCATCATAATCAACCATTATCAATCCATTGCTAGGTGAAGGTCTTTCTAAGTCTTCTCCACAACTATCTAACTTGGGCAATTCCTTTTCCAGGTTACTCCTCCGTGGTTCTTGATTTCGTCATACCTTCTTGTATGCGGAGGTTTCCTAGGCTGTTTTTGTCTCGTGGGATCCAGTCTAGAATTGTTTTCGTCCGTCGATCATAATTTCTTCTTTCAATACGACCAGCACACTTTCCAGCTCATATTAAATTATTTCATTAGCACCATCAGTATTCATTTCTATATATTTGGGCTACAAATATTTCGAATTCGCTACTTTCGGAGTACAGACACGCTACTTTTTAATCTTCAGATCTGACAACACTGACTGAATGATTTAATCAACACAATGTGAGGACCCCCATTTGGTCTAGCGGCTAGCACTCTTGATTTCGGTTCACGTGGTCCCGAGTTCGATTTCTGGTAGGGGTAAAGTTGAACGACTGAAGTGGTTCGGATTCCACTATAATCATTAGCTCCACGTCTCCTTTAGCCGCCCTAGCATAACTGTGGGGCGTTAAACTAAAAGCAAAACAAAAGTGAACACTGTGTATTACTAACTGTAAGTCCTTGAATAATTGCATGTAGCTATATGGTATGGGTCGAGTTTGAGGTGATCGGTGGTCAAACTAAAGCAAGTGAAATGTAATTAGGGTGTAATTAGAACTTTTAATTAAGCACGTCTTAATCTAAAGTGTACACCAGGCCTAAGGCTCAGGAGAAACAACTACTGTTACTGAAAATGTATGTTACATTTAATTTCAGTTACAATTTGCATTTACATGTGTTGCTGGAACGAAGACTTAAACATTAACATCGTAAGTAGCCCAAAGACTATGAAAAACGTTGTCTCTTGAAAGTATTCTTGCACCATCAAACAAATTACGAGTAATTTTAAAATATTTTGCAGTTTATCTACGTTATTTGCATATATTTAGGATAATATTTAGCAATTTATTTAAGTGGGCAACACTGCTTAAAATAATGTAACTGCGACTTCTTGTAATTAAAACCACCAAAAACTATTGTTGTAATGTTATTGAAGCAAAGGAAAGCAATAATCATCATAAAAGTTTAATACAAATACGTAATTTTAAGCAGTATAACAATCACTACCAATGTGTTTGGTATCTCTGAAACGATTTTAAATAACAATTGTTGTAAATGGCGTTATAAACATTTAAGTCTTTTGGAAGCATCTACATGATGAGACGTGATATGTCAGCGCGTTTTCGAAGTAAAGTCTTTAGAAACATTTAAATTTTTCGTTTCTTGTAACTTTGTTCCTTCATTCATTCGAAATATATTATACCATGATCACAGTATTTGACGCTAAGGTACAGTTGATGCACATTGCACCATCCATGTCATTTGCGTTATTAGAGATTTCCAAGCTACACTAAATAATGTATGGGCTATTGTGGTTTTGTTAAATAACTAAATTAGTAATATGTAATACTTTACATTGCGCAATTTGAGAAAGTACAACTTTATTTTGCTTTAGCAACATTGCTTGTTTATCTAGTGGCTATAGACCCCTTAACGCTCAGGTATGCACTGGATAAAATGGATTTCAATCCTACTTTCTTTACACTGGATAAAGCGGCAGACCATGGTTTAGCCACTCCCTTGATCATATACTGGTCCATGGCTATATATATATATATATCCAGGATGGCCCATTTTAATCTTTCCACGGAGATATCTCGAAAACGGTTGAACATAAATGAACCGAACAAAAACTCAAATAGGAAATGCCATGGGGCACACTGAATGGTGTTGTCGCGTCGCCTCCCGGGGCCGCCTTTCATGGGGTACCAGGGCCAAACTTTAAAATTTTAAATGGAAAGATGGGGCGAGTAATACCTCGTTCCATAGATCTTTTAAAAGTAAAAAGCGTTGTGTGCAAAAGATTTTTCATATTGGTCACCGTATTCAAGATGGCCGCCAAGACATGGTGCCTGTATCTGATAAAACGTCCAGTACCATTAATATGAAAACAGTTGGAGATAAACGAACAGTCAAAAAGTGAAACAGGAAAGGCATGGGGCGCGTCGAGTAATGTTCTCGCAGTGCTCCCAGGGCTGCCTTTTAAGGGGGCTAAACTTAGAAATCTTAAACCGAAATATGGGTCAAGGGATACGTCGTTGGATAAATCTTGAAACACTGAACAGTGTTGTAGCAAAAGATTTTTCATATGGGTCACCGTTTGCAAAATGGCCGCCAAGACATGGTGCCTGTATCAGGTAAAACGTCCAGTACAACTAGACCCCTAATATGAAAATAGTTGGAGATAAATGAACATAATAAAACTCGTATAGGAAAGCACAGAGGTTACTTATCATTCCACGGCTCGAGTATAATGCAACGGAGAAAAAGATTATTAAAGTATAATTGACATGATGCAAAAGAGGAAATGATAGAAAATTATCTTTCCGATCTCTGTCCGTAAGTAGATGAAGCGGGAATGAATGGTAAAATCTCAAATGAGAACCTCAGTTTTATTTGCAATAGATATGGTTTGTCTGAAACACTTGTGTGTACAAATGACTGGTACTATAATGAATAAACATAAAGTGAAATAAGGTGAATAAAAATAACATGAAATTCAAGTTTAACAACATTTTACCCGACTCTTCGCCTCTGATAATTTAACGTATTGCGTGCAAGATTTTTGCGACATATCTGCATCAGTATGTACCGTTTCGTTTCTAAGGATCACAACTGAAATTACCGTTGAAAGCTGTTCGGAATGTTACTGTGGACATCTCAGTGAAACTCATATTCTATCACATGCAAGAAGACATAGAAGGAAAAGAAGCGAACCAATATCATACAGACGACTGTTGTACAAAACCAACGTTTGTAAACATTGTTCTAAAATTGCATTGTTCGACAAATTGGTTTCGCATTTCAGTTGATTCATTTTTGCATCAAACCATTGCTCGCAATCAAAATGGAAGGTACCATTTAACAAGAATTTTACATACTTTATTTCATTACAGAGACGTTTACCTCTTATAAAAACTCATTTCAAATAACTTTGTTTCGTAGATACAATTTGCGAAAACTAAGGCTCTCATTTGCAATTTCACCGATCCTTCCCGCTTCACTCACGTACAGAGTCAGGTTGGAGCGATAATTTTCTAGGAGTTAGGTATCTTCCTCTCCATTATGGCACTTTCACTCTAATCATCTTTTCGACTGTTGCAACATTCCAGAGCTATAGAATGATAAATACCCTCTGTGATTTCCTATTCGAATATTTGTTCTAGTGTTTTTATATTAGTGACACTGGACGTTTTACCTGATGCAGGTACCATGTATTGGTGGTCATTTTGAATACGCTGACCCATATGAACAATCTTTTGCAACTGCACTCTTTAGTTTTTAAAGATATGTCGAACGAGGTATCACTCACTCCATGTTTCCATTTACAATTTTGAAGTTGGGCCCTGGGCCCCCATGAAGGTTGGCCCTGGGAGTCTCTGCGACAATATCAATAGATGTGCCACATGACATTTTCTATTTGAGATTTTGTTCGGTTTCGCTCGGTCTCGTCTCGATTTATAGAGATCTGTCTCGGTCTCGGTCTCATCTCGGTATTTAAAAGTCCGTCTCGGTCTCGGTTTCGTCTCGGTATATAAGTCCGTCTCGGTCTCGGTACCATTCCTAGCAAGCACTAAGTATTTTATGCTATTATCAATGTTTATTTGATTTGATTTTATTTATTATTCATCTTGTACACCATATTACGTGTATGTCTGAGAGCACGGTTCCTCAGTGGTAGAGCGTTCACCTCTGGTGCGAGGGGTCTAATCCTATTTGCGTCAAGTAAATTTTGTGGTAGACGAACACCGTGTGCGTGGACTTTTCAGGGTTCTTCTGTTTCCTCTCACTTTACTCATTCCACTATCTCGTTCAGTTTTCATGATCATCGTGTCCTTTAGTGTAGCCCGGCATTACCTGAGACGTAAAACTGACAGATTTTACATGTACGTTTGACTATTGAGTCTTCCTTACTTCAGTTCGTAACTGTAATGATATTTTAAATCGTTGAAAATGTGGTGAAAATAAAATGAAGGTACCGATTAAGCATAAAAAATAGAGTTCTGAACATAGCAAGATTACACTAGCCAACAAAATTTCACTTTTTTTTCTGCAACTGGCATGGAAGCAGCTAATATTTATGTTTTCGGGCATGCTGATAACGAAAATGTTAATGAAAATGCAAGATTAGCTCTAGTTTTGAAGTTACGATAACTTTACGTCATTGCCTATATAAGCTTATGCATGTATTTTCCTTGTTATTATCCCTCGGAGAAAGGTCATTGAAAGAGCAACCGCTTTGCCTGGCGTTTGTAGTTTTCTGCTAATGATTCCCTGATTAGTGTCCAGCAGTCCCTGATTAGTGGCGGCCACTTTCCCTGGTATCTCACACGTCCGAAATTTCCTGGTGGAGGAGTTCCTCGTGCTCGTCACTTACAGCACCATAGTCGTTAGGAAACAAGTTTTTTTTTTTTTTTTTTTTTTTTTTTTTTTTTTTTTTTTTTAAATCTAAGAAATGTAACTTCGAGGACACATTGCATCCCAGTCTACCGCAGCAGTGCAGAAGATTTGCCACCAGATCCTTACAGTTTCCTGCCCTTTTATTTTCTAGAAAGTTTGTTGACATGTAAACAAAGGCAGGTGGGACAAGAACAGGCAGTCCGTCTGCGTGAGGAACTGGTCGCATGGCCGACGGTATGTTAGCATATATGAAGAAAGATTTCTCTTCTTGGAAATACCATGTTAATGGAGTTGTCATACAAAAGTAACAATCATTCACATGGTTTGGTCATTCTCGTAAGATCATGGGAATAGCAAAGCCCATGGAAGATCCTTTACGATTCAACCACGAATGAAGACTCGAGACACAAAATAATTGCAACATACTTGAGGAGTTCAGAGCTTCTCGTAGTCCCTGATTTCACAGCCAAAGTATGGTCTGTACGCGTTCCTTATATATGGCATTTTAGTCTCTTTTGCGATCTCAATATAGCCTGTCTGCTCTGTAGCGAAAATTGTCAGCACTGTTTACATATTTGCGAGGCATAATGAATCACAGCAATTAGTAACCACTTCAGTAATGCGTTTTTCCAGAACACGAACAGAACACAATTTGTAACAAACTGAAACTACGCTTAAAGGAAACATGCTCCACTCCTCCGTTCTTCTTCCCCTTCCCCTCCCCTAGTTGCTATGATCCCGGGCTAAAAATAGCAACAAAATACGCATAGCTATTGTTGCCTGTAGGAAACTTAGTCAGTCTGTCTACGATCATCGAGATTTCGAAGCCTAATGGGAAGGGATTGACAATGAATGCTTATAAAATATAATACTTATAATTAAATGCGCCCCCTTTAACTTGGAAACGAGAGCTAATTCGAGCTTTTTCATGATCGTTTTCGTTATCAGAGTGGTCGATATAGTTAAAAAGACAAATATTTTATTCCAGTTACATTTTCACTGTTGGCTAGTGTTATTATTAAATTTTGTACTATCATTCTTTCATTGTCACAAATTATTTCATAGATTAAAACTTACTATCAGTCCTTGGTTCGATCTCACCTCGTGTCAAGTGAGCTTTCTGATGGACAAACAGCGTGCGTGGGTTTCCTCGTGGTTCCCCTGTTCAAGGTGACCAGAATTTTCACTTGCGAAAACGGGATGCATACGAATCGGCTACGGGGGGGGGAGGGTATATCTGACTTCCAGATTGCATTTTGGGACTCAGCAGTGTTCTCAATTTACAAAATACACAAATAAAGTGATAACACACCGTTTCTAACTTTACGTGTACCACACAACAAATAATGGTTCCCGATTGCCAGTTCTACCCACCAATACTTTAACTAGTTGAACACTCAGAATTCCCACTCAATTCTCACTTGAATCACGAACACTGAACTCCCATTTGAAAATTCAGAAGTTCTAGACACGGCTGGACCTTGGCAACGAGTGTTGGTACGGAAGAGAGTAGTATTTGCATTGACGATTTATATTTTGAATAATAATTACGGGACACCTAGGTCATTTTTACTTAAAAACGGGACATTTAGGCGCCCCGTTCGAGAATCGGAAGAAAATGGAACAACGGTTGGAAAAAAGGGACTGTCCCGGCTAAAACGGGACGTCTGGTCACCTTGCCCCTGTTTCCTCCCATTTTCTTCATTCCAGTATTTCCTTCATTCTCATCCTCACTGTCTTCTTTAACCCACAAAGTATAGCACGCGACGGAGCTCCTTCGTGGCTAGTCGGTTAGCGTACGCACTATTGGCGTAGGAGACCGGGGTTCAATTCCCGGCGGAGATCATGTGGTTCGGATTCCACGTTAATCAGGAGGTCTAGGTCTCATTCTCATATAGCCTCGCTGCTGAATGGGACGTTAAACTCAAAATCAGCTTATTTTGTTTTGTAAAGTTACTTATCATTTTATTTTGTAAAGTTACTTATGCGGGAATGAAAAAATATTGAATTCGTTTTTTATTTATAGAATGTATATGCAGCGAAATACCGTGTTAACTAGCATTGCGTCTGTTGTTGAATGCATTTTCCTGACAGTGCTTTATGCCCTAATCGCTGGTCTCTTGTCTAGCGCGTGTGCTTTTATTGGTCGTGGTTCCAGGTTCCATTCTCGGTGGAAGAGCAAAAAATAATAATAATTTCGCAATCATTCACATACATTAATGATCCTTCTTCTTTAGCCCGAAGGACATAATTGTCGGTACATTAAACTAACAATTTCATTTCTTAAAAATATTTCTCGTCGATTGATTGTTTTTGGTTGGTTTTCTCTTTATAACTTTCAAATTCCACATTTTCCAATCTTTAACTTTCTGATATTAGCATATAAAATTTTCTGTACACTACAAATACTAATAACGTTTGTTATGATAGTTGGCAACACCTCCTTTTCAAGCTTGTGTTCAAACACTCCACTAACAAGAAGTCATGTGTAAGTCACTTAAGTTTTACGGAAACGAATTCAATTTGAATAATTGAAATTAACCTCAATTAGTTAGTTCTCGCGTTCTTGACACTTTAAGTGCGTGAAATAGAGAGAGACGGCGGAATTCAAATAATCAAGTTTTCGTGCGTGGGTGTTCGATGTTTCCCCCCGTTTGATTAACGAGGAAAGCAATTTGTAGTTTCGTTGCATTTAACTGTATTTGCATTCAGTAAATCATGTATCTCGCCTGTTACATGTATCTATTATGTGCACTTTGTTGCATTGAACAAACCTGTTTGAAGACGGCAGTTTTCACCTTCCCAACTGTACACATTTTTATCTCACACTTTAAATAAGCAACATATACTAACAACATGGCATAAATTTATTTCACATATAAGAAATAGTCAAAGAAAGATATGTGTCTCGAATTGGAATATGAAGGTTACTAATAAGAAAAGCTTTATATTGCAATTACAATTACTAATGATTTTGTATCTAAATAAAGAAAACCTATTTTTGAATCAAAAGATCCAATATATTTCAATCAAAAATTTTGTTGTACGCCTTACATCTGGAAAACTGCATATAGTGTAGCCAAACTCAAACTATCACTTAACTCAATATGATGTGCTTATTTCTTTAGAAATGGCGAAAACTCAATTTAGGGGCCGTTCAAAAATGTTGTGGCCCCTGATTCTGGCAAGATCGCAATCTTCTAGTGCATTTTTTGATCATTTCTAAAATTCTTAGTCAAGACCTCAATCTTTTGATTCAGTTTTTTTTATCTTTCCTAAAATTCTTCTTTTCTTACATTACACAAACAGCTTAAAACAATGCTAACCTTTATTTCACGCATCAAACAAGCTACTTATACGAAAATAATGCTAACATTTTGATCTTACGCATGAAACTAAGTACTTACACCTATACCAAAATAATGCAAATATTTATCTGATACATCAAATAAACTATATCAAAAATAATCCAAATACTTATTTTACACATTAAATAAACTACTTACATCAAAATAAGGCAAATATTTATGTCACACATTAAATATATTACGTACATTACACGAAAACAAACTCTTGTATTCTTTTGTACCCTTGTCGGTGTTTATCATTGTAGTCGCATCTATAAAGACCTGTCCACTTTAGTGTTAAAATTGTTTTAATATGTAAACGAATTTAAAAGTTACAGTATGGCCTGTAACCAAATTAGCCCATCGATGAGGACGAATAGCCGGTTCTGAATAAAATTGTTAATACTAAATATTGTAAGAAAGAAAACGAGGAAGTGGTGCCAGACATGTATAATTGTTCTAAATAACATAAAGATTGCATCCAAGTAGAAATATTTTTAACAGTAAAATTGTCTAAAATGAAAAAAAAAAAAGAAAAAAGAAAAGAAAAGAAAAAGGGAGAGTTTAATACTTATGTATTTATTTGTCTCGCTGCTATCTTGATTCCCGAAACAAACTCTTATCTCATACATTAAATAAACTACTTACATCAAAACAAGACGTTTATTTCACGTAATTAAGTAAACAGCCAAAATTAAGATAAACAGCAAATATACCCTATTTATGTAACCTAGGGATCTTACGAAACTGTCTCGGTTTGGGTGGGATTACCCAGAAATTCTACGTCTTGTCCTGGAGGAACATTCTTACCTAAATCTCGTAACTCAATCTTCCTTCATTTCAATAATGAGTTGGGGAGACCGGGGCTGGTTGACAAACTGCATATAACTGCTTCATTAATTAACATAATGAGCTGTTGCTGCTGTCATAAAAGAGCGACCTATGGATGCAGTTACCTATGTATTTGTAACTTGCGGATTGTGGCGTCTATTAGATAAAGAGTGTTTTTATCAGTCTTAAGTATTTTTTTCAGTTTTCCGTTACATCATCATAGAATCGTCACTACTTGGAGTACAGAGGTAAGTAATATAGCATTAGTTAGATCTGAACTTTGTTTTTTATGAATATTGAAACAATAAAACGTAAGTGCCAAACAACTGCTGAGTAATTACGACTTTGTTGCACAACATGGGCTTGGGGTTAGTTGGCGTATAACATTTGGGGTTGGTTGGCAAGCCAACCCCGTGTGGAATTTTATTTCATTTTACTTTATTGTTACATTGTTTGTTTTATTGTTATGTTGTTTACAGTTCTACCAGTTCAATGTTATAGAATAGCATGCACGTATTGGATTATTGTCAAAATTTAGAAATCGAGATAAGACTGTATGTCGGACTCTGAATTTTCTGAATAGGCTTAATTCTCAGGATCAAGAATATTTTATATGTGCCCTTTTGTTACAAAAATAGAGGCGTAGGTATTGCTTTTTCTTTCTTTGTGGAAAGTAGGAGATAAACTGCATTTCTCGATAATTCAGCTAAAATATATCTTAGTTCCTCTTAGCTACTTTGAGAACAGCGGGAAATAAACGTTTCTTATGATAGTTCAGTTATTTTAATTACATTTTAAAATAATATGAAGAATTAATCTATAGCAAATCATATTAAAAGTGATGTGGTTTGATAATCTTGTACCTTTCAATGTCATGACAACCAAGCTAGAATAAAAGAAAGAAGTTTTCATATTTCATAATGCTGGTTCTTTTGAATGTTGTGAATAAAAGTCATTTCAAACTAACGTTTATTTCTAATAAATCCAATTTTTGTTTGTGTTTTGCTATATTTAAAAAGTATGCCCCCACAATATCAGCCAACCAGCCCCTTACTAGGGGTCGGTTGGCATACTCCATTTTAAAAGAAAGAAAAATTTATTTCTCGAAAACTGTAATCAACAAAACAAAAACAAAAATTGAATTTATTAGAGGAAACATTGGTCTGTCCGTACACATCTATTACATTGCAATACAGTACACCATCTGCTCATAGAAAAATAAAGAATGAAAAGTTCGCCAACCAGCCCCGGTCTCCCCTATACGTTAATTACGTTGGTTACAAAAAATAAGTCAGGAAATAAATAAATAAATAATATGCAAGTTTGGAACTATCGAAATCGCACTTTTTTTATCACAGTTGCAAATTTGAGGGAAAATACTGATTTAAAAATTCAGCTGAAGAGGTGACGACTTACCTCCCTAGCAGCAGTAGTATTCAGTAAGAAAAAATTGGTGTTCCATTCTTTTCTGATTAATGTTTTTGGACTTTCTATTATATTTTGCACTGCAAATCTTCTTAAAACAAGACACTCTAAACCATATTTTACTTAATTTGATATTTTTCAGAACTATTTTTCTTTTTCCATCCTAGTAAGTGCAACTCTAAACATTTGTGTCTTTTGAGTGGAAAATGCTATAAATAAAATATTTTTCTTTTAGTTGTGTTGATGATAAAGAAACTTCTGCGAAATTTATGTATTTTACCTTTGAGTTAAAAAAAAAAAAAAAAAGTTAATCTCAGTGACTCCGAAACTTACGGATTCGACACTCATATTGACCGTTTTAGGACCTTTTTATATGACATTCCTCCTATTCCCCTCAGGTGTGGTAAGGGGCTTTATCCTCACTGGTGGTCAAAATTAGACTTAAGAGGTAATCAGCTCGTGGACCCCGAAAACTATGGATTCGACACTAATATCTGACGCTTTCGATTATTTTATTAGCCTCTCCCTCCCCTGTTAGGTATACTAGGGAATTCTTACGCCTACTATACTTTTTTCTAGACCGGAAGTAATATGTTTAGGAAGTGTGGTTAAAAATTCTTTCAATCATTTCAGAGTTATGCTGAAACATACATCTATTTTTGGGTATATATAAAAGATGACTTAACCCTTTCGTGGGCGAATTTTTCTACCAGGGATGGGACGATACCTCATCTATGCTTCCCACCACAAACTCAAAAGAAACAAACAAAATAATTTCTCGAGTGCAATTCCCATAGTGGAAAGACTGGTCACTAATGGGAATATCGTTTCCCAGTGCAGCAAATAAAAGTATAGTTAGGCAGGCAGTAGCCAGAATTTCGTGAAGGGGGAGGTCCGTGACTGTGGTCACCACACGAGGGACTCGACCATTCTAAACTATTTTACTGGAACGTATATTGATTCTTTTAGCTAGGATTTCGTAACGGGGGGGGGACAAGAAATTCTGAAGGCCCAGGAGCTCGATCAATCTAAACTATTTTACTATCAAGATATATTGGTTTGTTAGGACAATAAAATGAGGACATGTTGGTAAGTATTTTAATAACAAATAATGAAGAAATCTCGAGTGAAAGAATAAGAAAATGTATTGAAAAAGATTTTACAATATTTAAGTTTTCCTCTGTTTATTAAAATATAACATTTTTCTTTCATTATGATCTCAACTATTATGAAAAGTACATACTCAATAATGTCTTGTAAAATATTTTACAATATCTGTGTTGCTTTCTGTGTTAAATCAAATGTTAACAGAACTTTCTATCCACACACTTTTTTGTTTTTATTATTCCGTCAACTACTGTCTGTCCCAAATGACAGGTTGATAAAGGAGCAATACAAAATTGTTTTTGAAATAACATGTTTAATACTGCAAGGATGCAATGATAAAAAATGTCTACCCTGTTACACAACGGCACTATGCTTTCGGACGCTTGAAATCTCCCAGACTAGCAGCAAAAATTCTGAGAATTCCGTAACTTTTCAAGAAATTTAAAATTCCCTGACTCTTCCAGGATATCTCGATCACCTCGCCACCATGTATTTGAAATAATACAAATCTTCACACAAGAAAGAGTAAGCAAAAGCTTCCTGCATTTGTTTAATTTTTAACGATGATCTTCCAATTTCTCATTTCATTTTGTTTCATTCTTCCTTAATTTTTTTCATTTGTGGTCTCGACGGAAGCCCCCCCCCCTTCGCTACGTGCCTGACTTAGGCTTCCTTGGCGGGAAGTATGCTTCCCATTTCCCACACAAGGGTTAAACGAGTAAATCATTCTGTAAAGAAATATATTTTAAACTTCTGTTTCATTTATATTCTAAATTAATTTATTTTTCAAACATAAGACTAAACAATTTTATATCTTGTGTATCTTATTTATCTCATTGAAACGAAATAGTTTCCAAAATGGCAGTACCTTAGATTCAACGTTCAGGAGAAAGATGTGTGTGTTTTCAATACCTTAATTAAGTACTATAGTAGAAATAATAAGAAAAACAGGAAGCTTTGCGAACGGAGTAAACCTCCAAACTTCATTCCTAGAAAAAAAAATCTAAATATTTACTTTTATTTTATTTTTATTTTTTCGTTTCAGATGATCGTGATGTATCCTCGGCCTAATGTTATTACGTGTACCATAAGAGTGTGGCTGCGAGAAATAGGATTCTCACTTGCTTATGGAGCTCTGATGCTTAAGACTTGGAGGTAAGGTCTACTCGACATGAAATATAATAATCATACATATTTATGAGTGATAAATGGACGGGAGGTTTGTTGGAATCCTAAAAGTGATCGTGTTTATAAGCTTAGGATTATACAATTAATAAGAAAAGTGTGAAATTACAATGAATCACTGTCAAACGCACTGTAATGAAATTATTGTTAAGTTACAATAATAAGCAACACGAAGGAGATGGAGGGAGCGAGTAATCCTTATTTGATTTTGGTCTGGCAGTCCTATGTTTCCGCATTCCTCTCAGGAGATTACTCTTAACACTTTCTCATCGCCGAGATTATATTCGGTGGTATTTGGATAGATTGCAGTAACGAGACACGTCACTTTTCTTTTATTTTTGTCAATATCGTGAAGACCATGTGCATGTCCATAGACGACATGGAAAACTCAGGGCATGTTCGTATTAGGATTCTGGTATTGGACAGAAATAATTAGCTACACCTCCTATGTGCTTTGCCTCTGGTCTTCACTCTGGGAAATATAAATAACACGTCACATATTCATGACGTTGTTAATCCTGTCCTCCATTTGGGCACTTTGCGGGACGCGATCTTCCAGCAGGATAACGTACGCCCACGGGACGAATGTTCTCATCTCATCTCGATTCTCGTCTCGAAAATGAGACGAGACTCCATAGGAAATAAGAAATGTCATGAATCTCGTAGACAACACTAGCTTACCTATGTCTTAATCTCAAACACTAATTTAGTGTCACATGATTTATAGTCAAGAAAAAACTATAACTTGATGGAAAGATTGTGCAAACACTCTTTCCTATGTTGATAATGAACGACAATTATCAACATTTAAAACTACGCAAAATAATTAAACAATACACCTCATCCCATGCCACGAAAGAATTTTGATAAAATTAACAAGAATACCAAGTCACAAAATTTTGTGCATAAATGTACAAATCGAGTCCAGACGAGAAAAGAATTCCAGAACTAAGACGTGACAAAAATGAATTCATCGAAAGTCGAGACGAGACGAGACGAGGTAATCTTATTTCTCGTCTCTTCTTGTCTGGTTGCAACACTACCTCTGAATATCTGGTCTCTTTGCGGGCTGCTATCCTTCAGCAGGATAATGTGCGACTCCATTCTGTAAGGTACGTAAACCCAATGCGTTCTACTCAGTATTTACAGTTGAACTGGCGTGCTAGATCTCCGAATCTAAATCCTATCGATCACGTGAGGTACGTGGTTTAAAGTTATCTGAGCACTAGTTTGGCTTTAAGAACGGTCGTTACCGAGCTATGCTAAGGTAACACACAATAATAACACACCCGAGACAGACATTCAGCAACTGTACGTCTGTCTCTCAGCTAGTAATGGCTGTACATGTTGTTATTGTGATTATTGTAGATCTTCTAGATTTCCCTCGAGAGCCATATTGAGATCACACCATTTTTCAGCCACGGAATGTTTCTATATGCGTTTCCACAAGTAAATTGGCAAACACAAAGACACACACTAACCAACACGTCGAACAATTGACCGTGCTTATCCCAACAGAAACCAGACGAGGAAACACTGGAGAACTATTTTGTTCGCTTGGTAATCGTGTCCGTGTGTGACATTGAAACGTACTGTTTTCGTTTTAAATTAAGATATATAATGAGACTTCGCTGCAGTATAAATTTGCGTATATTTGTGTATAATTTTGATTCGTTCCTACGTGCAATATAAATTTACAAACATTGCTTCTAGCATTTTGCAATTTGAAAGTGATATTATGATGAATTCAATTTTAGGAATTGCATGTGAAAAGGGGAAAGTCATGTTTCCTAAATGAAAAACAGAAATTAAACCTTTTGTGTTGTTCTAATTTTTATCTATTGTGTTACATCGTGTTTCGAGAAGGTTTTCGCCTATCTATTCTCCGTATATTCTATATTCAGAGGTGGGAATGACAGGGTACGTAAGGTGATGCCGTTCCGTTAGTAAAAGTTCATGAAAGAAACAAAAGAAAGATAGGAAAGGTAATTAGAATAATATGAATGTGAGGTCAGAGGAAGAACTTTTCGTTCCCTCTTGGAACATAAAGACGCCGGTTCTAATCTAAGTTTAAGATTACAAAACAGCCTGAATATAAGGCAAACACATTCTCGAATATTCGAAAAATAAAACACTTGTACGAAATTTCGATAATGACTCGTTCAGAAGAAACTGAAGAGAAGCAATTAAATATCACTCATAACTAGCAGCCTTAATATTGGGCAAAAGAAAAAGTTGGTCAAGGGCTTCTCTATATATGGAGTATTGGACTTTATGACTCAGAGACTTGAACATTACGGAACTTAGAGAAGAAATATTTAAAGAGCTTCTAAATGTGAGTTGAAGGAAGATGGACAAGATATAAGGGACAGAGCGAGTAAGAAATGAAGATGTTCTAAAACGGGTAGGAGAGAAGAGGAGACTTTTAGCCAGTATTCTTCGTAGGAAGGTCAATTGGACACATCTTGCGAAGAAATTGTATTTTATATTGCATAGAGGGAAAGATGGAAGGAAAGGGAGGAGTAGGAAGAAGAAGAGCACAACTGGTCTATGATTTGAAGAATAGAAGAAAATATTGTGAGTTAAAAGAGGAAGATGAAGTTCGAGAAACATGGAAGAAACATTCCCAGGAACAAATCTAAAAGTTTTTTTTTTTTTAAAAAAAAGAAAAAACATTAGTTCAAGAACCTGCGCAAAGGCAGAATACTTTATACATATAATCGTTTCCCGGATTCTCAGTGTAGAGAAATGAGAAATATTTGTGCAACTTTTGAAGCCATTCTCAGATAAATACTTTGAATGACAGTGAGCAATCAAGAATTTAATTACAACCTTTTATGATTATCTAAAAGAGTACCTGTAAAAGGGAAACATATATACAAATCAACATATGTGCAGCTACTTTCTCGGATCTGAACAAGTCACAGAAAATAAAGGGCTTTCATTTCAACTTCTCATGAAATTTATAAATTGAAGTTTCAATATTTGTGTTTCCTGAACTTTATATTGCACTCAAAATTTTCATTACCCTGCTAGTGACTGTTTCTAGTGAGAGAGAGTTTAGTAAATTGTGGTTAAATCACAAAGCGTTTGAAATCAAAGAGCTCATTTTTAAGACTATTTTTTCTCGTATTAATATGGACAAATATGCTTTATAGTACTTTCTTTGGATTCAGAATCCTTAAATTAGTATGGGAAACGCAATTAGAAATGTATTCAAGCGTTGACACTTTCACCATTGACATAAACAGTACTTTAAATAGTTCAAGCTTATTTTTCTTGTGACCCTATAGACAGATATGTTTAGAAATATGTTCATTCGATTCAACGTTTTCAAAATAGTATACAACACACACAGTTAGACATTTATCCAAGTTTGAGGACTTTTTACTAGAGGCATTACCGTTAATATTTTGGGTTCAAGAAAAACTAGCACTGCTATCAAATGAGTATGAGCTTGCCTCTAAAATGAACTTCCTTCAGATGAATACGTATTTTACGAACTATAAAACACACTTTTTTCTTGAAAAAATTGCCTCCAAAATTCACGCGTCTTATACTCGAAATTAATATTAAAATGTAAAGTATTTAATTTAAAATTCTCGCCATATATTCGAAACCGCGGGAAACCTATCTCTTTCTGGCAACATTGGATTCAACTGGCAGCACCAGTGCACGGATGTGACGAACGTGGATGATTAAAATGTTACGGTTTTATTTAAAAATGAAGGTACGTCTTGTAGTCCTAAAATACGTAATAACTTCATCAGCTGCAAGCACTGGCGCAAATTCCGGGCTGATGAAGGGGGCGTATTTTCTCCAATCTTGAAACTGGGGGACTATCCTCCCTCCCCCAATAATACGATTTGAAATGTGTGGGAAGAAATGTGATGCTTTGTATCCGATTGTCACAAAGGAAAGTTAAATGAAATTGATGTCTTCTCCCCCAGAATAACCCTCAATTCGGCCCGCCTTCCAATGTCGAAGACAACTCTGCTCTCCTGATCCTCCACATCATGGTTTTACAACTTCAAATATTTTGAACATCGCTTAATAAAAGAAAGAAAAAAGATTATGGGAACGGTCTTACCGTCTCATCCCCCCCCCCCCCAATGTTGAACACATTTGCGCCGCTGGCTGCAAGAATAGAAAATTCAGTGTTCTATATACTGTTATTCAAAAGTATTCAACTTACAATACTATATTTACTGAAAGAAGGTGCTATATTTAATTTTGATGTTTTCAGAAGAATGGAAATGCAGAGAATTGTTCAGAAGAAAAGAAAAGTAATCTATATAAGACTTGAAGATAGGATACAGTCAATACGTCGTCATCTGAGAGAACACGATGACTAAGAAAATGACTCAGAAACTTGAGCTTTGGACATAAATTCCGCTAGCTAATAGCAGCATTTCATTTCGGATTTATATTTTGATTTATGGACGACATGCGGTTTGTACAGAACGCAAAGGATAACGTTTTACAACGTTTTAATTACACCTCCTGGAAGTATGAACCAAATGTAATGTAATACTATAGTCATTACTTTATCTTATGCTTCTAGATTCATATATTCTACTTCCTGTCTGTTATCTCTACAGAAAGGCTGCTGCGGATATTAGAAAGGAGTGAGAGTTAGCAGAAGAGCTATATGAAATTACATTTGAACTTTGTAAGTTAACACTGTACTTGTGTCACAACTGGCATTTTTTAACATTTCCTATTCTTCAGACTGTCCGAACGACTTTTTTAAAAGTGTAATGCGAGCATATTGGTCAGTGGTATAAAGTTCATGTCAGATACATGGTGCCTCTGGTTCGATCCAGTTCGCGCCAAATACCGTATGCAGAGATCTTCTTCTGATTCTTCCCTTTCCTTCATTTCACCATTTTTCAATCATAACCATCATCACTTCTCCTTTAGCCTACAAAACATAAACGTGGGACGTAAAACTGAAATATTTCAATTCATTTTTCTTAAGTTTATAAACCCCATTTTGTTTAGTCGCATTGCAAAACGAGAAAATAGAGCATTAATATAAAAGGAGATAATGTGAAAAACTGTGTTATAAAGGTAACCAAGAAAATTCTGTCGGTTTTTGTGGAGGTCTGTGTTCAATTGGCCCTCACACCGTGAGTTGAATGCGAATGGAGATAAGGTGAAGAGCAGTTGTCGGTATGGGTATATCCAACATATTACCTGATTGTGGCAGTTCAGTTGCACGATAAAATATCGTCAGGACAGAGTGAACATGGGACCTCCGTCGCTGCAGTGGAGTGGAAAATATGCCAGACCTTGAGTAAGGGTGCCGTGACTACACGGACAGTGCAATGGTGATTTAACAAGTTTAAGGACGGTGAAGAAACACTCGAAGACGCACAACGTGCTGGAAGAAGCACACATGTACAAAATAAAGATCTTCAGGCAGTAATTGAGGCGAAAAGTGGCCAGGTATGTGAGTACCTGGGATTACAATTCAGTGTGAGTGAAGAAACCGTTTGGCAGTACCACCATCAACTTGGGAAGCACTATATTAGATCAATGGAACCCATATGATTTGACTCCGGGCCAAAAGGCAACGCGAGCAGACACCTGTTTCTTTGCTGTCTCGTCTGAGGAAGTAGCCATTTCTGGACAGGGTTGGCATGTGATGAGAAGTAGGTACTCTACGAACCTCCACGGCGCTGTCATCATTGGTTATCATCCCATGAACCGGTTCCAAAACAGCCGATACCAGCACTGCACCAGAAGAAGTTCCTCCTGTGTGATTGGTGGAGTGCTTTTGGCATCGTGCATTGGGAACTGCTACCTGCCGGTCAGAGCATTAATGCAACTGTGTACCGTCAGCAATTAAGCTATGTTCAAGAAAACTCAAAATCTGGAGCCAACACTTCTGAATCTCAAAGGTGTTCATTGCATCCCCCATACTCCCCAAACATTGCACCGTCCGATTATCCCTGTTACATTCCTTGGACAATCACCTTAGTTCAAAATTCTAATAGAGGTGCCAAATGCACTTGATACCTTCTTCGCTTCACAGCCCACCAAGTTCTACCACGATGGAATCCATGGCCTTCCTGAATGTTGACAGAAGGTCGTCGATGCTGATGGGGACTATTTTTGATCTCACAGGTACGTCTTAGGTGACATATCGATGTTCGAATGTGGTGGGTGAAAAAGCGACAGAAGCTTTTTTGGTTACCTTTATAAAACAGAAAATGAAATTATACCAATTTATGAAGCTCTTGTGATGTTAATGATGTTTATGTTTGTTTATTTCGAGCTTAATGTTCTTTTTTAACAATTAGGTTAATGAGACCTCTCTCAGTCCAAAGATGAGAACACTTGTACTTATTCAAAAGTGATCAAATGTAGATGCCTGATTATATTTACCTTTTACTTCAGGTGTGTGAATCTTCACAATGAAATCTGATAAAACCAGAATGCAAAAACTGTGACAAATAACACCAAAATCGAGTTGTGGAAAACGACACCGTGGTAAACAAACACCACCTAAAATGACAAGACGGATAAATTTTTGTGAGGGGTGAAATTTCTGGTATTCCCCATCAATTTGCTCATAATTATTGAAACAAACTTTTCGTAATATGTTAAATTGATGAAGAAACAAATTTTGATACTATGAAGAAATGTAAGAGACTAAAACCAGAATTTGCCGTAATAGTAGCTGAACAGTTTAAAAGATTAGAAATCGCGAACCCTGTCTATTTTGGATTCTAATTCCGCTCAGGGCAATAACTTAGTGTACACATCATTCATTTCTTCTTTGTCATTCATTTCTGCTCGATTTCTTTAACCTGACAAGCACATGAACGGAGACTAAATATTCAAAATAATAACAAAGTATAACATTCTCCTGTTCATAAGCCATCTTCGTGTTGTCAATTTCGGCTTGAAACAGTGACAATAGAAAAATACATTTGTTTGTGTTAGACCTATATACTTTCTCGCTTGAAAAGAAAAGTGCAAACAATCCATTTTATGAGTGGTATCAGTACAGTTAGTATTTTATATAGAACTTCTAAATATTCTAAGTTATAGATAATGCTTGAAAGTGAAGTGAAATGGCATTTTATGTCTACGTTTATGCCCTATAGGATAAAAAAACGATTAACGAGAGTGAAAATTCTGGATGGATCTGGTGAATGAGAATCTGAAAAAAAAACAGGATAACCTCCTAATATCTCGTTTTTTCTTTTTTTTTTCAAATTACCTATTGATCTATCGAAGGATTTTAAAATAAGTAATAATAATGTGCCAGCTTCAAGTTTCCACCCAGACATTTTTGGTGGGAGGGGTCCTTGTTAAGGAGTTAAATGCTACAAAACACTACACGTGTGTAGTATTGAACCACTATTATTCTTCACCGGAAAATATACCAGTGATTGTTAAATTCTGCCAGTTGTATCCTCAGAAAAACAATATACAGGGTGGCCCAAAAGAAAGTATACACCCCTGCATTCATTAAGTATAACATTCTAGCATATACGTTTATTTGTTGGGGCTGTTCCGAGCTTAAGATATAAGTAAAAAGACATTAAGAACTAATAATAAAGAAACTAAGTCTACCTCATGAATAACAATAAGAAATGATGTAAAAAAAAAAAAAAACGAGTTGATCAGTACGGGAGTGTATATCTACTTTAGACCACCCTGTAGAGTTAGAATATTTCATAAGGATAGAAAGAACACATGAATTGTAACATCATGTATGTTACATCAATCATTCTCTGCCAAACAAGAATTCTTTCAAGAAAGTGTGGAAATATATGTCGAATTAAGAAGATTTTTTTTTGGGGGGGAGGATTCGAACACACTGTATCTCCCGCCTGAGTGAGTCCATGCCAGCTCAAACATAAAGAAACTGCTATTTTTATATGTATTTTATAATCATTAGGTAACGTTAACCAATCATGTTATATCCTTTACGGAGGTGCTATTATGACAATGTCAATTCTCTTCTATGTAATTCTCATAAAGTAGCACATTAACTAGACAATTGAGTTGATTGTGTGTTGATTTTAAGTTTAACGTCCCGTTCAACAGCGACGGTATATAAGACGTGGACCTACTGATTAACGTGGAATCCAGACCACATGAGCTCCCGCCGGGAATTGAACCCAGGTCTCCCACTCCAGAGGAGCGTACGCTAACCGCTTAGCCACGAAGGAGTTCAACTGGACAATTGAGTATGTGCCATTAGGAGTTCTTGAGTTCAGTTTCTAATTTCATGGACGTTTTCCTTTACATCTAGCAGTACCCTCCATTGGTTAGCGCTTAAATGAATGAAGTATGAACAAGTGAGACAAAAAAAAAAGCTAAATATTGTCAAAAAATATAAATCCAAGTGGCACAATGATAAGTGCTTATAAAAAGGTGAATGTTTTTGATGTAAAGCGAACAATATTCAGAAACGCTCTTGCTTCGGAAAAACTTTATTTTAAAACCTGACAAAAAGAGTGTAAGATTTTCCGCTTAAGAAAACTTCAAATGAGTGCAGTAGATTTATACAATAACATGCAAATTTCTTTAATTAAATAGTTCAGAAATTGCATTATTATAGATTGATTGTTCGATGTTTTATTAAAGATATCCAACTAAAAAGTATACTGAAACGTTTGACGCTTGCTACTAAAATCTCAGTTCCTTGAGTTGGCAACGTTGGTTATGCAGTATGGATATTAAGTTTTTCCTCTGCTTGACATCATGGTATGCCTTGATCTTGTTCGTTAAATTAGAAAACTCCTTATTTCTCTTTCTGCACGCTGTATCTCTAAGCAAAAACAAATGTTTGCTATGTTCTACCTCAGTGGTTCTCAACCTTTTCAAGCCTAGTGCCCCCTTGGGTCAATGTGATTGGTCTGTCATCCTTAATCCAATCCACCCGTGCATAAGGCTAAGGACGAAGCAATCTAAGAACAAGAAAAAGGCTTCAATTCGTAAAATCAGCCCAGTGCCCCCTTTGGAAATGATAACACCCCCTGGGGAGCGCTAATGCCCACGTTGAGAGCCACTGTTCTAAATCCATATTAAATTACTATGTAGTTATTTTTTTAAATGTGCGTTATCCTTTCTTTGTAGGATCTCGGTGATATTTCGAGTGAGATCAGCGAAAGCAATTAAAATCACTGACCTTGATCTATTAAAACGTTTGGGAATCATTGTGATCGTGTTCACCGTATTTCTGGTCATCAGAACGCTTGTAGCGCCTCCACATGTCATAGTTGGGAGAACAGCTGACGATCTGAAAGCGTTTCTCTGTAGCACAGATTGGTGGGATCACTCGTTTTCAATCAGTAAGTACCACTTTATAACTTTTATGCCTATCTTTTTAAATTCATGTACTAATTAAAGTTGATGTTTTACGTATTATTAGGTATTTATGTATTTTGTAAATAATAAATTGATTGATTAGCTGCAATTATTTGTACTATACGAACAAAAGAACAAGTATTTTTTTCACTTCTCGTTTTCTAGGACTAGGGTAGAGTGGGGACAATTGGGACAATTTCTCGTTCAGGTTGTTTTATACCTACAATTTTGCTTCATTTGAGAAACCAAAAGTGGCATATAAAAGATTGATCCTTTGAGAACAGTCCACATTTTTTGGAGGTCAATAGAAAAATATTTCACTAAAAATTTGTTGAAGTTACTTTGACAGTTTGCATTTTGTCCCATTTGTCCACATTGGCAGGTCAACTGGAACACCTGTTGGGGTCAAGTGGGGCAAGGTAATATATATGTAAATAACGGGGAGTTTACATTAAGTTACATGGCAAACCAATATCATTTTTAAATATATGACTATATAAACAAGAAACATCGTACTTAGGACTTATTTTTAATTGCTACTCTTAGTGACCAAAATTGTACAAGTAGGGATGCGCTCAAGTCGAGTCGAGACAGAATTTTCCAGACAAAATTCGACTCGAGACACAGCTCTTCCAATAGAAAAATATATTTTTTTTGAGTCGAGACATCAGCATAGTTTCGAGACGAGACAGACTCAAATCTTGTGTCGTGCGCATCCCTATGTACAAGTAACCTTTAGACCTATCCACAAAAATTATTATGAGAAAAATGTTGAGAATGCTTCTAACTTTTATTGTTATTAGTTCTAATTTGAAAACTTTGTGAACATGAAACATCCATAAGTAGTAGGTAGGTTGATTAAACTAGTCACAAGGCGATGAAATTAAAGTATGGTAATGTGAAGTAGATTATTAATGGAAAACAATGCCTCTGATACAGTCCTTACGATTAACTGCCATTAGGTTTACAAAAACAATATATTAAGATATTTACACTATTGGAAGCAACACATAAAAACATATCCAGTGATGACAACCGAAACACTGTTCCAGTTGTCGCCACGCGAAATGTCCCAGTTGACCACATATACGGCCATTTTTCACGTTCCATCTTTCTTTTCAAACCCGCATAAGCTAGCGGATAGAATCGGCTTTCTGTGTTGGAGCCCTAAAAGCATGTGTTGAACATAGATATTAGACTTAAGAATACATAAGTGTTTTAAGGGAAAAATTGTATTCATAATACGATACAAAGAATATACTTTTAGCTGTCAAAAATGTTCTTTTTGCTTTCGTGTTCTTCGTGCTTATTAGATTGTACGACTCACACGCCATTAACAACAACCGTCTGACACTGCATCCACAGTACAACAAAAAGTTCTCGTTACTCCCACCAGATGGTACCAGCAATCAATGTCCCATTTGACCTGCCATCCCAGTTGTCCCCAATCTACCCTATGTTTTGATTTCAATTCATATCCTTATAATAAACTGTAATGGTTTCACGCTAATTCCTTATAGTAAACACTCACGCTAAGAGATGTCACTCCCGTGGAATTGTAGTGCTTAACGAAGCCTTTGAGCTTCGGGTAATTGGTGAGAAAACTCATGAAATATATAAATGGCTTAAATGTGAAAGATTATAGGTATTATAGTGACCGCAAGGACTCGTGAAGCATGGATTGTACACTATTCATAGAACAGATTTCCCTCACATGTAATGAATCGGAAGAATTCGGTACGATTCGTGGAACTGTCTTCCGAATGCACAAGTTGAGAAAAAAGTCAAACAGCAGAAATGTACCAACAATGTTGCCAAACTTAGAACACATGGGGAACAAGTGACAAAAGTACAGCACTTAGAAAACTATAGTACGAACACTAAGAATTATTCGAATCAAACGCTAACAATAATAATAACAAAAATACTGAAGTATAACAAGAATAACAATAATAACAAAGCGAAACTTAGCGGCAATCCAACAACACTGCAGCAGCAGCAGTCGTTCTCCATACGAAGCGAGAGACGACACTTGCAAAATTTTATAGGTGGGGGTTCACGTCTGGGACACACTCTAACGTCATATTGGGTGGTGAAATTCACTGGTGCAAATCCCAGGGGTGATAAGCAGGACATGCCCCCTTCCAGTCTTGAAACTGGGGGGGACTTTCTCCCAATAATCCAGTTTGAAATGTTTTTTTTTTTGGGGGGGGGAGAGAAATGTGATGATTTGTGCTCGATTGCCCCAAACGAAAGTGAGTTGAAATTGATGTACCTTCCCAGAATAAGCCTCAAATCCGCCCGCTTCCCATTTTTAAAGATAACTCTACTTTCCTGATCTTCAACAGCATTCAACTTTATAAATATATTGAATATCGCTTTAAAAAATAAGTTATGGAAAGGTCTTAACCGTCCCACCCAATGTTGAAGACAGATTTGCGTTGCTGGTGAAATTGGTAAATCTAGGTCAAGCCTCACGACTCCACGGGATTAGTAATTAAGCACGATCTTGGCGCGTGAACTAATTCATTTTAGGGGGCGCGGTGGTTTAGTGGTTCACCTCCGGTGCTTGGGGTCCCTGGTTCGATCCCAGCTCGCGCCGTGTGGACTTTGTGGTGGACAAACACCGTGCTCGTGGGTTTTCTCGGGGTTCTCACGTTTCCTCCCACTTTCTTCATTCCATCATTTCACTCATCTCTCATCATCACCGTCTCCTTTAGCCTTGCCGGCATAACCATGGGACGTAAAACTTAAAGATTTTATTTCACTTTTTAATTCATTTTAAAGAGAAGAGCACACCGTTATTTTAAAACTCCTACGTGAATAACTTTTATACAAAACAGTGGATAACTGAAATGTTTTGTTATTAATACATTTTTAAAATGGTTATCTAAATTTCTGATTCTCTTGGTACACCTGTTCTTGCATAGACTTTGAGCCTTGTTATCTCTGTATGCAGCAACGTGACATTTCGAATGTTGTTGCTAATTTTTAGTAGTGTTGCTAATTTAGAGTTTATGAAACAACAAGATATCGATGGTATGTACACTCATGTCTAAAATGATTGTCGCATATATATAACAGTCTTCTTGTAAGAATATAATCTGATAATGATTTTGCAGAATACTTTTAATACTATGTGTATAATCGGTAAATGTATATTTGTGGTAAATTTCATAGGAAAAGAATTATAAATACGAAAATAAGAATAAGTAAAACAAAATGATGCTAAATGGACAAGAAAGATTTATTTTCGGTTTATTTTTCTTATTTACTACTCTTTTCACAGGAAATTTGCCACATACATATCTGCCGATTATTCACATACTGACATTATAAGAAGTACCGGCCGAATTCGTTATCAAATTATATTCCTACAACAACATATTTATAAACATGCGACCATAATTTTGGACATGAGTGTACGTATACAGGATGTCTCAAAAGTCTCCTGGCATAGGGAAACTCTGTTATTGTCGGAGTTACAACAAAATATTAGAGGGGAAATTGTCGCTAAATATGGTGTTTTCAGCTTAAAGTGAAGATTTTTATTTTTAAAAAAAATTCACGAGCAGTTTGGGTTGTACACTCTTAATGCGCCCAATGTTAAAATGAAAATGCAACGTTGTCATTTACCTGGACCCACAACATAGATGAATGAAGTTACTGTTTTTTACGCTAACGTATTTCAAACGGCCAGCCCTCATTTCCAACAGTACGACTTTTCGTATATTCATCTTTTTATTCTCGACATACGTGTATTTCAAACCCAAGCATTGTGAATGATTGGAAAGTCTTAAAGTAAAAATATTCAGATTACTACAGGTAGATTCCGTTAGAGTATTTTTACGTAGATTTATTGGAATATCGTTTTGTTATTAAGCATATGTATATACTTTCAGTACGGGACTGATTTTGGCCATTTTAACCCCCTTATTCTCAATAGATTTCAACTCTAAATGATAGGCTTGATAACTAAGGTTCGCGAGAAGTGCGTGCTAAGTGTAATTTAATGTGCTTAAATTTTGGAGAGTTGAGCAGATACACACAGACACACAAATGCCGGTTGAGTCGAATGGTAGAAACGCAGTTTACATTCCTTCAATAAATCCGAAGAAATACATTTCGGGCAGTAGTCAATTCAACCAAACTAAAAAATCATTGCTACATTATAAATTTTATAAAAGCCGAAATGAGGAATTATTAATCACTACTTTAAAAATATTCTTTTTCTTAACGGCAACTTAATTAACTACAGGAGTCGCACTCTAAAGTGAGGTCTGACGTAATGAAACCAAAATGTGGCGAAAAGAAGTGGTAAAGAATGATAAATCCCCATCTTTATGAACGAACTTAAAAAGTTTGTTATCGAATTACCTATGTCTGTCCGTGTGTGTGTGTGTGTGTGTGTGTGTGTGTGTGTGTTTGTGCGTCTTTGTGTGTGTGGGAGGGGGGGTATGTATGTATGTATGTTATGTGCTATTTTTTTTTTTCAATTATGAGTCCTCCATTCGATAGACCATCGAAAACAATCTGAGAAAGTAGTGGAATTTTCGGCGCCACTGTTACTGTTCCCGAGATATTGGCCAAAAAATGGCCGATTTTCGGAGATTTCAGGAGCCATATCTCAGGAACCTTAAGTCATAGAGAGATGACATTTTGCAAATATTTGCGAGAAAGAGAATAAATTGAGGATAAAAAGACATGTAGGAACAATCACAGTTACATGTAGCAACAATCACAGTTATCCTTCCCGCTTCATCTCCCCATTTTCTTGTTAAGTTCGTTCTTGCAATGCTCTTGGAGCATTTTCAACTTGTTTCATTTCAAAATCAACTGCATCAACTTTCTGGCATAAGAAGTGGTGATTTTGTTCTGTCTGAAGAAATAGAAGGATTTTCACTGGAGTCTCAAGAAACCATGGGAACTCTGTAAGGAAAATTTCTATGACTTTATGATAAACCCACACCAATTGAAAGTACAGATTAATACCACAATGAAGAGAGTAATACTCCATCCTAAACTTATCACGGAAATATTTACTGTTAATATTTTCAGCGGCATAGAGTAGGTACAACCCTTCTTTTTTTCTGGTAAAGAAATACATATTTCTGACGGCATAAGCCATTGACAAATTAAGCTAACCTATGAAAGTATATTCCTTCTAGGTGAGACTTCCACTCTACATCTTTACAAAGCTAGTTTTTACTATATTGACTGAATGTATGTGTTAAAATGACTTGTATGTAGAAAGAAAGTGTATTAATACAGTCTTACAATGACGTAAGTTGTGTGTTTAAAAAATGAGATGAAATCTTCCAGTTTAACGCCCCACGGTTATGCACTTTTAATTTAGGTTAAGAAAGACGATGATTAATGCAAGTGAATGATGACGGAAGAATTGGTGGAATAAGAAAGTGGGAGGAAAGGGGAGTACACCGAGAAAACCAAGGGACACGATATTGTCCACCACAAATTCACCTGACCGGGGATCGAACGAGGGACCCCACGTACCAGAGATAAGCACTCTACAACTGAGTCATCATGTCCCCTAACTTATTTGGTATAATTCATATATAATTGGATAATAATAATAATAATGATAATATTATTAGTATTATTAATATAGCTGTTGCCGTTGGAATTAGAATTATGGCAACTACTTCACTGTTGCAGTTCTGTGTGTTGGTGGTCAATTTCAGAAGTAAACCAAGTAAACCGAACAGACAAGCCCTAAACAGTACAAGACCTAAACGGCATGGGACCTAGACGGTATAAAACCTAAAATTTAGGACTTGTGGGCGTATTTTTAAATTTTGTGCTATTTAGGTCTTACGAACGTTATCTTCTTACTTTTTTGCATAAAATTATGATCGCCTCTTATAATATGCATTGTAAAACAAATTAACATGATTAAAACACAGTTCGAGTTAGTGATAACCATATGCAAAAATCGTTTACCCACTTTCTGTGATTCTATTGCACGCCACACAATTTCGTTTTTAGCTCCCGGCATAAGCATACGGAAGTTTATATGTTCACTCCAGGTGTATGAGTAAATTTCTTTGTGTGTGTGTGAGAGAGAGAGAGAGAGAAATAGAGAGAGAGAGAGAGAGAGTAAAGTGTGTGTGTGGTACTTCATTTCTGGCTAACTACTGACCGGATCTAATCCTAATTTGAAGAGCAAGTAACCCGTTCTCTAGAGAGTAAAGATAGATAGATATTTTGTGTCCGTGCTCGGCTAGAGACAACTCATCTCAGCTCGCCTTATATGTAATAATTTATTTGCCTGTAACTCTTGATCGATCTAAACGAGATATGGAGGGGAAATAGCCCATCGTCTAGGGAATAAACATAAGTATACTTGGTGAGCGAACTCGACCAGGAACACGTTCGAATTTCCTCGGCTCCCTTTGTATGTGGTATTATATTTGCACTTTCAATAGAAATTATTGTTTAAATGGACATAAGGATAAAGACATACCAAAGAAACCTCGTGATCGAGATCGAGGTTTAAGTCGTGGTCGTTACGTCGATAAAAACACAAACACATGTATTCAAATGGGTAAGCACATGCCGAAGATGTACACTATATCGCGACCTAGAGGTCGACCACGATGGTGAATTAGTGGTCGTGTTGATAAACAACCGAGTTTCTCTTTACATCGATGTTCAGTTGAAGCATCGCTGTAGCTCGTGTTCTCACTGGTTCTCCCTGAAGCTCTGCACGGAATAAAATCTTCATTTGTTCAGACTTTCGTCTGCAGAGAATTGTGTGTATTTGTGTGCAAGAGGTTTTGCTGCACTTTAAATTTCATTGTGAAAGACATATTAATAGAACTAGTAAGAAATGTTCCAGCAATATGGGCTAAAAGGCACGAACAACATCATAATAGACATGTTTTAAATAGTGAATGAAAGAAAATTGCAACACAAATGGAAATGTCAGATAAGTTATTCATATTTGTTTGAGAATTAAACTGTAGCTTATTATATAAGGCAGTGGCGGTTACAGGGAGGGGGCTTTCGGGCTGAAGACCCTAAATTCCGGAATTTAGGAAAAAAGAAGCTAGTGTTAAGCATATCTATGCTTAAAAACTTCACGCCCCCTCCCCTAATTCCAAGATTAATAAAAATTATTATCTAAATTCATCACTCATATAAGGTAAAGAAATACCTGTAAAGACAGCACGTATCCATAGGAAGGCAACGTCGAATAATGGATATTTCAGTGACGAAACTTCATTTGGTGAATACTTCCTGCACCTTGAAACAAGAAGACATGCCTGTTTTCTTAATTTTACTGTGAAATTATTTCTTGCCTGAGTGCTGAAAGAGGGCATTTCTTCACAGAAAATTGAGAAAGAAGTAAAAGTCTGAGTAATTGGCAGAGATGGACAAGAGATGAGACTCAAATATTTCTGCGAAACAAGATACGAGATTTTGGAATTTCTCACGTCTCGTCTTGCGTACATCCCTATTTACAAACTGTTTGGTTCTTTCAAAATGTCAATTTCAAAATGTGATTTCGCTGTTATTTTTATGCACTGAGTGAATAATTTTACATGCGTCACAGTAATGTTTCTCCTCTAACTGAGAAATTTCAGCGTCGATGCAACGTCTTCGCTATGTGCGTCCTTCATCCATCTAGATCTAGACATCGAAGTATCGACCGCGACTTAAACCTCGACCACGACCGCGAGGTATCTTCGGTATGTCTTTACTCTAAGGGTCAAGAAAGACTGTGTTCCACAGCTTTGCATACCGGGAGATTCTGAGTTCAGTTCCTCGACTATCTTTTCTCTTGGTATATTTTAGATAAGCTATTACTCTCCATGTCTTAATTTGCTTTTCATGATCCGATACCAGAGTTTGATCACCGAACTTCTATAAGCTAGCTCATATACTGGTCGAAACAAAACTCAACTTCAATCACGTACCTATTATCATTCATAGTTTTATGTCAACTATGGAGCTTTTACAGACGAATATCACTCTATTACTATAAAGGTAACTAAGAAAGTTCTCTCGCTTTTTCACCCACCACTTTCGAACATCGATATGCCACCTAAGACGTCACTGGAATATCAAAAAGTCCTCATAAACATCAACAACCTTTTGCCAACGTTCTAGAAAGCCAAGGATTCTACTGCCGTAGAACTTGGTGGGCCGTGAAGCGAAGAAGGCACCAAATGTATTTTGCACCTCTACTAGGGATTTATAGTGGCGTCCTCTAACGTGATTGTGCAAGGAATGGAACAACTAATAATCAGATGATGCAATGTCCGGGGAGTATGGCGGATACAGTAGTGTTTCCCATCCAAGACGTAGAATGGTGTTTTGGGTCATCCTAACCACGTGAGGCTTAGCTTTATCCTCTAATAGGAGGACCCCTTTGCGATTCAGAAGTGCTGGTACCAGCGTTTTGAGTTATTCTTGAATACGGCTCAACTGCTGACAGTACACAGTTGCACTGGTGATCTGGCCACTTGGTAGTAGTTCCCGATGAACGATGCCGCGAGCAGTCCACCAAACACACAGGAAGAACTTCTTCTGGTTCAGTTCTGCTTTCGGCTGTTTTGGAACCGTTTGATGGGAAGCTAACCAATGATGACGGCGCAGTGGAGCTTCGTACAGGACCCACTTTTCATCACTTGTCAACACCTGTCCAGAAATGACTTCTTCCTCAGACGAGACAGCAAAGAAACACAGGTGTCTACTTGTGCTACCTTCTGGGTCGGAGTCAAATCATGTGGAACCTATCGACCCAACTTGTAGTGTTTCCCAAGTTGATGGAGGTGCTGCCAAATAGTTTCTCCGTTCATACTCAATTGTAGTCCCAGTTCCTCACATGTCCGGCCACTTTTAGCCTCAATTGCTGCCTGAAGATCTTCATTTTGTACATGGGTTGTTCTTCCGGCACGTGGTGAGTTTCCGAGTGTTTCGTCACCGTCCTTAAACTTGTTAAACCACCACTGCCCTGTCCGCGTAGTCACGATACCGTCACCAAAGACCGGGCATATTTTCCGCCCCGCTGCAGCGGGGTTTGACCCCAGTTTGAACTTGTACAGCATATGTGCTCTTATGAGTCTCTGTTGAGGTCCCATGTTCACTCTATCCTTACGGAAGTTCAAGATGTAACTACTACTACTACTACATGGTAGTATGTTGGATATACCCACACTAAGAGCTGACCTTCGCGTTATCTCCATCCGCATTCAACTCATGATGTCAGGGTCATTTGAGCACAGATCTCCACAAAAAAGACAGAACTTTCTTGGTTACCTTTATGAAAAGAAAATTTTTCTTCGGTTTACAGTGAGAACCTTCATGTATTAAAGAATATATATATATATATATATATATATATATATATATATATATATATATATATATATATATTATTTTATTTATTTATTTTTTTTTAATTTTTTTTTTTTTTTTTTTTTTTTTTTTGCTTCCGGATGAACCACTATATATCATGCAAGATTAACAAAATTATAAAACGTAAGACTTGTATTTTCGCAGTAACAACAGGAGTAAAAATGATGTGAAACACGGGGGGACGCTTTCAGAAAATATCCGTGACGTTCGCCCACTGCCTAAACAAATTACAATGGGCAAAGATAGGCACGGAGAACGTCGTGACGTCATGAGTCACCCTATATTTTCAGATCCACTTTTACCCCTGAGTAACAATGTTTATTTCCCATCGTATTATGAACTGTTTTGTACGATTTTACAGTAAATAAATAGCGAACTTTTCCCCAAAGGAGTTATGTTCACAACGCGTTTATTTACGTGCATCATTTCCTCCTTAAATATTAATAGCGAACAAAACAAATAATATATATTTGTGGCCACGCGTAGAGTAAAGAGTAGTTGATATATGTATTATTAAAATCAACTATTCATTTTGTGAATAAAATATTGACTTTATATATTTAAATAAGTATCACATGGTAAATCTATTTTTTTTTTTTTTTTTTTTTTTTTGTTTTCTTCATGTTTTAAACTTGTTTCGTTTTTCAATATGAAATGTTTTAATGTGTTTAATTTTTAAAAATCATATTCTCTAATGTAGAATGATATATTTGTTACTAATGGATGGAAAATAAAACAATTATATAATAACTATAGTGCTAGTGTATGTTTAATTCAACCAGAATGTTCAATACAGTAAAAGCTCTTTATTCGCGAGGTATATGTTCCACAAATATGCCGCGAATATAGAAACCGTGAATACGGAATGGTAATTTATATGGGATTATAGGGGATACGTTCCTAGGTGACAAAATAAAAAAACAAATACATATACAGTATAAAAAAATCAATTTACTGTAATTGAAGTTTTTGACCATATTGATTAATTATTAACTTCAGGCTTAGGCAATGGTTTGAAGAATTTTGTAATTTTTTTCTTGCTTGGCAGTTTTTAAAAGCTCCTTCAATTCAGACTGATATTCAGCAGTAGCATTAGCAATATGCCTCTTAAAAATAAGACTTTGTTCCATAGACGGATCAATTTTCATAAAGAAATCACAAAGCTCATTTGCCATTCTTAAACCTTCACTAACATTTTTCAAATTAAATGTCACGTTTCCAGTGCTTGTTGAAGCCTCTTCTTCAATGGGCTGTGAATTTAACATTTCCTCCAAGTCGGTTTCAGTCAAATCTTCATCTTACGGTTCAAGCAATTCCTGAATGTCACTTGATCTATCTGTTCGAACCCATCTCGTCCTATTCCATTCGCAATTTCGGCTATGTTTGAAGTCAAAGTTTGAATTTGCACTCATTTTTCGTTATTTTCCGCAGTCAGAGCAGGCCACAGTTTTTTCCAGCATGACTTCAATGTGTGTGGCTTCAGTTCTTCCAATGATTATTTTATGTTTACGATGCATTTTGCTATGTCAAATTTCTTCCAGCATTCCATAACATTCATATCAGGATTACATTCCATATTATCCAATACGATTTTGAAGGTTCGTCTAATGTAATAGAGCTTAAAGGCCTGGATTATTCCTTGGTCCATAGGTTGAAGCAAAGCCGTCGTGTTGGGAGGTAAAAATGTCACTTTTATATTTGGATGCATAGTTTCAAGTTCGCGAGGATGACCTGGTGCATTGTCCAAAACTAGAACTGCTTTAATGTCTAAATTCTGTTTTTTTAAAATAAGTTTCAACTTCAGAAACAAAACAATTCCGAAACCAGTCACAAAAAAATAGCGCTTGTAACCCACGCTTTCTTATTAGCACGCCAAAACACTGGCAGGTCATCCTCGTTTTGATTTTTTAAAGCCCGAGGATTTAACGATCTGTAAAGCATCAGTGGTTTAATGACACAATCTCCAGATGCATTAGAACATAGCAGCAGTGTAACTCTATCCTTTGCTGCCTTAAATCCAGGAGCAGACTTTTCGCTTTTAGAAATGAATGTTTTGTTTGGCATTCTCTTCCAAAACAGTGCAGTTTTGTCTGCATTAAATACTTGCTCAGGTTTGTATCCTCCATCAGCTACTAAGTTTGCAAATTCTTCTGGATATCGTTCTGCTGCAGCAGTGTCTGCAGATGCAGCTTCTCCAACGATTTTAATGTTATGCAATGATTGTCTCACCTTAAATGTATTGAACCAACCTTCCGATGCTTGAAATCCTCCATCTGTACCTTCATCACTACAACTACCATCAGGTTCTTTAAAATTAGCGTAAAGACGCTTTGCCTTCTCCCGAACCATTGAACCACTCAGGGACACCCTTTTTCGGTTGCGGTCTTCGATCCATAATGATCATGCCACTTCCATTTTTTCTGTTGCTGGATCACGAACAATTTTCGCTGACAGTGAAGTTGAAGCTACAGACGACCTTATTTTATCTTCGGATTTTTTATCGATCGTACAGTTGATTCGTTGACATTGAATGATCGTGATATGGATGCAAACGACTCTCCAAGGTGTAAACGATCAAGCATTTCTATTTTCACTGTAAGCGGTAACACAGATTTTTTCGTGTCGAAACTCGTTTCTCATTTTTTTAAATTGGCATTACTGTATAAATTAGGAAGACAGCGGTAGAGACGTGTTACTCGATCACAATTTTTGTAACGAATGGAAAGACGGAACAATAAAACACGCAAAGCGGCTCTTACCAAAGGACGGAACATTTAATAGTGTGGCGGCATTTAAAAACATACTTTATTCATTAAGTAATAAGGTTGCTTTCATTCTGTTTGTTTCCATTCTCAAAAACACCGATCGCGGCGAAGGCGGCTTATGTCAAAGTCGGAACCAATACAGCGGCGATATCATTTAACAACATACATTAGGCAAAGTTGTAATAAGGTCTATGTTACATTTTATTAGTCCATTTGACGGCGTTGGATACCTATTGGAATCCTTTTTATTATTATGTATTTACGTACTGATTAGATCCGCGAATAAAGAAATATTTAGCCACGAATATAGGAATTGGGTCGCATCTTTTTAATCCGCGAATAGTGAAAACGCGAATGAAGGATGCGCGAATAAGGAGCTTTTACTGTATTGAAATATGAATCATATTATTTAACATAGAATGCAGAGAAAGATTTGAGCAAAGTACTATTGTTTAAATTAGTGGTTAACACAAAAACCGGTTTTTAATTCTTAACAATTTCCAAAAAACTGTTTTCCCCGAAACCGGTTTTGATTTTCTCGAAAACCGGTTCTATTTTCACCGGAACTGGTTATCGGCTTTGTTTAAAACCAGTTCAGTTTTTTACCGACTTCAGTTTGGTTTTTCTTGATTACCAGTTCAGTTTTTCATCAAAACCGGTTTCAGTTTTACCAAAACTGGTTCTATTTTCGACCAGAATAGTGTTTCGTTGTTCTCTGGAAACTCATTCCGTTTTCGCAGAAATAGTTTTATGTGTTTTCCGAAACAGTTTTTGGTTTTTAGTTTCAGTGAAAAAAGCAAACCAGTTTTGAAGGAGACCGAAACCGGTTTCGGTGGAGAAAGCAAACCGATTTGTGGAGAAAACCGAAACCGTTTTCGGTGAGAAAGCGAACTGATTTTGGAGAAAACTGAAATTTGTGTTTTCCGGATTTCGGTGTTTCTAGAAACCGGTTTCCAGTTTTTTCTTATAAAAACCGTATTTGCCCATCCCTAGTTTAAATAGTGATTTAGTGGCTTCGCGTAGCATAGTCGCTAACGCTCTCGTCTTTGACGCGATCGGTTCCGGGTGCAATTCCCGGCGGGGACACTCGATCGAAAAAGAGTTTTTGGGCCAGCCATTCTGAATTATGTTTTTTCTAAGTCTTCCTCACTGCCACCAGGCAAATTCCGGGATGGTACCTAACATAATAGATCTAGGCAGCTTCCTTCCTTCTCCATTCGTTTCTTCCTCTCCGATTTCCTGTGCAGTGTGCTCGCCGAAGAACGTCATCCTTCATATGTCTGACGTCATGTAAGCCCATAGATGCCTTAAGCCCAAGAATCTAATTCCTAATCTTTCTAACCTCTCTATTGTGGTCTCTATTGTGGTAAGTCTTATAACAAAACTTCATCAGATTAACTTTCTGTCAGAATGTGTTTATAACGTTTAGAGAAATTCGTCCGATTTGTTACTCTAATTTTTAAACTTTTTATTATGGTATGTTAGGGGCAGAGCCGTAGCTAGAGATTTCTGCGCCCGGGGCGAAGTAGAATTCAGCGCCCCTACACTCACTTTAGCAATCATTATATATATATATATATATATATATATATATATATATATATATATATATATATATATATATATATAAGAAAAGCAGCTTTTGTTGTTACGCTGAATTTTTATTAATCTTCTTGGAAAGACCATTACAACAACCAAAAACGATCATTATGTATCCTTTTCCAAATAAGAGCTGTTTTCGAGAGTCTTATTTTGGACTTTTTGTTAAACTTGACAAAACTACTTTGGTAGTATACAAATTCGCTAGAAGAACAGTTATGAAAAGTTACTACTATTTACAACATTTCATACTATTGATAAGAAATGAAATTTTAATACATTAAAAACTATGTGCTTTTAAATTGTTCCAAATGGGTGACAGTATTAATTTACAGTAATAATTGTAAACTTTTTAATTTTATTCTGTATGTGACCACATCAATAGTATGTTAATTTCGATCTGTTAACGATAAAAAATATTTTGTGAAATGTAATGGAAATTCAGAAGAATCCTTCTTTGTGAATTTCTAAATATTGATCGATGGAGGTGAAGAATATGTTCAATGTTTGTACTTAAAATCCAAAATATACTTTGGCTACTACATATGTCTGAAATTACTGTAACTACTTAATTTCTTAATGAATGAAAGTTCCGAATTTAAGGTACTTATTATTAATTAACATATTAAAATACACTAACACGTACATATATGAAGAATGTGTGTACTTATGTTTTGTATGTATGTAGATAGATAAAAACATCACACAACTAGACACGCATACACAAAATAATATGGTGCCGATATAAAAAGTTGATGAAAAATGACCTCAATAAATTCCTCCAAATTGGAAGCATTTGATATGTCAATGGAATTTTAAAATAAATCATTGGTAGTGATTAGTGTGTCGAAAAGTCGAACACTACCAACTTCCTGGTAAAAAAGTCGAACTTCGTCGGGCTAAGTTCTGATCCCTTAAGCCCTTATTCTACAACTGCTTGAAGTTCGAAAATGTTATTGTTTCCCTCGTTTACTTTTATTTTTAATATTCCCACGCAAACAGCAGCTTGAATGTGTCTCTTCACTCTTCTCACTTTCATACCTTCATTCTCAACGTCGGGGGGGGGGGGGGGGCAAACCAGGCAATTCTTAGCAAAAACTCGAAGAATGAAGTAAAAGATTGACTTGATATAATTTGCTATAATGAAACCTTAATAGTGTACACATAAGATAGTGTGCAGGAAAAAAAGTGATAGCTATTTACAATGAATTCATGGGACGTGTAAATTTGGTTATCCACCGAAGCAGGAAAGGTGCTGCTTAGTGACAGAAGATAGGAAATTGACTTTGAATGTGACTATTCCTACATTGCGTGTAGATATTCCGTGACTGTTAAACATGGTGACACGACCGACATGTATGTATCGTTTTGTATATTTAGAATGTTGAGGTAATGTGTAATCAATAATAATATTTGGAATGATGTTAATATCATTATCATATCCCTATGGTAATCCCTATGCTAGTCCACCACAAAGTTCACTTGGCAGGGCTGGGATCGAATCCGTGACCCCAAGTACCAGCGGTGAACGCTCTACCACTGAGCCCCCAGGGGTAGAAAAACGTTTTGAACTAAGCAAACTCATCACTGTCAAAACGCCGAACACAACTTTGCTCGTTTCTGAGTTTGAAAATGCTCCTGCGTACACTATAAGTCATTACTCGGCACCTTGTATACCACATGTCATTAAGAAATCATCTATAACTCTTTAAGTAATAAGTAAAAACTTGTTGTGACTTATTTAAACTTTTGGATTGCGAGCGAAGCGAGCAAGAAAATTTTTAAGAAATCTACGTATTTCATTGATAACCGACAGCAATATTGATCTAATAGGGCGCCAATACTTTCTGGGGGCGACTCGTCTTTTATTCATGTCCTACACAACTCTTTCTCCTTGCTCGTTCGGCGCCCCCTTGTTGTCAGCGCCCGGGGCGGGCGCCCCGCTGGCCCCCCCTTAGCTACGGCTCTGGTTAGGGGAGCTTTAAAGTATTATAATGTTAGTCCGTGTGTCCGTAACTCCACACAAGAACTCTTGAACGAAAATGAATTTGTGAATGATTCTTTTCCCTTTTGCTACTGACAACTAAAATGAAATGTTTCAGTAAAACGATTATGCCTTTAGGCTAAGGGAGACGGATTAAGGCAAGTGTATAACGATTGGAATAAGAAATGTTGGAATGAAATTGCGAGTGAAAGTAGGAGTACCCCGAGAAAACTCCATGGACACAATGTTGTCCACCAGGCTGGTGATCGAACCAGGGATCTCACGCAACAGAAGTAAGCCTTCTACCATTAAGTCACCGCCCCCCCTCAATATACAAGTATGCGAGTATCTGTACTGCATTCGTTAATTGAATCAATTAGTTAACAAATCCACCGGTTTTGACCATATCTCATGCATTTATAAAAATGTAAGTTATGTAGAAGGCTAATATGCAACCCGTGAAACATTTAAAAGTTAGAAGTTGCATAAGCGTCAAGGCGAAACGTTCCTAATTCTTCTTATAGACAGAAGCTGATTCAGTCATGAACATGCATCGCGTCTTCTTTACTGTATATAGCAGAGTTTATTTGCCCACAAAATGCATAAAATTCTATTTCTCAAAAAGACGACAAGAATTGTCATGTTTCTTATCTCGACTCGAGTTTAAAAACGTGCTTCTCGTCTCAATTCTTGACATCTTTCCGAGGCCAGGCGAGAAATTTGGCGTCTCGTTGTCAACACTAATGTTGAAGACTCTGATTACACTAGTTAACAAATTTAAACTTTTTGTTTGTTACATGAGAAAAATCACCTGATCTTAAAGGAACTTTTTTGCGCTGAATTCGAATATGCACTCGGTTTCTCTCTATCACGTACAGTTTTCCCGTAACAGAGGGATTTTCGGGAAATTTCCTCAAAAATTTCCCTTTTTCAGATATTTTATTCCCCTAGCTCCTGTCTCCTTACATATAGTAACATAGAAATTATACCTAAGTATACCTTGATTTATATTTAATAAACCCTAAAAGTTTCGTAAAAATCGCTGTGTTCTTTCTAGAGAAATAAATATATTTGTATGTATACTGTCTGCACTGTTTATTGCACCTGATAGTAAGGCTTTCAGATCTCCTGAGTTGGGGTAAAAACGATTTGCTTTATTACTACAAACACAGACATAAAAATGAATATTTACAATAGTCAACAACACACTTGTATTGCTCTCTGTAAATTAGAAACGTGTATAAAAGTAGAATGTACTTCCAACGTATATTTTTTTTAAACGTACAGTATATGTATATCTTAATACATATATATACAATTCTCCAAGTTTTTTCGTTTTGTTCATGAAATGGTTATCAATATTTGTTATCAAATGTAACAGAATGCAAAAGAAAGAAAGAATGGAATACAGACTCATTGTTGACAACAATGAACTAATGCAGTCTGAATTTTCCACTACGGTATCGTTTCCCCCCCCCCTCCCCCCGCGCATTTCTTTCTTTCTTGTGTTCTTGACACCTGGTGAGGGAGTTTTGTACATTTTTATATTGACGTGTGGGTTAATACTACTTCACTTTCAAAGTTGTCTTTGCTGCTAAGAGTGCTTTCATGTTTGATCTTAACGGCATTATACCCAACTAAGACCAGAAGTTTAGTTTGTGATCAGTACAATGGCGTCAAGAGGACGGCGTTCGTGTGTTAACTCACCAAATAATTTTTGTTATGTGTGTGGCCAGTTTGTAGTTAAAGACAGTGTTGATCCATTACGCCATCGGTGAAACTAGCATATTATATATATTTCGGATGTCGTGTGGGAGATCAGGACAAAACTTGGGCACCCAACATAATTTGTGCGTCGTGCTACGTCACTTTACTTGCATGGGCCAAAGGGAAACGGAGGTTCATGAATTTTTGCTGTACCAATGGTGTGGAGAGAACCCACCAACCATCTGGATGATTGTTATTTTTGTCTCACAGTAGTTAAGGGGCATTCTAAAAAAAACAAATACACAATAAGTTATCCCAACGTTAAATCCGCAATTAGACCTATTCCGCACGGGGATGAACTTCCACTTCCCGAGCCCCCTACCAACTGGGAAGAGATATGGCCAAAAGACTCTGATGATGATCATGACCTTGATGAACCATCGACATCAACATGTACATCCAAGGATCCAACGTTCATCCCTGACTGTGTTCGCGAGCCACATTTCATCCGGCAATGTGAACTTAATGACCTAGTCCGTGATTTGCACCTGACAAAACAAGAGGCGGAACTTCTGGGATCAAGGCTCCAGCAGTGGAACTTATTGGATGCAGAAACGAACATATCAGTGTACAGGAAAAGGCATGTTCAATTTTCAAGCTATTTCTCAATGCAAGATAATGTGTGCGTATGTACGATATAAATGGGTTGATGGCGGAGCTAGGAATTCCTTACGTTCCAGAAGAATGGAGGTTATTTATCGACGCGTCAAAGGTCAGCCTTAAAGCTGTCCTTTTACATAATGGAAATAAAAAACCTTCTATACCACTTGCGCACTCAGTGAGGATTAAGGAATCCTATGACACCATGTCAACTTTGCTAAATCTTATAAATTACAAGGACCATTGTTGGCAAATATGTTGTGATCTCAAGGTAGTTGGTATTTTATTAGGACTGCAGTGCGGTTACACGAAGTACCAATGTTTTTTATGTTTATGGGATAGCCGAGCTGATGATAAACATTATGAAGTGAAGGAATGGGAACCTAGAGTGAATTACGTACCTGGAGAATGCAACGTCAAATACGCTCCTTTGGTAGATCCTAATAAGATATTACTACCGCCACTTCATATCAAGTTAGGACTTATGAAATACTTTGTCAAAGCCATGGACACATCTGGTGAAGGTTTCAAGTATTTGCGAGATAAGTTCCCTAACCTGAGTGATGCTAAGATTTCAGCGGGAGTGTTTATTGGTTCCCAAATTAGGAAATTTATGCGTGATGATAGCTTTGACAGCA